>NC_091469.1:451510000-452141666 GCF_036971445.1 Narcine bancroftii | reverse complement strand
CCCCACTATTTAAAAAGGGGTTAGAGAAAAAGCGGGGAATTATAGGCCAGTGAGCCTTACATCAGTAGTGGGAAAAATGATGGAATCCATTATTAAAGATGTAATAGTGGAGCATATGACTAGCAGAGAAGGGATCGGACAGAATCAACATGGATTTACAAAAGATAAATCGTGCTTGACAAATCTATTGGAATTCTTTGAGATGGTGACAGGTAAAATAGATGGGGAGAGCCAGTGGATGTGGTGTACCTGGACTTCCAAAAGGCCTTCGATAAGGTCCCACATAAATGACTGGCATGCAAAATCAAGGCTCATGGGATTGGGTGCAAGGTATTGATGTGGATTGAGAACTGGCTGGCAGATAGAAGACAGAGAGTTGGGATAAATGGCTCGTTTTCTGAGTGGCAGCCGGTGACCAGTGGGGTGCCACAGGGATCTGTACTGGGATCCCAGCTGTTCACAATTTACATTAATGATCTGGATGAGGGGTTTGGATATAATATCTCCAAATTTGCAGATTACACTAAGCACTGAAGAGGGTGGGCAGGAAGCTCCAGTGTGATTTGGATTAATTGGGGGACTGGGCAGATACATGGCAAATGCACTACAATGTGGATAAATGTGAGGTTATCCACTTTGATAATACAAACCAGAGGGCAGATTACTATTTGAATGGCAATAGATTGGGAGATGGCGAAGTGCACTAGTCACTGAAGACAAGCATGCAGGTACAGCAGGTGGTTAAAAAGGCAAATGGTATGTCGGCCTTCATATCAAGAGGGTTTGAGTATAGGAACAAGGATACCTTACTGCAGCTGTACAGGGCCTTGGTGAGACCACACTTGGAGTATTGTGTGCAGTTTTGGTCACCTTATCTGAGGAAGGATGTTCTTACAATGGAGGGAGTGCAGAGGTGATTCACCAGGCTGATACCTGGAGTGGGAGGAATAACTTATGAGGAAAGATTGCACAAATTGGGATTGTACTCGCTGGAGTTTAGAAGATTGAGAGGGGATCTCATAGAGACATATAAAATTCTGGCAGGACTGGACAGAATGGATGCGGAAGGGATGTTTCCAATGGTGGGGGAGTCCTAAACCCGGGGCCATGGTTCGAGGATAATAGGCAAACCATTTAGGACCGAGATGAGGAGGAATTTCTTTACCCAGAGGGTGGTGAATCTGTGGAATTCATTGCCACAGAGAGCAGTAGAGGCAGGTTCATTGAATATATTTAAGAGGGAATTAGATATATTTCTTCAGTATAAGGGAATTAGGGGTTACGGAGAGAAGGCGGGGACGGGGTACTGAACTTTAAGATCAGCCATGATCTCATTGAATGGCAGAGCAGGCTTGAAGGGCCGAATGACCTACTCCTGCTCCTATCTTCTATGTTTAACCCATGCCGTCTGGTTTGTACCTCACCTACCCTCAGTGGAAAAAAAACCTACCTAAAGGCTTCCAATGTAGGGAACTACTTTTGAAATGCAGTCACTATTTTAAACAGTTGGGATATAAAAGCAGAGAAGTCTTTCTACAGTTGCATAACTGCATACAAATTGAGTCCTCTTTGCCAATATAAAGCTACAGTACATAAATACTTTATGTTCAAGAAAAATTATTCAATTTTGCTTGAATGTTTTACCACATCATTAGTCCCTGTTTTTGCCATAATACTTCATAGTAGGCACTGTGGCAGAGGTGGCCAAACTTTTTTTGGTTATGGCCCACATAACAAGTCACAGGCCAAACAATATTATATCCAGCAGTTTTCAACCTTTTACACTGCAAGAAAAACAATGTTTTTACACCAGAAAACTCCTGTGCCATTGAAAATTAATTTTCTATCAAAATAACTATGCAACACTCCTGAACAATTTAACTATTGACATTACAGTAGTTTATTGATGTGCTCACATATTGCACTGGCATTTCTGTATTTGGTGCTCTTTAATTTAAATAAATACTGTGCAATACTCTTTAAAACTCTCATTCAAAAAGCAGAACAAAATAAAAAGCTGGGTACAAAACAGGAACAGGCGTAAAGATTAAGAAAAGGACAAGGCCATCTCCAACTTTCCTTCACAAATCTCAGTGGTTACAGATCATCGCCCAATGTTAATTTCAATGATTCTGATGCAATGTGTAAATCTGTAGATAGGCTAGTAAAGATAGACTATTAAAGTTAACAGTCAAGCAAACTTACTTCCTTTGACTTCTCTGAAAAAATATTCATTTTCCCTCTGTGTCGGACATTTTTGGCACCCGCTTGATGTTTCCCTTCTTTTCAGTTCCGCCATGTTTAATCAACTGAAGTAAACTTTATTTTTCTATCTGAGGCAAAAGTTTTTTTTTAAACTGAGGTAAATGTTTTCATCGATGAGTAACATTTCAATGGTCAGTCTAGTAGTTGTTCAAAATGGCAGTGACATCTAGTGTTGAAACTAAGAAGTGCAATTTATTGTTAGAGACGTTGTTCAGATAGGCCATATTCAATTTTATTTTTAAAATTCACCCTGGGGCACTTAAAAATGGGCAATGGGCTGCAGTTGGTGTAGGGCCCATAGTTTGGCCACCCCAGTACTGTCAAGTAGCTTCCACCTCAGAACACTTAAGATGACATGCAATTTCTTAGATGAATGTAAATGTTGTATATGAAGAGGCAAAACAAGCCTGTATCGGAGTTAGGATATATCAATGATCAACAAAGATGCACTTCAAGGATGGATGCTTAGCTCACTGGTCTACTCTTTCTATGCCATGACTCTTCAAATTTGCCAATGACACCATGACTGTCAGCAAATCACAGCTGGCAAAAAGAAGTGTACAGAATCAGCTTATTGAGTGGTGTCATAAACATAACCTTGCACTCAACGATAGCAAAACTAAGGAGCTGATTATGGACTTCAGGAGGGGAAAATCAAGAGAACATGAACCAGTCCCCATCAAGGCAGTGGAAAGTGTTAAGAACTTCAGGTTCTTGGGTCATCATCTCTGAAGATCTGTCCTGGGGCTTTACCAATGGCTGTACTTCATGACAAGATTTATTATGTCACCAAAGGCTCTTGAAAATTTCTACTGATGTACAGTGGAGAGCATTCTGACTGGTTGCATCAACGTGTGGCATGGAGGTACCAATGCACGGGACAGAAAAAAAACTACAAGAATTGTGACCTTGCCCAGCGCTATCATGAGGATCAGTTTTCACTCCATTGAGGACATCTACAAGAGGCTGTGTCTTAAGAAAGCAGCCTCTATCCTCAAAGACCCTCACCACCCAGGCCATGTCCTCTTCACATTGCTACCATCGGGAAGAAGTAAATGAGCCTGAAGACAAACACCCAACGAAACAAGGACAGCTTCTTCTCCACTGCCATCAGATTTCTGAATAGATCGTAAACCAATGATACTACCTCACTTTCTCTTATTTTTGCACTAATTTATTTTTTATTAAAATGTAATTTATTCCAATATTTTCACTGCGATACTCCTACAAAACAACACCTTTTGTGACATGTTAATGACAATAAGTTCTGATTTGAATCTCATCATTTGCAATGATGTGAAATATGTTACTATTTAAAATAGATTATTAATATTACATAATTTGAATAAAAGTTTAGTTTGTTGTTTTCAGGAACTTGCATAAATCTATTGGTCCTTTATAAGAAGGGAAAATATAATACTAATTATAGCTGTTTAAAATGTGGTATTCTGTTCCAATAGCAATTGTGATAATAAATGTATTTACTAAATATATTTTAACAGTTTAATGAGTCTGCATTTTGAATTTCAACTGCCAGTAAATGATCCAAAAAACTAGTTGACATAATGGTCTGTCTCATGGAACTAAAATCCTTTAATTGCCTTTTAAGTTTTATTTGCGTTATTTTGATAAATATGATCATAGCAATATGGCGCTTTTTCTCTTTGTACAGATCCTGCCTGACCTGCTGAATATTGCTAGTATTTTCTATTTTTACTTGATGTTCATTGAATCTTTTGGGCATTTAAAAATGTACACATCTAAAATTTAACATTTTATAAATAATAAGTTTATCACGTTTCCGCAAAATCATTTTGGCATTCAAGTTAAGGTTAAATACATTATTCTCTCTTCTACTTAATCTCCATATCAAGATTCAAAGACATTAATCTTCATCTTGAGTATGCTAAGATTACTAAATTGTAGTATTCAAAGGTTTCTAAGTGAAAATACTTAGTCATGCAGTATGTAATAGGTCCTTCATCCCCAAACTTGTCCCTGTTCCTATATTTACATCTCTATCTCCATCTTGCTATCTCCCCACCACTCTCTCAATTTCTCAGTCCATATCTTTATTATAATATCTCTCTCGGTCTCTATTTATTTCTCTACCATTGTTAATTCCATCTCCATCTCTATTTCTAGCTCCAATTCCATCACTATCACTCTTCCAATCCCTTAACACATCTCTATTTCTATCCTTCCTTATCTCAATCCGTATCTACAGCTCTTCTTCCAAAGAGTTAACCTCTTAAAATGAGACTAGACTTCTAATCTCTTCACCAAATTAGCAGATTGCTAGCATCCAATCTTTCAGTCTTTCTTTGGAACCACGTATTTCTCTTCTTTATAAGGAGTCAGGAAGTAATAGAACAATTGTGCATCATGTTTATGCAGTAAATTGCACTGCCATCCTTGAAATCAAGTGAGTGAATCTCTGCTACTTTTAAAACAATCCACTTCTTAGGTCTTCTAGTTATGGTTTTGCAACTGCAGCAGAATTTCTTTACTCCAAATTTATTTCAGTGAATATGCCTTTCTAACTACTTGTTGAAAGTAAATATGGTTAATGATGTAACTTTAAATCATTTACAGTCTATTCATTTTTTTTAACCATCTTCTGACCCAAATAAATGACCTGCCGATGAAACTCCATCTGCTATCTTATAGCCCTGTCATGTTAGCTGTTGGTTGTCCCATCTATGCTCTGCACCTTCCTCACAGCTTGCTTTATCACATCCTAGAGTGTTCCTGTCTTAGAAGATAGCACATCATCCAACCCATAATGGGCCATACCATGGAACATTTGTTATTATTAAATTTTAAAAAAGTCCACCTGGTCTGTATTTCCTGCTTCTCACACTTCTCTGCTTGCCGTCTGTTATACTTCCGATCTTAAATTAAATTTTTCAGCTATACTTAAAAATATATATATTAAGGAAGGAAGGGAGCTTTATCAGGAACAGAGAAGAAAAAAAAACTGGGCAGAATATTTGCTGCATATTAATTGAGTTTAGCAGTCACAGTTAACCAAACAAGGTCAAGAATGTGGATATAACCATATAACCATATAACCATTTACAGAGCGGAAACAGGCCATGTCGGCCTTTCGAGTCCACACCGGTTCACTTGAACAACTCCACTAGCTCAATCCTCCCGGTCTCCACCAATATCTCTTGAATAGCATTTAAACTTTGAATGAACTCACCTCACATGTTTGGCCATTGGCCTCCCCCTAATGCTTCTTCCCATTAGGTTTCTCTCTGAGGGCCCTGGAGTTGACTTTTTAATTTTTTTAAATTGATATCTGAGCACTGAGTGAATGTTAACCACCTTCTGCTTGGAGAGTAAAGTGAAGAGTAAGGGAACCTTGAAGTGATTAAAAAAAAAGTTCTTTGCTCCAGTTGTGGAGACTGAGCTTTCCATCCTTCCTTTGACCATTTCTTATCCTGCTTTGCCCTTTTGGTTTTGTACCTCTTTGAATGTTGCTTGTCCTTTTGTTCCTATTATTAAGTGTGGCCAAGATAATAATTTTTATCAAGTGGCAAGTTGTTGATGTCACTGACGAAGCCAACATTTATTGTGCATTCTTAATTGTTCTTGAAACTATTTTAGCGGGCATTAGAAGTCAACCACATTACTCTGGGTCGGGGATATATTTTTCACTGAAATTAAGCAGATGGACATTTAACTTTCTATGCCTAATATTTAGCAATATTTGTGACTTTATTTGGGTGACAAAACTGTGTAGGGGTGTAGTATTAAGGGAGCAATTGAAAAGCAAAAATTTATAGATGCTAGAAATATTTAAAAAAAATGCTGGAAATACTCAGCAGGCCATGAAGCATTTGTGAAGAGAAAAACAGAAGAAATGCTTCACTTAATCTGCAACCAGCCAGGCAAAAATAGAATTCACTGAAAGATCATTGACTTGAAACATTAACAACTGTTTAGAGAAAAACACTGTTGAATGACTGCTTCATCATGTATTCGTATGTGTGAGTTATTAGATAACACGTGGTTGAAGGGAAAGTTTCTTTACTTTAAAGTTGTTGTAAGCAGCCACCAAAAGTCTTGCAGTCCTCCATACGGATTTCTCATACAGCAGTCTCTCCGTCTGTGTGAACCTCCTGCTGGCAGCCAAATATAATCAAACAGGAAATATGACCTTTAAGACATTACTAGTAGCAATGCAAACATGATCACGATCATTACATATGACCTGCTGAATATTTCCAGGATTTTATTGCAGTATTTTAGCCGACCACTACAAAGAAACACACACACACACACACACACACCCACCCACCCACCCACACACCCACACACACACACAGAGTGTGGCAGGATAAACTCACTTCTTTATTAGGGCTGCTTTTATACTGTTCAAGTTCCCGCCATTTTTGATGATTGACTGAGTCAACTATAGTGGGTGGGAACATCCATGCATAAGAATGCCCTTCTTCCCCAGTCTGTTTCTACTGAGTTAGCTGAGCAGCTTGACCAATGCCATTTTAGGGCTGTTGGTCTGATGCTGCCCCAGCTTCTACCCCCAATGGTTCATTGACCTGGGAGTTGCTTTAGTGATCTCTGTCTGCGTCTGCTGCTGCGCGATGTGCCAGCCTAATCTCCACAATTGCGGGCCACCACAGTATTGAGGAAAGACTGCATTTTTGCATACACCAGTCTTTACAAGTAGTCCTCGACTTCCAACCTGTGAGAGTTACATTCATCTGCACCGACGACCAACATTAAAAAAAAATCTTTTTAAAAAGTACTATACAAGTACATTTTTATATTAAAATTACTGTATACAGCATTCCCCACTTCCCGTTCCCCCACCCACCCCCCCAGCATCCCGAGGTCCCCATTCCTCATGGCATCTTGATGTTCTCTTTTTCCAGAGGCAGCCCAAGGTCCCTGTTCTCCGTGGCAGCTCAAGGTCCCCTTTCCCCTCAGCAGCCCAAGGTTCCCATTGCCTATCATCCCAAGGCCCCCATTAAAGGTTTATTTGTTGAATGCTGCATAACCTCTGGCATGCATGAAGGGGGGAGCAACCTGAGTTACAATCAATCCTTCAGTCTCCATTATGGTCGTAATTCGGGAACTATCTGTAGTTGAATTGATGGGAGAAAATTTGACTAAGTCTCAGCAGGATTGGGTAAACAAAGTTAATTTTTTTTCTGCTCACTTATTTTTTTAGTGGTCCTGTAAACCAGGGGTCACAAGTTCGTTCCTTGCTGGGGCATCATTTCTGTGTGGGGCACTTAACAAAGTGGCGTCTCTCTGTATTCCTTACGATAGACAAAAGTGAAAGAATTTTCTGTATGTTGCTTCTAAATGTAGTAGTACGTGACAATAATGGAACCTTTACCTTTATACAAATAACTCAGCTCTTTCTGAAATGTTAGGGTTGGCATTGGCAATATGGATGGCGATTTCAAATATTAGGAGGCTGTATGGAAAAGACTAAATATGCTATTAAAGATTCAAAAATCAAATTTCAAAAGACATGGGTCCTATTTATGGACTATTCCCATAATCTAAAGTTTTGGAGTAGTCAAAGTGCTCTAGTGCTGTACTGTCAAGTTCCAGATTGATGTCACTTGATTTCCATGTATCATTTCATAACGTTGTTTAGTGGTCGGGTTTGGAGCTCTAGGGCAGGGGTGTCAAACTCAAATTCACAGAGGGCCAAAATTAAAAACTTTGACTAAAGTCGTGGGTCAAACTATATATTTATTGAAAATTTTCAACAACATCTGCATGTTTTCTCTTCTTTCAACAAAGGTAATGTTAAACTTTTTCTTATTAAAATAAATGTTTAATAATAGTTTTGGTTAAACTCTTTCCAGAAGAAGCATTAACAAATGAGAAATAAAATATTTAATAAATAATATTTCTCTATAGCCTTTAAGCTCCTTTTAAATGTATTTTTTTCACAAGCCAACAAGTCAAAAAAATAACAACTTGCTTCAATGAAAATCCAATCTTTCAACTATGAACAGTCCAAAGTTAACCAAAGAAAATATTAATCCAAGCTTAGCTGTGATTTACTCTGATGCACCTGGGTCTAAAGCAGATACTTGGCATCTCTTCTTAGATGCAAGTTCATCAAACTCTGGGGTCAGAGTTTGCCTCCCACCTGTCTTGAAAGGTCCTGTTTCCTGTCTTTCGTTTGGCCATTTTTCATGAGGGGTTTATTACATGTGAGTTGGGCGACAGGTCGCAGATGCTAATCAAAGGAAAGAGAGGAGGTGGGGGCGATTAGCGGGCTGACGGGCCGGCGCCAACGCATTTGCAAAGCATTCTGGGATTTGTAGTATTAGCTGTGCATGCGCTATACTGGCGCGCCAGCCAGCGGGCCAGCTCTAATACATATTTGATATGATCTTGCGGGCCAAATATAATTATATCACGGGCCAAATTTGGCCTGCGGGCCTGAGTTTGACATGTGTGCTATAGGGGGTGGCCCTTTTTCCCCTTATTTAAAAAACAAGTTTAAAAAAAATCTTTTCTTTTTTAAACTGGATAATATAACAGATAATGGCTTTGCTCACCTGTGAATAATTCAACTTTTGATAAAAATTCTTACAGAATAAGAAGGAAACACAATTGTATTGCTTTTCTTTTATTTAAAAAATACATTTATAATTCATTCAAAATTAACTTTTAACTTTATTTTTCCTTTCCTTTATTTTTCTTTTTGTTTGCTGTTTTATTTTACTATACTATTGCCAATGTTTGCTGGACCTTTGAATTATGTTCAAATCTGAAATCTTTTTCCTATATTTTTTAATGTATTGCAATACATGGTTGTGTTCAATTGTTTATAATTAAATACTAATTAAAATATTTTAAAAAGAAATGAAATGAACAAGGAATCTGTTGATCATTTCCAATGCAATATGCTATTTTTTTGTGTCAAAAATATTTTATTTTGCCATTCTAAAGTTATATTTGAATACATCTGACTTACTTGTCCAAAAACCTCATACCTTTTGTGTATTATTGACAAATCTTTGGATACGGTACTGATGCACCATAAATTTTGGTGGAGCTTTGACAGTAACTTTCTGAGCTCCTAGTTTGTTGGATGTGCCATAATAAAAACCCATTTTACTTATTAATTCCAGACCAGCCCAGTCGGTGTAGCGGTTACTGCAACACTGTTACGGCACCAGTGATTGAATCCTGCGCTCTCTGTAATGAGTTTGTACATTCTTCCCGTGTCTGCATGGGTTTCCTCTTGGGGCTCAGTTTTCTCCCACCATTCGAAGCATACTGGGGGTTGTAGGTCAATTGGGTGTAATTGGGCAGCATGGCTTTTGAGCCGAAGTAGCCCGTTGCCGTGCTGTCGGTCTAAATTTAAATTTAGAGGGCAACCATATTCCATTGTTGTTGTTGCTGAAAAATACATTTTTTAGTTGATATACTTCATGCCATCCCTTGCTCAAAAATAATATTTTGAGAGACTTTTAAATGTTTCCTGATAAGGCAACTCATTCAGTTGTGCTGGGGATATGCACTTGACTTTTAGAATTTGACTTGTTGGTTCTGATATCATAAAATTATACGTACTGTATGCAGTCAACTCCAATTCAGTTCATATTGATATCATTCCAGAAAGATTATTTTACTCATTTAAATGCCAAGTATTTTTGCAAAACAAAGTTAAGCTAATGTTTCTGTTAAAAAAGCAGGAGAAGAAATGGCCTCCAAATGTATCAGATATTTGCACATTGGAATCTCAAAATAATTTTGAAGCCTCTGCAATAATTGGATTATGGATTAATTGTAGTATTGATTAAAATTTCTGTTGTAAGAATAGAAACTAAATTGTTGCTATAATTCAACAGCTTTCAGGATTAATTGAAATTCATGTGAATGCCATCAATTACTTGAAATAAATGTACCTTAGAGGAATGCAGTAACAGCTGCAGCCTTTCCATCTACCAGACTAAAAATGAGACAAATGAGCAAAGTCAAAAATTCCATTAACAACAGTTCTTCTCAGAGCATGCTGAAGATGGAATGAATACATGAGTGGCTGTGGGTTACCATGTCTAGTTTGAAGAGCCCTAGATTAACAGCTCACACATGATTTGCACTTGCGAACTTCAATTGAAGGGATCTAAAAGCCAGTGAGTGCATCACATTGTATTTCTACCAATTGCGTGGGATGCTACATGACTCTAACTTTAATGGAAATGATCATCTTGAAGAACTGCACTACTTTGCTCTTTCATCAACCATGATTTCCCCCCCCCCCTCCCCAAAATAAAATCTGGGACTCAAAGTCTATAGCGCTTTCAGCTGTAAAACACTTGAAACAAAAACAAAGTGATGAGTAAAAATGGAAGTTTGAGGATGTAATGAGCACAATGGATGGAGGGGAACAGGAGGATATCATGGACTTGGATTCCCATCTGTTTGATAAGGTGTCATTGATGAGATGAGGATGCATGGAGTTGGGAGTAATGTATGTGAGAATAGGGGATTAGTTAACCAATGGAAAGCAGAGGGTTGGGATAAACAGGTTTTTCTCTGGTTTGTAATCAGTGATGAGCAGACTGCTGTGAGGGTTGGTGGTAGGCCAGCAGCTGGTCACTTTATCAATGATGTGGAAAGAGGACTGAGAGTAGAGTATCTAAGTTTACTGATTTAGTCAAAGTCCTAAAATCTGGACTGCTTGGGGATTTAGTTGGTCTGGATTCTTGGGCAGTACTTTTAAATTTCAAATTTAATGAGGAATAAAGAAGAGACAAACAGGTCAATTTTGATATTTATATCAGCAAGCTTCATTTATCAAAATGAGCAGTTTTAAAGTAAAATAAAGTCAACACTTGACTTTCACTACATTAAAAAGCATGCTGTGCTTGCAATTATGTTTAAAAATGAACATTGTAAAAGAAAAGTGCAGTATGGAAATAAATGTTTTTGTGATAAGATTACCTGCATTAAGTGTGGTTGCTGGTGTTTACAGATGGAGAACCCTGCTAAATTAAAAAAAGTTTGAGAGTCTGGATTTCCAGGTGGTCCTGATTTATGATATCTGGATTTTTGGACTTTTATTGTGTCACTAAACTGAGTGGAAATGCAAATTGTGCAGATGACCTGGTGAGAGATTAAGAGATGGGGCAAGGATCTGGCAGATGGTAATTGTGAAGTCATCTACTTTGGAAGAAAATATGGTAGATCAGATTTAATAGTGAGATTTTTGCATTCTGTTTTAGAGAGGGACTTGACAGTTCTTGTGCATGAATATCAAGAGGTTAGTTTGCAGGTGCAAGTGGTAATCAAGAAGGCTTATGGAATGTTGGCCTTGTCTGGTACAATTGTGTAGGGTACTGGTGAGTCATATGGGGCACTGTGTGCAGTTCCTCCAGAAAGAATAGAACTTAACAACACAGAAAATAGGCCCTTTGGTCCTTCTAGTCTGTGGTGAACTATTATTCTATTTAATCCTGCTGACCACCTATTCCATATCCCTACATGCCTCTCCCATCTATGTGCCTGTCCAGATTTGTTTAATTGAGCCTATACCACCCAATTAACTGACAACTAGTTAGGGGAGGAGATAGGAGGTTTGTTGGATGAGATCTGGGCTCCTGGTTGGTATGTTGCCTCCCAGGTGCCAGGGTCAGGGATGACTCTGATAGAGTCCACAGCATTCTGGAGGGGGAGGGCTAGCAGCCAGAAGGTGTGGTCCTCATGGGAACCAATGACATGGTTAGAAGTGGGGCTGAGGTCCCGAAGGGGGATTACATAGAGTTAGGAAGAAGTTGAAAAGCAGAACCTCAAAGGTGGCAATCTCATGATTGCTGTTTGTACCATGTGCTAGTGAAGGTAGAAATAAGAAGTTATGGAGGATGAATGTAGAGCTGGGGCAGGAGTTTAGATTTCTGGAACATTAGGATCTCTTCCAGGGCAAGTCTGACCTGTATAAAAAGGATGGGCTGCACTTGAACTGGAGGGGGACTAATATCCTGGTGGGCAGGTTTGCTAGAGCTGTTGGGAAGGGATTAAACTAGTTTCGCGGGGGGGGGGGGTGAGAATCAGATTGAGAGTATGGAGATTAGGGAGGAAGAACATCTAGATTGGGAAATGTTAAAAATAAATGAAGGAGGGAAAAAGATAAAGGTAGTTGGTAACAAAAGGAGTATATGTGGAGTGCATATATTTTAATGTAAGGAGCATTGTAAATAAGGAGGATGAGGTTAAGGAATGGATGGCTACATGGAAATACAATATTTTGAATATTTTTATTTAATCAACATATAAGATCAAACAATTAAGAATAATAATATAGCAAGTTACATAATAGATTGTTAACAAATATATGCTAAAACAAACAAATATATTAAAAGACTAAAAATTAAAACTAAATGAAAAATTAAAACTAAAAAAAAATCTAAAACCCCTCCCACAATTGATTACATAATTAATTCAGATGATACTCAGAAATCTCAAAAACATAAAATCATAATTTTATTTCTTCAGGGGAAAATTTCATGGAACAGGAAAAAATATAAAAGTGAATATAAATTTTATAATTTTAACTTCATAAATCTAGCATCCAGATGCCAAATTTGGGAAAAAAAAAGAGCATTTATTCCTCAAATTATATGTAATTTTCTTGAATGGAAAGCAATTTTGAATTTCAACTTGCCTCCTGACATCCGATTTCCATGTTACAGCAACACATTTCCTTGCTATTACTAAACCCAAATTAACAAATTTCAGTTCGGAATCTGATAATGATAATTCAGGGATGAAACTTTAAAAATTACCTAACAAAAAAAATTGGGGTTTAAATGAAAATCCACCCCCATTATCTGTTGTAAAATTTATGAATAGAAGCACAAAAAGTATTAACCTTTGTACAAGACAACGTAGAATGAAAAAAAATTCCAATTTCTATTCCACATCTAAAACATTGATTCAATAAATTCAGTTTCCATCTATTTAATTTCTGAGGAGTAATGTACAATTAATGTTTTTAAAAAAAATAGTAAGGAAATAAAATATTGTGGCCATCAGTGAAACTTTGTTGCAGGAAGTACATGTTTGGCAGTTAAATATTCCAGGATTCTGTTGTGTTAGGCTTGATAGAACAGGGGGGATAAAAGGTGGAGGAGTTGCATTGCTTATTATAGAGAACATTACAGCAGTGCTGTGGCAGGATGGTTTGGAGGGATTGTCCAGCGAGGCTATTTGGGTAGAATTGAGGAATAGCAGAGGCAGGAATACAATAATGGGAGTGTATTATACACCACAAAATGGGCTGAGGGAATTAGAGGAGAAAATTTGTAAGGAGATTGCATATCTGTGTAATAAACAAAAGGTGGTAGTTGTGGGGGATTTCAGCTGTTAAGTGTGTTCAGGAATGTTTTCTTAATCAATTTGTAGAAGAACCGACTCGGTATTGGATCTCCTATTAGGGAATGAGATAGGTCAGGTGACAGATTTGTGTTGGGGAACAGTTTGGGTCTAATGATCATAAAACTATTAGTTTTAGGCTAGCAATGTGAAAGGATAGAGGTGGGCCAAAGGTTGAAGTTCTTGATTGGAAGAAAGCAAATTTTGAGGGGATGAGAAAAGATTTGGAGAGTGTGGATTGGGATAAGATATTTTCAGGGAAGAATGTAGCTGATAAATGGAGGATATTCAAAGGAGAAGTTCTGAGAGCGCAGAATCAGTATGTCCCCGTGAAGATTAAAGGAAAGGTTAGAAACTGTAGGGAGCCTTGGTTTTTAAAAGATATTGGGAACTTGGTTAGGAAGAGGAAGGTGTTCAACAGGTATAAATAATGGGATGGATAAGGAATATAAGGAGTGTAAAATAAAAAGGAAATTAGAAAGGCAAAAAGGAGATATGAAACTGATTTGGCATGAAAAATAAATCCAAAGAGTTTCTATAGGTACATTAAAAGTAAAAGAATAATGAGGGATAAAATTGGAGCCTTTGAAGATGAGGGGGGTAGGCTCTGTGAGAAGGCAGAGGAGATGGGTGAAATTTTAAATGAAATTTTCTTCAGTATTCACTAAGGAAAAGAATATTGAGCCAGATGAAATGAAGGATAATAAAATAATTAATGAGGAGGTAGTGTTGGATAAATTGAAAAAAGATCAAGATGGCTAAAACTCCAGGTCCTGACAAAATATTCTCTAGGACCCTGAGGGAAGTTAGTGAATAAATTGTGGGTGCATTGACAGAAATATTTAAAATGTCACTGGTCACGGGGGAAATGATGAAGGACTGGAGAGTGGCTCATGTTTTTCTGCTGTTCAAAAAATGATCCAAAAGTGAACCTGGTAATTATAGGCCTGAAAGTCTGACGTTGGTGGTGGGTAAATTTATGGAAAGTGTTCTTGGAGATAGTAAATACAACTATTTGGAAAGACAGGGATTGATTTGAAGTAGTTAGCATGGTTTTGTACATCTTCAAAGGGTCCAATTTTATCCCTCATTATTCTTTTACTTTTAATGTACCTATAGAAACTCTTTGCATTTATTTTTATTTTTCCTGCCAAATCAGCTTCATACCTCCTTTTTTGCCTTTCTAATTTCCTTTTTATTTTACACTCCTTATATTAGTTTTTTGAGGAGATTACTAAAAAGGTTGATGAGGGGAAGGCAGTCGATGTTGTCTATTTGGACTTTAGTAAGGCTTTTGACAAGGTTTCTATAAGAGGTTAATAAGGAAGGTGGAAGCATTAGGTATTAATGATGAAGTAGTGAAATAGATTCAGCAATGGTTGGATGGGAGATGCCAGAGTAGTGGTGGAAAATTATTGGTTGAATTGGAGGCCAGTCACGAGTGGAGTGCCTCAAGGATTGGTCCTCTGTTGTTTGCCATATATATTAACAATCTAGATGATAGGGTGGCAAATTGGATTATAAATTTGCAGATGTTGGTGGTGTTGTGGACAACGAAGAAGATTATCAGAGCTTACAGGATGTTTATAGGACAGTTAGAAGAGTGGGCTGAAAGATGGCAGATGGAGTTTAACACAGGAGTTGGGATTTTATTTTGAAATTGTATAAGGCACTGGTGAGGCAAATTTGGAACATTGTGTGCAGTTTTGGTCAGCGAATTACAGGAAGGATATAAACAGTATAGAGAGTGTGCAGAGGAGATTTATGAGAATGTTTCTGGGGTTTCAGGATTTGAGTTACAGGGAAAGATTGAGCAGGCTGGGACTTCATTCCCTGTAGTGTAGAAGGTTGAGGGGTGATTTGATAGAGGTATTCCAAATTATAAGGGGGGGGGGAAGACAGAGTCAATGTGGATAGGCTTTTTCCACTGAGAGAGGGGGAGATTCAAATAAGAGGGCATGGATTGAGAGTAAAAATGGAAAGGTTTAGGGGAAGCATGAGGGGGAATTTATTCATGCAGATGGTGGCGGGGGTATGGAATGAACTTCTGGTAGAGATGGTAGAAGCAAGATCAATGTTAATATTCAAGGGTAGGTCGGATAGGTATATCGATGGGAGAGGTGTGGAGGGTTATGGGCCAAATGCGGGTCAGTGGGAGTAGGTGTTCAGCATGGACTAGTAGGGCCAAACTGGCCTGTATTTTGTCTTGTAAATGGTTATATGGTTATAACCCCATAAGTTTTGAAGAGTGGGTAGAAACCAGAGCACCCAGGGAAGACCCACACAGATACTGGGGAAGGTGCAAACGCTATACAGGCATCACCAGATTCAAAGCCAGGTAGCTGGCAGTGTAATTCTTCTTCTTTGGCTTGGCTTCGCAGATGAAGATTAATGGAGGGGTAATGTTCACGTCAGCTGCAGGCTCGTTTATGGCTGACAAGTCCGATGTGGGACAGGCAGACACGGTTGCAGTGGTTGCAAGGGAAAATTGGTTGGTTAGGGTTGGGTGTTGGGTTTTTCCTCCTTTGTTTTTTGTCAGTGAGGTGGGCTCTGTGGTCTTCTTCAAAGGAGGTTGCTGCCCGCCGAACTGTGAGGCGCCAAGATGCATGGTTTGAGGCGATAACAGCCCACTGGCGGTGGTCAATGTGGCAGGCACCAAGAGGTTTCTTTAGGCAGTCTTTGTACCTCTTCTTTGGTGCACCTCTGTCTCGGTGGCCAGTGGAGAGCGCGCCATATAACACGATCTTGGGAAGGCGATGGTCCTCCATTCGGGAGACGTGACCTACCCAGCGCAGTATGATCTTCAGCAACGTGGATTCGATGCTGTCGGCCTCTGCCATCTCGAGTACTTCGATGTTGGTGATGAAGTCGCTTCAATGAATGTTGAGGATGGAGCGGAGACAACTCTGGTGGAAGCGTTCTAGGAGCCGTAGGTGATGTCGGTAGAGGACCCATGATTCGGAGCCGAACAGGAGTGTGGGTATGACAACGGCTCTGTATACGCTAATCTTTGTGAGGTTTTTCAGTTGGTTGTTTTTCCAGACTCTTTTGTGTAGTCTTCCAAAGGCGCTATTTGCCTTGGCGAGTCTGTTATAGACAATAGACAATAGACAATAGGAGCTGGAGTAGGCCCTTCAGCCCGTCGAGCCAGCACCGCCATTTTACAGACCATGGCTGATCACTACCATCAGTACCCCTTTCCAGCCTTATCCCCATAACCCTTAACTCCTTTGCCCACTAGAGTCTTATCTAACTCTCTTTTGAACATATTCAGCGAATCTGCCTCTACCACCCTCTGTGGCAGAGCATTCCACAGATTCACACTTTTCTGGGTAAAAAAATGTTTTCTCATCTCCGTCCTAAAGGGCCTACCCTGTATTCTTAAACTATGCCCTCTAGTCCTCGTCTCTCCCATCATTGGGAACAAGTAATCCGACTTCACCCTGTCTATCCCCCTGATAATTTTGTATACCTCAATCATGTCCCCCCTCATCCTTCTAAACTCCATCGGATACAAGTCCAGTTTTTCGATTCTTGCATCCGATGAAATGGTGTAAACTGGTTGACCGTTTTGAGTTTTGTGTGCCCAATGGAGATGTGGGGGGCTGGTTGTCATGGTGGGGAGCTGGCTGATGGAGGACCTCAGTTTTCTTCAGGCTGACTTCCAGGCCAAACATTTTGGCAGTTTCCGCAAAACAGGACGTCAAGCGCTGAAGAGCTGGCTCTGAATGGGCAACTAAAGTGGCATCGTCTGCAAAGAGTAGTTCACGGACAAGTTGCTCTTGTGTCTTGGTGTGAGCTTGCAGGCACCTCAGATTGAAGAGACTGCCATCCGTGCGGCACCGGATGTAAACAGCGTCTTCATTGTTGAGGTCTTTCATGGCTTGTTTCAGCATCATGCTGAAGAAGATTGAAAAGAGGGTTGGTGCGAGAACACAGCCTTGCTTCATGCCATTGTTAATGGAGAAGGGTTCAGACAGCTCATTGCTGTATCTGACCCGACCTTGTTGGTTTTCGTGCAGTTGGATAACCATGTTGAGGAACTTTGGGGGGCATCCGAGGCGCTCTAGTATTGGCCAAAGCCCTTTCCTACTCATGGTGGCGAAGGCTTTGGTGAGGTCAACAAAGGTGATGTAGAGTCCTTTGTTTTGTTCTCTGCACTTTTCTTGGAGCTGTCTGAGGGCAAAGACCATGTCAGTAGTTCCTCTGTTTGCGCAAAAGCCGCACTGTGTAATAAATAATGTTGTGATAAACTAAGCCGTCTTTAAATGCTGCCTTTGTAAATGTTAAAATTGAGCCCACATTCACCACTTTAGCATTTCCATACTCCCACCACTCTGTGAAGAAATTTCCCTAATGTTCTTTCTATATTATTTCCCTTTAACCTTTATCTCTTGTCCTTTGCATTATATTTCACCTAACCTCAGTGAATACAGCCTAATTGCATTTACTCTATACCCATTGTAATTGTGTATATATCCATAAAAGCTCCACTATGCTCCAGGGAATAAAGTCCTAACCTCTTTTATCTTTCCCTGTAACTCAGATTCTCAAGTCCCAGCATCATCCCAGTAAATCTTCTCTGCACCTTTTCAACCTGATTGATATATATTTCCGGTAGGCAGGTGACCAAAACTGTACGCAATACTCCAAATACACCAATATGCCAGTCTTGTACAACTTTACCATTACAGTCACATTTTTGTACTCGATACTGTGATTTATGAAGGCCAAAGTTTTAAAACTCTGTTCATGACCCAATCAATTTGTGATGCCAATTTCAGGGAATTATGTACCTGTATTCCCTGATCCTTCCGTTATACCACATTTCTCAGTGCCTTACTGTTTACTGAGTATTTCCTACCTTGGTTTGTTCATCCAAAATGTAATCTATTACACTTGTCTGCATTAAATTCCATCTGCCATTGCACCCCATTTTTCCAGCTGGTCCAGATCCCTCTGCAAGTTTTGAAAGCCTTCCTCACTGTCCACTTCACCTCCAATCTTTGTATCATCTCCTAACTTGTTGATCTAATTTATCCCACAATCATCTAGATCATTGATGGACATGTCATATAATAATGGACCCAGCATTTATGCTTAACACAAATCACAAGTTACAAGCCTCCAGTCAGACAAGCAATCATTCATACCACTCTGTCTTCTCCCGAATCCAGCTTATTTGCTCATAAATGAACCTTTCTGACTAACCTCACATGTGGGACCTTGTCAAAGGGCTTACTAAATTCTATGTAGACAACATCCACAGCCTTGCCTTCATTAATTTTCCTGATAACATCCTTAAAAATCTCAATATGATTTGTTCAATGCTTCTTACCAAACTCAAAGCCATATTGATTATCCCTAATCAGTCCCTGATTAGATAAATACTTTTATATCTGATCTCTTAAAATATAAGATAGAAGAAATATAAAATAGGAGCCGGAGTAGGCCAACCAGCCCATCTTGCCTGCTCCACATTTAATGAGATCCTGGCTGATTGGAATATAGACCCATCTCCACCTACTTTTCTTTTCCTATAGTCATTCAAAGTCTTAGCTGTTTCCTGATTGTCTAAAATCAATTCCCCTTTTCATCTTCCAAGGGACCAGCCATCACTTTTGCCACCATTTTGTGCTTTATATAATTATAACAAATTTCACTGTCCGATTTTATATTTTGTGCTAATCTTTTCCTATTGCTCGCTTCATGGTTCTTTGTTGCTTCTTAAAGTTTTCCCAGTCTTCTAGTTTCCCACTGCTCTTAGCAACTTTGGATGCATGAGCTTTTAATTTTTATTTATTACACCTTCCTTTATTTCCTTAGTGATCTCAGGGCTGGCTGGCCCCACCCTTACTGTCCTTCCTTTTAACTGGAACATATTTTTGTTGAGCACTGAGAAGAATCCCTTTGAAGGTATTCCACTGTTCCTCCATATAGAATACCTTTCAATAACTTATCTATGACTGATAACTGGCCAACAATTTCCTAGTTTACTTTTGGGGCATTTTTTTAAACAATGGAACAATAGGAGCTACCCTCTGCACCTCACCTGTGGCTAAAGACATTGTAAATACATCTTCCACGGCCACTGCAATTTCTCCACGAGCCTTCCTCAAGGTCTGAGGTAATACCTTGTAAGACCTTGGGGATTTATCCACCTTTATTCACTTTAAGACAGCAAGCACCTGCCTCTCTTTAATCTGTATAGGTTCCATGATCTTACTGCTTGTTTGCCTTACTTCCCTCAACTCTGTTCTAGTTTTGTTGTGGAGAAATATTCAACTACTGACACCAGGGTAACGCTTCAGAAGAATTTTATTAGCAAGATATCTTGGAGAGCATGGCCAGCACCCAGCCTGAGCTTGCTCTGCTCACAGCCAGTTTTAACAGAGTTTATATACAATAAATGACAGTGCATTCCTGCATGTGGGCTTCCTGTGGCAGTGAACCTGACAATAGTTTATCATCGTCAACATTTGGCAATAATTTAATCATTGTTTCACAGAATTCCAAAGCTTATCATGTCTGTAGAGATAAATCGCATCTTGAGGTTCCCTACCTCCATTTAAGTAACATGCAATTGACTCTTGTATGTTCTTGTAAGCAACTTATGGGTGAACCCTTCATCCTTTCTGTTCAGATTTTCCTCCACAGTTCCCTCCTTGTTGATCCAGAGATCAACATCCCATACCTAACTCCACGAAATAAATGTGTCCTTTTCTCCTTTTCCCCTTTTAGCGCTTTCAGTCACCCTTAACAACTTGTATTGTACATTTCTTTCAGTCTTCTCTACATGCCATATCAGCCCCTTAAGTCTTATCCATAGGCATATAATCAGGAGTAACAGTACTAACAGGGCAATAATCAGACCGACGATTGGGTGCAGTGTTAGCTTTGGGGACCATCCCTTAAAAATATTCCACCAATGATGGGCGGAGAGCTGAGTGACCCGGTCTGCGACCCGGATCAACTGTCCCTCCTTGTAAATTAAATCCATTTGGGCTTTACTTATGCTTCATCCTAATTTTTTCATCAGGTGGGTAATTTGGTCATTTTCATTTTATCAGTCTATCCAAATGGGTATAGTTAATACAGGGAGAGAGGAGTTGCTGGTGGTGTGCAATGCGATAATCTTCTACCTGACTCCAAGTTCCCAATACAATCCACCCCTTGGAGGTCACACCGCTCACCAATCATGAGATTGGTATGTTACAAGTCAAAACGTGAAAAAACAATATTGATCAAGTGGGTCAATATATTCATTAGTGCCATCCGAATGCTGGACAAAGCACATAGTGAAATTCAATGACAACACCTCACCAGCCCTCGCACCCCTGACCAAACAGGGCTTTTGTGTTACCAATGGGGCAGGGTGCTGTGGGAGCTGCTCCCAAATGTCAGAGGGGAGGATAGAAAAAAAATTGTTTGGTCATCGACGCCTATGCCTGGGTTCTCTGGCTTAGCTGGCAAATGTGAGCACCCTTACCACCAATGTCTGCAAGCAGGCAGTGCAAGGTCATCCATCAGGTGCCGGAGCCCTCTCTTGGCTTGCGCATCCCGCGCCTTAGCCTCATGCTTGGGCACTCCTCAGGCACAGAGCCCAGATGCCCAGATGCCTGTCACCATGTTACCCCATGGTGAGGCAGGGGGCAGGCCAGCAGGTATATATCCAGGATGTACCTGGGTTGCCTGCTGTTCTGGGCTGACGTTTGACACCAGGATGCCGTTCCTGCAGGCTTTCTCTTTCAACGGGTGCCCCAAGTGCCCTGGGGAGTCCTGCAACAATAGCCAGGAGGAGTCAGGACAGAAAGTTAGCCAATTTAGTATTTTTAAATAAAGGGTCCCACAGCCCCCACCCCATGTGGTGTTTTTCTGTTAATGGGAATCTGGGGTGATGCCGCCATTGCAAAACAAAAAATATATACAATGTTTCCTACCGTGGTCTGATCATTAACTGGTCAGCTCACAAACTGTAACTTTACATCCACACTATGATTATGTATCTATAAATTTCAGTTTCTCTGAGTGTGCTTTGAGACATTATGCATTGTAAAAACCACAGCAAAACACAATTTTTAAAAAAGTTGAAGGCTTGACAAGATAGAATGTCCAGTGATGGTTTCCAGAGCAACACCTGTTCTCTTGCTGATTTTTTTCGTAATACATGACAAACTGTCTTGTTGGTCAGTCGTCAGTTTGATGTCACTCTACAGGTGCTCGCAAATTCATAAACAACCCTGAGGAAAGTGTTGGCCGATGTCCCGGTGTCAAATGGGTTGTAGCGAGTGGTGGCACCAGGCAGAGATCTTCTCCAGAAGATTAGCAGGATTCTGCACCATTGGATCTCCTGCTGGAGATTCCATTCAGCACCTGCCTTACTGGCCGAGATCTGTAATTTAAAAGGAACACCTGCCTGGCAGGGGCAAGCGGCAGTGCTTGTTCAACAACTTGCTTTGCTGTGTCAAAAGCAGCCTGTTGTTCTGGTCCCCATAGGAATGTGGCTTTCCTATGGGAGACCCTATAGGGTGGTTCAAAGAGCATGGTAAGGTGGGGTATGTTCTGCTGCCAATAACTTAGGAGGCCCACGAGGCTCTGGGCGTCTGTTTTATTTGAGGGGATGGCTAAATTCAAAGTTTCATTTTTGGCTGTCTCAGAAATATCTCTGGCCTCATTATCTCGGTCAGGGCTACCACCATCTTTCCCATAAAATGGGTCCCTCTATCGCTCTTTGTCCCTCTGGGGATCCCATAGCAGGGAATCAATTCCTTCATCAGGACTTTGGCCACTGTCTGGGCATCATCTCTCCTAGTCGGGTAGGCTTCTATCCATCGGGTAAACCTGTCCACTACAATCAGCAAGTACTTGTACACTTTACAAGGGGGCATATGGGCAAAGTCAATCTGCAAGTTCTCAAAGGGGGCCTGAGCAGGGGGCAATCGATCATATTTGGCGTGTGAACATCCCCAATTGTTCTGCTGACAGATTAGACAATTCCTCACTTGTCTTCCTATCTTTGTAGAAATTCCGGGGACAAACCATGCCTGCTTCATATTATGCAGCATTCCCACTTTTCCCAGGTAGGCTTGCCCGTGGGCCAGTTTTACTATGGGCCGATATAGACTTCGCAGGCACACTACTCTTCTGTCTTTACTCTTCCACAAGCCTTTGTCCACTTGGTAGCCATGGGTTTCCCACATACACTGCTCTTGGGCGGAAGCTGTTTCTTGGGCGGTTTTCAGTTCCAGCTCCTGTTTTACTTGAAGCTGTTCCGGGGTAGTAACATCTCGAGTGAATGTCATGGGCAACATGGGGACTTGTTGTGACTTGTCATGTTCCTGCTTAGAATCACACAGCGAATGCAGAAGCTGGTATATATTAGCGGTGGGCAGTTGCAAATAAATGCCCTCCTTGGTACAATATAAAGTAGCATTAAGTTTGCAAAGAGCTTGTCTCCTTAAGATAGGGACAGGGGTCGTGGGTGACACAATCAATCTATCCTCTACTTTACTATCTCCCACCATCAAGATGGATGGTTGTGAAACAGGGTGAGTCATAAGGTTCCTGGACACCCCAATGCTACCTACGGTTTTTTCACTCAGGGGTAATCCCATGGATGGTGGCACAGATGATATGGTGGCCCGGGTATCCACCAACATCAAACTCTCTTCGCCCACCTCCCCGCCCCACCCACACATTAAGCATAGGCTGGCTTTCTCCATCTAATTGGAGGAGGGGTGGCCTGTACCACTGGCTCCTCCAGGCACCACTACGGGTTGGGCTGTTGAAAGGAGAACTGGGGCCGTTGGTTACAGTCCTGGCCCACAAAGGGATTTCAATAAGGCCCAAGGTCTCGAGGGCAATGGGCATCCACTCTTTGTCATCCTCTTCCCTGGGGCTGGCTTCTACATTCCCGTGCCCAATGACCCTTCGTTCCGCAATTTCAGCACTGATCCTGGGATTTATCTCAGGGCCTGCCCCGCTCTCGGCCTCCCTCTCCCTTATGTTTGTTCTTTGTATACATATAAAACTGCCCTGTCAGCATCTCCTTCTAGGTGAATAATCCTTCTCTGACCATATTAGTCAATACAGTAACAGTGTTAGCCCAGTTCTTTCCCTGCCAATCCAATTGCTTCATCTTATACATTTTGGCATTTTGGGGGAGCAGGCAATTTAGCAAGGTCTGCACAGCCAAGGATTGGTTATCTTGTGAAGGCACCCCAGCATTTTCTTCCTAAGTGTTTTTAAAATGGACCACAAAATCAATTGTTTCTTTCCCAGCCTTCTGGAGGCAGTGCGTTACTTCTCCCATTTTCTCCTATCGGGACTAGGAAAGATTCTTTTACTGCTTCCCAGTGGGATCCATAGGCAGCTTGTAACAGCATACGGATGTCGCTGGGCAAGGAATGACAGATGGTGCAGGTTTGCTGCAGCTAATGGAATTCTATGGGTCTCCTTACTGGGTCTGGTGTTGCTCTAATCATATCCCATACCTCAGTGGGCATCCAGGGCTTTAGTATGGGGGTGTCTCTGATCATTTTTCGGGGCATTTGACTAGTTGAATCTGGCTTTTCCTTTGCCCCCCAACGCGTTGTTACTCCAATCCTTTCTGAGACCTGGATTCTCTGTGTCCTGAAGCATTTGGCACCGAGGCAACATTCGCCTCCCGCGAAACAGGAGGTTCAGCCTGATGCACAGGCCCGACGGGGGCCCCATCCCGCGGCCTGCTGGCATAAGCCACTGCTGCCTGGATCAGGTTGTCCCAGTCGCTTCCCCTTCCACCAGATAACTGAAGATACAGGCCGACAGGAGGCATGGAGGCCGTGCCCGGAGGCGCAGATAGAGCTCTGGGGAAGTATGAAGGGGGCCTGGGAAGCTCTGAATTAGGGTCTGTCCCTTTTCCTTCCTTTCCGGTCGTGGGCTGATGCCACTTTGCGGCCTCTGTCCACTTATTAAAACACCCATTAAAATATCCGAGATCCCAAATGGGGTCTCCTCCTTCACTATTAGTAGATTCTTTCAGCTCTGCTATCAGCTTTAAATTAAAACTTCCCCCCGTATGGCTATACATTCGTGAACCACCCATATAGATAATTACTGAACGGGATGGCATAATTCCAGTTTCCCGTTTCTCTCATCATGATGTCAGCTGGCGATCCCAGAGGCTGCAGCGGATCTCCTACCAATTGGCGACGTCTCCGTTGTTCCTTTCCTCATGTCTTTAGTGGCTTTCTTCATCGGGGGTCGTTGTTGTGGCCCGGGAACAGGCTTATGTGCTGGACTGGGAATAATTGCCTTGCTGAGCTGATTTCCCATCTTGGTCTCCTGTTAAATCTTAACAACAGTTATACAATATATACACAGTTGTCAGTACCCTTACTTTACAGCGCGTGCACCGGTGCCTCTTCTGTCCACATTGTCACCCTGGGATCTTCTACTCTGTCTTCCCCCCATTTTAGATAGAGAGACTCCTACTCTCTTTACATCACCTCACCCTCTCAAACGGGGATCTTGGTGTGTGAGCCTCACCTCACCCTCTCAAACGGGGATCTCGGTGTGTGAGCCTCATCTCACCCTCTCAAGCGGGGATCTCTTTGTGAGCCTGCCTCACCCCCTTTCAGCTAGGTTCTTGGCTAGGGCTATTGCCCATTCACTTCTACGGGACCCTCACTCCCAGGTTCGTGATCCTGTCAAATAGGACCCTGCTCGCATCGCCAGATTTGTTGCGGAGAAAGAATCAACTACTGACACCAGGGTAAAGCTTTGGAAGTGTTTTATTAGCAAGATATCTTGGAGAGCACGCCTAGCACCCAGCCTGAGCTTGCTCTGCTCACAGCCAGTTTTAACAGTTTATATACAATAAATGGCAGTGCATTCCTGCATGTGGGTTTCCTGTTGCAGTCAACCTGACAATAGTTTATCATTGTCAACGTTTGGCAATAATTTAATCATTGTTTCACACAATTCCAAAGCTTATCATGTTTGCAGAGATAAATCTTACCTTGAGATTCCCTGCCTCCACTTAAGCAATATGCAACTGACTCTTGTATGTTCTTGAAAGCAACTTATGGGTGAACCCTTAACCCTTTGTGTTCAGATTTTCCTCCACAAGTTTCATCAGTAAATGCAGATGCAAAAACCCATCATTCATCTTTTCTGGTCCCATACACAGTCAGTCACTTTGATATTCAAGAGGAGCAATTTTGTCCCTTACTATCCTTTTGGTTATAATATCTTTGGAATCGCTTAGGAATTTCCTTCATCTTATCTGCTAAAGCAACTTTATATCTTCTTTTAGCCCTCCTGATATGCCCCTCTTGTCTTTTCCTGCATTTGTTTCGCTCCTCAAGTAACTAATTTGCTCTGTGTTGCCGATATCTGCCATACACCTCTCTCTTCTTAACCAGATCCCCAATATCCTCAAAAACCAAGGTTTCTTATGCTTATTTACTTTGCCTTTAATCCTTACATGAATATACAAACTCCGTACGCTTAAAATTTCACCTTTGAAGGCCTTGCACTTACCGAACATATCCTTGCTAGGAAACAACCTATCTTAATCCACACATTCGAGATCCTTTCTCGTTTCATCAAAATTGGCCTTTCTCCAATTTAGAATCTCAACCTGAGGAATGGACCTATACTTCTCCATTTATTTGAAACTAATGGCATTATGATCACTGGACCATAATTGTTCCCCTACACAAACTTCTATCACCTGTCCTGTATCATTCCCTAATTTGAGATCCAGTTTTGCACTCTCTCTAGTTGGTACCGCTATATATTGATTTAGAAAAAAATTCTGATCACATTTGATAAACTCCAAGCCAACCAGCCCTTTTACATAATGGGAGTCCCACTCAATATTTGAAAAATTAATATCATCTACTATCACAAGTTTGTTTGCTGCAGCTGACTGCTATCTCCCTGCAGCTTTGCCCCTCCAATTCTCTGACTATTAAGTGGTGTCGGCCCCGGTCTGGGCAGTATGGTCCGACCTAGGAGGGGAGGCAGGCCCCTCCTGCCCGGGTAAGAAACCTGCATAGGAGAAGGCCACTCCCATATAAAACCTACAACCCAAGGACCTCGCTGCCACGTCCCAGCTTGCTTGGCCACGGCACACGAACCATGGGTGTAAAGGATGGGACCAGTACTGCGCGCACTGCACTCCACCTAAAAACTCCTTTGCGCAGGCCCGAGTACAGGTCCACGTCCTCCCCCTCCACGTCCTCCCCCTCAAAAGATGCTCAAAAACTCAAGCTAGCATGCTGGAACATCAGAACCATGCTAGACAAGGCCGACAGACCTGAACGTTGGTCTGCCCTCATTGCACATGAACTCCTCAGACTTGACATCGACATAGCCGCTCTCAGTGAAGTCCGCCTTGCAGATGTAGGCAGCCTCCAAGAATGCAGCGCGGGCTACACACTCTACTGGTCTGGTAAGCCTATGGATGAACGGCGCCTATCTGGTGTAGGCTTCATGGTCAAGAACTCCATTGCCTCCAAACTCGAAAACCTCCTGACAGGCCACTCAGACCGGATCATGTCCATGCAACTCCCCCTTCAAAACAAGCGTCGCATCACCCTCATCAGTGTCTATGCTCCAACCCTCCAGGCGGAACCAGCAGAAAAGGACAAGTTCTACACTGACCTGGCAACCTCATTCAACGCACCCCTACAGCCGACAAGGTTGTCATCCTTGGCGACTTCAACGATTGCGTCGGCAAAGACTCAGAAACCTGGCCAGGAATCCTGGGCAAGCATGGTGTCGGCAAGTGCAATGACAATGGGCGCCTCCTGTTGGAGCTCTGTGCAGAACAGCGGCTTGTCATTACAAACACCCTTTTTCAGCAGAGGGACAGCCTGAAGTCTACCTGGATGTATCCCTGATCCAAACACTGGCACCTCCTGGACTACATCCTGGTGCGAGAAAGAGACAAACGAGATGTGCTCCACACCAGGGTCATGCCCAGCGCGGAATGCCACACTGACCACCGGCTGGTTCGCTGCAAGCTCAACCTTCACTTCAAGCCAAAGCCCAGGAACAGTAAAGCCCCCAGAAAGAGGTTCAATGTTGGAAACCTGCAGTCAGACGAAGTGAGAGGAAACTTCCAGGCAAACCTCAAAGCAAAGCTCGAGAATGCAATCCGCCTCACGGACTCGTCCCCTGAAACTCTCTGGGATCAGCTGAAGACTACCGTACTGCAATCCATTGAAGAGGTACTGGGCTTCTCCTCCAGGAAAAACAAGGACTTGTTCGACGAAAACAGCCAGGAAATCCAGGAGCTGCTGGCAAAGAAGCGAGCTGCCCACCAGGCTCACCTTACAAAGCCGTCCTGGACAGAGAAGAAACAAGCCTTCTGTCGCGCATGCAGCTAACTTCAACGCAAACTCCGGGAGATCCAAAATGAGTGGTGGACTAGCCTCGCCAAACGAACCCAGCTCAGCGCGGACATTGGCGACTTCAGGGGTTTTTACGAGGCTCTAAAGGCTGTGTATGGCCCCTCACCCCAAGTCCAAAGCCCGCTGCGCAGCTCAGACGGCAAAGTCCTCCTCAGCGACAAGATCTCCATCCTCAACCGATGGTCAGAACACTTCCAATCTCTTTTCAGTGCCAACTGCTCAGTCCAAGATTCCGCCTTGCTCCGGCTCCCTCAACAGCCCCTAAGGCTAGAGCTGGATGAGGTCCTCACCCGGGAAGAGACATATAAGGCAATTGAACAACTGAAAAGTGGCAAAGCAGCAGGTATGGATGGAAGCCCCCCAAAGGTCTGGAAGGCTGGCGGCAAAACTCTGCATGCCAAACTGCATGAGTTTTTCAAGCTTTGTTGGGACCAAGGAAAGCTGCCTCAGGACCTTCGTGATGCCATCATCATCACCTTGTACAAAAACAAAGGTGAGAAATCAGACTGCTCAAACTGCAGGGGAATCACGCTGCTCTCCATTGCAGGCAAAATCTTCGCTAGGATTCTCCTAAATAGAATAATACCTGGTGTTGCCGAGAATGTTCTCCCAGAATCACAGTGCAGCTTTCGCGCAAACAGAGGAACTACTGACATGGTCTTTGCCCTCAGACAGCTCCAAAAAAAGTGCAGAGAACAAAACAAAGGACTCTACATCTCCTTTGTTGACCTCACCAAAGCCTTCCACCGTGAGCAGAAAAGGGCTTTGGCAAATACTAGAGTGCATCGGATGCCCCCCAAAGTTCCTCAACATGGTTATCCAACTGCACGAAAACTAACAAGGTCGGGTCAGATACAGCAATGAGCTCTCTGAACCCTTCTCCATTTACAATGGCGTGAAACAAGGCTGCGTTCTCTCACCAACCCTCTTTTCAATCTTCTTCAGCATGATGCTGAACCAAGCCATGAAAGACCCCAACAATGAAGACGCTGTTTACATCCAGTACCGCACGGATGGCAGTCTCTTCAATCTGAGACGCCTGCAGGCTCACACCAAGACGCAAGAGCAACTTGTCCGTGAACTACTCTTTACAGATGATGCCGCTTTAGTTGCTCATTCAGAGCCAGCTCTTTAGCGCTTGCCGTCCTGTTTTGCGGAAACTGCCAAAATGTTTGGCCTGGAAGTCAGCCTGAAGAAAACTGAGGTCCTCCATCAGCCAGCTCCCCACCATGACAACTGGCCCCCCCACATCTCCATCGAGCACACAAAACTCAAAACGGTCAACCAGTTTACCTATCTCGGCTGCACCATTTCATCAGATGCAAGGATCGACAACGAGATAGACAACAGACTCGCCAAGGCAAATAGCGCCTTTGGAAAACTACACAAAAGAGTCTGGAAAAACAACCAACTTAAAAACCTCACAAAGATAAGCGTATACAGAGCCGTTGTCATACCCACACTCCTGTTCATCTCCGAATCATGGGTCCTCTACCGGCATCACCTACGGCTCCTAGAATGCTTCCACCAGGGTTGTCTCCGCTCCATCCTCAACATTCATTGGAGCGACTTCATCCCTAACATCAAAGTACTCGAGATGGCAGAGGTCGACAGCATCGAATCCACGCTGTTCAAGATCCAACTGCGCTGGGTAGGTCACGTCTCCAGAATGGAGGACCATCGCCTCCCCAAGATCGTGTTATATGGCGAGCTCTCCACTGGCCATCGTGTCAGAGGTGCACCAAAGAAGAGGTACAAGGACTGCCTAAAGAAATCTCTTGGTGACTGCCACATTGACCACTGCCAGTGGGCTGATATCGCCTCAAACCGTGCATCTTGGCGCCTCACAGTTCGGCGGGCAGCAACCTCCTTTGAAGAAGACCGCAGAGCCCACCTCACTAACAAAAGACAAAGGAGGAAAAACCCAACACCCAACCCCAACCAACAAATTTTCCCCTACAACCGCTGCAACCGTGTCTGCCTGTCCCGCATCAGACTTGTCAGCCACAAACGAGCCTGCAGCTGACGTGGACATTTCACCTCTCCATAAATCTTCGTCCACAAAGCCAAGCCAAAGAATACAACCCCATGAGAGTGATCATCATCATAGTTCCACCAATATATCCTCAGTTAACCAGCCCTCTAGTCTGTTGGATCTGCTTAGAGCTATGATATTTTCCCTGATGAGCAATGCCACTCCTCCCCCTTTCATCACTCCCACTTTATTGTGTCTAAAGCAACAGAAGCCTGGAACATTGAGTTGATAGACCTGCCCCTCCTGCAACCTCATTTCACTGAGGCCACAATGTCAGAATTCCATTTGCCAATCCACACTGCAAGCTTGTCTATCTTTCCCAGTGCTTCTTAAAAGCTCGTCTTCTCATTCTAAATATTTCTCTCGCAGTCCGCAAGGAGAAACAAACTGGATATACTGGCTTTGCAGGTGGTACAGAGGAGGTTCACTTTCTGCATCCAAAGTTGACGGGTTACCCCATGAGTTGCCAGGGAATATATTCGTTGAAATTCAAAAGACTGAGTGGGAATATTATAGAATCGTATAAAATTATGAAAAAAGATAGACAAGATAGAGGTAGGAAAGTTGTTTCTCCTTGTAGCTGAGTAGAAAACTAGGGGACATAGTCTCAAGATTCCGGGATACGAAGAGGAACTGATTTTTCCAGAGAAGTGAATCTGTGGAATTCTCTATCCAAGGAAGCGGTGGAGGCCTGCTGCATTAAATATATTTAAGCTCCATTTAGATACATTTTTGCATTGAAAAATAATTTGGGCTTTTAGTGAAAAAGCAGGTAGGTGGAGGTGAGTCAATAGCCAGGTTAGCAATGACCTTATTAAATGGTGGTCTGCCTCAATGGACTGCATGACCTACTCCTGGTCCTTTTCCTTATGTTCTCATGAAAAAACCACATGAATATTTCATGCAACTTGGTATAGACACAAGATATATTTTTGTATTCTAGGCTAATATAAATCTATCATCTAAGATTTAGATGTATATGGTCATATTGACTTGTCTACAAAAGGACAGAGGGATTTGAACAGAAGGATGGGCATACAAACATGAGATAGGCTTTCTTTTAATTAAAGTGCTTTCATCTGATTGTTCACTCTACCATTAAGTTTTACCAAATCTACTTCTAGAGTTGTACAATGTCAAAAAAAATTAATTGATTTAATTGCTTGAAATTAGATCTTGTATTGAACAGACAAAATCCATGTTTGAACTGATTGCACTTACATAAGAACAAACAGATCCACATACAAGAGCATCATCACACCCAGGGACGCTGAAGGACCATTGACAAAATTTTTTTCTCCCTCAGATAGATTGTTGTTTTGCCAGGCCAAAAACCTAGCTCCTTATCCCTTTATCCGTGATTCCGAAAACCAAACATGATTTTTTTTACCTCATGTACAATATATTTTCAGGTGTTCCAGAGAGAGCGAATAGAGAACGCAGTTCAGGCAGCGAGTGGGGAGAGAGCAGCAACGTGACTCTAGCGGGAAGAGAGTAAGGAGAGAACACGGCTCGGAGAGCGTGGAGGCCCAGTGCGGGAAAGAAGAGTTGGAGCCCACTGGGGCCAGAGGGCAAAAGGACCTGGGTGCTGTGCTCCACGGCCCAGGATGAGAGAAGCGAGCCTGTGCTGAGGGGAAGGTGGTGCTGAAGTGATATAAACCAAGGGGATGGTGGGGAGTGACTGAGCCCGAGCAGCTGCAAGAGCCGGGCCCGAGGGAGAAGAAGGTGATGGGAAGCCCCCCAGCAGCAGAGCCAGTGCAGAGGGACAAGATGAAGGGAAGCAACCCAATGGGAGCCAGGCTGGAAAGAGGCAGACAAGGACACAGCAGAGCCTGGCCGGGGAGGGAGGTGGGGGGGGGGGGTGGGGGGCGGAATTCCTCTTTTTGTTTGAATTCAGGATCAATGGTTTTCTTAATTACCCATAATTCCCCACACATCTGGAACCACTCTGTTTCCAAGAGCAGTTTCAGCTACATGGGGATCATGGGCTATTGCTCATTCACAAAGACGGCTATTGCTCGTTGAGCCTGCTTCAATTTAGTGTTGCTTCAGATAAAGGGCTTGTGCTTTGGGTCAATCTGTACTGTCACCATTTTAATTTCATAATCTGGAATAATCCGAATACCAAGAAGTGTCCTATCCTAAGGATCTCGGATAAAAGGATAAGCTCCTGTAGAGGTCAGAATCCCTATGATTAGAAATACATCATCATTTGCTTTGGCATGTGTCTGAATGATTTGATGCTGGATGAGCACCTGGAATTGAGTTACAGGAAAGGTTAAACAGGTTGGGACTTTATTCCTTGGAAGAGGTACAAGGACTGCTTAAAGAAATCTCTTGGTGCCTGCCACATTGACCACCGCCAGTGGGCTGATATCGCCTCAAACCATGCATCTTGGCGCCTCACAGTTCGGCGGGCAGCAACCTCCTTTGAAGAAGACCGCAGAGCCCACCTCACTGACAAAAGACAAAGGAGGAAAAACCCAACACCCAACCCCAACCAACCAATTTTCCCTTGCAACCGCTGCAACCGTGTCTGCCTGTCCTGCATCGGACTTGTCAGTCACAAACGAGCCTGCAGCTGACGTGGACATTACTCCTCCATAAATCTTCGTCCGCGAAGCCAAGCCAAAGAAGAAGAAGAAAAAAAGAAAGGATAACCAATGATTTGAGCCTGGGACCTTTGCAAAGAATAAGAAAAAAAATGCAGGCAGATGCCTGAAATTTTTTTAAAAAGTGATGATCTCTTGAATTAATTAGACTTTGGGAGAATGCGTGTTGGAGGAATTCAGAATAGTGCTGTAATGTTGATGCACACTGAGGTGGGGTGTCTTTTTTTAAGTATTTTGTGCAGCCTTTCCATAGGTATTTCTGGATCTAAAACTAAAGTCACCTGAATCTTTCTAAACAAACTACTGTAAGCAGATGACCTTGTGTTTGCCCAAACTCAAAGGCTGAGATCCATGCCATTCACCGAAACCTATTAGAGAGAGATGTTCCATTCACTACATTAAACTTCCTTGCTACACCCACACTGCCCTGGGGCAATACATGTGGTTCATGTTGTAAACTTGAAGACCACGTCAAATCTTAGTAGCCTCTTGGCAAAAGTAGACCTTGATGAAGAAACAGCCAAGGAAGAGGCTGTTTGAAGATTCTTTCAGATTTATGAACAATTGGTTCTCTTCTGGGTGGAAGTAAGCTGAACAAGAGTTGGTGGGGTTACACCTGAACTGGAGGGCACTACTTTTCAGGTAGGGAGGTTTAAACTCATCTGGCTTTGGGGTTGGATCCAAAATGAAGAGACAGAGACCAAACTGGTTCAGGATAGCAAGGCAGGCATTGACACAGAGCAGGGTGGTGAAGGCCAAGAATAGAGGTAAGACAATTAAGTTCTGCTAGGTTTATTTTAATGTAAGAAGCTTAATGGGGAAAGCAGACGTGCCTTAGTGGAGATGTGGTTGAAGGAAGAGCAGGACGCAGGGTACCATAGTTTCAGATGTGATGGGAATAATGGGTGAGTCAATAAAGATAGCACAGAAGACTTTAGCGAGGTTATTGTTGGAGAACTATCATGTGAGGCAGTGTGGATGGAATTAAGAAGCAAAAAGGAACAGTCACTTTGATGGGTGTGTGCAATAGTTCAGCCTTGATTTTAGCTATGGCCCCCTTGGGACTCTGCTCAAAGTTTATGGGCTCCTTTCCCTGTGAAGAAGACATGTTTAGTTGGTTTCTTGCATACTTCTCTCCTACCGACTACTTAAAAGATATTTGTATTACATGAAGTGAAAAGATAGCAAAGCATAACTGTGGCTTGTGATTCCAGGACAAACCGACAAATTGGAAATCATTCTTATTGAATGTATAGAAAAGATGAAAACATGAACACATATTACAAAAAAATTAAAAAATATTCTTAGAGCGCAATGGCTTGTACATGAGTCATTAGGTAAGCTTAAGCGTAAACTTGAGGACATGAAAACTTAATAAAAATAACTTTGAATAATAATTCTTATGAAATGAAAATGAGATTCTTGAGATTGATGTTCCTGTGCAAGTTTTTTTGATGTCAGGCTCCAAATTGAAGAGTGATGGTCAAAAGTCACCTTGTTGTGATGTCAAGTCTATTCCTAGATTTGTAAAGCAAACTACCTGTTAAATCCACATTCAACTACATATGTTGAGGGAAATGATATTTTCACCTTTTATCATAGTTTTGGAAATCTATTTGACAGATTATTACTAACTCAGATATTTTTTAAATTGATTGAACTTTACAGCATTCTGAAGATCAAACATTCTGAAGATTAAATTTCTGTGACATTGTCGGTGGGTTGTTCCTCAAATGGATCTAATATCTAATATGGGATATTGAGGTTTAACAGGTCATTAAATCTTTCCTGCAGATTTATTTCGTGTTTCACATAAACAACAATGTCGTCGTCCTTCAATTTCTCAGATTTGGAAATTGTAAAAATTCTCAATGTCTGATATTGCTCCAATAGACGAGTTCTTTTTAAGAAAAGAAACAATGGAGTTAGTTTGTTGATCCTTCAAGGTCTTGTTCAATAAATTGAGTTTGATAAAGATATTTACCAGATAAAATATGTCAGCCTTTGCATCAATGAGCTTTTCTCCGGGCTCGTTATGGGAAAGAAAGGTAACAATCGTGTTCCAGACTGCAATAAAACAATGAAGATAATTTCCTATGGACGGCATCTCACCTCAGTGCAGCAGCATCTGGAAATCTTTTGTTATTTTCTTAAAACAGATGTTGGAACAGACAGTCTTGAAGAGTCTGTGATTTTTACAAAGTTTACAGCCTCACCTCACTGACAAAAGGCAAAGGAGGAAAAACCCAACACCCAACCCCAACCAACCAATTTTCCCTTGCAACCGCTGCAATCGTGTCTGCCTGTCCCGCATCGGACTGGTCAGCCACAAACGAGCCTGCAGCTGACGTGGACTTTTTTACCCCCTCCATAAATCTTTGTCCGCGAAGCCAAGTTAAAGAAAGAAAAAAACAGCCTTAATTACAATTGAAAGCAAAGGATTTAAACATCCTCCTGAGTTTTTCACCACTAAATGCTCACTGTGAATGACACAAAGACCAATAAAGACTGAAGGTATAACAATTTTCAGGTATTGTCCAACCATTGAAGTGGCACCATCAGTTGCATAGGCAACCATGTTCTCGAATAGAATAACATTCTCGTTTAATGTAATTCGTCACCTCAAGAATAGTCAGTCCCTTAGTGTCTGTTTTTTTTTTACTTCTGGCAAACAACACCTCTGCTATTAGCTAGTTTCCATTCCACAATCTAGATATGCCATGAGAAGAGCATTGTTTTCTTGCAGAGTGGGTTTGTTCAATTGTAAAGAGAATTTCTTGGATTGTGATGAAATGAATTGTTTTTCAAAAACATTTGCCATCTCATTACTTTTTTTTGGAAAGATTGGAGTTACTCAAAGCAATTGATTGAATAGTTTATTTGGCATTTAATTTCATGATGCCAGATATTATTATGGACACAAAAAGAGAAGAAAGATAAACCCTGGATTACTTCAAAACCCTTGAGATAAATTTCAAGAGAAAGCCAATGTTCAAATAGATGATTACTGAAACGTCACAAAAATTAGAATAGGGTCTTCTTACATCATACAAAATAAGCAGATTGCTACAAAGGGAGATCCTCATGACGTCACTGACTCATTAATTTTGCCTTCAGTGGGGGGAAAAGCCAGATTTGAAGAGATGAGAAAGGATTTGTGAGGAGTGGTTTGGGCTGATTTGTTTCATGGGAAGGAGGTGGAGGAGAATTAAGGGTGAGATTTTGAGGGTACAGAATCTGTTATGTTCCTGTTACGATAAAAGGCAGAGCCAAAGGTTTGAGAGAGCCATGGTTTTGAAGGGAGATTAGAAATTTGGTTCAAATAAAAAGGGAGGCCTACATTAAATATAAGAAACAAGGTATAGATGAGATGCTTGGAAAACACGTTGATTGTAAAAAGAATCTTAAGAAAGAAATTTGGAAAGCAAAATGAAGGTGGCTATAGCAAACAGGGTGAAAATAAATCCAAAGGGTTTTTACAAATATATAAATAGCAAAAGGAGAGTGAAGGATAAAATTGGTCCCTTAGAGAATCTAAGCGGACAAATGTGTGTGGAACCAAATGAGATGGGGGAGATATTGAACAAGTTCTTCGGTATTCACTAGGGAAAAGGATATTGAATTGTGCAGGATAAGGGAAGCAAAAGGGCTAATTATGGAAAATGTAGGGATTAGGAAAGAGGGGGTATTTAAGTCTCTGGATCCTGATGGTATTTTCCCCCAGGTCCTTGAGGGAAGTCAGGGAAGAAAGACCAGAGGCTCTGAGAGTGATTTATTTTTTTCAAAAGTCATTAGAGATGGGTATAGTGCTGGAGGATTGGCGTATCGCACATGTGGTGCCCTGTTTAAAAAGGGTTCAAGGAGTAAGCTTAGCAATTATCGGCCTGTAATTTTGACATCGGTGGTCGGTAAGGTAATGGAAAATACTCTTAGAGATTATATGCATGTGTATATTTATGCATATATCTAGAAAGACAGGGTCTGATCAGGAACACTCAATGTGGGTTTGTGGGTGGAAGGTCATGTTTGACAAATCTTGTTGATTTTATTTTTGAGGTGGTGACTATGAATGTTGATGAGGGTAGAGCAGTAGATGTTGTTCATATGGATTTCAGTAAAGACCTTCGGTAAGGTTCCACATGCAAAATTTGTAAGGAGGGTTCAGGCGCTAGGTATTAATTTTGAGATAGTCAAATGAGTTCAACAGTGGCTAGAAGGTAGATGCCAGAGAGTTATGATGGAACTGTCTGTCAGGATAGAGGCAAGTGACGAGTGGTGTGCCTCAGGGATCGGTATTGGGTCCCTTGTTATTTGTCATTTGCATTAATTATTTGGATGATGGAGTAGTCAACTGGATTGGTGAATATGCAGATGATTCAAAAATAGTTGCAGTTGTGGATAATGAAGGTTTTTGGGGACTGCAGAAGGATTTGGACTGCTAGGAAGAGTGGGCTGAAAGATGCAGATGGAGTTTAATACTGAAAAGTGTGAAGTGCTTTATTTTGGAAAAAATAATCAAAACAGGACATATGCAGTAAACGGGAAGGCATTGAAGAATGCAGAAGAACAGAAAGATCTAGGAATAACAGTTCATCTTTCTTTGAAGGTGGAATCTCATGTGGATAGAGTAGTGAAGAAAGCTTTTGGTATGCTGGCCTCTATAAATCAAAGCATAGAATATAGGAGTTGGGAGGTGATGTTGAGACTATTCAAGGCATTGGTGAGGCCAAATTTGGAATAGTGTTTACCGTTCTGGTAACCAAATTATAGGAAGGATATCAATAATGTAGAGAGGGTGCAGAGAAGATTTATAAAAATGTTGCCTGGATTTCAGAATCTAGATTACAAAGAAAGATTCAGTAGATTAGGTCTTTATTCATTGGAGCATAGAAGGTTGAGGGGGGATTTGATAGAGGTATTTAAGATTGAGGGTGATTGATAGAGTAGATGTGAATAGACTCTTTCCCTTGAGGGTCGGTGAGATTCAAACAAGAGGTCACTAGTTAAGAGTTAGGGGGCAAAAGTTTAGAAGTAACACGAGAGGGAACTTCTTCAATCAGAGAGTGGTGGCTGAGTCGAATGACCTTCCAGAAGAGGTGGTGGCAGCAAAGTAAATTTTGTCATTTAAGGAAAAGTTGGATAGGTATATGGATGGGAAGGGATTGGAAGGTTATGGGCAAAGTGCAGGAAGGTGGGTCTAGAGGAGATTACTTGGATTGGTACAGACTAGAGGGGCCGAGATGGCCTGTTTCTGTATTGTAATTGTTTTATGTTATATGATTATATTGATGTCAGCACATCTTGCATGTTGCTGGCCAAGTTCCAAGAAGGGTACTCAGGGAGGGGTTTGGGCATAACAGCCTTTAAGGGGATATCCGGTAGGGAGGAGTCACAGGTTCAAGGGTGGGCAGCCCATAAGGACATACATACAATATACATAGTGGTAGCACCACTCTTAGAAAGAATGGACATAAAATCAAATGATATAGAACCCTTGAGTTAAGAAGCTGCAAGCATATAAAGACCCTAATGGGAGTTATATATAGGCTTCTAAATAGTATGCAGGAAGTGGGATACAAATTACAACAGGAGTTGGAGAAAGCATGTAAAATAAAAAGGTGGTCATGAGGGAGACTAAAAAAAAAAATCAGGTTAGCGCTGGGTATCAAGAAAAATAATTTGTGAAATGCCTGCAAGATGACCTTTGAGAGGAGTTTATGATCAAGTCCCCTAGGGAAAAGGTAATTCTAGATTTAGTGTTATGCAATTAACCTGATTTGATCAGGGAGCTGAAGATAAGTGAACTGTTAGGAAGCAGTAATAATATGATAACCCTCACTCTGCAGTTGACAAGGGGGAAAACTAAAATCATACTTCAATGTCACAGTTGAGTGAAAGTAACTGCAGAGACATGAGAGAGGAGCTGCCCAGTTGTTTGGAAGAGGACCCTAGCAGGGAAGACAGCAGAGCAGCAATATCAGGAGTTTCTAGGAGTAATTCAGAAGACACAGGATCATTTCATCCCAAAAAAAAAGCATTCTAAAGGGAGGGTAAGGAAGCTGTGGCTGAGAAGTCAAAGACCACATGAAGTCAAAAGAGAGTGTATAAACTTGCCAAAATTCACAGGAGACAGAGGATTGGGATGGTTTTAAAAACCTACAGACTAACCAACAGGTCAACCAACTAAAAAATGGGAGAGAAGATGAACGATGGAGGCAAGACAAGAGTGAACATCAGTGTTCAATCAATGAAGCTGTAAAAATAGTGGTGGGGATCAAATGAATGGTGAATATTGGAGTGAATATTTACAGGAGCCTGACCTGGGACAACAATGTTGATGCAACGATGAAGAAAATGTACTCTCACCTCTACTTTCTTATAAGACCAAGGAACTTGCCATATCCCCTATGTCAACATCTTCTACTGCGGCACTATCAGAAGCGAATATTGTCTGGATGCATCACCACGTGGTGTGGGAGCTGTTCCGTGCAAGATTGGAAGAAGCTGCCAAAGGTGGTGAATGCATCACCAAACCTCACCGAAAGCATCCTCCCTTCCATCAACATATTGTAGGACCCATCCCACTCTGGCCACATTCTCATCCTGCTTGTCCCATTTGGAAGAAGGTTCAAGATTGTGAAATTGCACACCTCAGGTTTAGAAACCATTTTTCCTTGAAGCCACCAGGCTCCTGAATGAACCTTGCAATAGTTACCATGCCACTCCAGCTAAGCACTAACTGATCTTTTACTGTAACGCTACTCACTATTATGCACTTTTGCTCATCAACCTTATACTGCCATATGCATAATAGAGTTGACTTGCTGGAGCGCTCGCATGAAGAATCCTTATCACTGTACTGGATATAACGTGACAATAGACTTGATCGTGCATTTAATGATGGCCAACTCTTCTCGATCCCTGCCCATTTAGTATTTTGATAAATATAACAGCTGTTCATTTAGCCTGCCGTAAAATGATCTTGTACTGTCGCGGGCAGTCAAGTGCTTACATGTGTCAGAAGCGGGACTCATCGCTGCTGATGAGCAGTGTTGTATCTGAATAAAGAGATTTGACTCCATTTTTTGCTGGAAGAAATGAGTGAGTGTATTCTTTAATTGTGTATAAAGTTGGTAAATCAGTGCTGCTACAAATGGTGACCATGTGTGTTCACAGCACCTTCTAGATTAAAATGAACAGTGATTTGGACAAACCCCTTAGAGGAGCAGTCGGGAAGGTGAAGCTGCAGGCTTACCCTGCCCTACCCCCCCCCCACCTTTATTAATAATGTACCAGCATGGTTTATGATCTGCAAGGCACATTTCTCATCTGTGACAGGTCAGAAGACTAAATTCACTTGTGGCACGTCATCCAGAGCAGATTGCTTGTGAAGTGGAGGATGTTTTAGTTGATCCAGACGATAGTCTCCTATACGACATCCTTAAGGCTGTGGTGTACTCAGCCATGTTGGGATACTCATATTGCCGAGTTACTATCTGATGACAGCCAAGGCGATACGCAACCGATACAATGCTAAGGAGGTGGTGCGTGCACGTGAGCCGGCACAGACTCTGTTGAAGGAGATTTTGGGAAGCCGAGATTCCTCCAATGTTTACCTTGTTGAGTTCAAGGACATTTTGTGAGTGTCTTTCAAGTGTCCATCTTTGATCAGTTAGTAGATTATGCTAATCTCATTATGTCCAAGACATCTGCCATGAAGATAGAAGGATTGGCTGGACCTTGTGAAGTGCCAGCACCGTATCAATTGAAGATAACTGAGTTGAGGCGAATGTTTGCCCATGGTTCTCCTTGGTGTTTGCACTACTGTAAAGGTGGATTTTGGACATTCAGTGGCAGAGCTAGTATATGGCACTACGCTGACCTTGCCCAGTGAGTTTGTGAATCCAAGTCCAGGTACAACACTCTGAGTAACATTGATCATCTTCAGGAAAACATGAGTTTACTCCTACCTAAGTATATGTGGCAGATGATTTACAATGTGTGTTCCTTCAGCATGATACTGTTCGCAAACCACTTAAGCCCATTTACGATGGTCCTTTTGAGGTCTCAAGCTGCCGTCGGAAGACTTTTGTGATTGACTGGAATGGGAAAGCTGACACGATCTTCATTGACAGGTTGGAGCTGGCGTATATCGATGATCCATGTCCTGCATTGGGGCCAGATTTGGAGGACCCCTGCCGGTCGGGGAATACATTGCCTGCCTTGCAGTATCATAGGAGATCAGGCCAGACTATTGGTCCTCCAAACCGTTACTTAGCGAGACAGATCCATTCATTCACCTCTTTATATGTCTCAGAGGGTGGGAGTCTATTGTGGTTGTATACTTAGCTGCATCGGGAGTGGTGCCAGTCACCACTGATGAAGAATGCAGTGTTGTGTCTGATGAAAATAAAATGAATCAACTCCATTTTGTGCTGAAAGAAGCGAGTGAGTGAATATTTAATTATGTGCAAATTGGGTAAATCACTGCCGCGACAATATGAAATTTTTAGAACTTCAGGTGATGATTTAAATAAAAGTTACCAGTATTAGTTCAAATTTATTGTCATTTGATTCTCCAGTCCTCGGTGCAAAACATGCAGACACAAAACCAAACATAACACGCATACAGGTAAACAATACAGATGCAGGACTAGGCTAAATACATAAATAATAAAAACATTAATATTGTTTAGTCAATATTAGAGTCTCCGATGGTTCATGTAAATAATTCAGCAATCCCACCATCCATGGGAAGAAGCTGTTTCTCCACCTCGGATACTCCTGTACCTTTTTCCCGATGGGAGTAACTGAAAGATGTTGTGTGCAGGGTGGAAGGCGTTCTCAACAATTGTGTGCACCCTCTTCAAATGACAATCCTAGTGGATCACATCGAGGGAGGGAGGGGTAGACAACACTTGATCACCCCTCTCACTCTTATGGACCTGTGTATTGACCTCCTATCAAATTCTCCGCAGCAAACATAACAGACTGAGATGTAGCTGGCCAGGACATTCTCGATATGATGATGGCAGATAGTCTTGCCTAAAGTGCAGATGCTGTTGCACTGTGAGGGGATGTGTGTCCATGATAGATCACTTGTTGACTCCAAGCAATGTAGTGCTCTCCACTCTCTCTCTCCACTACTGAGTTGTTCTTCCTGATCCTCCTGAAGTCTACGATCATCTCGTTTGTCTTGTCCATGTTGACACTCTTGTTGTTATTTTCGCACCATATCACAAGAATTTCCAACTCTTCTCTGTAGCGCAACTCATTACTGTTGCTGATAAGACCAACTACGTTTGTGTTATCTGCAAACTCAAAGACCCTCCTGGAGCTGGTTCTAGTGTTGCAGTCATGGGTCAGTAGCATGAGCAGGAGAGGACTCAGCGTGACAGTGCTACTAACCCAGACAGGCTGCGGACTTTCTGTTAGGAAGTCGAAAATCCAGTTGCAGAGAAGCATGTTAAGTCCCAGCAAGGACAGCTTCTCCACCAGCTTCTGGGGAATTAGTGTATTAAATGGTGAGAGGTCAGTGAACAACAGCCTGATGTATGAGGTGTTGTTCTTCAGGTGGGTCAGGACAGAATGAAGGGACAAGGCTACAGCCTCATCTGTGGAATGATTTCTCTATAGTCAAATTGAAATGGGCCCAGCGTCTTTGGGTGATGCACTTCAATGCATTCCATAACCAGTGCTATGGGGTGGTACTGGGGCCCGTTACTGTCACCCTCTTTGGTACTAGGATGATGGTGGCTATCTTGTAACCAGTGGCTACCATAGACTGCTACAGTGAGGTGCAGAAGATGTCTGCAAAGACTTCTGTCAATTTGTCTACGCAGTCCTTCAGTCGACCAGGTACGTTGTCTGGACCCTCTATCTAGTGGGGGTTTACCTTGGATAGGGTTCTTCTCACCTCAGCTGCAGTTGGGGCCCGTTCTTCATGGGGACATGGCTGTTTCTTTGGCACCATCCTGTTCTCTTCAAACCATGCATGAAAGATGTTCAGTGTGTCCAGAAGGGAGACTGCATTTTCTTTAACTCTCAAGGTTGACTTGTGATCTGTTCTGGTCTTGATCCCTCATGTCGCTGGTGTCGCACGGCTGTCTGTGGATCCTCTGTGTGTACTCACACTTTGTCTTTTGGATTGCATGGGAGAGTTCAACCCCGGCTGATCTTACTGCCATTTTGTCTCCTACGGTGAAGGCAATATCATGAGCTCAGAGAAGTGCTCAGACCTCTGCATCCAACCATAGATGTAACTTTCTTGTGGCTTGATTTTTCATTGACTCTGGACTCGACATGCAACATACTGAGTTGAAAGGCAAGGAATCAAATTCCACCTGTTGAGCAATAATAAAAAAAGAACAAGGGAAGGGTCTGACAATTTGCTCATTTTGTTTTTGGTTGTTGGCTGTTGCTTAGAGTTGGTAATTGGTTTAGCTTAAAGTTATTATTTTTTAATTTGAATCTTTTTCCCTCAGTTTCATTTTTGAGCCTTTGCCCAACATATGCTAAAGAGTTTGAATGCAGAATCAGAATCAATAAATTGCTGGAAATTTGCCTAGGCTGAATCATTTAGTAATCTGTAGAAGAGATTCAAACAGAAACTTTCAAGGCAGTGAAGGAGGTAGATGTGTGTCTGAAGCCAAGCTACAGATGATGTACAGATCAAATGTTAATATTGATATTGTTTCATATTGAGTCTGTCGTGATTCATAGTGGAAGAGGACATTGTGGAATCAGGCGCCCAAGCTACTGGCCAACTATATCTTCTGCTGCAAGAATCCATGTAATCACTCTGAACCCCAGCCAGTCATATTATCTCCATCTTCTTTTAGGATAATAAGCGCTAAAGAATAAGAACAGACTGACCATCACATATGTGATTATTTTTGTTGCTGAAGCAGTTTACACAAATTCCACTCACTCCCTCTCATCTTTTCATTTTTCCCAGGAACCTAAATTTATCCACCAATCCCTTAACCACAATTCCGATTCCCTCCCCCCCACCAAGTGTTTTATGAAATAAATGTTCATTCAGCAAGAATTCTAATTTTTTTTAAATTCAATTTTGAATGTAGTCATACAGTATGGTAATCGGACCTTCTGGCCCATGCTTCCCAAATACCCCAATTAACCTACAAGGGTGGGAGGAAACCAGAGCACATGGAGGAAATACATGCAGACAGTGTCAGATTCAAACCTGACCCACTGGATGTTATTGAGTTGTGGTAACCTCTACATTAAACATATTGAAGTTCAAAGGATTCAGGATATAATATGGGTTTGCAGAAAAAAATAGAAGATAGAATATTTATTAGTGGATAGGTTGAGGTAAGAGGAGGGAAGTGTCCTGAAACAGTAACAGCTCTTTCTAATGCATCAATAATGTGAAATAATAGCCTCTCTGCAAATAGGTCAAACTTGCGAATGGGTCTAAACATGCAAATGCAGTGAAATTCAAGGCAGCAACTCAGAAATTCCAAGATGTATTGTGGAAGGTATGAAAATGGAAGGTAAAATATTGTAGAAATTATTGCATCTAAAGAGGGAAGATTGAATGGCATTTGAAAGGTAATGACAAATTATAGCCTGAATTTTGCTGAGTCTTGCCAGTAATTCCAAACTACTAACATTTCTCATTATAAGGGTTGGGAAGTGTTGGGACTTCTACCCTGTTAGCCTTTTCCCAGCTGTACTCTGCAGCTGGACTCCATTCCTTGTGTAAAACAGAAGCTTGTTGAGGTTCACTGATGTTTATTGAATTTACTATTGGATTTTGGACCAGCTTTATTTGAATGAAAATAATAGAACTGTGGAAAGTAAAATAAAATAACATTTATTTCATGAATTATTCATGTTTTGGTTTGTAGACTTGTTGACAGAACAGAAACAAGCCCTTCAGCCCACTTAGTTCATGCATACCATCAAGCACCCATTTATACACTAATCTAATCAAACCATTTTATTCTCCTCACATTTCCCATCAACTCATCTCAGAATGTACCATTCACTTACACACTAGGGTCATTTTACCTTCCAACCACACAGGTTTGGGATATGGGAGGAAACCCTTGCAGTCAGATGGAGAATGGGTAAACTCAATGCAGACAGTGTTGGAGGTCAGGATTGAACCCAGATCACTGGAGTTGGGAGTAAACAGCTCTATTAGCAATGCCACAAAAACATTTACATATTTAACAGCATTTTTCTGATTTTAATGGACTGACTTTTAAAAAAAATATATTTTAAGACTATTTAATTTAAAATTGTTTTCAAATTTTAATTGTTTGTATGACCTGCAGACATGGCTAGCAAGAGTTGCTACTTCATAGCACCAGAGACACGAGTCCTTTCTTGAGTTCAGATCCTGTCCTGTGAAGTTTGCACATTCTTCCTGTGACTACGTGGGTTCACCAGGTACTTTGGTTTTCTTCCAAATCCCAATGAAGTGGTAGGTTAATTGGTCATTATAAATTTGTCTTTTGTTTTAGTGAGTAGTAGAATTGGAGGAGGGGGTGGTGTTGGTTGATAATGAGATGTGGGGACCATAGAAAGGAATATATTTTGGGCAAGCCCAAGGTGTTGAACTTTTGTTGATTAAACCAGGGGAGATTTTACTCAGTAAATGGCAGGACACTAGGAAGTGTTGTTAATTAAAGAGACTTGGGGGTAAATGATATATAATTCCATGAAAGTGGCGACATAGGTAGACAAGGTGATGAAAAGGATATTTGGCAAGCTTGTATTCATCAAACAAGGCACCAAGTACAGGTGCCAGGATGTCATGTTACAACTGTACAGGATGTTAGTGAGACTACACTGGAGTATTGTGTGTAGTTTTGGTCATCTGATTGATATTGTTAATCTGGAAAGAGTGCAAAAAAGATTCACAAGGATGTTGCTGGGACTACTAGGCTTGAATTAGAAAAAGAAGCTGGATAGGTTTGGAGTTTTCTTCCTCGAGCTTTGGAGGCCCAGAGAGACCTGATAGAGGTTTATAAGTTCAAGAGGTCCATGGATACATCATAGTTGTTCTATAGTGTAGGTGAATCTAAAGCTAGAGCACACTGAATTATGACGAGAAGGGAAAGATTTAATAGAGACTTGAGGGGCACCTTCTTCACACAAAGTGTGATGGGTATATGGAATGAGCTTCCAGTAGAAGCAGGGAAAATTTAAACATTCAAAAGGCCTTTAGACAGGATAGGAAAGGTTCAGAGGGATTTGGGAAGAATGTAGGAAAATTGGACTAGTTTGGTTGGCATGGTTAAATTGGGATGAAGGGCCTGTTTCCAAGTTGTAGAACTCTGTGACTAATGTGAAATGTGTAAATGTGTTGTTGATGGTCAGCATGGAGTTAATGGATGGAGAGCATATTTCTATGCTATATGATCCTCTGGCACAAATTTAGTCTGAATCATTGAAAAAGATTGAGTGTCATCAAAGTTGGAGCAAATCTTGAGTGTTAGATGATAAACTTGTTCAAAAGAATTCATCAGTATATCTTTGAAGTTCTGTCATTCAACCCTCAGGGTCTTATCATTCAAACCTGAGACTGGGAAATGAGTATTGGTCTTCTCACTCAGAATGAGTGGAATGTGGAATATAACTGTCAGGTATGTGGAGTGGCTCAGTATCCTGAATTCAGTTAGAAGCCTTGGTCTATCAATTTGGATTACGGATCCTGAAGTTTTGCGCTACTGGGATGCTGCTTCTTGTCAATTATTGAATATTTACTGTAGATCAGATGTCTTGTCTGGTCACTGACTCCATTAATATTAAATTATATAGCTGCCATGGTGGTAAAAGGCAAAAACATAGAAGAAAGAACAAAGAACAGAGCAGCACAGGAACAAGTCCTTTGGTCTCTGACAGTGGTTCTCAACTTTTTTCTTTCCATTCGCAAGCCACTTTAAGTATTCCCTATGCTACAGGTGCACAGTGATTAGCAAGGGATTGCTTAAGGTGCTATGTGGGTGGAAAGAAAAAAGTTTGAAAACCACTGTTTTAATCGTACCTTATTGACTCATTATGTGCACAGTTTCATAACTCCAAAGGAAATCAGCCTATGACAATTCTTATCAGGCAAAATATTTCAGTAACAATTGGGTCTAGAGCAGTGGTTCCCAACCTTCCCTTCTCACTCATATACCACCTTAATCAACGTTTACAGAGCATTTATGGCATAGGGGATTTCTTAAAGTGGTATGTGAGTGGAAAGAGCCACTGGCCTATGATGTCTCTGGGTAATTGTGATGCCAAATTAAACTAATTCCATCTGTTTGCACAGATGTTTACCTGCTATCAAAAGTACCTTTTGAGCAGAGTTATTGTATCTGCTTGCACTTCCCCTAGCAGCGTGTACCTAAAATTGCCACTCTGACCCCTGCATTGCACATCTCCTTTCAACTTTCCCACTCTCACCTTAGTGCTATCCCCGCTGGTATTTAAAATTCACACACTGGTAAAAACACTCTGACAATCTACTTAATCAATGTCTCTCATAACCTTGTATACTTCAGTTAAGTCGTGCCTCAACCTCAAAGCTCCAAAAAAAAACCCCAATTAATTTGTCCAATGCAATGCACTAACATGCTGGAGAAACACAGCAGGTCATACAGCATCCATACGAAGTAAGGTGTAACCAACATTTCAGGCCTGGGCCCTTTGTCAGTTATGAGCAAAAGCCAGCAGGGCACCTGAATACAAAAGTGGGGGGAAGGGGAAGGAGCACAAGTTAACAGGACGAAAGAGGTCATGGGTTGATGCAGGTGAGAGGGTAGAAGAGAAAAGATGTGATGGTGGTAGCTCTCTGATAGGCGTAGGGGGCGGAGAGCTGGGGCTCTGAAAGAAGGAAGGGAAGAAGGTGGGGCTCTGGTAGGAGAGGAAAGGGAATGGGGTGGGCCTCTGGTAGGAGAGGGAAGGGACAGGGGAATACTCTCTAATCCAAGCAACAACCTGCAAACCCTTTCTGCACCCTTTCCAAAGCATTCAGAGCCTTTGCTGTCATGCAGTGACCGGAATGCACACAATACTCTAAATCTGGCCAAATAGAAATTTTTATACAGCTGCAACATGACATCTCTATGTTTAATGCCCCACCCGATGAAGGCAAATATGTCATGTGCATTATTTACTCCTCTGTTCATGTATGTTGACACTAGCAGAGAGTGATGGACTTGCACCTGAAGATTCCTCTATACATCAATCTTACTAAGGATCCTGCCATTTACTGTAAAGTTTCCTCTTGAATTTAACCTTACAAATTGTGACATTTCACACTTCCCCAGATTAAATTCCATCTGCCAGTTTAGTCCATATTTCCAAATGATCTATATTCTGTTGTAGCCTTTGACAACATTCCTCACTATCCACAACTCATTCAATTCTTGTGAAGTTCTGAAAATTTATTGAATCATTTACTGTATATATCACGAGTAACAGAGGTCAAAGTAAAACAGCAAATGGTCCAGTCAGGTTAACACCCCTCCACGACTGTCACCAATGGATCAGCCTACCATTCAGGACTTTGTTGAATCCTTTACTGAAGTCCATGCAGACAATGTCCCTTGTCCTATCCTCTTCACTTATGTTTATCACCTCCTCAAATAGCTTGCTCAGGTTCGTAAGACATGACCTCGCCAGCTAAAGTTCCTTGGAGATCACTCAACGAGTAAATTATCATGGACACACAACATCTCCTCACTTGTCATGAAGGCGCAATGGAGACTGGACTTCCTGAAATGACTGAAACAGGCGAGGCTACCTGGCCACAATTATGTAAACCTCCTGTAGGAGCTCTATTAAGAGCCTCCTGGCTGGCTGCATCACAGTGTAGTATGGTTGCTGCAGAGTAGATTGGAGGTTAACCTACAGGACCATGAGTGGAAGAGAGGATTACTGGAGTCTCCCTACCCCCACCAAGGATCGGAGAATGCTATTTCGTTGGGTTGTACTTGTGGAATCAGATGACAATAAACTTGACTAAAGCTATAACTACTTGGTCTTTTTTGATTCAGTGGTTACCTGGTTGGTAACTCTACCTTGCTTTATGTCATATTGTTGATCTTTTTTCCTCTGTAGTACAGTGACTGGAATTATATATATATATTGTACTCCAAGTGTTGTTGTGTGACTCTAGATTCAGTATCACCTCTGAGATTTGTGCATTTTGCATCAGGCTATACATTTCTGGACAGGTTAGACACTGCAGTTGGTTTCCATGAGGCATGCACCAATAAAAACAGATCCTCCCTAACCTTTTTATACCCTCAGGCCATTTTCCCCTATATTCTTCACTAAACCAACTAAATTTCTGGCTAAAGGCCATTTTTGATCGTTAATGGGATAGGCTGTTGGTGAAACTATAAATCATATTTCCTTTGCTGTCTCCCTGCAATGTTCTTTATTAATACTGTTACATTAACTTTCTGTTTTATTTCAAAATTATTATGGATGTTGCTTTGAACTTGGGAAGAGTTGGCCATCTGAAAATTATTCAGTAGTGTGATGAATAGTATTCTTTTATGATGAAGTTCCTGGAACATTATTATACAATAGGATGGGAAAAAGACAAAGTATAGATGCTGGAAATGAGTGAACAAAGAGAAGGTTGGAGGGGCTCAGCAGATCAGGGGCAGCCTCCTTGGAAATGAATGGTTAGTCAATAATTCAAGTTGGCACCGTTTGTTGAGAGTCTTGATAAAAAGATCTGAACTCAAAACATCGACTGACAATTTTTCTCCGTGGATTTAAGATTCCTTTATTGTCATGTAATAATTGCTTTGTACATTATTATACAAAATTGCCTTCTGCCTGTCATAAGACAAAGAGTCTCCATTAGTGTTGGCCGATGCCACTTACAGTAAGAGAGAAAGAGAAGCTAAAAAAGAGTCTTTTCGGAGTCACTACTGAATGCCCGTGGATTCACCTCGAGTGCTCCCACAGCCTCTGCAGCCGCACAGACCCCTGTTCAATTAATCAGCAATGTGAGATCCATTTCCAAAACTCTGATGTGATCAAGAAGCCTTCAGTGCGCAAAGTTTTTCGGGAGCCCTGTTTTCCCTCAGCACCCTCTCAAATCCTGGTTCAAATACCTGGTTCCCATGATCCAGTTTTGAGCTTTCTACAGCCCTGGCAGGGACCTTCAGCTGCTGATCACCTCACTGATCTGCTGCTGTGGTCACCAAAGTCAGCGTCAGAAGAGATCTAATCTGGGGGCATTAGGGTAACCACGGGGATGGGGTATGGGGGGGGGGGAGAGTACAAACTGCCATTGGAGAACTCACTCAGCAGGGTTTGGGAGCGGGTGCCATACCTGCCATGGACCTCCTCTGTCCATTGCACCATCACACTTCCCCACCCTCTGGCGTTTCAGACAAACATGCGTGCTTATAGCACATGGAGACTAAACCATGTGATTCATTTTGGTGAAGCTCCCTCCGGTGGGATCACTCGGCGTGGTCTGCAACCTCCTAGTGATGCTCGTGCTGCGGGTGGTCACCATCCTCTAGGGTCTTCTCCTTTTCAGCGGGGTCTGTTCTCCCTGTTTCTAGGGCCCTGTGGCAGTCCGCTGTGCCCCAGAGTCTGCAACCCCTGATGGCCGCTGCCCAGTGCAGGCACCGCTGTCTTGGGTACATCTTTGGTTACAGGATTTTAAAATGGAACACTGTGGGGTCCTTTATCAGGCTGTTAAAAGCCTGTACCGATCCATCAATATTGAACCCTTTAGAGCAGTACTGGGTCACCACTCTCCTGGGTTTGCACCAGTGCTGCCAATGATCACTAGTTCTCATTCATCTGATTTGGGCTGCATTCAAAGTTTGTGCTTGGCAATGACTGAAACAAGAAATAAATTGTCATTTTCCAAGCTGCTGCTTTGTACCTTCTCTAAAATCATTTTAGGTTTGATTTTCGGCTGATGAAACTCTAATCAGTTCTTTACAATTTTGGTGCACTGGCGTAAGCTTCATGCATGTGAGTTTAATTTAGAATTGGCCATTTTGAGGCAGCATGAGTGTGGAAATACGTTGGAGTCATGGAGGCATACAGCACTAACCAAATGATGCCCATGTTTGCTCTGCAAGGGGAACTGGCCCTTCAATCTGGAGAAGGGAGTTTCTCCTTGGAACAGAGCAGTATGGTTTTTGAATACAGCCACACAAGTAGCAGCTGGATATGATGTGGATAGTGAGCATGAATCTTAATCCTCATATTGAGAAACCTGATGATAGAAACAAACAAAACTTCAAAGAAGATAATAGCTGCATCTTAATTAAAAACTCCATTTAAATGCCCTGGATCTTGGAAAGTTCTATATAACAGAGAGACCAAGGCTTGCAGGTCCCTTGAAAGTGGCAACTCAGGTAGACAATGTAGTGAAGGTGTTCTGCAAACTTCTCTTCACTGAGCAGGGTATGGAGTACAACATTTCAAAACCTAATGTTAAAGTTCTGGTAAGACCACACTTGGAGTACATCTGCAGTTCGAGCTGAGAAACCAATGGAAGGAGATCAATAAAGTAGAAAGGTTGCAGAGAGGATTCAACAGAATGTTTTCAGGAGATGTCAGATAAATTGGGTCTTTATTTCCCAGAGCATAGAGAATTATAAAATTTACAAAATTTATAAAATAATGAGCGGTGTGGATAAAGTGAATGTTCTTGACCTTTTTCCTCAGGGTAGATGATTCCATGACTAAGGGCATAGGTTTAAGGTGAGAAGGGAGAGATTTAAAAGAGAGCAATTTTTCCCCTCAGAAAATGGTGGGTATCTGGAATAACCTGCTGGAGGAGACCGTGGAAGCAGCTTCGATTCTGACATTCAAAAAACATTTGGGTATGGAAAAAATGCCAACAAATGGGATGAGACCAGAATGCCAACTTGTTCAGCATGAGCAAGTTCAGTTAAAGGGCATGTTCTGTGTTGTACTGCATGGTAGATAAAATGTTATATAATTAATCATTCGCAAGTTCCAAGAGGATGTAGACAGGAGGCAGAGTTGGGTGGAAAAGTGGCAGATGGAATTGAATCTGGATAGGTGTGAGTTGTTGCATTTGGGAGGGACAAACCAGAAGCCTGAGCACAGGGTTAATGGTCAGTTACTTAAGAGTGTGGATGAACAGAGGGACACTGGGCTCCAGATGCATACATCCCTCAATGTCGCCATATAGGTTGAAAGAAAAGTTAAGAAAGCCTATGGGATGATTGGCTTCATTAATAGGGGGATTGAGTTCAAAAGTAGGGAGGTCATGTTGCAACTCTACAAATCTCTGGTGAGACCAATCTTAGAGTATTGTGTTCAGTTCCGATCACCTCATTACAGGAAGGATATGGAAGCTCTGGAGAGGGTGTGGAGGAGATTTACCAGGATGTTACCTGGATTGGAAAATAAGTCTTATGAGGTAAGGTTAACAGAATGGTAATGGTAATTTACAGTATGGTAATGGGCCATATTGGCTATTCTAGTCCACTCCGATTTATGTGAAACTCCACTAGTTCCACCTTCCCAATCCCGTGCCCATAACCCTCCAACCCCCTCACATCCATGTACTCATATAGCCTCCATTTAAATGACAGAATTGACCCTGCTGCAACTACTTCTTCTGGTAGATCATTCCACTCATCCACCACTCTCTTGTAGTACTCCTAAAGTTTTGCCCCCTAACCTTTAACTTATCACCCCTTGTATCAATCTCCCCTACTCTCAGGAGAAAGAGCCTATTCACATCTACTCAGTCTATTCCCTTCATAATTTTAAATACCTCTATCAAATCCTCTCTCATCCTTCTACGCTCCAACGAATAAAGTCCCAGTCTATCATATAACTTTCTGACTATTCTGACAATAGAACGTTTAGTGTGGCATGAATTTATCTCAATGTAAGTTGCAGTCCAACTCAAAACTCCATGAATTGCTTACAGTTTAAAGAACTGAAATCTTACTTTTGGTTTGACTTCCAAATACATTTGGGAGCTGAACATTTTGAGTACAAGACTGAGCTGTATCACCTTTTGCATCAATGCAATGCAAGCAAGTTTGAATCTAGAACTGGAAATTGCATGTTCATAGAATGATTTGCAGAGTATGTTTTAAGAAGCAGTGCAATTTAATTCTTATTCATTTTGATTTTTTTTGTAGTTTTAAAATGTATTGTGATATGGATTGAAAGAAACAGAAATCATTGGGATTTCTCAGAGACATGTGGGTGGGAAAAAATTCAAAGACCACAAACATTCAAGATGTTCAGAGAGAAAGATTGAAACACAGGGCTGCCCATAGAAAAAAAAACTTAAAGCCTACAGGGAGAAAGCCTGGAATCCCAAGAGACAATTCAAGTCATCAAGTCAAGTTTATTGTTGTCTGATTGTACAAGTAAATCTGACAAAACATTGTTCTCTGGTCTTTGGTGCAAAACCTGCAGACACACAACCAAGTGTTACATTATATATAGAGAAACAATACATATGCAGGACAGTTATTCATCCATAAAATTAAATAAATATTGTTTCATGAATATGAGTGTCTCAGATGGTTAGTGTGAGCAGTTCCTTTGGTCGCTCAGCATTTTCACTGCCCGTGGGATGAAGCTGTTCCTCAGCCTGGTGGTGTTGGCTCTGATACTCCTGCATCTCTTACCCAAAGGGAGCAGCTGAAAGATATGTTCACGGTGGAAGGAATCCTGAATTATTTTGTTTGCCCTCTTCAGACAATGATCCTGGTAGATCACATTGATGGGGGGAAGGAGGACTCTAGTGATCCTCACTGCCTCTCTTGTAGTCTTGTGGATTGACCTCTGATCCATTTCTCTGCAGAAACTGTACCATACTGTGATGCAGCTGGCCAGGACGCTCTCGATAGAGCTCCTTAGAAGGCTGACATAATGATGGCAGGTAGCTTTGCCTGCTTCAGTCTTCTCAGGACTGAAGAACTGGACTCCAAATAGAAAGATTTAAAAAAAAATCTGCTAGTTGAGAAAGGAAACCAAGCAATTCAAGATAACTCCTGGAGAAATCTGAGGAAGACCAAGGGGAAAGTTCACATTTTCTTCAAGGAACAGTGAGGGGATTCAAGCGCAGAACTCAAAATTACCAGAAGGGGAAGCTCAGAGTTTGTAGATGACAAGTGTGGAGACCCTGATGGGAAAGCTCAATCTCCTAAAAGAAAGATCCAGCCTCTTCACAGGGACTTCACAGAGTCCCTGCTCAGGGACTTTAGAGGGATCTCTCACTGTCTCTAAGGTGGAAATTCAATGTGAAAGCTTGGCCACAAAGGGAAATCTGGGAGACCTGTAGGTCACACTCGACTGGAGGGAGAATAAATATTTTTATTAGTTCACAAACAGGCTTCGTAGGAGTTTTGGGTTTAGGTGAGAAACCAGGATTATATACGGGCCTCAGGGGGAGGAGCGAGGAGGCAGGACCAGTCGTCTGTACGCCACACTTCTAGTAAATCCCAGTTCACTACATTCACCCCTTCCTTCAGAATTAACGGTCTGTGGTTGAAGAGAACAAGGATCAGAAGCTGGTAATAGACACAGAAGAGAAATATTTACAATACTATTTATAGATTCAGGCGGTCTGGGAGTCTGGAGATCCTGGTGGAGCGCCTTAGCACCTCAGGGCCTTGGGCTCCTTGAGTCTCCTGGTCCACCTGTGATGATAGGGTAGTGGGCTGGGGCTCTGGCTCGACGATAGAGAGGGTTCACTCTCCTCCTGAACCGGGTCCCCTGAGGCCCTGAGCGGGGGTGGAGAGAAAAAGCTTGGAGGCTCATGGGGCACCTGAGATAATGGATCCTCTGTTCTGGCATGTGCCAGGTCCCTTATGGAGAAGGTGTCCTCTCTGCCATCTGGGTACTCCACGTAGGTCTTCATGGTGTTGGCATGGAGCAGTTTCATTCTTTCCACCAGGGGGTGGGTCTTGCTTCTCCTCACATGCTTTTTGAGAAGGACTGGACCAGGACTAGTGAGCCAGGCTGGGAGTGTAGTCCCTGATGCCAACCTTCTGTCGAATGTAAATATGAGCTCATGAGGAGTAGCATTGGTCTCAGTGCAGAGTAGCGACCGAATTGAGTGGAGCGCGATGGGGAGGACATCCTGCCAGTGTGAGTCTGGAAGGCCTTGTTGCTTCAGGGAAAGTTTGACAGCCATCCAGATTATGGCATTCTCTTTTTTAACCTGCCCATTCCCCTGACCATTTTAACTGTAGTCCTGCTGGACACAATGTCCCTCACCAGCATGTACTGATGCAGCTCATTACTCATGAAGGCTGAGCTCCAGTCACTATGAATATAACTGGGATACCTGCACAGGGTGAAAATATAGTCTAGGGCCTTCATAATGGAGAGGTAGACATATCTGGGCATGGGATGGCTAACGGGAAATGATAGTACTCATCGATAACTGAGAGAAAGTAGATGTTTCTGTTCATGGAGGGGAAAGGTCCCTTAAAATCAATGCTGAGCTGTTCGAAGGCCCTGAATGATTTAATCACCTGCACTTTTGCGGGGAGAAAAAAAGTGCGTCTTGCACTCAGCACAGACCTGGCATGGCCTGGTCATTTCCCTGATATCTTCTATTGAGCAGGGCAAATTGTGGGACTTGACAAAATGAGCTACATGGGTGAGCCCTGGATGGCAGAGCTCATTGTGTATGGTCTGCAATTGACTGTTGTGTACGGAGGCATCCCCTGGACAAGGCATCTGGAGGTTTGTTCATGGCCTCTAGCAGTAGATGATGTCAAAACTGTAGGTGGAGAGTTTGATCCTTCACCTAGCAATTATGTCATTCTTGATTTTTCCCCTCTTGGCATTGCTGAACATGAATGTACCGTGAATTGGTCCGTGAGGAGCGTAAATCTTCTACCAGTCAGGTAGTGCCTCCAGTGTCTTATGGCTTCTAAAATGGACTGAGCCTCCTTTTCCACAGATGGGTTCCGGAGCTCATGGCCTTGAAACGCCCCTGAGAAAAGACAACCGGCCTGCCTGCCTGATTGAGAATAGCGGCCAGGGTTTCGTCTGAAGCGTCACTTTCCACTTGGAAAGGTACATTCTCGTTTACCACATGCACGGTGGCTTTCACAATGCAACTTTGGAGGTAATTAAAAGCCTTCTGGGCTTAGGCTGAAAGGGGGTAAGTGATGGCCTTTAAGAGGGGACGAACTTTGTCAGCGTATTGAGGGACCCACTGGGCGCAATATGAGGAAAAGTCCCAGGCATCTCCTTAAAGCCTTTGTGGTTCTGGGGAGGGGAAGCTCTAACAGGGGGTGCATCCTATCAGGGTCAGTGACAATTATGCCATTCTCCACCACGTAACTAAGATAGACAGTTGTGTAGTCCTGAATGCACATGTCAGAATTGTAGGTGAGGTCCAGGGCTTTTGCCGCATGGAGAAAGCTCTGGAGATTGGCGTCACGTCTTTGTCTTCCAAGGTATGACCACAGGTGGTGACGTTGTTGAGGTAGGGGAAGGTAGCCTTCAACCCGTACTTGTCCACCATCCTGTCCATCTGCTACTGGAAAATAGACACCCCATTGGTAATACCAAAAGCGACCCTCTGGAGCTGATAGAGTTGACTGTTAGCCTCAAATGCCGTGTATGGGTGGTCCGTGGAACAGATTGGCAGCTGGTGATAGGCAGCTTTTCAGTTGATGGTCAAATAAACCCGATACTGCGTGATATCATTCACCGTATCTGAAATGCGAGGGAAGGGGTATGGATCCAGGAGTGTATATCTGTTAAATGTTTGGCTATTGTCCATTATTAACCTGGACTTGTTTTCCCCCTTTACTACCACCACTTGTGCTCTCCATGGGCTGGTGCAGGGTTCAATGATCCCCTCCTCCAGCAGGTGCTGGGTCTTCATCTTTATTAACTCCCTGTCTGCTGCAATGGGCTTACAGTCAGCAGACAGATTTGAGAACGGGGGTGGGAAGGTATTGAATGTTCAGCATGGAGAGGCTGCAAATGGGTCCTGGTTTTGAGGGCCCTCTGTTCTGAGCCGTTACTGGGGGAAGGGGATCAGAAAACTCCAAGGTCACGTTTTTAAGGTAACACAGGAAGTCCAGACCTAATGATACTGGAGCACACAATTCATCTAAAATGTGCATGCAAAATTTGCAAAAGTCCTCCCCCCCCCCCCTTCAAATGACAGATGAACTATACAATGTTTTTGTACACATGCCGAATGGGACTGGGACACTAGGAAGATTCGATAATTAAAGGGGTACAATTTTAAGTTATATTTTTGCACAGTCCCTAAGTCTATGAAACTTTCTGTGGAGCCTGTGTCAATCAGGCACTTGGTTGAATGTCTGTTTACCTTCACTGTCACCATCGAGATGCTGAGCTGGTGAGGTCTATTCTGGTCAAGGACCAGCGATGACAGGTTGCCGGAGATGCTGTGTTCTTCCCTCAAGTGGCCCCGTCCATCCTGAGTCGACTTGTGCAGGTAAGATGGCGCCGACCTCATGGCACGACAAGATGGCCGCCCTCCTTCCTCCTTTGATGATGATGGCGCTGAATTCAAAATTGGGCTGCTGCAAGATGGCCGCCAAGCCTTTTCACATCATTTCCATAGGCGGCGGGTTGCGGGCAGTCAATCACGAGCGAGTCTGGGGCAGACGGCTTTTGACTGCTATCTGATCCAGGAACTGTACAGGCCGTGGACTTCCTCAGACCTCCCTTCGCTTGGCAGACACTTGTCCAATGTCGCTTCTTCCCACAGCTGGAGCATGCCGAGTCTTTGGTCAGGCAGTGGGCACAGGGGTGCTGTACCTTGCTGCAGAAAAAGCACTCCAGGGCTCAGGAAGTAGCAGCCATTAGAGCCAGGGCTGCCATAGCAGGAGCAGCTGGTCTTTGGAGGTGCTCGCCTGAGAGCGCGATTTCACTGGCCTCGAGGTTGTCGTTCTCGAGAGTGGCCTTTTCCAGTGTTTGGGCCAGCTCGGTGTGGCTAGCAAGGTCCTTCCATCCCGACGAGCAGTCGCTGCCTCACCTACCTCGGACAGACCCCTGTGACCAGTGTCCCGGATCTGTTCATCTTCCTGGACACAGCTCGAAGCAGCCTCATTCCTGCACTTCTTGGCCAGTATCTGGAGATCCAGCAGGCCTCTCTGGGCCATTGGCAGCATAGGGCAAACCGGTGCCTCACTAGGACCTCATTCGGGGCCATCAGCGCCTTGACAGTGGCCTCATACATCAGGCAGTGTCAGACGACTGTATATCCCTTCGTCCCTACCCTTGTGATGAGCACCAACTCCGGAGCTCGTCTGTAAGGAAGACATTTCCGGTTGTGCTCAGTTAGGCCTGGAAGCAGTCTAGCCAATATGCAAACTCCTCAGCCACGTTGGGTGACTGGAGGGTCTATTAACAGCATACTGGGCTTGAGTAACGCCTCCATACTTGTTTTTAAGCTAATAAAATTGTAGCATAGATAAAAGCTCACACTCGACTGGAAGGAGAACTAATGCTTTTATAAGCTTACAACGCAGGTAGGGTTCATGAACAGGCTTCAGAGGGGCTCAGGGTTTAAGCGGGAAACCAGGGTTATAGATGGGCCCCAGGATGAGGAGCCGGGAAGAGGGACTAGTCGTCAGTATGGCACACTTCTAGTGAATCTCAGTTCACTACAAGACCAGAAAGGGGATTTTGTCTCCAGAGTAAAACTTTCAGAGATTCCAGAGAAAGCACAGAATGCTGACAGAGCTCAGAGAGGTGTGAGACATCTGAGTTACCAAGGAGGAAGGGAAATCACCATAGCTCCACGGAGAAAGCTTAGAAACTCCAGTGGGAAAGCTATGATATTTCAGAGATGCTCAAAGACTCCAGAGAGAAAGCTATTAGTCATTTGTTTAATGTGAATGGAGGAAATTTTAGAGGAGATGTCAGTAATTTTTTGCACAGAGAGAAATGGGTACCTGAAATGTACTGCCAGGGTTAGTGGTTGAGGTTGTTACAATGGGGACAATTAAGAGTCTCTTAGATAGGCTATTGGATGTAAGAGGGTATGCAGCAAGGAAGGGTTAAATTGATATTGGTGTAGGTTTAGATAGGTGGCCATCATGTTGTAGGCCAAAACTATGCTCTATGTAATCCAGAGAGAAATATTAAAGATCCCTCCTCAAAAATAATTCTGAGTTGAATGACCTCTGAGAGATAGCTCAGGGACTTCAGAAAGAAAATTAAGAGTCTCCAAAGAGAAAGCTCATGGATATGAGTGAGGATGTTTGGGGATAGGTGTGAAAGTGCTCAGGAGCTCCAGAGAGTCCGCAGAAGATAGCTCAAGATCGACAGAGGTAATTGGAAGTGTTTTATAGTCATAGAATTTTACATGAAATATTGGCTTGCCTGAAGAAAGCAGAAAGTAGTTGTAGATGGAATGCATTCTGCCTGGAGGGCAGTGACTAGTGACAATCTGCAGGGATGTGTTCTGGGACCCCTGGTCTTTGTGATATTTATGAATGACTTGGAGGAAGAAGTCGATGTGTGAGAAAGTAAGTTTGCAGATGATACAAAAGGTCAGAGATGTTGTGGAAAGAAGGTGTCATAGGTTAATATGGGACATAGACAGGATGCAGAGTTGGGAGGCAATGAGGCAGATGGAGTTCAATCCAGATAAATTTGAAATGATTCATTTTGGAAGATTGAAGGCAGGGTATGTTGTTAATTGCAGGATTCTTAATACAGAGGAGAAACAGAGAGAACTTTGGGTCCAGGCCCATAGATCCCACAAGAATGCCATGCAGCTTGATAGGGTGGTTAAGAATGTGCATAGTATATTGGCCATCATAAGAGCCAAGATATAATGTTGCAGGTCTAGAAAACTGGTCCCAATACATTTTGAGTATTGTGTTCAGTTCTGGTAACAGGAAGAATGTAGGTGCTTTGGAGAGGGTACAGAAATTTACCAGAATGTTCCTTTGATATACCATGTGGAGCAAGCTTATCAGAGCTAGGGCTTTTCTCTTTGGAGCAATGAAAGATGAGAGGGGACTGAAAGGATTAGTGCAAGTTTATGAGGGGCTCTGATAGCATGGACACCCAACACTTTTTTCCTAGGGTGACAATAACAAATACCAGAGCACATTGGTTTAAGGTGAATGGAGGAAATCTCAGGGGACATATCAAAGGTAAGGTTTTTACTCATTGAGTGCTGGGTGCCTGGAATGCATTTCTGGGGTAGTGGTAGAGGCTGGTACAATAGGGGCATGCAACAGATGATTAGATAGCCACATGGGTGTAATAGAAATCGAAGGTTATGCATATGATGTCAGGAAAAATTAGATTGTAATGGAGTAGGTTTCCATAGGTCAGCACAACATCATGGGCTGAAGGGCTCTAATGCTCTATGTTCTATGGAAAATGTGTACCTAAGCTGGTCCCTTTTGCCTGTGTTTGACCTAAATCCCTCTAAACCTGTCAAAGTGTATTTTAATCATTGAAATTATAGCCACCTCCTCTGAAAGTTCTATCCACATACTTACCTCCCTCTGTATGAAAAAGTAGCCTCTCAGCTCCATTTTAAATCTTTCTCTTCTCACCGATAGTTTTATGTGCCCCTACCTTGGGTAAAAGACTGATTATTCACTTTATCCATGCCCTGAATGATTTTGTATATCTTCATCAGGTTCTGTTTCCACACCCCACCCCCCACCAGTCTCCTACTCTTCAGGAAGGAAAGTCCCAGCCTATCCAGTGTCACCTTATAACTTGCGAGTCATTGCACATGATTCTGTAAAGGTTAACTTGCAGTTAGAGTCAGTGGTATGGAAGGCAAATGCAATTCTAGCATTAATTTCAAGGGAGATCGAATATAAAAACAGTTATGTAATTTTGAGGCATTGGTTAAACGAAATCTAGAGAATTATGAGTGGTTTTGGTCTCCTTATCTAAGGAAGAGGGTAGAGATGGAAGATAGGGGGAGGTCAGAGAGAGGAGATGGGGGTTTGGGAGGTCAAAGGGTTGAAGTTGAGCCTGGGGAAGGACAGAGAGGGAGGTGAGGGTGGGGGGGTCAGAGGGGATGTTGGAGTTGGGAGGTCAGATGGGTGAGGGGGTTATAGGGGAGGTCTGAAAGGGAGGGGCTGTAGGGAAGGTCAGAGGGGGAGGAAAAAGGTAGGAAAGTCACTAGAGAGAAGGGGAGGTCTGTTAGGGTGTTGGGCAGAAGAGGACAACAGTGGGGGAGATGGTGTAGAGTAGGGAGAGGGGAAGGATAAGGGTTTGTGGGGATGATGAGCCAAGTGGATCCAGTAACGAGGTTGGGACCATGATAGGTTGTTATTTTCACTTGGGTGAAAATATTTCCAAATTTGTGCAATGTTTTCACTTCTCCAAGCTTTCCCTGTACGGCCTGGTGCAGTCTGCTTAGCTGGAAATTCAGAAGGGTTGGTTTACACTCAAGGGGAGAAAATTCAGCTGAACAAATGCATCCAATGACCAGTGTCTTTTAGTCAAAACAGACTGAACTCACCAGCAGGATTATTACCTGTTTTATACTACAGTGGAATGTGACAATGTCCATCACAAAGAGAAGGTAACACTCAGCCTGAGAACACTCCACCAGACCACAAAAAATACATGTTGAAGGATTTTTAATGCCTTTTAAGGTGTTGCCGCATTAAACGCTGCACTGAATATTTGTTACATGGGTAGGGTAATGTTTATGTATAGCAGTCACATCAGGGAAATTACTCTTACCTAAAAGTATGAGAGCATCTCATGGACTATTGGAGTTACTGAGTTATTGATCTTTATATTTCATAATTCAGCAACGCTAGAAATAATTTTGCATCATTTTATATCAATGCCGTGAAAAAAGGCAGTTGATTCATCTTCATCTCCAGCAATGTCTCACCACTTTAAAAAAAAACAGCCACACTTAATATTTGGAGTTTGAGGTAACTTTGGTCCATGATGAACATGGGCAATTCATTGTCATTTGTGTCAACTGGGTGATCATTATTTTCAAATACTATTTCTTCCCCCAAATTATTGCATTTAATCTGCCTGAGGCCTCTTCATTAATAATTTCAGGATACACATTTGCATATCACATCTGGAATAAGTCTTCCAGAATCTGAATCCGTTTATTGTCATGAATATGTGTCAAGAAATAGGTCATTTTGCGGCAGCAGTATTGTGCAGAGCAAGGTGCAAAGTTACTATAAATAACAATTTTGTAAACACAAGGTTTTAAAATTAAACTGGTGCAAAATAAAGAGAACAAGTGAGGAAGTACTTGTTTAGAAATCAGATGGTGGAGGGGAAGAAGCTGTTTTTTGTAGCATGGAGTGTGTGTCTTCATGCTTCTGTAACTCTGTCCAAATGGTTGCTGTGACAAAAGGGCATGATCCGGGTGGTTAGAGTCATTGATGATAGAAGCTGCTTTCTTGAGGCACCACCTCTTAAAGATGTCATTAATGGAGTGAAGACTAATGCATTTGATGGTGCTGGATGGGTTTAAAACCCTCTGTAGATGGTTTTTGTCCTGTGCATTGGCACCTTCATACCAGTGATGCAACCAGTCAGAATGCTCTCAATGGTACATTTGTAGAAATTTGTGAGAGACTTTGGTGGCGTACCCAATCTCCTCAAACTCCTAATGAAATATAGCTGCTGACATGCCTTCCTCGTGATTACCAACAAGATGCTCTCAGAATAGGTATTTTGAGATGTTTACACCCAGGAATTTGAAGTTGTTTACCTTCTCCAGTGCTGACCACTCGATGAGAACTGGTTTCTGGACTCCTGGCTTCACCTCCCGGAAGTCCACAATCAATTCCTTAGTTTTATGTTTTGTGACACCACTCAACTAGCTGATCTATCCCACTCCTTCATACTTCCTAATTGTCATCTGAGTTTGCCATTTCTGATCTTTACTGAAATATTAACAACTTGCTCCATATGTCTCAATTATTTTTCGAAATGTTTGTTGTTTACATTAGATCTGATGTAATACATTCAGATCACTACATTTTACTGAACAAAAAACAGAAAGATAAAAAAACAAAAAGATGTGTTTATTGTTTTAAAAATATTTTTAAAACTGCTGGAGAATCGGAGTTTAAGTTTTATGATTGAAGACCTTCTGTCAGTATTAGAAAAGAAAGAAAGCAAGTTAAGTTTCATTTGGAGAGGGGATAGAGGTGGGATGGACAGAAGACATGGAATATCTTTCATGAGGAGTAAAGACAGTTCTACCACAAGCATAAACTGGTCACGAAGCCATGCCTGGTGATGAGGGAAGTGTGAGTGAGTGAACGGAAGAGAGAGAGAGAGTGAAAGAGAGAGATTTGTTGTTTTGCTCTACAAACATTGGTAAAATTGCAGTAGATTGGAGCATTGGTTTGACTTCTTTTGCCCTTTATCTATGACTCTAATTTTCTGCAGTTGTGATTAGTTCATTTCTATTCCAGTACTTTATCACTGGATGTATAAATGTACACATCAGAAGCAATAAGACGTTCCAGGCACCCACAACTCTCTTCATGCCTCTCCTATAATTTCTTCTCTTCACTTTGTTCAGATGTCCTCTATTGTTTGCGACTCCCACCCTGGGAAAAAGGCACCAGTTGTCTACTTCATCTATGCCTCTCAGAATCATGTAGACTTCTATTAAGTCACCTCTCACCTTTTTACGCTCCAAAGAGAAAAGTCCCAGCTCATAAAACTTATTTTCCAATCCAGGCAACATCCTGGTAAGTCTCTACACCCTTTCCATAGCTTCCACATCCTTCCTATAATATTAGTCTTGCAAATCTTTTCTGAACTTGCAATGCATTAACAACTTTCAACTTTGGAGACCAAGACATTTAGACAGGTACGTGTTGAAGTTTGTTTATTTTCCCAATATATCTGGTGCAGTAAGAAAGTTTTGTTTCATGAGCAAATCAACTCTATTGTATAATTCTTTAAAAAAAAAAAGAGCAATTATAGCATGTAGTGTTTCATAGAAAAGGTCAATTAGTACATAACAAGGTGCATGGATAGGAAAGGTATGGAGTGATTTGGGTCAAACATGTAACTGTGACTCGCTCAGATAGACAACTTGGTTAACATGAATAAGTTAGACCAAAGGGCCTGTTTCTATGCTGTATAAACATATTATTCTATGATTAGATGTCAGTCTAAATATGGCTTTTACCATCTCCACTGGGTGTGCAGTAGAGGCACCTAAAAAACTTGGGAGGCAGCATGAAGGAAAATCCCAAGGCACTCCACAGGTATAAGATAATCATGGCCATTGTTATATGCTTGAAGATTTGGAGGTGGTTAAGGTTGTGCTGTAATTTTAGAAGGACAGCAAGGACAAGTCAGGGAGCTACAAGCTGCTGAGCCTGTAGTTAGCAGTGGGAAAGATGCTGCAGGTGAATCTGAGGAACAGGATCTACCAACATTTAGATAGGCAGGGACTGACTGGAGTTAGAATGACTTTCTGCATGGAAGATTGAGTTTCATTAATTTGGTGTTTTGAAGAGATGACCAAGATGATTGATGTATAAATGGTGTGCTCAGTCCACTATTGTTTGTGACTTATTTTAACAATTTGGATGGGATTGTAGTTAACATGAAAACTAATTTTGTAGATGACATCAAAATTTGTTGTGTGGTGGACAGCGACAAGGGCTATATGAATTTACAACAGGATTTAGATCATTTGGATACATGGGTCGATGAGTGGCAAGTCGAATTTAATTAAAGTCAAACCAGGTTAGAACTTGCATGATGAAAGGTAGAGTCCTGGAGAGTGTTGTAGAACAGAGAGATCTAGGGGTGCAGGTATACAATCCTATGAAAGTAGGAACTCAAGTACATAGGGTAGTAAAGAAGGTATTTGGCACATTAAGCTTCATTGAGTGGGGCTTTCAGTACAAATGTTAGGCCCTTGTGATACAACTTTACAAAGTATTGGTGAGACCACCCTTCGAGGATTGTCTGCAGTTATGGTTGCCCAGTTATAGAATGGATATCAATAAGTTGGAAAAAGAAAAAGCTTCCATTATAACCATCCAATACTATATTTAGAATGTAACATACATGAAATTCTTTAACTTTGTCCTACAATAAAGAAGACAGAGAGTTGCCACTTTGAAGCCCCAGCGAGGAATTAACTCACAACACCTGGTTTACAAGACCAATGCTCTAACCACTGAGCTATGAGATCCATCAGGATGTTGAGTTACAGGGAGATTTTTGGATAGGCTAGTTCATTATTCTTTAGAGCACAGGAGACTGAGGGAAGACATGATTGAAGTATATAACATCATGAGGGGCATGGATCAAGTGAATTCTCACAGCCTTTTTCCTAGCATAGATAATTCTACAACTAGGGGGCATATGTTTAAGGTGAGAGGGGAGAAATTTAAGAGGGACATGAGGGGACACTTACTTTTTTCACACTTCCAGAGGAAGTGATAGATGCAGTTATAGTTCCCATGTGCTTTATGACAACCAGGTCCCTTTGTCTCTCAGAGGTCGGCAATTTCTCATCATTTAGCTAATGAGCTTTATTTTTCCCACCAAGATGCATCATTTATATTTTCCTACATTATACTCCATTTCCTACTCATGTAACCTATCCATAATATTTTGCCACTTCCTTATGCCCTTTTCACAGCTTATCCTCTTCTCTAGCTTTTTGTCAGCTGCATATTTAGCAACCATATATCTGGTGCCTTTATCAAAATCATTTATATAAATTGTAAATATTTCAGGCCCAGCTCCAATCCCTGTGACACACCACTCATTGCTCTTGCCAATCTGAAAAAGATCCATATGTTCCTCCTCTCTGTTTCCTTTTAGCGAACGGGTGTTCCCTCCAGCTTAAAATGTTACTTTCTAAGCCATGAGCTTTCATTTCGCGCAATAACCTTTAATTAATTTCTTTTCAAATGCCTTCTGGAAAATGAATTATAGTACAGCCAGTTCTTTGATTCCCTCTTCACAAAACCACCTTAATTTGTCTGATTATTTTTTTAACATTCCGTACTTCGTCATCTCGAAACAGTTTCTAATGTTTTTCCAATGACAGATGTTAAAGCTAACAGTTTCCTGCTTTCTGTCTCCCTCCCTTTTTGGATGAGGGAATTACATTTACTGGTTTCCAATTGAATGGAGCCATCCTTGAGTGTAGAGAGCTTTGGAAAATTAACACCAATGTGTCAACTGTCTCATTAGCCATTTCTTTTTCACTCTAGAATAAAGTCTATTGGGATCAAGAGACTTGTCAAACAGCAGTTCCAGAAAGTTGTGCAGCACCCATTGCCTTTGTGATTGCAGTTTTCTGATGTTACCCTTGAATTTCAATTCTATAATGACGATTGATACAAAATTCCTGTTCAGATCATTTGGTAAACAAGAGAGATCACAGATGCTGCAAATCTGGAGCAACACACAAGGTGCTGGAGGAACTCAGCAGGTCACGCAGCATCCATTGGATGCAATAGTAGTCAATGTTTCAGGCCAAAATCCTCATCAAGATTGTTTAATTTGTTTGCTATCTCCATCTTCTATTATTAATGCCCAAATTCACTTTATAAAGAACAAATGATCACATTATTAAATCTTTTAATTTTTTCTGCCCATTGTTTCTTGTATTTTTGTGTAATTTTATCCTACACTGTAGCAAAATATTCTATACTGAGCTACTATATACTTTGGTGTACATGTTGTGGGTTCGCTGGACATGTTGTCAAGTTGATGTATATGCGGGGAAGTTGATGTACACACTGTGGAGTCAATTGCAAGACTGAGACCTCCAGGCTTGTATGCTGGGCTTATAATACATCACTGCTTATGTCACATGGACAGGAAGTGATGTCATCAGCCCAGATTAAAAAAACCTGTGTTGGGTGCAGGTCAATTTCCCATGTTTTCCACAGCACATCCACCATTTTTGGAGCTGGTTCACTTTCTAGTATGTAGGTTACCACATGATTCCACCCCACCCCCCCCCCCGAACCGGCAATCCTGCTGCAGACCCCAAAAGTCTGTATTTATTTTTTTGTTTGGGCAGCCTTCCTCTCTGATGAGGCACCTGAACCATGACTTGTTTGTCCAGATCCAGATGGGCAGGTTTGTGGCGGTCAATCTGAAAAAGGTCCATATGGTCCTCCTCTCTGTTTCCTTTTAGCGAAAGGGTGTTCCCTCCAGCTTAAAATGTTACTTTCTAAGCCATGACTTTTCATTTCATGCAATAACCTTTCATTGTTATCTTTTTCAAAGGCCTTCTGGAAAACGAATTATAGTACAGTCAGTTCTTTAATTCCCTCTTCACAAAACCACATTAATTTGTCTAATTTTTTTTAACATTCCATAACTCTTTATCTCCCATGTCCAAAATGTATGTTGAACCATTACATCTTGGTATCTCTAAGGGACCCTCATACAAATGCTGGAATGATGCTCAGTGTGCTCCTTTGTGTACAAAAACATACTTGCAGTCCTGCAGGTTCTGGAGTTTCTACTAGGACCTGGCGTGACTCTGTTGAGATGTCGGTATGGGTGCTAAAGAACAGAGCTTCTCACAGAGCTTGCTTAGGACCGCTGCATGCATCTCCTCCTATTCTCATGAGTCTAATACAAATTTTCCTGGAACCATCAGGGGTGGCCCTTAGATCAGCTCTGCCAATGAGGTATCTATATTGTCCTTGGGTGCTGTACATATTCCCAAGTCGTCAACCCAGGTAGGTCCCTGCAGATGTGCCATGAGGGCCAATTTCAAATGCCTGTGGAACCTTTCTACTAGCCCATTGGATTATGGGTGGTACGCAGATGTATGATGCAACTTGGTTCCAAGCAGGGTGGCCATTGCTGACCACAGGCTTGATATGAATTGGGCACCATTGTCAGATGTGATGTGTGCTGGCAGACTGAAACTGCTATCCAAGCAGAAATGAGGGCTAGCTATATGTTTGACGTCTAGGTTTATGAAGGTAAAGTCGAGGTCACATTCCACTCTGCCCATTAAACTCTGGGAAGTCTCCACAGCATTCTTGAGCCCAAAAGGGATCCTTCTGAATTCAAAAAGGCCAACGAGTGTACCGGGATTTTATGATACCCTTGGACCAGGTCCACCTTGGAAAAGATGTGGACTCCCTGCAGGTTGGACATGAAGTCCTATAAATGCTGTACTGAGTAGTGATCCAGTGTGGTAACCTTGATCAACCTGTGGTAATCACTGCAGGGTCTCCATCTCCCTGCAGTCCTGGTAGAATGGGGAGGCCCAGGAGCTATCGGACTGTTGTACAATATCCATATCCTCCATCCTTCCAAACTCTTCTTTGGCTAGACGATGTTTATCTTGAGGGAGCCTGTGAGCTCAGGCGTGAAGCAGTAGTTCTTTGATTGGTATGTGGTGCTTCACCCCATGTTTCAGCATCATCGAGGTGAATTATTGCAGGGAATTCTGCCAACAACTTGGCAAAATCATTCTCCAAAAGAGCAACTGAATCTAAATGTGTGGCTCGCAGCTTAGCCTCACCCAGGGTGAAGGTCTGGGAAGTGTTGGTATGAATGAGCCTTCATCCCTCTAGATCAACCAGCAGGCCATGTGCTTTGGGAAAATCAGCTCCCAGTAGCGGCTGTGCGACCGTGGCCAATGTGAACTTCCACGTGAACTTGGTATAGTCGAACTGAAGCGGTATCCCATGCGTGCTAAATGTTTGCATAGTACTGCAGTTTACAGCTTTCAATTATGGCCCGGGTTTTTTGCTACATGTGTCATGTCTGGATAGGGAAACACATGATCTCAATCCTTGTACCCATCAAGAAATGCAGGCTGGAATGTCTGTCCCAGACATATAAAAGGCTGTCTCTATGGCCAGCCGCCTCAGCTTTAAGCAACAGCTGGCATCAGCATTTTCCCTGAAACGCACATGGAGGTCAGCAGCTCCGAGCTTCTGTTCCCCATCAATGATGATAGAAAAACCAATGGGTGCATCTTCGTCCCATTGTCTCCTGGCCAATTGGCGGTCTGAAAATGGATTTGATCGACCCTGCTGCCGGTCTGACATTGGAGTTGCGCAGTCCTGCTGCTGTGAGTGGGATTTGGTGATCCCAAGAAAGATTTCACTCTTTCTTGCTTAGCCCGCTGTTGAATGTCAGCACAAGCCACAACTCTCCGTGGGTCACTGAAATCCTCATTAGCCAGCAACATATGGATATCTTCTGGCAACTGCTCCAAGACAACCTGCTCAAACATGAGGCAGGGCCTATGCCCTTCCACTAGTGCCAACATTCCATTCATGAACACAGAAGGGGTCCAGTCTCCCAAGCCAGCCAAGTAAAGTAAACAGGTGGCTCACTCGCATCATGAGAGGCCAGAGGTATGGATGAGCAGACTGTTGAGCACCATACACTTTCCCTTCTCTTGAAGCTGCTGTGGAAAATCAGAAATTCAGCATGGCATCTCTTGATCCTGGGCTCTTACTGCATAGTAGAACCACATGGAATCACATGTTATCAGCCTCAACTGGAATTGGGCTTCTTTTGGTCAAACCCTATACATAGTTGTGAAGTCAAAAACATTGGCAGTTTCAGGGCCAGAGCAAGCATCAAAGAAAAAAATTCCACATCAGGGTCACAAATGTAGCAAAGTATTCTGTACTACTATAGACATCATTATCAAGTTGCTGCATTCACAGGAAAGCCAATGTACACACTGTGAAGCCAAGTTCATGCTGGGCTTATGTACATCACTGCTTCTGTCACATGGACATCAGTGATGTCATCAGCTCAGATAAAATCCTGTGTTGGATGCAGATTAACTTCCCGTGTTTTCCACAGCATGTCCACCATTTTGGGAGCCAGTCCATTTGCTGTTAAGTAGCCCTCTAGTTTTTCCTTCCTTATTTTTCGTTCTTGCTCTTCTTTCTCTTTTTTTTGTATTGTGTTTAATCTTCTGATTTGCTATCTGTCTTTGGTCAATTATATGGTTTATTTTCCTTAGACATACTCTATTGGATAAAGGGTCCTGTCCTGAAATGCTGACGGGTCATCTCTACACATGGCTGCTGCCCCGCTGAGTTCCTCCTCTTCATGGTTCCGGCATCTGCAGTTTGTTTCTTATCTCTTCTGACTGATCTCTTAACTTAATTGCCAGTTCAGTTGAATATGCTTCTATACCTCACCAATGATCTTTGTTTAAATTCAAATTACTTGTGTCAGACCCATTCTTTTCTCCCTCAAGTTCAATATAGAATACCTATCATGATTGCTACTTCCTAAGGGTGTCTTCATATTAAGGTCATTAATTAATCCTATCATTGACGATACAAGGTCTTTCAAAGTTTGCTCTCTGATTGGTTACAGAATGTGTTGCTGCTAGAAACTACTGTGGAAAAAAATTGTGATTTCTTAATCTAAGATGTCTCAGTCCATTTGATTTTTTTCAGTATATAGATGTAGATTAAAATCCCTTATGATTATTGCCTTAGTTCTCTGACAAGCTTGCATTATTTCTTTTATTATGTTCCTTATGACTGGATGGTCTTTGTGAGGGAACATGTGTGTGAATTCTCAAGTGAATTCTTGTCTTGATTGTGCATTTTCATCGAAATTATTCTTCATCTTTGTTTCTCAAACTTAGGTCACCTCTCGCTCCATTGCACTGCCAACATTAATTAACTGAAGTATGCTTCCATCTTTTCACAACGACCTCTCCTTTCTAAATTTCATGTACCCCTCATATTTTCAGGTCCTAATCTATTTTTATCCTGAAGCCAGTTCTCACGATGGGAAATTCTGGTGAGATTTGATCAGACTTGCTTTCTTCTTTCTAGGCTCGGTTCATTTTGTTTTGTTTTATCATTATTTTTGCCAATTTACTCTTAAATTTGTACTCTCTATTTCCCCCTCTCTCTCTCACCCATCACCAACTGTGCAACATTTTTCATGTCTATCTCTTTCCAGTCTTTACTATACATTTGATTTAGCACATTTCTATCTTCTCTGTTTAGTTTAAAATCCTTTCCACTTTTCACTTATGCAGCTAAGTGGAACATTCAGAGGTGCACTGTTCCAAGATGCCATTGTCCACTTGCCTCACTCCTGGTGTCAATGCCTATAAACAAAAGCCCTTCTACATTCTTTGTGTCAGATTCATTTTTCTCATTTAAAAAGTCAGAAATAGGAGGGAATAATCACTCTGTAGTCTTTAGGCCCCCAAATGGCCCTCAGGGAGATTTTGGAACGGTGCAGGAAATACAGGGTTGGAGTTATGGGTGATTTCAACTTCCCTAATATTGACTGGTACCTGTTGACTGCAAGAGAGACAGATGAGACTGAATTTGTCAGGTGTGTACAAGAAGAATTCTTGACACAGTATGTCGACCGGCTGATAGAAGAGAGGTCATACTGGATCTGGTACTAGAGAAAGAACCTAGCCAGGTGACGGACCTCTCAGTGGGGAGCATTTTGGTGTGAGTGAACAGAACACCCTTAGCTTCAACATAGCCATGGAAAAGGTTATATGCAGTTAAACTGGGAAAGTGCTTAACTGGGAAGGGCTAATTATCAAATGATGAGGCAGGAACTAGTAAGAATAAATTGGGGAAAAAATTGTTTAAGTGTGAAAGCACAGAAGTAAAGTCTAGGGACCAACTGTGCAGATTTCAGAATAGGTTTGTCCAAATAGGACAAGGAAAAGATGGTAGGAAAAGGGAACCGTGGCTGATGAAACAGATCAGGCAATATCAAGAGGAAGAAGGAAAGATGTATTAGATATAGGAACCAGGAAACCAGAAGGGCTCATGAGAAATATATAGTAGCCAAGAAGGAGCTTAAGAAAGGACGGGAGAGCTTGAAGGGAGCCTGAGAAGGCCTTGGCATTTAGATTTAAGGAGAACCCCGAGATGTTCTATGCATATTTGAAGAACAGAAGGATGATGAGAATGAAGGTGAGGCCACTAAAGGGTAAAGGAGGCAGAGGAGGTTAGGGAGGTCCTAAATGAATCCTTTGCCTCAGTATTCACAAGAGAAAAGGACTTTGATCAGGATGAGGTCGAAATTGAACAGGCCTGTGTGCTGGACAATATGGAGATTAAGGAAGTGGAATTGTTGGATCTTCTGAAAAACATCAAGATTGATAAGTTTCCAGGGCCGGATGTGATATACCCAAGGCTGCTGTGGGAAGTGAGAGAAGGGCAATGGGTATGATCTTAGAATCGTCTTTGGACACAGGGGAGGTGCTGGAGGATGGGAGAATGGAAAATGTAGTCCTCTTATTTTAAAAAAAAGATAATAGGGAGAATCCTGGGAATTATAGACTGGTGAGTCTTATGTCAGTGGTATGTAAACTACTGGAGAGGATTCTTAAGGATAGGATCTATGAGCTTTTGGAGAAGTCAACATGGCTTTGTGAAGGGAAGGTCATGCCTCACAAGTGTAATTGAGATTTTTGAGAAGGTAACAAAATAAATTGATGAGGGTAGTGTGGTAGATGTGGTCTACATAGATTTCAACAAGGCATTTGACAAGGATGCCCACAAGAGACTCATCCAGAAAGTCGTGAATCACAGGATCAGTGGAACCTTGGCTGTGTGGATAAAAAAATTGGCTTGGTGGGAGAAAGCAGAGCAGTTGTGGAAGGAAAATATTCAGCCTGGAGATCGAGACTAGTGGAATGGTGCAAGGATCTGTCCTGGGACCCCTGCTCTTTGTGATTTTTATAAATGACCTGGGTGAAGCATCAATAAGTTTTTGGATGACAGGAAGGTTGGAGGAGTTGTGGATGGAGCTGGAGGTTATTGAAGGTTACAAGAGGATATAGACAGGATGCAGAGTTTGGCAAAAAAGTGGCAGATGGAGTTCAATCCGGATAAGTATGAGGTGATGCAGTTTGGAAGGTCTAGCCAGAAGGCTGAGTACAGGGTTTATGGTCGGTTACTTAATAGTGTGGATGATCAGAGGAACCTTGAGGTACAAATTCATATATCCCACAAGGTTGCCATACAGATTGATAGGATAGTTAAGAAGGCTTATGGGATGCGGTACTTCATTAACAGGGGATTGAATCCAAGAGTAGAGAAGTCATGTTCTAACTCTACAAATCTCTGGTGAGACCATACTTAGAGTATTGCGTTCAGTTCTGGTCGCTTCATCATAGGAAGGATGTGGAAGCTATTGAGAGGGTGCAGAGGAGATTTACCAGGATATTGCCTTGATTGGGAAACTAGTCTTGTGAGGCAAGGTTAGCAGAGCTGAGACTTTTCTCTTTGGAGTGCAGAAGGATGAGGTCTACAAGGTTATGAGAGGCATAGACAGCCAGGACTTGTTTCTGAGGGCAGGATCAGCAAACACCAGAGTACATATGTACAAAGTTAAGAGAGGGAAGTTTAGGGGAGACATCAGGGGTAGATTTTTACACAGAAGGTTGTGGGTGCTTGGAATGACTTTCTGGGGATAGTGGTGGAGGTTGAAACATTGGGAGTACTTAAGAGACTCTTAGACACATAGATGAAAGAAAAATAAAGGGTTATGGGGTAGAGAGGGTTTAGCACTTTTTTTAGGAAGGAATATGTGGATCGGCACAATATCGAGGGACAAAGGGCCTATACTCTGCTGTATTGTTCTATGTTGATCTTAGATGTGCAATTATCTTCAAAAGTAATTTGAATACTAAGTAGCTACCAATGTCTCCAACGTGATTAATTCTGGCCAAATATAATTTGTGGCTTCTATTCGAAGTGCATGCTTAACCATTTCCAATGTCAAGAAAATGTCATGGTAGAATTTAAAAGTACTATTTTGTGGCCACAAACCCTTGGCTGGACTGTGGTGTTGCAAAGCCATTTCCCAAGTGACTGTACACAGATAATGCAATTGCTAAAAATTAAAGACTTAGTTGCAGGTCTTTGTTCCCCACCTATAGAGATACGTGATGCTTTGCAGTGATACTGATAATGAGTTTATTGTCCTATAAAATGTGCAATATACACTGTACCTGAATTCCTACTTGCTGCAGCCAACCAGATACTTCGTAAACAAAATACTACAGTGATGAACATTAAATTAAAAAGATAATAAATGCAAAAGATTGATAATAAATATTTAGTTCTTGTAGAATAAGAAAAGTGGTGTTGCATCGTGTAGACTGATCTTTCTGTGTTGTTGGAGTAACTTATGATTTGGATAATGAGGGTGGGTTCAAAAGCCTTACAGTCATTGGGAAAAAATTGTTTTTGAACTTAGAGATGCTGGTCTTTAGGCTTTCCTGAGGGTAGGGATGAGAAGAGGTTGTCATGAGGGAAACCCACATCCTGGTCATCTTAAGCAGGACCTTTCAAAATTGATCGAGAAATTATAATGCAGAGACAAGTTGTTTTGTCAGGTAGTCCGTGTGGTAGCTTTCCTCTGTTGAACAATGAATCCTGATTTTGTGTGTCTATTCAGTTTCCAAATCTATCTCCCTTTCACCCTTTTAAATTTTGTTTCTTTATTTGTTAGAAAATAAATAGTACAGTGAGAATAGTTCTTCTCCAAAAAGACAAATAGGTTATCTCTAACATTTCATACAGCTGTGTAAAGAGAAAAGGAAGACCATTTAGCATCAAGCAAGGACAGCATGATGAAAACGTTTTATAGGGTTCATTCAGGAACCTGATTAGCTGCAGGGTAGAACCTATTCTTAAGCTTTTTGGTTTGTGCTTTCACACTCTTGAGCCTTCTCCTCGAAGGGAGGAGGGTGAAAAGTGTATGTCCAGGGTGTGATAAGATTTTCAGTATGTTGGCTGCTTTTTCTAGACAGTTGGTGTTGCAGATGGAGTCTTTGGAGGGGAACAAAGTTTGCATTATGTTCTGACCTGCATTCAATACCTTCTGTTGCTTCTTGCAATCTATGTTGAGATGTATCTGGCCAGTATGTCCCCAATTAAGTTCTCTCTCTTAACTCAGCAAAGTCTTTCTTGTTATTATTGACAGTGCCTAGAGAAATCTACCTGTATTCATTTCTGTTCATGATATGGACAATACTGGAAAGGTCATTAATTATACACTGTGGCATGCTAGGCCATTTCAGAGAATGGAAGAATCTGTGTATTTTTTGTCTCACTCTTTTTCTCAAGCTAGCTAAATACAGGTTCTAATTAAAATTATTGCTACATGAAAGCTTGTATGTATTGACATTGATATCGATAATATCTGAAAGTTCAATTCATTGGTGACTGTATTGAAATTATTGAAAAGGATGACATTCAATTTATTGTGTAAATACTGGCCAAAGAATGATCTGCAGAATAATCCCCCTTTGCAGCTTCTGGCCCATAGCTTGCAGATTATGATGTATGAAGTTGTTATTCAGATCATTTTTAATTGTGGTAAGGATAAACAAAATAAACATTGTTTTAAAATACAATGTTTACAATATTTAGTAATTCAAAATACAAATCAATCTCGACATTTCCTTGACACATAATGTACAGTTTAAGATATTATCTGTGTTTCCTTGACATTTTAAATCTGATTGTTTTGTATTTAAATTTAATTTTTAATTTTTTTGAAATGTAAATTTAAAAAAAATTTAGACATGGTAATGGGGCCTTTCGGCCCATGAGCCTGTGCTGCCCAGTTACACCCAAATGACCCACAATCCCTGATGCTTGTTTTTGAACAGTGGGAGGAAACCGGAGCACCTGGAAGAAACTCACGCCAATATGGGGAGAATGTACAAAATCCTGCAGAATGGGATTCGAACCCTTGTCCCACTCACTGGTGCTGTAACAGCATTGCACTAACTGCCTTGCTCACCATCCCACCCAAATGGCTATAACTACTAACCAAACGGTGCTTTTTAATAAAAAAACAGGAACAAAGACAGAGATCTCCGTTCAGTACTCTTATCTGGTTCTTGGTTCGTATAGTAATCTCTGGTACTGACTGAGAAATTGAACTGAATGGGGAAAGTTTTTCTTTCAAAACAGACATAATATCCAAGTCAATGAAGGGTCCCAGCCCAAAACATTTTGCATTTCTTTTCTTCCCACTGATGCTGTTCAACTCATTGAGTTCCTCCAGCAGGTTGTGCCTTGCTTCAGATTCGAACATCTGCAGTCTCTCATGTGTCTATCAATCTATTATATCCTTATGATTAGGTCACTCATGATCTATGGGATGCTGGATATCAAGAATATCCTTGTGCAAGGTTATCTATTATCATTCGCACTATTTACTTTTTTGTAACCAAACTATCCAAGAATGTCTCCTTTTATACCCAGAATAAAGTATCATTTATCACCTCTCATTTCCTGAAAACACCAATAAACCTGTACAAATATCAAAATTCTCAATCTAATTATTTTTTCATTTCAGCTGTTTCTACTTCGTTAAAATTCATTTCATTTCTGCCAAGTTGATAAAATATTATTTTGCAAGTTTATTTGTGTGTTGAATGTTTCCCATCTCACCCTCTTTCCTATCTGCTTATAAACTGTTCACTGTAGTAAATATTGGCTTTTAGAAGTTATTCCACAATTCCTTTACTACATTCCAAGTAATAAAGTTCTACTTGATTCCTTTTTGTTTACATTTTAACTTTTATCTCACCAATCTTGAAAATATAAGCATCATTATAAATAATTCATCAAGATTATTTTTTCTAAATTTTGTTTATAATTTTAAAGACTTCATTTCAAATTACTCTGCATGTTTTATTCCATGGAGTATAAACACAGCATTATTTAATTTCTCGTATCTCGAATATATGAAATATCCTTTTCAAGACAATGGCTCCTAATGTTTGATATAACTGAGAGAGACCAGAACTTACGTTTTGTCTAAGCATTGCAAAGTAATTTTTTTTATTGCACATTAAAAGTTCTTGATTTCTATTTATACCAAGATTGAGTCACAGACTCTTACAGCACAGATGCCCGTGTTGACCAAAATGTCTAGATCCACTCATCCTGTTTTCTTGCATTTGGTACATAAAATTCTTTTCCTTTCAAATCCACAAACCTGTCTAAATGCTGTTTATATGCTATGATTGTATCTTCTACCACACTGTTACAAGTTATATTATATATATAGATATGTCTTTAAAAGAGATCAATTATGCAGGTTTAGCTTAGGTCACTTCACAAACCCAGTAACACTGAACAAAAGACATCCAAGAGCTTTTCTGAAGCGAGATATTCTGCTTGGTTTTGCAGAAGACAATGGAACTGCTTTGGAAAGAATTTCAGAAGCACGTGCAAATGGAAATGTCCAGGCACAAGTGTTGATAAGATCTTTCAAAGATTGGGGTTGGAGCCCTGTAAGAATTAATTTTGTTTTTATAATCAGAGAGAGGAGGGAAAAAATACACCAAATTCTTCTCACAGACAGAGGGAGATAAGTCATTTCTGCAGTTGCAGTTGAGACTGCAACATGACAAGCTGGCAGGCTTGTTGAAAACCCCATTTTGAAATTGGGTTGTGAGTTCTGAGTTCAGCCTGTTGAAAATCCTTGTGGTCTTTACAAGAGCAAAAGGCTGGCTAGAGTATTAAAGTTTCTTTGGCAAGGCATTGGAGTGACTGATTGGAGGAAATCAGTTTGTGATCGTCCAATGAACTTAAAACTCTCTCTAATCAACAAGAACCATCTTGAGTGGTAACCCTTTAACTTTAAACACCAGAGCTTGGTGAAGATTCATATATGTCAAATTCTGAGCACAGTATAAGAATTGCCTGATTCTGGTGAACTTGGAGGAGTGAGAAGTGAAATTGGACTATAAATCAAAGAACTTCCAGAACATTACATACACATGCACTTAGAATTAGAAAGAGGTTAAGTTAGGTAAAGTTAATAATAATGTTAAAGTTTGATCCTGTTTTTATGTTTAAAGAAAATTAAAAGCAACTTTTGTTTAAGTAACCATTTGTCTTGGTGAATTTCTATTGCTTCTTAGTTTTGGAGTCCTCTGGGCCCATAACAACACCCTCTTGGTGCTTGTTCCACACACCCACGATCTTCTGTCTGAAAAACTTGCTCTTCAGATCTCAATATATTTCTCCTCTCACATTAAACCTATGCACTCTGGTTTTATACTCCCTTATCCTTAGAAAAAGAACATGTGCCCAATCTATGTCCCTCATAATTTTATAAATATCCATTTAGTCACGCTTCAGCCTCCTGCACAATCCCAGATTGTTCAATCTCCTCTTGTAAATATACTCAACCTCCTGGTGAATTTCTTCTGCACTTTTTAGCTCCACTACATCGTCTGGTGATTAGATCTGAGCACAATATTCTAAGTGTGGCTTGACCAATGTCTTGGAGAACTGCAACATGATTAACCAACTCTGCTAAACAATACTTATGCCTGTGGAAGCTAAGTGTCTTCTTCACAACTCTTTCCAACCATGTTGCCATTTTCAGGGTGTAATGTTCTTGTACTCAAGGTCCCTCTGTAACTCAATCCTTCCAAGGATTTGCCTTTTACTGTATATGTCTGGTCAGTAATAAACCACTCAAAATACATGAACATACTTTCCTGGATTAAATTTCATCTGCACCATTCTGCCCATCTTTCTACTGATTGATATTCATCAGTATCTCCCATTCTTTGTCTTGTCAGCGAATTTACCTGTAAGAGCACATTTTCTCGTCCAAGTCATTTACATGTACGGCAAAGAACAAAGATTCTAGCACCGATCCCTGTGCTAGCCACTGGTAAAAGACTTCCATTCAGAAAAAAAAACCCTCCTCCATATCCTATCACCAAACCAATTTTGTTTCCAGTTTTCCAAGACACAGTAGATCCCATATCCTCCAATTTTCTAGTCTAGCCTACTGTGGGAGACTTTGTCCAAACCTTTGCTAAAGCTCTCCTCCTTGTCTTCATTGTTTTCAGTAACCTTCTGTAAAAACTAAAATCATGTTTGAAAGGCAGGATTTGCCATTCAGAAAAAAAACATGCTGATTTCCCCATAATCATTCTGCTTTTCCAAGTGATCAGAAATTTTGCCCTAATAGTTTTCCTTACAGACAGATGTAAGGCTTACTGGTAGGTATCAACCTTTCATTTAACATGTTATGCCATCAGCAAACAAAGCAGCATAGGTAATCATGAGGCATTTTTCTTTCTCAACCTCCCCTCCCTTCACCTCTCCCATTTACTAAAGAAGATACACATAACTTTCTGGGAGAACTGGGGGACTAGTGTAGAGGAGGAATTGACAAAAGTTTTAACAAATCATGAATTGTGTTAGATAATTGATGGCGTTGAAAGTTGATAAATCCTCAGGGCCCGATAGTGTGCATTCCAAAGTACTTAAGGTGGTGGCCCAAGAGATATTTGATGCATTAGTGATTACTTTCCAACTTCCTCCTAATTCAGGTTGGAGGGTTGCTAATACAACATTGCTTTATGAAGGAGAAATCTAGACATAATACACCAGGTAGACTGGTTTTCAAACTGTCCCCCTCCCCCACAAACTCCCATTCCACCTTAGGCAATCCCTATGCCATAAGGGCTCTGTGGTTGGTAAGGGTTTATTTAAGGTGGTATGTGAGTTTGAAGGGAAATTTGAAAATCACTGCTCTAGACCCAATTATTACTGAAATATTTTGCTTAGAGAAAAAAATCATTTCCTTTGGAGTTATGAAATTGGGCACTTAACGAGTCAATTGGGTATGATTAAAACAGTGATTTTCAAACCTTTTTCTGGGGGACAATTTGAAAACCACTGAGCTACACTAACCTCACTGATGGGGAAAATGCTGGAGTCAATTATTAACGATACAATTGCTGCGTATTTCGAGAGGAGTGGCAGGATTTGTCCAAGTCAGCATGGATTTATGAAAGGGAAATAATGCTTGACAAATTTAAATTTAGATGTACAGCACGGTAACAGACCCTTCCAGCCCATGACCTCATATCACTCAATTATACTCAATTGACCTATAACCCCCATACGTTTTGAAGGGTGGGAGGAATCCAGAGCACCTGGATAAAACCCTCACAGACACTGGGAGAATGTACAAACTCCTAAATGAATGCACCAGATTTGAACCTCAGTCACTAGCACTGGAATAGCATTGCACTAACCATTACACTGACTGTGCCAACCCACACTAACCATGCATAGATGTTTTTGAGGATGTCAGGTGAATAAAGGTGTAGCAGTTGATGTGGTGTATTTGGATTTTCAAGAGGCTTTTGATAATGTCCTACACAAAAGATTGGTATACAATCCTTTATCCGGAACCCTTGGGGAACAGTGTGTTCCGAATTTGGATTTTTCCGGATTTCGGAAAACCAGATTTAAGCCCACCTGAATTGTGCTGCCGTATCTACCCCCACTCCATTTCAGTCATGCTACCATCTCCACCCTCCATGCCTGCCCGACTTGCACTGCGGTCTCACCCCCCTCGCTGCTCCCCCCCCACCCCACTCGCACTGCCGTCTCTCTCCGCACTTGCCGGATTTTGGAGCTTTCTGGATTTTTGATATCCAGATAAAGGATAGTACCTGTATCAGAGGAAATGTACCAGTGGTTCAAATATAGGATTTTTTAAAATTTAAAAAAACTTTGTTTTATCTTGGGCTCTCTCTCATAATTATTTTTTCAAACATCAATAATTGATCAATCTTTGTCTATATGGAAAATGAAAGGTATTATTTCTTTTGCTAATTTATTTAGGGAAGGCTGTTTAATGTCTTTTGAATAGCTGGCAACTAAATGAGTTACCAAATACTCTTCTTTTAGATATTTACAGATTAGAAATTTCTTAAATACCATATTTCTACTTTCCATTTGTATATCCACTAGATATAGTTGATAATATTTTTCAATTGAAATATTTTCAGAAAGGATTAATTGGAATTAAATATGATAGATTATTGAAATTATGTCTAGTATTTCATAAGATTAAAAAAGCTTGGGAATTGGAACTTGCAAGACTCTTATTGGAGGATCTATAGGACAAGATTCTTAAACTAGTGAATACATCTTTAATATGTGCCCAACATTCATTAATCCAATTCAAATTGGTGTATCGTGTTCACATGTCCAAAGAGGAGCTGGCTTGTATCTTTTCTAATATTAACCCTACTTGTGACAGATGCAAATCTGATATTGCTGCATTGATACAAGTTTTGGTCTTGTCCATCCTTAGAAATCCACTGTAAAGAAATTTTTAATATCTTTTCAACTGTATTTCAGATGGAGCTACGACTCAATACAATAACTTGTCTTTTGGAGTTATTGAACCAGACATAGGGTGTTTTTCTGTACCTGAACAGCAGGTTGTGGTCCTCTCTATATTGTTGGCTAGAAGAGCCATCTTATTCAAATGGAAAGACTCTAAACCTCCAACAGTGTTCCAATGGTTTTCTCATATTATGTCCTGTTTAAGTTCAGAAAAAAATTAGATATCAAGTATTTGATTCATCGGTGAAATTTGAAGATACATGGTGTTAGGTCTGCTTTGTTCATGAATGAGTGAGTCAAACACCAGACTGAGTCGAAATCAAGGTTCTTTGTTCTTTATTGCCGGATTGTAACACTTGCAACTAACAGTGTTAGTTGGAGAAGGCGCATTCTGCCGTTATCAGCAAATGGTGTTTTTTATATACCTTAGGATACGTACTTAGTAAATTATCATACCATGACATTGTCCAATGAATAAACTGTTGCTGTCCCTCTCTGCTAGCCTCCTGCACATCAATTTGTCATCCCCACTCTTATCTTGAGAGTACAAGGTCACAACTGCATCTTGTTACGGCCCAGCACTGGGAGATTCCCTCTACATTCCCAGCTCATGATGTTTTTACCTAACAATGGTAACCTTTTATGTCTTATTTTCATTTCATGTAAATGTATTTAATGTAATTAAGTGAACTCACTCTTCCGGATGAGATATAGTCTTAGCTTTGTTTTTTGATTGATGTTAGGAACCAAAAGCTACAAAATATATGTAACCCTCAGGATAAGCTGCTCAGATGTTTTTTTGGTTAGTTTTCTTTTTTCATTGGAGCAGGCTATATATATATATATGTGCCTTTTTTTTTGCCTTCACCCATTGTGTTTGTTCCCTTTTCTTCATAGTATAGTATTTATTATAAAAACCAATAAAAAAGATTGAAAAAGAAAGAAAAAAAGCTGGTTGGCAGTCAGGAAGCAGAGAAGGGTAATAAGTAGCTCATTTTCAAGCTGGCATGTAATTACTGGTGGGATACCAGAAGGTTCATTGATGAGACCCCAGCTATTTACAAAGTACATTAATGATCTAGACCAGTTGTTCTCAACTTTTTTCTTTCCACTTATATACCACTTTAAGTAATCCCTCTACCATCAGTGTTCTGTGATTCGTAAGGGATTGCTTAAGGTGGTCTGTGAGTGGGAAGGGAAGGTTGAGAATCACTCCTCTAGACCCAATTGTTACTGAAATATTTTCCTTGAGAAAAATTGACATTGGCTCATATCATTTGGAGTTAGGAAACTTTGGATATAAGAAGTCAATTAGGTATGATTAAAACAGTAGTTTTCAAACTTTTTCTTTCCAGTCACATACTACCTTAAACAATCCCTTATGAATCACAGAGCGCTTATGGCATAGGGAATACTTAAAATGAAATGTGAGTGGAAAGAAAAAGGTTGAGAACCACTGATTGATATAGATAAAGATATTTAAATGTACAGATGACACTCGAGTGGCATTGTAAGCTTGGAGGAAGATTTCAAAAGGGTGCAGGATGACTTGGACAGATTAGCAGTGTGGGCAAATATACAACAGGTGCTGCATAAGGTTGATAAATGTGAAGTCACCCACTTTGGTGGCAAGAACAGAAGGGTAGATTTTTATCTGAATTGTAAGAAATTAGGAAAATGGCAGGTTGAACCAAACTTAAATGTCATGGTGCATTGATCATTGACAATTGGAATGCAGGTACAGCAGGAGATGAAGGCAGCAAATGGCATGTTGTTCTTCATTGTGAAAGGCTTTGAATATAGAAGCATGGAGGTCTTACTGCCATTGTTTTGAGGCTTGTTGAGGCCACACCTTGAGTATTGAGTGAATTGTTGGTTTCCTAATCTAAAGAAGGACATTCTTACTATTAAGGGAGGGAACCAGGCAGTTCACCAGACAGATTACTGGGACAGCCCAACTGGCACGAACAATGACTGAAGAGACCAGAGTTTGTCTCAGTGTAATGAAGAAGAGTGAAGGGGGACCTCACTGAGACATAAAATTCTGACAGGACTAGACGTGTTAGATACAAAAGAACATTCATGATGTTGGGGATATACAGAACAAGAGGTTACAGTTTAAAGATAATTTCTGAGCCCTTTATGACTGAGATGAGGAGAAACATTTTCAACCTGAGAGTGGTGAACTGGTGAAACTTCTTACCCGGAAATCTGTTCAGGCTTATTCATTCGATATATTTAAAAGTCAGTTGGATGTGGCCATTATGGATAAAAGACATCAAGGGGCTTGAAGAGAAAGAGGGGATAAGGTGGTGAAATTGTATAATCAAAGATGATTATATTGAATGGTGGAGCATCTGTGAAAGGTGGAATGACCTTTTTTTGCTCCTATTGTCCATATAACTGTTTCTATCTGGATTCACTTGCCCCTTTTTTTTCTGTCTCTATGCAAGTCCCACAAGTTACTGTCTTCCTACTCCATCCCTTCTTCCTCTACAATTCCATCTATACCTCATCTTCCTTTCTACCCGGTTTTCCCTCTCACCTGATAGCCCCTGCCTTTCCCCTCCTTCATGCCCCTTTATATTGGCTATCTCTCTCTGCACTGTCAGGGTCACGATGAACCATTCTGCTTCCTCCACAGGTATTTCCTAGTTCACTGAGTTCTTTTCAGCAATTTGGTTTTTTTTTTGCTCTAGATTTTCTTTTCTAACTCATTTTTACTATGTCTTTCTTCCACTGGGAAACAACTCAAAGTAAGGCAGTGCCTTTGGTTCACTGATTATTTAGGAATCTGATGTCAGCGGGGAAGAAGCTGTCCTTGTGCCGCTGAGTGCTTCCCTTTAGGCTCCTGTACCTTTTCCCTGATGGTAGCAGAGTGAAGAGGGCATGGCCTGGGTTGTGGGGGTTTTTAAGGATAGAGGTTGCTTTTTTAAGACACCTCCTCATATGATGTCCACGATGGAGTGAAGTCTGGTGCCTGTGATTTCGCATGCTGAGTTAACAACCCACGGAGTTTATTCTTGGACTGAGAGTTGGTGCCTCCATACAAGGTAGTGATGCAACCAGCCAGATATCTCCTCAGACATCTCACAAATTATAGTCGCTGGTGAGCCTTCTTTGTGATTGCTTCAATGTGGAAGCTCCAGGAGATGTTGACATCTAGGAATTTGAAGTTCTTGGCCATCTCCACTACTGAGCCCTCAATGAGGACTGGGTCGTGTTCCCCTGACTTCCTCCTGAAGTCCACAATCATTTCTTTGGTTTTGCTGACATTGAACGCATGCTTGTTCTCATTGAGCTGATCTATCCCCCCCCTCCCCCCCACCACCGTACGCTTCCTCATTCCTGTTTGTGAATCCTCCAACAAAGGTAATGTCATCAGCAAATTTGTAGAAAGCATTGAAATTGTACCTGGCCAAACAGTCATGGGTGTTGATAATCAAAGAAGAGACGCTGTTTCTAATTCGTACTGACTGTGGCAAACTTAACAATCTGAAATACAATGTTCAAATAATTAATAAGATAGCCATCATAATCCAGATATTTTAAGGGCCCAGGGTGGCATGACATGGACCAAGCTGGTCCAAATATGAACAGTTATTCAGAAAGAACAGTTGACCCTTAAAAGTTAACCCAAAACTAATCCAATAAAAGACGGCCAGGTCCATTTGTGAATGGGATTGAATCGCTGTTCTCAGCCTTCTAACCATTTTCACCAAACAATCCAGGCTGCTTTCAGATGCAACCAATCTGACAGGTTTGTTACATTTATAGATTCTCTACTTTGAAGTTTCTTTACAAATAGCATCAATCAGACTGTCGTACATTTAGATTAGATTTTGATTTATTTGAAATTGTTATGTGTATTGAAATTCAGAGAAATTCAATGAAAAATTTTCTTTGGCATGCCATTCAAAGGCTCACAAAGGGTTACCATGCTCCAGTGCTATTTTATGCGGGGGTGGGCGGTGGTGGGGGGAAGGAATAAAATGAAAGGGAAGAAAAGAAGGATAGAAGTAAATCACAAAAATCTTAGTAAAAACACAAAATGGTGGAGAAGCTCAACTGGTCAAACTGTGTCCTTATGTAGCAAAAGTAAAAATACATAACCGACATTTTGGGCTTGAGACCTTCAACAAGGCATGAGAGAATGCTGGCAGGCATTCAGACACACGCTGGCATTCTCTCATGCCTTGATGAAGGGCTCAAGTCCAAAACGTCGGTTATGTATTGTGGTAAACCACTGTTATGTTATGATTGGCTGCTGCTGGCTGGACACACCTCCTGAGATCGATCCTACCCATAGGCCTTTGCATGCTTCCCATTCCACTCTGCCTCGATCATTCAATGAGGTTGATGGCTGTTCCAGTCTGTGGTTAATAAAAGCTGATCAGTTTCATAACTTCAGTCTTTTGTGATTATTGAGGGTGGGTCAATTTTATTAACTATAATTTTTCAAAAGAAACATGGAACAGTACCTGAAACATGATAAGCTCAACATTGATGCGCTGAACACATTCGAACTCAGGCTAAGCTGTTTTGGAGACATCCTGGTGGCGGCTGTGGACACAGATTGACAGACTGATATTATTCTTCTCACGAGTTTGACTCTAAGTATTCCCCAGTGATCAATGACACCAGCTCGTATCTTCACCATGGAGATGCTGGAAGGCCCCAGTATTGCAAGAATGCACCTCCTGTACACCAGAAAGCCGTGATCTGGTGAGTCAAGTGCAGAGTATTTGCAGGCCCTCCGGAACCTATGCAGAGCGTGCAACTGTAAAGCCCATGTTGGCCACCCAGAACACTGAGAACATCATCCAGGATGCATGCGTGGCTGTTATTTGCTCCGGGTACATAAGACAGAGACTCCTGGAACAAAAGGCATTTGATCTACAGTAGGTGGTTGAGCTGACAGAGACACTGGAGGTGGTTGACCAAAACTTGGATGATTACTTGGCAGCATCTTGGTCACCACAGATGCCGCTATCTTGAGACGGGGGAATTATCCTGTACTATGAATGACTTGTGGCCCAGACCATCCCACTCCCCTAGTGACCTGACCTCGGCCACCATTACGGGTGATATCCCCAATTTATACTTCTGTGAGCAGGGTTCATTGCCCTGCCAAGGAGGCTGTATGCACGAGGTGAAGGAAAGAGGGAGATTATGGCAAGGTTTGCCAGTCCAAACAATCTGCGAACCCTAGCAGCGCTGCTTGTGGACAGTCACCACTCCAGACAGTGTGATCAGCAGCATCTCTTCTATGAACCAGTGATGCCATGTATGTGTAATTGGGGCAGCCATCTTGGACTGCATGGCAAATGCCATCTTCTCAGGCATACGACACTATGAGGGAGCAGCGAGAATGGCCATCTCAGGATTGTGAGCACTCATCAGACTCGGACAACGAATCTATATTGGCTTCCATCATACTGAGGCAAGAGGGACCACATAAACTTACCAGGTCCATGATGGACGTTCAAGTAAATGGGTGCGTTCCCAATTGTTTATTCGATAGTGGGAGGACAGAAAAAAACCTCTTTACCACTAAGTGTCATTCCCTTAAAGTACAGCCCGCCAAGCACCACTTGCATCCAAATCTCACATAGCAGCCATCCATGGGTCCTGTGGAGATACCCTGAACATTGGAGGCATGGCATACAAACATTTCAGGCTACTCATCATGGCACAACTCTGTGCCCCTTTGTTACTAGGCTGGAATTCTAGTGCCAACCAGAAAGTTGCATTGAAATTCTATGGGCCACATTTCCCCCCTGCCCCACCATCTGCAACGAACAATTCACAGACTACTCTCTGCATGCGACCTGTGGCCTCTTGACCCTCAAGGTTGACCCCTCCCCCTCTGTTCACCAACCTCACCCTCGACTGCAAGTCGGTGGCTACCAGGAGTAAATGGTACTGTGTGGATGACAAAACATTAATTACATCAGAGGTTCAGCGCTTGTTGGATGAGGATATCATCAAGGCCAACAATAGGCCTTGGAGGGCCCAGGTAGTTGTGGTAAAGAATAGGGAAAAGAATAGAATCGTCATAGACTAAAGCCAAATCATCAACCAGTATAAGAAATTTGTCATGTAATTCCTTCCCCGCATATCCAATATGGTCAACCGGAACTCACAATACCGGGTATTCTCCATGATTGATCTGAAGTCAGCATACCACCGGCTCCCGATCTACCCAGAGGGCAGCCAGTGTATAGCATTCGAGGTGGATGGCTGCCTCTACCATTTCTTCAGGATCCCTTTCGGCATCACCAATGGGGTTTCCGTCTTCCAGCGGAAGATGGAGACCACATGGTAGACCACTATAAACTGTAGGCCACCTTCCCATACCTTGATAATGTGACCATCTGTGGCCAGGACCTGCAAGATCACAATGCAAATCTCAGTAAGTTCCACCTGGCAGCAAAATGCCTGAATCTTAATTATAACAAGGGCAAATTTGTGTTCCGGATAGCACAACTAGCCATCCTCGGCTGCATGATCGAGAACGATGTCATTGGTCCCGACCCTGACCACTTGCATCTGCTGCTGGAGCTACCTCTCCTACATACCCTAATAACACTGAGGAGATGCCTCGAGTTCTTCTCATATTACTCTCAATGGGTCCCCAACTATGCAGACAAGATTTGCCCATTGGTTAAAGCCTCCACATTTCCTCTGCTGGCAGAGGCCCAAGCTGCATTTGACCATCTTAAGGACGACATCACCAAGTCCACTCCATTCCAAGTGAAGAGCAATATGTCCAACTTTGGCCTGACTGCCGCACTCAACCAAGCGGGCAGATCCGTTGCCTTTTTCTCATGCACATCAAGAAGGAGGCCCAGACCATCTTGGAGGCAGTGCACTACTGGAGGCACTACCTGGCCAGAAAACAATTCGCTCTCCTCATGGATCAGCAAGTGGTCGCATTCACGTTTAATAATAAGTAGAGGGAAAAAAATCAAGAACAATAAGATCCTCAGGTGGAGAATTGATATATCCACTTCCAGCTACGACATCCTTCTACCGGCCTGGTAAACTTAATGAGTCCCCAGATACTCTATCCCGAGACTGGTGCCAGTGTTCAAACAGACAGATTGCAGACTCTCCATAATAACTTTTGTCACCCTGGAGTAACTAGGTTTTTCCATTTTATCAAAGCTCTGTTGAGGAAGTCAGGACAATGACTAAAAACTGCTAGGTCTGCACCAAATGCAAACCACTGTTCTACTGACTGCACAATGTGCATGTGATCAAAGCTATCTGTCCCTTTGAGCACCTAAGCATTGATTTTAAAGGGCCCCTCCCCTACTCCAACGGAAATGTCTACTTCATTACAATCATTAACGAATACTCCCATTTCCCTTTCGCCATCCCATGCCCGAACATGACCACAGCCTCAGATAGCAAGGCCCTCCGCAACATCTTCATGCTCTTTGTGTACCCTGACTTCATCCACAGGGACCAGGGGACCTAATTCATGAGTGATGAGTTGCGGTGGTACCTGCTGGACAGGGAAATCACCATGAGCAGGATACCAGCTACAGCACTAGAGGAAATGGGCAAGTGGAAAGGGAGAATGCCATGGTCTGGAAAACCATCCTCATGTCACTGAGGTCATTGGGGTCTCCCAATGGAAAGAAGTCCTCCCAGACACACTCCACTCCATTGGGTCACTTCTATGTACAGCCACTAACAACACGGCTCATGAACAGATGTTTGTTTCCACTAGGAAGTCTGTGTCAGGGACTATCCTGCATGCCTGGCTTATCTTCCAAGGACCGGTCTTGCTTTGGAAACATGCCAGGCAATTTAAGACTGTCCCACTGGTCAAGAGGGTTTATCTCCTCCATGCTAACTCCCAGTATGTCTACGTTGTCTTCCCTGACAAGTGCAAAGACACGGTTTCGATCCGGGATCTGGGACCATCAAATCACCACTGATCATCAATGGACACTTCCCCCTCCCACCCCCACCACTGCTTCCTTAATGATCCCTGAGCCTGTGGTTGAACACTCTCCACCCATGGCTACTGTTTTCACGCATGATGCACCAACACCATGCTCCCTTACCCACTCACCTGTTCCCATCCCTTCGTCAAACTGTAACCAATGATGGCAGGCCAACATTGCAAGCTGCTCAGGATGCTAGGGCAGTGCCCCAACCATTATTATTGTCATTCGCTGAGGCAAAGACCCCCTGACAGACTTAATCTGTAAAATGTATATTTGTCCTTATCTTTTTTCACCCAGCAGGACTCTTCTTAAAAAGGAGCGGTGACTGTGGTAAACCACTGTTATGCTATGATTGGCTGCTGCTGGCTGGACACGACTCCCGAGATCGATCCTACCCATAGCCCTTTGCACTCTGCCTCAATCAGTCAATGAGGTTGACAGCTGGATAATTAAAAATTATCAGTCTCACAACTTCTGTCTTTTGTAATTATTGTCAGTGTGTGATGTATTTTTACCTTTGCTACGTAAAGGACACTTTTAAAAATTTTTATTTTTATTTTTCACACTATGAACCATATTAATCAAAATACACACAAACATTTCCCTCTTGAAATTTTCTTCCTTTTTCGCCCCTCCCTTCCCTCCCTCCTTCCCACCCCCTTCCCTACCCGCTAAATGTTCAACATATTCAATACAATAAACCCATTAAACAATGTCATCACACAATTAAAATAAACAAGAAAATTGTGTCATCAACTTTTACACATTGGGTCAGTTCATTTCGTCTTCTTCTCATTCTATTATTTTAGGGGGTGGAGGTCTGTGGTAGGCCCTCTCTGTTGTGTTCCATGTATGGTTCCCAAATTTGTTCAACTAATGTGACTTTATTTTTTTAATTATATGTTATTTTTTCCAATGGAATACATTTATTCATTTCCGCGTACCACTGCTGTACTCTCAGGCTCTCTTCTGATTTCCAAGTTGACACTATACGTTTTTTTGTTACCGCTAAGGCTATCATAATGAATATTTTTTGTGCTTCATCCAGTTTGAGGCCTAATTCTTTACGTCTTATATTACTTAGAAGAAAGATCTCTGGATTTTTTGGCATGTTGCTTTTTGTGATTTTATTTAATATCTAATTTAGATCTTCCCAAAAGTTTTTCACTTTCTCACATGCCCAAATTGCATGTACTGCTGTTCCCATTTCCTTCTTACAGTGAAAACATCTATCTGATACTGTTGAATCCCATTTATTAAACTTTTGGCGTGTGATATATAGCCTGTGTAACCAATTATATTGTATCATGCGTAACCTCGTATTTATTATATTTCTCATAGTTCGGGAGTGTAGCTGTTCCCATTTTTAATTTTTTACCTTTGTTTAGATTTTGTTCCCACTTTGGTTTGGGTTTACAGCTTATTTCATCATTTTCTTTCTCTTGTAGCTTGATGTACATGTTTGTTATAAATCTTTTAATTATCATTGTGTCTGTAATTACATATTCAAAGCTGCTTCCTCTGGTAATCTCAGTGAGCTTCCCAATTTGTCCTTTAGGTAGGTTTTCAGTTGGTGGTATGCAAACATTGTAACATGAATTATTCCATATTTGTACTTGATTTGTTCAAATGACGATAAATTATTTCCCAAAAAACAATTTTCTATTCTTTTAATTCCTTTTCTCTCCCATTCTTTAAAGGAAAGGTTATCTATTGTGAAAGGGAGTAGTTGATTTTGAATCAATAATAATTTTGGTAGTTGGTAATTTGTTTTTTTTTCCTTTATACGTGAATCTTCTTCCAAATGTTGAGCAGATGGTGCAATACTGGTGAACTTCCATATTGCACCAGTTTTTCATCCCACTTATAAAGTATATATTCTAGTACTTTCTCCCCTATTTTATCTAGCTCTATCTTGGTCCAATCCCTTGTTTGATAAAAATCTGATAGATATCTTAATTGTACTACTCTATAATGATTCTTAAAGTTTGGTAGATGCAAACCACCTTGTTTGTACCATTCTGCTAATTTATCTAGCACTACCCTCGGTTTTTCCCCCTTTCCATAAGAATTTCCTTATTATTCTCTTAAGTTCATTGAAGAATTTCTCTGTTAAGGGAATTGGTAATGATTGAAATAGGTATTGTATCTTTGGGAAGATATTCATTTTAATGCAATTTACCCTTCCTATCAGTGTTAGTGGTAAATCTTTCCAATGTTCTAAGTCATCTTGTAATTTCTTCATTAATGGCAGATAATTTAATTTGTATAGATGGCCTAGATTATTATCTAGTCTAATACCTAGGTATCGGATTGCTTCAGTTTGCCATTGAAATGGTGATTCTTTTTTAAACTTTGTGTAATCCGCATTATTCATTGGCATTGCTTCATTTTTATTTGCATTGATCTTGTACCCCAATATTTCTCCATATTCCTTCAATTTCTTATGTAATTCTTTTATTGATAATTCTCATCCTGTTAAGTATACTATGATGTCATCTGCAAATAAACTGATTTTATATTCCTTCTCCTTTATTTTTATCCCTTTTATTTTATTTTCTGTTCTTATCAGTTCTGCCAATGGTTCTATTGCTAAAGCGAACAGTGAGGGAGATAGTGAACATCCCTGCCTAGTTGACCTGCTTAATTTAAATTGTTTCAATATATATCCATTTACTGTCACCTTCGCATTGGTCCCTTATATAATGCTTTAATCCAATTAATATATTTCTCTGGTAGGTTGAACCTCTGTAATACTTTGAATAAATAATTCCATTCTGCCCTGTCAAAGGCTTACTCTGCGTCTAAAGGAACAGCCACTGTTGGCGTCTTATTTCCTTGTACTTCATGGTTTAAATTATTGAACTTACAGACATTGTCAGTTGTTCGTCTTTTCTTAACAAATCCAGTTTGATCAAGTTTTACTATTTTTGGTATACAGTCGGCCAATCTGCTTGCTAATAGTTTAGCTATTATCTTATAATCTGTGTTAAGTAGAGATATTGGTCTATACGATGCTGGTGTTAGTGGATCTTTCCCCGTCTTTGGTATAACTGTAATTATTGCTGTTTTACATGAATCTGGCAAGTTTTGTGTTTCTTCTATCTGGTTCATTACTTCCAGGAGAGGAGGAATAAGTAACTCTTTAAATGTTTTATATAATTCTATTGGGAGTCCATCCTCTCCAGACATTTTATTATTAATATAGCCTCTTTTTCAAATGGTTTTATCAATTTGTTTTGCTCCTCTTCTTGCTATTTCAGAAGTTCAATTTTAGCTAGAAACTCATCTATTTTGTCTTCTTTCCCTTCGTTCTCAGTTTGGTATAATTGCTCGTAGAATTCCTTGAAGTTTTATTGATGTATGTTGGGTTATATATACTTTGTTTGTTCTTTTTCCTTGATGCCAATACCATTCCTTTAGCTTGTTCTTTTTAAGCTAGTAAGTATTTTGTGCATTTTTTATCCTAGCTCGTAATACTTCTCCTTTATTTTCATTATGTTCTTCTCCACCTTGTATGTTTGTAGTGTTTCGTATTTTATTTTTTGTCCGGCAATTCTTTTCTTTTTGTTATATCTTCCCTTGTTGCTTGTTCTTTTTCTGTACTTACTATTTCCCTTTCTAGCTGTTCTATTTCCCGATTGTCGTCCTTTTTCATTTTAGTTACATAACTTATTATCTGCCCTCTGATGAAGGCTTTCATTCCATCCCATAATATAAATTTGTCCTTCACTGATTCTGTATTTATTTCAAAGTACATTTTAATTTGGTGCTCAATAAATTCTCTAAATTCCTGTCTTTTAAGTAGCATGGAGTTTAATCTCCATCTTTATGTTCTTGGTGGGATGTCCTCCTGCTCTATTGCTAATAACAGGGGTGAGTGATCAGATAACAATCTAGCTTTATATTCTGTTTTCCTAACTGTCTCTTGGATATGGGCTGACAACAGGAACAGATCAATCCTTGAATATGTTTTATGTCTACCCAAATATTATGATCATTCCTTCTCCTTTGGGTGTTGTCTCCTCCATATATCCAAAAGTTACATTTTCTGCATTGATTTAACCATAAATTTGGCTACTTTGTTCTTTTTGCTAGTATTTTCTCCAGTTTTATCCAACTTTGAATCCAAATTAAGGTTAAAGTCCCCTCCTATCAATGTATTTCCCTGCATATCTACAATCTTCAAAAAATATCTTGGATAAACTTTTGATCCTCTTCATTAGGTGCAGATATATTGAGAAAATTCCAAAATTCTGAATATATCTGACACTTTATCATTACATATCTCCCTGCTGGATCTATTATTTCCTCCTCTATTTTGATTGGTACAATTTTATTGATTAATATAGCTACACTTCTGGCTTTTGAATTATATCATGTTGCCGTTACGTGCCCTACCCAATCTCTCCTTAATTTATTGTGTTCCACTTCAGTTAGATGTGTTTCCTGCACGAATGCTATATCAATTTTTTCTTTCTTCAGTAAATTTAATAGCCTCTTCCTTTTGATTTGGTTATGTATTCTATTAATATTTATAGTCATATAGTTCAACATGACCATCCCATACTCTGTTTACATCTCATTTCCGCTTCCCCACCACTACTTTTCCCCTTATCCCCATTTTCATTTCTCAGTTTTCCTTTTTTGAACGCATTGTATGACAACACTTCTAAAACATAAAAAAACTTCAACCACTCCCACATCCAAAATTTCCTTAACCCCAAGTGTCCCCACACCCTCTCTGAGTTGCCCCTTGTCCCTTGCCGGGCAACCACAACTCCGCTCTCCATTCGGCCTGCGAACCTGTTCGCAAGTGTCAACTGATTTTGCAATGACTGTTATTCTCTCCCACCAAACCCCCTCCAGAAAAGACTTTTATCTTCACATTACATCAAAGTTCCCCCTCTTCTCTTTTTCTTTTTATTTATTTTTAAATTTTTTTAACCCCTCCTCTTTTTCCCCCCTTCTCCCTTACTTCCCTTTTCCCTCCTTTAGTTTTTACTTATACATTATTTTTACATCTTTATATGAAGTGTGTCATCATTCTTCATTCTTGTTACATGGCTTCATCTCTCTTTCTGCATTGCAGGCGTTCTGCAAATTCTCGTGCTTTCTCCTGATCCGAGAACAGTCTGTTTTGCTCCCCTAGGATAATTATTTTAAGCACCGCTGGATATCTTAACATAAATTTATAGCCTTTTTTTCCATAGGATCGATGTTGCTGTGTTAAACTCCTTCCTCTTCTTTAGGAACTCAAAACTTATGTCTGGGTAGAAATTTTCTTTTTTGACCTATGTACTCCAGTGGTTTTTTTATCTTGTCTAATTTTATTCATTGCCTTCTCCAATATATTTTCTCTAGTCATGTATCTCAGAAATTTTACTAAAACGGATCTTGGTTTTTGTTGTGACTGTGGTTTTGGGGCTAGTGTTCTGTGTGCCCCTTCTATTTCCATTCCTTCCTGCATTTCTGGCATTCCCAGGGCTTTTGGGATCCATTCTTTTCTAAATTTTTTCATATCTTTGCCTTCTTCATCTTCCTTAAGGCCCACTATCTTTATATTGTTTCACCTACTATAGTTTTCCATTATATCCATCTTCTGAGCTAACAACTCTTGTGTTTCTTTAACTTTTCTGTCACTTTCTTCCAATTTTCCTTTTAAGTCGTTCACTTGCATTTCTACAGCCATTACACATTCTTCCACATTTTCTAATCCTTTCCCTACATCTCTTATGACCAGCTTTATTCTACTCACATTTTCTTTTGTACTTTTCATTTTTCTTTTCACTAAATTCTAGAGTCAACCATTCTTTTAATGCTTTCATTTGTTCTTGAAATTTTTAAAAATCTATGTACTGTCCATTCATTTTACCTTCTATTCCTCTGTGCAGAGCTTGGTGTTCTTCTTCTTCTTCTTCTTCTTCTTCTGTGTCTGCTCTAGGGTTTGTATCTTCTATTTCTCTTCCTTGTATCTGTGTCTCTTCTGACTTTCTTGTTGAGCTGCTTGTCTCGGTTTGTTGGTTTTTTTTTCATGGTTTCTTGATGTTGGTCGTCTTCTTCTGGGCTGGTTGTCTGTTGCGCCTCCTACTTCTGTTTTTCTTTCTCATCCTTCCCTTTCACATTGCTTTCTTATTCTTCCAGCTGGGAGCCCTGCTGTCGGGCATGTCTCAGCTGTTCGTGCTGTGTAGTTTCACTCCACAGCTGATCCCCCCCTCCCGTCGGTGTTCTTCTTGTCGTACGAAGTTGCACACCTCTGTTTGGCTCAGTGAAATTTTGCAGTCCCGCGGTCGGTAGGTCACGACCCTGCGGGGTCTCCACTAACCTCGGGGAGCGAGCTCCTCTTTCCACGGAGGGTCCCTGCTATTTTGTGCAGGTAAGGCCTTATCTTTTCTCTTCCAGCATCTTTCCTTTTTTCCCGTTGTTTTTGGTTTTTCTTTCTTAGGTGCCATTTTCTCCACACCTTTATCTTTTATTGGTTGTGTTCTGTGTATCTGGGGCTTTGCTTTTTCCTCACTTTTTTTCTTCTTTTCTGGAGAGGGCTGGTATTTTCCTACCGGCCACCTCTCCATCACATGACTCCTCCCATAAAGGACACTGTTTGATCTACTAAGCTTCTCCAGCATTTTTGTTTTTACAAAGAAAGATAGAAATTGTCTTCAAAGACAGCAAATTGTCAAGTACGAGAGTCTCTTCTGATGTTGCCACCTCTACAAATATCAAACTACAATATATACATCCGCATTGTTTCTAATTCTTAAGAATTCACCAGTGTGTCTTTTCAAAGATTTTGTCTAACCTGTAATTTTTGAGTGGAGCTATGACTTAATATAATCTGATAGCATCAAAGGCCAATGAGATTGCACTTTAAGTGCTAATTGTAATGACATTTATAATTGTGCACTCGTACACTTGAAGGCTCACCCCTGTGTATGTGGGACAAGAACAATCCTGTAGGAAACTGTGACATTGGTCCCTGTTTAATTTTCACACCAGTCCTGATGTAGGGATCTAGAGCACAGAGTGAATTCACCCTCCGTTCACTGCAGATTGTTACTATGGCAATACTCTCTTTTTCACTTCTGGCAGTAGCTCCTGTGTGCAGTCATACAATCACCTTTACCACAGCAAGTGGCAACAGCTTTTTGACTGCCAATTCAGTTTTGTGAAAATTCTTGAGATGTGAAAAATTATCTCAGTTTTGATTTGATTTGTAGCATCCTTTGAACTGCTGGTTTACTTTTGCATAATTTTGCAGGAGGATGCAGTATCTTAAAGGTGGTCACACACACACACACACACACACACACACACACACACACACACACACACACACACACACACACACACACACACACACACACACACACACACACACACACACACAGTGATAAACTGGGAATGTTGCTTGGATTGATTAATAACAATTACATATTAGTTTTGCAATTTACAAGCACCGTTATTTAAAGTTATAGCCATTTCATTGAGAATCGATTAACTTTTGCTGGATTATACATCTGCAGCCGGTGGTTTTAATTTGGATTTCATCAATGAATATTACATTAGCATAAGATGACAGTGATGTCTATAATCTAGATTTACTAAAATTCACTCAATTTGCTCTCTGTTAAATACATGATGAATACATTATTCTGAGAAAATCAAGTCTAGTTTCAATTTTTCACATTTTAAAGCAAGACTGGTAGTTTCATGTTCTTGGATATAGATATTTCAGGTGCAATAGAGAGCAATGAAAAGAGGAGGGCAAGTTGTTGATTTGGGAGGACATAATGGTAATATTTAGAGAGTATATCCTGGAGGGAATGCACAGAAATATTATGGAATAAACAGGAGGTGATCAGTTTGCAGGGATTGTACTATAGGCCTCATAATCACAAGGAATTAGAGGAACAGATATTTAATTGAGACATGCAGCATGCTAATAGACCCTTCTATCCCATGAGACCTTGCCACCCATATATCCCAATTAACCTCCAACTCTGGTATGTATTGAAGGGTGGGAGGAAACTGGAGCACCTGGAGGAAACCCATGCAGATATGGCGAGAACGCAAAAATGCCTTACAGACAGCACCAGAGTCGAAACCGGGTGGCTGGTGATGTAATAGTGTGGCGATAACTGCCACATATATGAATATTTACTATATATGTAAGCAAATTTCAGAAAGGGATAAGAACAGTAGGATTTCAGTAGTAGGGATTCTTCTAAAATTTCCCAATATTGACTGGATTGCTTTGGTGCAAGGAGTTTAGATTGGGTGAAATTTGTGTGTCGAAGGTAGTTTCCTGAGAGAACATATAGATAATCCAATCAGAGACATGGGAGTACTCAAACTTCAATATAGAAAATGAAATAGCAGATGGTGGCAGGTACGTGGAAAAAAACCCGCTGTGAACAGTAACTATTGTTCTGTCAGTTTCAAGGTAGTTCTAGAAAGGAATAAGGTTAGTTCTCAAGTTGAGGTGTGGAAGGGTTAGTGGAAGAACACTTTGGGAACAGTCAATATAGTTCTGTTAGTTTTAAGGTAGTTATGAAAAGGGATAAGTTTAGTCCTCAAATTAAAGTTTTCAATTGGGAAATGCTGATTTCAAAAGCATAAGATAGGACCTGGTGAAAGTGGATTGAGAGCAGATATTTGTATGAAAAACAATACTGACAAGTGAGAGACTTTTGAAAGAGAATTAGTAAGAGTTCAGGGCCATGTGAAAGAGAACATTGTCGAGGGTAGGGACCTTAGGACAACAAAGGAAATAGAGGAAAATGAAGTATATGGAATATCGAATAAGAAAGGCATTAGTCGGGGTAAAAGGGGCCATGAAATATCTTTGGCAAGTAAGATTAAGTACAATCACATATTGGAAGTGAGAGGGCAGCCAGGGGAAGAGTAGGGCTCTATAGGGACTGATCTATGTGGAGGCAGGAGATATAAGGATTAAGAAAGGATTGAATACTTCTCATCTGTATTCATGAAAAAGAACGATGTGGAAGACATTAACTTCAGCAAGTGTGCTAAAATAATCTGGCACAGACAATTATAAAGAAGGATGAGATATCATGGTAAACCCAATGGTTGATAAATTCCCAGGTGTAGATGAAATCTACCCCAGGTTGCTGTGGGAAACAAAGGACGATATTCTTGGGGCCCTGTCAGATTTTTGCCTCTTTGCGAGAGTCAGAAGTAAGGTGCCAGGAGACTGGAGGACAGCTAATGCACAGGCATTTGGGATTAGGCAGAGAACCATGGACCAATGGCAGGAGGAATAATGGGGTAATTAAGAAATTACTGAGGGATAACATTTGGAAAGGCAGGAGCTAATCAGGGATCGCCAATGTAGATTTGAGAAGGGGAAATGCTAATTGAATTGGGTTTTTTTGATGAAGTAATGCAAATTTATAGAGCAGTAGACATCTATATGGATTTTAGTAAGCATTTGAAAAGATGGAAAGTTAAATGTAAATGTATTTTTAAATTTAGACAAACAACATCCTTCTAGTTCTTGAGGCCATGCTGCCCAAATACCCCAATTCCTCTACATTTTGAAGGATGGGAGAAAATGGAGCACATAGAAGAAACCCACACAGACACAGGAAGAACATACAAACTCCTTAGAGACAATGTCAGATATAGTGGAACCAAATTGAGGTGGGGCTATCTCAATTAGAAAAGTCAATGTTTTTGCCATTACGTTCTTTTAAGGATGTCCAGGAGAAATAGAATTTCTTTTTCCTTAAGTTTGCATTTGACTTCAACCCAACAATGGTTGAGGCTGAAGACATATAATATATCTGTGTAAGAATGCTTGGGGAAGTTGAAATGGTTGGCTACAGGAAATTCAAATATAAACCAACAAACAGAGCCTAGATGTTTGGTGAAGTAGTCACTTAATCTGTGTCTGGTCTTACCAATGTAGAAGATGCCACATCAGATATATCAAATGTAGTACATTAGATGGGACAATGGGCATGTAAAGATTTGCCTCATCTGGAAGTTCTATTTGTGACTCTTGATTGAGATGAGGGGGGAGATGTATGGGCAAGTTTTGTACTTTCTGTGGTTACAGTGGGAAGTGCCTAAAAGGGTGAAAAGGTGGACGGAGAGGGAAGAGTGGACCAGAGAGTCTATGAAAGATTGATCCTAATAAAAATCAGATAGGAGTGGGCAGGGGAAGGTGTGGCTGGTGGTAAGATTTGTTAAAGTTGGTGGAATGATGTGTCAGATATGGAGGCTGGTAGGCTGGGGTAGAAAGTGCGGACCAGAGGAACTCTGGCCTTGTTCTGCCTGGGCGAATGTGGGGTGAGGACAGAAGTGTAAGAAATGGAGGAGATGCAGATACAGGCTTTATCAATGATAGTCAGTGGATTCTACATTTATTAAAGAAAGAGGAGATTTTAGATTGGCTGGACTTGTTTTTATTGGAGTGAAGGAGATTGCGGGGTCACCTGAGATTTAGAAGTAGTTGGTGGAAGTGGTGGAATCATATTCAATCATTATTTTTGTCGCATTTTGATAAACCCTTGAATAGACAAGGCATCTCAGGAGTCAAACTCTTGACAGACAGACGAGGGTGACACGCATGGCGTAGCGGTTAGTGCAAAGCATTTACAGCACCAGCATTCAGGTCTGGACCTGGGTTCAAATCCCACAGTTTCTGTATGTTCTCCCTGTATCTGCATGAGTTTTCTCTGGGGGCTCCGGTTTTCTCCCACCCTTCAAAACATACTGGGGGTTTTGGTTAATGGTGTGTAAATTATGTGGCACTGAACAGGCCTGTTACAGTGCTATATGTCTAAATTTAAAAAAAAATGAAAAAAATCTTCCATAAACCCAACAACTCCCACAGCAACCATGACAACACCTCTTTCCACTCTGTCCCCTATAATGATTCCATTCTTTTCTTTCAATTCCTCCATCTCTGTTGCATCTGCACCCAGGATGAGGACTTCTATGCCAGGTCATCAGAGATGTCCTCCTCCTTCAAATAATGTAGCTTTCTCTCTATCACCATCAAGTTGGAACCTACCTATATATCCTCCCTTACCTGCACATCTGCCCTGGCTCCCTCCGCCCCTTGTTCAATAAGGACAGGATTCTTCTCGTCCACACCTGCCACCCCACCAGCCTTCGCATCCAACACATCCTTCTCTGCCTTTTCCACCCCCTACGTGATGCCATCTCTGGAAACATACACATATTCTCCTCTTTGCCTTCCACAGGGACCGCTCCCTGCATGACTCCATTGTCCACTCCTCCCTCCCCACATATCAGCTCCTTGGGTTCTATGCCTGTGACTACAGGAGATGCTCCACTTATGCCCACACTTCCTCCTTCACCACCATTAGGGGCCCCAAACAGTCCTTCCAAGTGAAGCAACATTTCACTTGTGAATCTGCAGGGGTTATCTACTGCATCCAGTGCTTCCATTGTGGTCTCCTTTATATCGAAGAGACTGGAAGATCGCTTTGTTGAGCACCTTGACTCTGTCAACTGCAATAGTGTGAGCTCCCAGTGGCCACCCATTTCAATTCTCCATCCCATTTCCCTGCTAAGATGTCTGTTCATGGTCTGTCATGCATTTGCAATCCGAGACCACCCATATATTGGAGGAACAATACCTCATCTTCTGAATGGACGCCCTACAACTGGATGGCATTAATATAGACTTCTCTGGCTTTCGTTAAACACCCCCCTCCCACTTCTTCCCCTGCTGCTTTTCCCTATCTCTCTCTCCATTCTGTCTCCTTTTGCACAGACATGATAAATTGTACCTAGTCCCTTAACACATCCAATTAACACTTTTGGTTGGTCTGGGATTCCTCCCCCATTGTTTGGATTCTGAGATTTTCTGATATATCCTGCTTCTGCATTTTCTGAATTTTTTTTTATCTTGAAGGAGGGCTTGGGCCTGAAATGTCGGCAATATATCTTTGTATCCTATAGATGTTGAAAAGACCGGCTGAGTTTGTTTAGCATTTCAGTGTGTTTACTACAATCACAGCACCTGCAGCCTATTGAGTTTCACTCAAGGTATAGAAAAATATCTACCTAATATAGGCACACAATATTTGAACAGATGGGTATATAAAGGTCTTTGTTGGGCTGAAGGGCTTATTTTGGCACCATACAACACCATGCCTGACACTGTACTGGTGCTTTTTATCATTGCCTTTATTGGTTCAGCTGTTTATTGAATTTGGAGAACTTTGAATGAATTAGTCAACAATTGCACTAGACAATGAAGATTTGGCTTCCTGAATATTTTTGGGTGTATTTTTATGGATTTTTGACTGCACAATCAATTTAAAATGATCCAATCATGTTTTTTTTTAAGATATCTTTTTTGATTGTGATTTCTTGTCATGTGTTAAGTTCACTAGCATATTGCCCACAAAGCAAGTAGATTTGGTCAGTCTAAGCATGTCTGGCATACACTCAATGCAGATGCTATGCAAATGTTGTCTTGCGCCTGGGTGAATGCTTGGAAGGCATTTAAAGATGTTGTAAAGAATTTACTTGGCAACTGCAGAGGTCCAAACTTCATCGGGTTGATTGACAAACATACAAGACCATGAACTTCATTTTCTGATTTCGCACTTGGACGTCTTCCCTGCTGAGCTTGGTATTGTCAGTAATGAATATGGTGAAAGGTTTCACCAGGACATTGTGACCATGGAAAAGTGGTATCAGGGCAACTGGAATCCCATCAATGCTGGCCGACTATTGTTTGACACTGACACAAGAGTACAAACAATTTTCAGCGTCAAAACATATTTAGATCAATTGAACTAAAGCCATGTGTCAACAACATTAAGTGATTAAACATGGTAAATTCAATGTACGTTTCTTTCTTAAACATTTGATGTTTCTCCAACTTCCTACATAATGTGCCAAATCTGAAATTATCTATTGTAATCCCCAATTTCTTTTCAGGAAGCAAACCTTTTGGAAAAAGATTGTTGCCCGGTGTGGTTCAACTTACAGGAGTGAAGCAGAAGAGCTCTTTTATTCAGAAACAAGTTGAAATTTAGGTTGAGAAAGCAGTTGTGAAGCTGAAATGGCAGAACTTCATTGTTAAGTGTATGAGGTGAAGATAGGGAATAAGCAACTAATTGAAGGATCGATCAGCTGAATGTTAGCTCCTGCTTCAAAACTCCTACCCTTCATCTCACCACATTTGGAGAATAAAGCCCATAGAATTTACAGAATTAAACTTTTAAAACCAGGGTGGCTGTGTGTCCTACAATGGTCTAAAAGTAGGATACCAATATTTTTCTAATTCTTTGTGAACCGGGTAAGCAGCTGTCAGCTACCCATCTTGCTGTTATGTGGCAATTTCTTGAATCCCAGGAAACCTGTGAATATTGCCATCAAATTAAACTGGAGGTTGAATTATCACTTGTGATGAAGGCCCCCTTATGCTATATCAGTAGGTGCATTTGTTGTTTAAACTTTCTGTAGATGTTAAATGCAGACAGATGACAGTGTCTGAGTTAAACTGAAATATTAAAGCCATGGAGTGCAATAAGCACAGAAACAGGTCTTTCAGCCCAAATTAACTATACCAACCAAGTTGTCTACCCAATCTCATGCCATTTTCTTCCATTGGCCCATGACCTCAAGACCATAGAACATTAAAGCCATGGAGTGCAATAAGCACATAAACAGGTCTTTCAGCCCAAATTAACTATACCAACCAAGTTGTCTACCCAATCTCATGCCATTTTCTTCCATTGGCCCATGACCTCAAGACCATAGAACATTAAAGCCATGGAGTGCAATAACCACAGAAACAGGTCTTTCAGCCCAAATTAACTATACCAACCAAGTTGTCTACCCAATCTCATGCCATTTTCTTCCATTAGCCCATGACCTCAAGACCATAGAACATTAAAGCATAGAAACAGGCCCCTTTGGCTTTTCTAGTCTGTGCTGAACCATTTTTCTGCCTTGACCCAATGACCTACACCTAGTGTACCTCTCCCATCCATACCTGATCAAATCCTTCTTGATTGAGGCTGCATTCAACACTTCAGGTGGCAGGTCATTCCACACCACCACCATTCTCTATGTGAAGAAGTTAGAGTGGCTGTGTAAGTGTAGCAGCTAGCACATTGCTATTACAACGCCAGCATTTGTGACTGGAATTCAAATCAGATGCCGTTTGTAAGGTGTTTTTGCATTTTCCCATGTCTGTGTAGGTAAAACCAGTTTCCTCCCACCCTTCAAAATGTACCAAGGGCTGTAGGTTAATTGGGTGTAATTGGACGACATGGGCTCATGGGCCATTACGGCCTGTTACAATGCTGTATATCTAAATGTAAAAACAAATTAAATTTAAATTTAAACATTTCCCCTTTCACCCTTAACTCATGTCCTCTGGTTTGTACCTCACCTACGCTTAGTGGAAAAAGCCTACCTTTATTTACTCTGTTTATCCCCCTCATAATTTTAAGTACCTCCATCAAACCTCTCCTCATTCTTCTATGCTCCAGGGAATAAAGTCCAAACCTGCTTAACTTTTCCCTGTAACTCTGTACCTGAAGTCCGGGCAATATTCTAGTAAATCTTTTCTGCACTCTTTCTATCTTACTGATATTTCTCCTGTAGTTAGGTGACCAAAAATGCACACAAAACACTAACTTTTCCCTCCTCTATGTCTTATACAACTTTACCATAATATGTCATCTCCTGCACTCAATACTTTGATTTATGAAGGCTAATATTTCAAAAGCTCACTTTACACCTGTGATGCCACTTTCAGGGAATTATGTATCTCTGTTCCCAGCCCCCTCTGTTCTACCACATTCCTCTGTGCCCTGCCATTTAATGTGTATGTCCTTTCTTGGTTTGTCCTTCCAAAATGCAACACCTCACATTTGTCTGCATTAAATACTATCTGTCATGTTTCAGGCCATTTTTTCCAGCTGGTCCAGATCCCTCTGCAAGCTTTGAAAACCTTCCTCACTGTCCACGATGCCTCTAATCTTAGTGTTATCTGCAAACTTGCTGATCTAATTTACCACATTATCATCCAGATCATTGATATAGATGACAAACAACAATGGTCCCAGCACTGATCCTTGAGGCACTCCATTAGTCACAGGATTCCAGTCTAAGAAGCAATTATCCAACACCACTTTTTGGCTTCTCCTGTCCAACCATTGTTAAATTCAGTTTACTACTTCATTATGAATACCCAGTGTCTGAACCTTCCTGACTAACCTTCCATGTGGGACCTTGTCAAAGGCCTTACTATAGTCCATGTAGACAACATGTGAACTATATTTATCCATGTATCTGTGTAAATGTCTTTAAATGTTACAATTGTACTTGCCTCTTTTAGTTCTCCTGGCATCTTTTTCCATATATTCCATTACCATTTGTGTGAAAGATATTCCCCTCTGCTCCCTTTTAAATCTATCCCCTGTCACATTAAGCCTATGCCCTTTAGTTTTAGATTTGTCTGCCTGCAAAAAAAGACTGTAACTATTCACTAGAACACTGATGATTGATTCACCAAACACTGCTCCAACTCCATCTATAAATTCACATGGGCAGGATCTCTAACAATTTGAAAAGGAGTACAGTAGAGGGAATTGCTTGGTGTCAGGACAACAACCTCGCCTTCAATGCCTACAAGACCAAAGAGCTGGTTAGAGACTTCCAGAGGATGGCTGAACTCCCAGCCTGCTCCACATCAATGGCATTGGGGTGGTTATTGTAGACAGCTTTAAGTTCCTAGGGGTCATCATCTCCCATGCTTTGTCCTCATCAACCCACATTTATGCAATAGCCAAGAAAATACACTAGCACCTCTAATTTCTTAAAAGTCTGAGGAAATGTGGCATGTGAACAGCATTCCTTAACAACTACAAGTGTACCATTGAAACCATCGTATCAGGATGCATCAATGAATGGTACAGGACCCCCAAAAAACTGAACATAGCTCAGGCCATCATACATACCATCCTCTTCTTCACCAACTCCATCTATAATTCCGACTGCCTTGGAAAAGATACCAACATATTGAAAGACTCCTTCCACCACAGCCACAATCTTTGCATTTGACCTGCAAATCCCCTCCCATTGGGATGTTGATTCATGAGTATGAGATCACACATGACCAGATTCAAGGGAATTTTCTTTCCTGCCATCATTAGACTACTGAATGAACCCAAAAACAGTAACATTAGGTGGCTTTTACTCCATCCCAACTAATCTCTCCTTGTAACTTTTTCTCTTGTACCATGTCTGACCTGTTGCACTATGTATGTGACGTATACTCTATCTGCAAAATAACCTCCATGACAAAATTTTGGTACATGAGAATGAACAAAATTATCCATGCTCCTCATGTTTTTATAAACCTTTATAAGGTCCTCTCTCATCCTCCTATGTTCCAGGGTGAATAATCTCAGCCTATTCAGCCTCTCCATGTAATTTATGCTCCACTCACTTCATGAATCTTCTCTGCACCCTTTCCAGCTTGATATCCTTTCAGAAGCTGGTTATCTAAAATAGTTTATCTGTGCTACTGCACTCTCCTAGCCCTTCTATTCACTGTCTAAGTCCTGCTCTACTTTAATCTACCAAAGTACGACACCTCACACATGTCCAATTAAATTCTATCTTATCTGAGTTGAATCATATTCAAAAATCAATCTATCCTCATCACCTCAATAACATGTTGTTGAAAATTCCTGTCATTAAAAAGCACAAATGTAGTTAAAATGAATTAATTCTATCCATTGAATTTGATCTAAAAGACTTTAGAGACACTTCTATGTCCTGTAGATAAGCAAGAAGTCTGCAGATGCTGGGGAGTTAGTACATTACACAGAAGTTCTGGAAGAACTCCTCATGTCATGAGGCATCTGTGGAAAGCAATAGACAGTTGACGAATCGGGCCTGCACCCTTCACCATGCATAATGCTGCTAAGTAAGATCAGAGCCCATGGAACTACAGGATGGATACTACCATGGGTAGAGCATTGGCTGGTCAGCAGGAAAAAGAGACTGGGATTAATAGGTTCCTATTCTGGTAGGCTACCAGCCACCAGTGGTGTTCTGCAGCAGTCAGTGTTGGGGCCACTTCTTTTTATGTGGAATATAAATGATTTGGATGATGGAATAATTGGCTTTCTGGCTAAATTTGCAAATGATACCAAAATAGGTGGTGGACGGGTGGTGGTGAGGATACCAAAAGGCTACAGAGAGACTTGGATAGATTAGGAGAATAGGCAAAGAACTGGCAGATAAAATACAATGTTGGAAAGTATATGTTCATATTCTTTGGAAGACGAAATAGATGGGCAGACTATTATTTAGATTGGGAGACAATTCAAAATTTGGAGGTGTAAAGGGTCTTGTGCAGGATACCCTAAGAGTTAACCTCAAGGATGAGTCATAGGGGAAGAAGGAAAATTCAATGTTGGCATTCTTTTCTAGAGGGATAGACCACAAGAAAAGGATGTAATGTAAAGTCAATTTAAGTCAAGTTTATTGTCATCTGATTTACAAGTACAACCTGATGAAACACTGTTCTCTGGTCCTCAGTGCAAAACATGCAGAAACACATCTAGACATAACGCACATACAGACAAATAATACATATGCAGGACAAGTATTTTATCTATAATTTTTTTTGTACAAGTGAGTCTCACATGGTTAGTGTAAGCAGTTCCTTTGGTCGTTCAGCATTCTCACTGCCAGTGAGAAGAAGCTGTTCCTCAGCCAGGTGGTGCTGGCTCTGATACTCCTGTATCTCTTTCCTAATGGGAGCAGCTGAAAGCTGCTGTGTGCAGGGTGGATGGGGTCCTCAATGATTTTGCGTGTCCTCTTCTTTCAACGATCCCAGTAGATCACGCGGATTTTCCTCTGATCAATTTCTCCACAGCAAATGTACCACACTGAGATGCAGCCGGCCAGGATGCTCTTGATAGTGCACCTATAGAAGGTTGAAATAATGGTTGCCAGTAACCATACTCACTTCACTCTTCTCAGGAAGTGCAGTTACTGTAGTGATTACCTGACAAGTGAGGAAATGTGAACTCCAAAGAACTTGGTGGTCTCCACTCTCTCTACTACAGGGTTATTGAAGTATAGTGGAGGGTGGTCGTTCCTGGTCTGCCTGAAGTCCACGATCATTTCTTTCATCTTGTCCATGTTGAAACTCAGGTTGTTACTTTGGCATCATTTCACAAATCTTCCATCTCTTTTCTGTTGTGCGACTCTTTGTTGTTGCTGATGAGGCCGGCTACTGTTGTGTCATCTGTAAACTTGATGACACTATTGAGACTGAAAAGGGCACTGTTGAGACTTCATCTGGAGTTCTGTGTACTGTTTTGAATGGCTTATTTGAGAAAACATATGTTGGTGTTGGAGAGACTTCACAGAAGATTTGCTAGAATGATACCAGGAATGAAAGGGTAACCATAATAGGAACATTTGTAAGCTCTTGGACTGTACTCATTGGAGTACAGAAGGAAGAGGAGGGACCTCATAGATACATTTTGAATACTGAAAGGCCTGGACAGGTTAGACATGGAAAGTTGTTTCCCATGGCAGAGGGGTCTAGGACAAGAGAGCACAACTTCAAGAGAAAAAGCCATCAATTTAAAACAGAGATGCAGAAAAGAGCCTTAGTCGGTAGAACAGGCTGTGGCAACAAGGTCGTTGGGTTTATTTAAGGCAGAGATTCATAGGCATTTGATTAGTCGGGGCATCAAGGGTTATAGGGATAAAGCTGGAATGTAGGGCTGAGTGGAAGATGGATCAGCTCTTGATACAATGGTGAAGCAGACGATGGACCAACTTAAAATGTAGAACTATAGAACAGTACAGCACAGAAAACAGGACCTTTGGTCATTCTAGTCTGTGCCAAACTATTATTCCGCCTGGTCCTACTGACTTCCACCCCGTCCATGGCCATCCATACCCCTGCCATCCGTGTACTTTTCCAAAGTTTTCTTCAATGAGAAAATTGAGCCCACATTCAGTCCTTCAGCTGGCAGCTCATTCCACATGCGCACTACTCTTTTGTGAAGAAGTTCCCCCATATATTCCCCCTAAACTTTTCCCCTTTCTCCCTTAACACATCTTCTTATTTGTATCTCACCTACCCTCAGTGAAAAATCAATTTGCATTTACTCTATCTTCTTTTCTTTGGCTTGGCTTCGCGGACGAAGATTTATGAAGGGGTATGTCCACGTCTGCTGCAGGCTCGTTGGTGACTGACAAGTCCGATGTGGGACAGGCAGGCACGGTTGCAGCGGTTGCAAAGGAAAATTGATTGGTTGGGGTTGGGTGTTGGGTTTTTCCTCCTTTGTCTTTTATCAGTGAGGTGGGCTCTGCGGTCTTCTTCAAAGGAGGTTGCTGCCCGCCGAACTTTGCAAGGCGCACGGTTGGAGGCGATATCGGCCCACTGTCAATGTGGCAGGCACCAAGAGATTTCTTTAAGCAGTCCTTGTACCTCTTCCAAGGAATAAAGTCCTAACCTGTTTAACCTTTCCTGTAACTCAATTCCTGAAATCTGAGCAACATCTTAATAGATTTTCTCTGCACTTTTTCAGTCTTATTGTTATCTCTCCTATAGTTAGGTGACCAAAATTGTACACAATATTCCAAATTTGGCCTCATCAATGTCTTATCCATCATCTGTACTCAATACATTGATTATGAAACCAATATGCCAAAAGGTCTCTTTATAACTGATCTAATTGTGGCACCATTTTCAGGGAATTATGTATTTGTATTCTCAGATCTATCTGTTCTACCACACTCCGCAGTGTCCTACCATTTACCATGTTTGTCCTACCTTGGTTTGTCCTTCCAAAATGCATTAAGTTCACTCAGCCATTTTTCAGCCCATTTTTTTTCCTGCTAGTCTAGATCCTTCTTGATGCTTTGAAAGCCTTCCTCATTGCCCACAACACCTTCAATCTTTGTGTCATCTTCAAACATGCTGATCCAATTTACCACATTATCATCCATATTATTGTTATAGATGACAAACAACCATGGCCCCCAATACTGATCTCTGTGGCACACCACTAATCACAGGCTTCCTGTCTGAGAAACAATTGTTCACTATTACTCTCTGGATTCTCCAATATGATGAATGTCGAATCCAGTTTACCATGAATACTGAGCATCTGTACCTTCCTGACTAACTTCCCATATGGAACCTTGTCAAAGGCTTTACTAAAGTCCCTGCAGACAACATCCACAGCCTTTCCTTCAACTCTCCTAGGACCTACTCAAACAAAATCAGTAAGGTTGGTTAAACACAACCTACCATGCACAAAGCCATGTTGACTATCTGCAACCAATCCTTGGTTATCCAAACACTTGTATATCTGATCTCATTTGACACCTTCCAATTATTATTACTGACATCAGACTCACTGGCCTATAATTTCCTGGGTTATATTTGGAGCATTTTTAAACAATAGAACAGCATGAGCTACCCTCCAATCCTCCAACACCGTGGTTAAGGACATTTTAAATATTTCTGCCAGAGCCCTTGCAATTTCCACACTAGCTTCCCTCAAGGTCAAAGGTAATAACTTGTCAGGCCCTGGGGATTTATTCATTATTATTTGCTTGAAGACAGCAAGCACTTCCTCCTCTTTAATATGTGTTGGTTCCGTAATGTCTCTGGTAAAACACAAACATTCGCAGACACTGTGGTTGAAGTAAAAACACAATTCTGGAGAAACTCAGCAAGTCAAATGCTATATTGTAAATAGCAAAGTTAAAAATAACCAATGTTTTGGACTTGACGGCTTCATCAAGGTATGGTAAAAACGTCAGCAGGCACTTGAACAAAATGGTTGGGAGAAAGAGAAATAAGGAGAGGAGCACGGTCCCAAAGACAGGAAGTAATAAATGGATGGGGGGGGGGGAAGGCTCACCAGCAAGCAGGGGGAGGAGGAATGGCTCTGTTAATGGAAAGGGAAAGGGTGGAGAACTGGAGAAAGAATACAGAAGGAAAGGGAAGGGAGGGAGAATTAAGATAAAAGGCTAGCAGATACCAGAGAAGTCCATATTAATGCCATCTGATTGGAGAGTGCCAAGTGTCATACCTCCATTTTACGGGTGGTCTTTGTGGATAGTACAAGGCCATCGACTGACATATGAGCATGGGAGTGAGATGCAAAATTGAAATGGTTGACCACTGAGAGATCCCTGTCACTGATGCAGACAGAGCAAAGGTGCTCAGTGAAGCTATCTCCAAGACTGCGCCCCATCTCTCTGATGTAGAGAAGGCCACAAAGAGAGCACTGGATGCAGTAGATCACTCTGATGGATACACAAGTGAAGTGTTCCTTCACTTGAAAAAATTATTCAGATCATTCATTCCAACGTCCTCCTTCGTCCACAGATGTGGCTTCCCCTCCATTACTATCAACTCAGCCCTCACCCACATCTCCTCTATTTCCCACTAATCTGCCCTGGCTCCTTCTGTCCCAGATGTAAAAAAAACACAGGATTCCCTTTGTCCTCACATACCACCCCATCAGCCTCTGTATCTAATACATTATCTTCTGAAATTTCCACCACCTACAACGAGATCCCACTACTAGAGACCTTTCCCTTTCCTCGACTCTGTCTTCCATAGGAACTGGTCCCTCTGTGACTCCCTCATCTACTCATCCCTCCCCACCAATTACATCCCCCCCCCCAACACCAGCACCTTCCCATGTGGCCAGAGGAAGTGCCAGACTTGTGCGCACACCTTCTCCCTCACTACAGTCTGCGACCCTAAAACAGTCCTTGCAGTGAAGCAACACTTCACTTGCACATCCGTGGGAGTTATCTACTACATCCAGTGCTCCCTTTGTGGCCTTCTCTATATTAGACAGACTGGGCACAGACTGGGAGATCACTTCGCTGAGCACCTTCGCTCAGTCCACATCGGTGGCAGGGACTTCCCAGTGGCCAACTGCTTTAATTCTGTGTCCCACTCCCATGCTCACATGTTTATGCATGACCTCTTATACTATTCCACCATGACCACCTATAAATTGGACAAACAACTCTGGATTTTCCCTCTGGGCACTCTCCAACGAGATGGCATTAATATTGACTTTTCCTGTTTTTGCTAGCCTACTCAGCCTTCTCCCTCCATTCCCTTTCCATTTGTCTTCTTTCCTCCAGCTCTCCACCTCCTTCCCTCTCCATTCACAGAGCCATTCCTTCTCCCCTTGCTTGCTGCTGTGCACTTCATCCCTTATCCACCTGTTACTCTATGACTTCCTGCCTTTGGGACCGTGCTCCTCCCCCTACCCCTCCCGCCCCCGCGATTTTGTTCGGATGACTGTCAACATTTTTCCATACCTTGATGAAAGGCTCAAGCCTGAAACATTGGTTATACATCTTTACCTTTTCTATATAAAAGCACACTGTTTGATCTGGTGTGTTTCTCCAGCATTGTGTTTTGATTTTAATCCATACCTTCACGCTGGTTTTTTTTACTTTTCTATACTGTGCCAGTTTTCTGAGTAAATACTGATGCAAAAAACCCATTTAAGACTTTCCCATCTCATCTGGCTCCATAAATAGCCAACCACTCTGATCTTCAAGGGAACCAGTTTTGTCCCTTTCTATCCTTTTGCTCTTAACGCTGTTAAGATTTTCCTTCACATTGTCTGCCAAACATCCTCATGTCTTATTTAGCTCTCCTGATTTCCTCCTTGATTTTTCTTGCATTTTTAATACTCCACAAGTACCTCATTTGCTCCTTGTTACCTACATTTACTATACACCTCTCTTCTTAACCAGATCCTCAATACTTCTGCTCCTTTTCCTTATGATCCTAGATCTTGTGATCAGGGATGCTAAAGATCAGGCAAATGCCTAGATAAGTTTGGGAGTGGGGGGGATGGTGTGGAGGAAAGAGGAGGAGCACAGATGAGCAGGTAATAAGGTGATACAGGTGGGGGGGGGGAGATGAGAAAAGAGTTGAGAGGTTATAAGGGGAGGAGAAGACCCCACTTTTCCTTCCTTTCTCCCATCAGAGAGTATCCTTCTCAGCCCTCTGTCCACTCCCCTATCACCTCAGCTCCTTTCTCTTCTTAGCCTGCTGAGATCTTCCAGCACTATTGTGCATTATTCCACTATGTCCTGTGGTTTCCTTTCTTTCTTGTTCATTCTCTTTTTAATTCCTTTTCTTCACAAAGCTGATAAATGTGGAAGTTAAGTTTTGCCCACCTCATTATCATTCATGAACTTCCTTATATTGTAGAGTGCTCTTCATCAAGTCTAAAAACCCGAGTCTCAGGAATATACACATTCCTATCAGATTCTTCAGCTCTGAACAGGAACAATTTAAAGTGCTAAGTCCTTTCCCTATTTGTGGAAACCTCAAAATTGGAAATTAAAACAAAAGTTAAAGACAGTAAGACAGAGGAGTAAAAATCGGCCATTCAGCCCATTGAGTCTACCCCACCATTCAATCATGAGCTGATCCATTTTCCCACTCAGGCCCTCTGTCTGGCCTTCTCCTCATAACCTTTGATGCCCTGGCTCATCAAGGATCTATCAATCTCTGCCTTAAGCAACACCCAATGACTTGATCTCCACAACCACTCGTAGCAACAAATTCCACAAATTTTCCACTCTCAGCAGTCACTGTTCACTCTGAGATTGTGCCCTCTTCTTCTTGATTTTCCCTCCATGAGAAATAATCCTTCTACATCTACTCTGTTCATGCCTTTCAACATTGGAAACGATTCGATGAGATTCACAACCCCTACCCCATTCACCTAAATTCCAACAAATACAGGCCAAGAGCTGTCAAACGTTTCTCATTTGACAACACTTTCATTCCTGGAACATTCTTGTGAACCCTCTCTAACATAGAACATAGTACTGTGCAGCACAGAAAAAGTCCCTTTGACCACATGTCTATGTCAAACATGATGTCTAAATCAACAAAAAAAATCTGTATCCTTTCCCAAGCCTCCACAATGAGAGAATGGGCAAAGAAGCGGTAGAAGGAATAGTGCATCGGGAAGTGCATGCCCATGTATTTTAGTAGAAGGAATAAGGGTGTAGAATATTTTCTAAATGGGAAGAGAATTAAGAAATCAAAGGTCCAAAAGGATTTTGGAATGCTAGTGCAGAATTCTCTAAAGTTAGATTCGGTGGAATGTATTAGTCAGACCACATTTGATGTATTGTGCCCAGTTTTGGGCTCGATATGTATGAATGGATATGCTGGCTTTGGAGAGGCTCCAGAGGAAGTTCATGAGAATGATCCTGGAATGAGAGGATTAACATGTGAGGAGCGTTTAATGGCTCTGGGCCTGGTACTTGAGTTCAGAAAGATGAAGGGGAGATCTCATTGATGCCTATCAAATAATGAAAGGCTTGAACAAAATGAACATGGAAAAGTTGTCCATTTTTTTTAGTATTGGGAGAGTCCAGGACAAGAGGGCACAGTATAAAAGACATTTCTTCAGCCAAAAGGTAGTGAATCTGAGGAATTCATTGAACAGACAGCAGAGGAGGCTGTCATTGAGTATATTTGAAGTTTTGATTAGTGAGGGTGTCAAGGGTTACAGAAAAGGGCAGAAAATTAAGGATTAGAGGAAAAATACATATATCAACCATGATGTGAATGATAGAGCAGACTTGATAGGCTGAATTGCCTATTTCTGCACCTTCCTCTGTGGTTTTATGGTCTTAACATTCTCAGTTCTTAAATCTCATTATCGCAGAGGTTGCAGATTTCACCTTGCAGTTCCCTAATGATTCGATGTCCAGATACCCTTGTCCCGCTGTTGTTAAACTCAGACTTGTTGCATGTTACACTATGGAAAAAAAGCATTCAAATTGATGAATGCAGAGAAATATCCAATCGTATTTGTCCCACTCCTGCAAAATTTGGCCTATTGTTATTTCACATAACAGGCAATAATAAATTACATCTTTTCACTGTAGAGAGTAAAACATGTGATGTTGATTATTGTTTTTGAGGGAAGATTGAGTGACACTGTGTTTATAGCTGAGCATACAAATTTGTTTGACAGAAATATGGAATTATTATTCTGAAGTGTTTTGGGACAGACTCAGTGGTGATTCAGTGAATGCCAGATTAACTGACTGCTTTGAAAGGTAGTCAATCAATAGAGTGACAGCTGAGTTTACTGAGGCATGTAATGCATTATGATGCTAAAAGTATTATTTAAAAAAAAAATTACTAATTTTTCTGATCAAATGAATTTTTTGGTCTGATTTGCAAACTCTCATTTTGGTTCATGTATATGGATGATTTAAAAGCATTTTAAATCTCTTAACATCTGAGGGACAGTTCTATCCTGTTCTTTTTCTACTGTACAAACTATGTTAATATTAACACAGGTAATATGAACATTGGGGATTGCACTTACTGTAAATTGACTTAATACAAAATATTCACCATAACACATTTAAGACCATGTAGAATTAGAATGATTTAGACTATCTGTCATTCGCACCTGTTCCTAAATAGCTGTATTCACAATTTGTGTCACACAATTTAGCACAATGTATTACAATGCCAGGAACATGGTTCAAATCCGGCACTGTCTGTAAGGAATTTGTATGCACTGCATGGGTTTTCCCTGGGTGTTCCGGTTTCCTCCCATCCTTCAAAATATATGGGGTTATTTGTTAATTGGGCGGAATTAGGTGGCATGGGCTTGTGGGCCAGAAGGCCTGTTACTGTGCTGTATGTCTAATTTAAATAGATATAACTGATTCATTAAAAACTGAGCTATCCTTTGCTAAAACTGTAAAATGTTATGAGCCCAAAGGATCCCAAAACTCACCAGCAATAGATATTCACCACAACAAATGGTTACCTTAATCAAAAATTGTTTTTAAATTATCTTTAAACATGAAAACAGAATCAAACTTTAACTTATCTCTATTTTTAACTAACTTAACTTAACCCCCTTTTAATTTTAAGCACACGTGTATGTAATGTGTGTGTAAATTTAAGAAAGTTCTTTGCTTCACAGTCCAATCTCACTTCTCATTCTTCCAAGTTCTCTGGTTGGAGGCAATTCTTATACTGTGCACAGAATTTAACATGTTTTAAGTTCACCAGGCTTTGGTGCTTGAAAAGAAAATGGTTACCACTCAGGAAGGCTCTTGTAGGTTTTGTGGAGAGAAATGTGTAGTTCCATTATTTCCACAACTGAGGTACCATTATTAGTCACCTCAATGTCTTGCTGTCAGAGGAGTCACGTGATGGAGTAGTGGCCGGTCAGGGAATTCCAGCCCTCTCCGGAAAAGTTGAAAAAAAAACGCACAAAACACAAAGATACAAGAGTAAAAATTAAAACAAAGTAAAAATAAAGGTGAGAAGATAATGGCAGCGAAGAGAGAAAAGTCGAAAACAACGGGAAGAAGAGAAGAAGAAAGAACATTGGAAGAAGAAGGTGAAGGCCTTACCTGTCCGAGGAGGCCCGCCGCGGAGAGAGAAGCCCGCTCCCTCAGGTCAGTGGAAGTCCCGAGCTTGGGACTACAAAAATGGCTCGAGGAGCCGAGTAAAAGTGCGCAACCGCGCATGAAAAAAAAACACACTGACGGGAGGGGGGAACAGCTGCGGAGTCGATCTCCACAGCTGAGAGAGACACCTGCAACACAGCAACAGGTGCAGAACAGATAAAATAACGACAACAAGAAAGAAGAGGGTAAAAAGAAAACAAGGAAACAACAGATGGTCAACCCAGAGGAAGAAGAAGAAGAAGAACAGAAAGAAATTGAAGAAGAAGAGAAAGGCAAGACAATGGATATATCTTTTTTTAAAGAATATATGGAATGAGTGAAAGAATGGCAATTACAAGAATTTAATGAGATAAAAAGAAGAATTAAGAGTGCAGAAGAAAAAATGAATAAAATAGAAATAGTCATATCAGAGATAGGAAAAAGAGTGGATAATGTGGAAGAACGAGAAATAATCGTAGAAATGGAAGTAGAGGACTTAAAAGAGAAATTAGAAGAATCTAATAAAAAAGTTTTCTATCCAGACATAAGTTTTGAACTCCTGAAGAAGAGGAAGGAGTTCAATACAGCAAAAACGATCTTATGGAAAAAAGGATATAAATTTATGTTAAAGTACCCAGCGGTACTTAAAATAGTTATTCCAGGGCAACAAAACAGACTATTCTCGGATCCAGAGGAAGCACGAAAATTTGCAGAACAACTACAAAACAAGCAGAGAGATGAAGACATGTAATGAGAGTAAAAATGACCACGAACTATATGTATGTGTGTCTATGGGTATATAAATATATATATATAGATGTGTATGTATTGTAAGGTAAAACATCATGAGATGGGAATGTGTAGGGAGTTACCCTGTACAGGGCAGTAACAAGAAGGGGAGGTGTCCTTGTACTCCTGTTAGGTAAAACATCATGAGATGGGAATGTACAGGGCTGTAACAAGATGTAAATGCATCCTTGTACTTACAAGATAAGAGAGACATTGATGGATTGAGAGGCAGGAAGCTAGCAGGGAAAGGATAGCAACAGTTTTAGTCATTGGACAAGTAATGATATGATGATGTTCTAAGCATGTATCCAAGGGTATAAAAAATCACCATTTTGCTGATAACGGCAGAATGCATTCTCCGACTAACATGTTTAGTCGCAAGTTTACAATCCGGTAATAAAGAACAAAGAACCCTGATTTCGACTCAGCCTGGTGTTTGTCTCACTCATTCATGAACAAAGCAGACCTAACAGTATATATGTGTATACATGAATGTATCCATAAAATATATAGAGTATAGATAAGAATTAATAAGGGAATGAAAGGGAATAGAGGGAATAAGGAGGGAATTAAAAGAGTGACCTTTGTTATATATGAAAATTGAAATCTTTTCCGGGGGGGGGGGGCTGGGTGGGGAGGAGTTACGGTCACTGCAAAATCAGTTGACGTTTGCGAGTGAATTCGCAAATCCAAATGGAGAGGGGAGATGTGGTTGCCCGACAAGGGATAAAGGGCAACTCAGGAGGGGGAGGGGAGAATGGGGTTAAAGAAGTTTTAAATAGGAGAATAAGGAAAATGTTTGATGTTTTAGAAATGTTGTCTTATAAAGTGTTCAAAACAAGAAAGCAGAAATGGATAAGAAGGAAAGGTGATGATTGAGAAACGGAAAGGGAAGATAAACAAAGTATGAAATGGCTACGTTGAACTATATGACTTTAAATATTAACGGAATATATAACCAAATCAAAAGGAAGAAACTGGTAAATTTACTGAAAAAAGAAAAAATTGATATAGCATTTGTGCAAGAAACACATTTAACTGAATTGGAGCACAAGAAATTAAAGAGAGATTGGGTAGGACATGTAACAGCAGCGTCGTATAATTCAAAACCAAGAGGAGTAGCTATATTAATCAGTAAAAATGTACCAATTAAAATAGAAGAGGAAATAATAGATCCAGCAGGGTGATATGTAATGATAAAATGTCAGATATATTCGGAGTTTTGGAATCTACTCAATGTATATTCACCTAACGAAGAAGATCAAAAGTTTATGCAAGATATTTTTTTGAAGATAGCAGATACGCAAGGGAACATATTAATAGGAGGGGATTTCAACCTTAATTTGGATTCAAATATGGATAAAACTGGGAAAAAAATTAATAGAAAGAACAAAGTAACCAAATTAATAATTAAATTGATGCAAGAAATGCAACTTTTGGATATATGGAGGAAACAACACCCAAAGGAAAAGGAATATTCATTTTATTCGGGTAGACATAAAACATACTCAAGAATAGACTTATTTCTGTTATCAGCTCGTATGCAAGATAGAGTAAGAAAAACAGAATATAAAGCTAGAATATTATTGGACCATTCACCCTTGATATTGACAATAGTGTTAGAGGACATCCCTCCAAGAATGTATAGATGGAGATTAAACTCCATGCTACTTAAAAGGCAGGATTTTAGAGAATTAATTGAAAGACAAATTAAAATGTACTTTGAAATAAATACGGAATCAGTGAAAGATAAGTTTAAACTATGGGATGCAATGAAAGCGTTAATTAGAGGGCAAATAATAAGTTATGTAACCAAGATGAAAAAGGACTATAATCAGGAAACAGAGCAGTTGGAAAGGGAAATAGTAAATATAGAAAAAAAATTAGCAATGAAGGAAGATACAACTAAAAGAAGAGAATTGGCAGATAAAAAAATAAAATATGAAACACTACAAACATATAAGGTGGAGAAGAACATAATGAAGACAAAACAGAAATATTATGAACTAGGGGAAAAGATGAACAAAATTCTAGCATGGCAGCTTAAGACAGAACAAGCTAAGAAAATGGTATTGGCATCAAGGAAAAAAGACAAACAAATCACATATAATCCAACGGAGATCAATGAAAACTTTAGAGAATTCTATGAACAATTATACCAAACTGAAAACGAAGGGAAAGAAGGCAAAATAGATGAATTTTTAACTAAAATTGAACTACCAAAATTACAAATAGAGGAACAAAATAAATTAACAGAACCATTTGAAATAGTAGAAATACAAGAGATAATAAAAAAACTACCAAATAATAAAACACCAGGAGAGGATGGATTCCCAATAGAATTCTATAAAACATTTAAAGATTTATTAATTCCTCCCCTCCTGGAAGTAATGAACCAGTTTGACAAAACACAAAGCTTACCAGATTCATGTAAAACAGCAATAATTACAATAATACCAAAGCAAGGGAAAGATCCACTCGCACCAGCGTCATATAGACCAATATCATTACTTAACACAGATTATAAAATAAGAGCTAAACTATTAGCAAACAGATTAGCAGATTATGTACCTAAAATGGTAAATCTAGACCAAACTGGATTTATTAAAAAAAGACGCACAACAGACAATATTTGTAAATTTATTAACTTAATTCATGCAGTAGAAGGGAGTAAAGCGCCAACAGTAGCAGTTGCTTTAGACGCAGAGAAGGCCTTTGACAGAGTAGAATGGAATTATTTATTCAAAGTATTGCAAAAATTCAGTTTACCAGACAAGTATATTAATTGGATTAAAGCATTATATAAGGGGCCATTGGCGAAAGTGACAGTAAATTGATATATATCAAAGCAATTTAACTTAAGCAGATCAACAAGGCAGGGATGCCCACTATCACCCTTATTGTTCGCGTTAGCTATAGAACCACTAGCAGAATTGATAAGAACAGAAAATAATATAAAAGGGATAAAAATAAAAGACAAGGAATATAAAATCAGTTTATTTGCGGATGACGTTATAGTATACTTAACAGAACCAGAACTATCAATAAAAGAATTATATAAGAAATTGAAGGAATATGGAGAAGTGTCGGGTTACAAGATTAACATAAATAAAAGTGAAGCAATGCCAATGAATAATGCGGATTTCTCAAAATTTAAGAAGGAATCACCATTCAGATGGCAAATGCAAGCAATAAGATACATAGGTATACAAATAAATAAAAATCTCGACCATCTATATAAACTCAATTATTATCCACTAATGAAAAAATTACAGGGCGATTTAGAGCATTGGATAGATTTACCATTAACACCAATAGGAAGGATAAACTGTATTAAAATGAACATTTTCCCAAGGATATTATACCTATTTCAGGCATTGCCAATACACTTGACAGAGAAATTCTTCAAGGAGTTAAAGAAAATAATAAGGACATTTTTATGGAAAGGGGGGAAACTGAGGATAGCACTAGATAAATTAACAGAATGGTATAAACAAGGAGGCTTACAACTGCCAAACTTTAAAAATTATTATAGAGCCGCACAATTAAGATACCTATCAGATTTTTACCAAACAAGGGAAAAGCCAGATTGGACTAGATTAGAACTAGATAAAATAGGGGAAAAGATACCTGAACACATATTATATAAATGGGATGAAAAATTGGTACAACGTAGGAGTTCTCCAGTATTACATCATCTGCTCAATATTTGGAAGAAGATTCATGTAGAAAGGAATAAAACAAATTACCAATTACCAAAACTAATAATGACGCAAAATCAGTTACTCCCTTTTACAATAGATAACATTTCCTTTAGAGAATGGGAGAAAAAAGGGATCAAAAGAATAGAAAATTGTTTTTCAGGAAATAGATTATTATCCTTTGAACAAATGAAAGATGAATATAATATAACTCAAGATACAGTGTTGGCATATTACCAATTGAGATCCTACTTGAAGGACAAATTAGGAAGCAGTCTGAGGTTACCAGAGGGAAGTAACTTTGAATATGTGATTACAGATACAATGATAATCAAAAGATTTATAACAAATATGTATATTAAACTGCAAGAAAAGGAGAATGAGGAAACAAATGGTAAAACTAAACAAAAATGGGAACAAGATTTTAAATATAAAGATAAAAAAGGAAACATGGGAGAAGTTATGCTCTGGAACGATAAGAAATACAATAAATATGAGGTTACGTATGATACAATATAACTGGATACACAGGCTATACATTACACATCAAAAGTTAAATAAATGAGACCCAACAGTATCTGACAGATGTTTTCGTTGTTAAAAAGAAATGGGAACAACAATTCATGTAATCTGGACATGTGAGAAAGTAGAAAAATTTTGGGAAGATCTAAACCAGATATTAAATAAAATTACAGAAAACAATATACCAAAAAACCCAGAGATCTTCCTCCTAAGTAACATAAAATATAAAGAATTTGGACTTGATTTGGATGGTGTACAAAAAAGGATTTGTTAAGATTGCTCTAGCCATAGCAAAAAAATGTATTATGTCAACCTGGAAATTGGAAGATAATTTGAGAATACAACAATGGTATATAGAAATGAATAAATGTATTCCGTTAGAAAAAATAACATATAGTTTAAGAAATAATATTGAAATATTTGAACAAATATGGGAGCCATACATGAAACACCATAGAGAAAACCTACCAGGTACATTTACCACCTAAATTAACGAAAGGAGAAGGAAATGAAAATAATTGACTCAGTGGAATTTCTTGTTTATTTTGTATTGAATGACAACATTGATTGACTGGTTTAATGTATCTTAGATTTAGTACTTTAAATGAATGGGGGGGGGAGGTAGGGAGGGTGGGATGGGAGGAGGGAGGGGGGTAGAAAATAACACTGTATATATTTGAAAAGGAAAATGTATGTATCTTGGTCAATGTGGTTTATGGTGTGAAAAATAAAAAAATTTAAAAAAATGTCTTGCTGATGAAACTTTCCCCATCAGGGTTCGCCAGATAATAACCTCTTTCTTTCAGGTTACCACAGAGTTCCTTTCTGTTTCCCTCATTCCAAGAGAAACACTAGACAGCTCATATTCTCCTCTTGCATGACACACAAGAGTAGGACATCCTCCACTACTCTGGTGCTTCTGTCTCAGTTCCAACAGGCTTCTCCTGGCTCTCTCTCTCTCTCTCTCTCTCTCTCTCTCTCTCTCTCTGACTCTCCAAACTGCCAGAAAGTCCATATGACTCTCTCTCTCTCTTTTGCAAAAAAAAACCTGACCTTCTTCAGCAAACAATAAAAGTCAGTCTTCTGGTTCATCTGTTGTTTTTAGGTAAACAAGAACCCATTAGTGACCTTTCTGTGATCACTCCAAAACTCTGCAAAGAGCTATCAATAGACGTCATGCCTCCTGCTTGTTGCTTTAAAGACAATAGTTCATTGATTGCACAAGTCAATTCAATTAACACCTATTTGTGAAATCTCCATAGGCATTCTTAACAATTTCTGCAAAGTCACTGTAGATATGAATTCTTCAGTATTTCAAATAAGATCTGTTTTAAAGTGTATGTATGTTGTAACCTATCTACTTTTCCCAATTTATCTCCCAAAAATATTGCTATATTTTCTGTCACAAAAAGAGAAAGAAAAAGTGAAGCGTTGCAGTTATTTTTCAGGTGACAATGATCTCATATGATACCTCCTGCCAGATATGATGACTGACTGACTAAACTGTGCTTAGAATATGAATATCGCTGTAAATTTTTTCCAGTGATGAACAAAGACAGGGATGGTTGCTCGGAAAATCTCCAGTCCTATGGAAACACACATAAAAATCATATTTTGTTGCTGGGAGATACATTTATAAAGATGTATTCTACGAAGTTGAAGGATATGATGTTAAGGCTTTATAAGGTACTGGTAAGGCCTCACTTGGGTTACGGGGCACAGTTTTGCACTCCTTATTTAAGAAAAGAAGTGCTGGCATTGGGGAGGTTCAGTGAAGATTTCAAAGAATAATATCTGGAATGAAGGGATTAGCATATGAGGAATGTTTATTGGCCCTTGGAGTGTACTCAGTGTTCAGAAAAATGAGGGGCCCTTCATTGAATTATTTTGAATGTTGAAAGGCCTGGATAGAGTAGATGTGGCAGAGATGTTTCCCATGGTAGGGGAGTCAAGGACAAGAGGGCACAACTTCAGGATTGAAGGGCACTCATTTAATCCAGGAGAATTTCTTTAGGCAGGGAATAGTCAACATCTGGAATTGGCTGTCATAGGTGGCTGTGGAGATTGAGTCACTGGGTGTACTTAAGGCAGAGATTAATATGCATTATATCTAAATAGTCAAGATATCAAAATTATAGGGGAAGGAGTGGGGCTGAGTAGAAGAATAGATCGGCAGAACAGTCTCAACAGGTTGAATGGCCTACTGCTCCTATATCTTATGCTGTAGGTTTTATTTAATAATGCTTGTATTTTAGGTTATGTCTCCATATAGGAGCAGAAGTAGGCCATTTGGACCATTGAGTCTGCTCTGCCACTTCACCATGAGCTGATCCATTCTCCCACTCAGCCCCCACGCCACTGTCCTCCTCCTTACAGCCTTTGATACCCTGACTCTACAAATGCTTATCAATCTCTGCCTTTAATACACCCAACGATTTGGCCTCCACCACTGCCTGTGGCAGCATAATCCAGAGGTTCACCACTCTCCAGATCTCTGTTTTAAATGGGCACTTCATTCCTAAAAGTTGTGCCCTCTTGTCCTATTATTTGTTACTGCTAAATGAATCATGAATCAATTGGTCAACTAAAAAACCAAGCCCCACAAACACTCCTTTTTAATCTTTGAATAATGGGAATTGAGATGAGATGCATGGAAGCAAGTTTGCAAACATGAAATGCCAGTACTAATGGCCTCTTGACATAAGCAAGGGAAAATATACATAAAAATAAAATAGGCAGCTGTTGGTTTCAATGCCATATCAAAATGAATATGTTAAGTGGTCAATTTATGATTCTTAATCAGACACTAGAAATTAAATTCATATTAATTAAACCATTTTCATTGTTAGTGCATGACAAAAAATATACATTTTGAACAAGTATGTTCAATTTTGAAATGACTGCCCATACTTATTCTTTCAAGCTTGCATCAAGGTCTCGACAATACCATATTCAAAGAATTGTTTAGTTTTCATTGTGGAAGATAATGAATAGCTCTGGGTGGTTCAGGTGAAAACATCATCAGGTGGCTTTCATCTGAACACCATGATAGGGTTACTGCAGTCAGTCTCCAGTGATATAAATGTTAATGTTGCAACAAAAATAAGTTCAAATGTTTCTTTCTTTTATTGATATAGTTCTGTGCCTCCATTGGGAGATGTTGGGTCTGTAAGTATACTGCACAGTATATCAATTTTATATCACAGATTTGTGACTTTGAGCCCAAATCATCGTCATTTTTAAAACACAGGAAAAATTGGTGAGAGTTCTTCCTGAAGCAATTGCTTTGAGACATGGATCCACTTGTTGGCAGATACTTGCACAAAGCCAGGAATGAGCAGAGATCTTTCAACTGAAGGTCATATCACAGGACAGAGATTTCAGTGAGGGAGACTCTGTTTTCAAAGAGGGTCAGAAACATTTCATTCTCTCTTTTCAGACATTAATTGCAATAAAAACAGCTGGTTATTGGATAACTGCACTAACAATTCCTATTCATACACAAGCATTGGCTTAGCAACATATTGCAGTTAGTCATTGCTATTATTGAATGGCAAAACAGACTGCTGGGGCCTATTTAGTAAATTTGTATTTCTCATCATTCTACTCACAGAATGCTTTGGAACAGTACCTGGATTACCTGTATACTTGGAAGAGTACAGCTCCAGATTCATGGTGTACAACCTTGTCACAGTTGGTAGAGATTCCTTCCAAGAATGAGAAAGAAGAGGAAGTGAGGGGGACCAATTTTCTCCTTGGGCTTTCTGTAAAGACCTTGTCCATGTCTAATGCCAGTGAAACAAAAACCACATGAAAATCGTAAAGTAGGCTTCCAGACTCTTCAAGCCTGCCCTCGACTCAATATGATAATAGATAATCTACTCAAGACCACAGTTTCACCTCCTTGCCAGATCCCCACAGTCAATCCCTGATCTTTCAAAAATGTATCTACTTCCACTTTAAATACTTCTAATAAGTGAGAATCCACAATTCTTGGAGGCGGAGAGTTCCACAGAGATTCACCATCTATGCAAGAAGAAATTTTTACATACCTCATTTATAAGTTAACTGCCAGAAACAATAAGCACAGTTCTGCATATATCCACAGTTCCAGACTTTACCATTTCTCATTCACTGACTAGAATAGTATACAGTCGCAATGCTGAAATAAAATATATTTCAAATACAACACTACAAACATATTTATAGATGCAACCAAGTCATATTGTGTGTAGAAGATAACTAATCACATTTACTCATTCCCTTAGTGCTTGCCCTGGTGCTCCTAGGTAGAGTTTGCATACAGCAGAAGAGTGCAGCATAGGACAGTCCTTATGGCCCTCAAAGTCCGCACCAACAATCATGCGAATTTGAATGATACTGATGGCTGTACATGGTCTGTATCCCTCTCACCCCTGCCTGTTTATGTGCTTGTCTAAATTCCTCTTAGACAATGCTTCCATCATCTCTTCTAGCAGAATTTTCCAGCTGTTTTCCACTCCCAGGGTAAAACACATGCTCCTCGCAAACCAACGCTACCTGTAATTTGAAGGAACAATGCCTAATATTCCTTCAAAGTCCCTCCAACCACATGGTATTAACATTAACTTCACCTGCTTTTCCATTAAAACCCTCCCATGAGTCTTTCTTTTTCCATATCCTTCTGTCTTTTCTCCAGCTCCCAACGACTTTCCCTTCCTTCTCCTATCAGAGAGCTAACCCTTCCCCATATCACCTCAGGATTTTTTTCTCTCTCAAACCTTCCCTCCCCCTCCTCCCCCCACCTTTTTATTCAGGTGCCTGCCTGTTTTTATCTTTGGCCTTGATCAGGGGCTTAGGCCTGAAAAGTTGGTTACCCTTGTTATGAGCCCAAAGGACCCCAAAACCCAGCAGGAATAGATATTCACCAAAACAAATGATTACTTAAACAAAAGTTGCTTTTAATTATCTTTAAACATGATAACATCACCATTGACTTAACTAACCTAACTTGACCCCCTTCTAATTCTAATCGCACGTGTATATAATGTGTGTTTAAGTTCAGAAAAGTTCTTTGGTTCACAGACCAATCTCACTTCTCATTCTTCCAAGTTCACTAGTTGTAGGCAATTCTTATACTGTGCACATAATTTAACATGTATAAAATTCACCAGGCTTTGGTGCTTGAAAGGTAAATGATTACTGCTCAGGAAGGTTCTTGTTGGTTTTCAGAGAGAGATTTGTTGTTCCAGGACATCCACAACTGATTCCTTTTTAATTAGCCGCTCCAGTGTCTTGCAAACGAAACTTGCCCCATCAGGGTTCTCCTCTTTCTTTCAGGTCACCACAGAGTTCCATTTTGTTTCTCTTATTCCAAGTAAAACATTAGACAGCCAGTCCTCTCCTCTTGCATGAACCACAAGGGCTTTGACCAGGCTGAACTAGAACTCACAACCCATCTTCCAAATGGGCTTTTCCAGCTTGTCCTATTCCAGTCCCAGCTGCTGTTGCTGACTGTAACACTGTGGAACTGATCTCTCTCTCTCTTTCTGAGATAAAGCCCGTTTGACTCTCTCTACTTGTCAAACCACATGACCCTCTTAGAAAAGCTCCAGACAATCTGTGGCTCCGACAAGATCTTTCATCTGTTGCCTTTTTGTAAACAACAATCTATTAGCAAAGTCTCTTGGGCACTCTCCAAAGCTCTTGCAAAGGCTCTGAGCCCCTGATATGTCTAGCATTAGCAGAGCTCCAGTATTTAAAATAAGGTCTGTTTAAAAGTGTTTGTATGTAACCTACTGTAACAAACCCTCCCCCAATTGATCTCCCAAAAACATATCTATACTCTCTATCACACCCTTTACTTCCTATGGATGCTGCATGACCTGCTGAATTTCTCCAGCACATTTGTGTATTGCGGTACAATCCCAGCATCTGCAGACATTCCTGTTTAACCCCAGGGCTGCAGCATACTTGGTGGAAGCTACTATCTTACAGTTGTGGAGGTTTAGCTGAAGAGTGCCCGGGATCAGAAGGCTAATTGTTGGTGGCACGAACATGGTGTGGGCTGCAGAACCCAGCCTGAAGATTCAAGTTCACGGAGCAGCAGCAACATTACAGTATGGTGGCTGTGAGAGAATGAATGCAAGAGAGGGGATTATTCACCTGTGGTTTCAGGGATACTTTCTGTCCCATAAGGATGCCTCAGTATTTGGATATCTGCTGCAGCAAAGGACAATGAATGAAATGAGACCTGACCTGAAAGCCCCTCCGCACACTTACACCTGAAGCTCAACACAGGGAACTCTATTATAAGCAAAATATGCAATTTGATTTCATATTTTCATATCAGCTGTTGACAGAAGGAGGCCAATCAGCCCATTAGGCTTGTGCTAATGCTCAGAACAATCCCATCAAATATCATTTTCCAATTTATTTCTCTTCAATCTCTCTTGCACGACGAGCAACTTCAGCTTGATGCCTCTACCATCCAGCTGCACTGGGGGTGGGGGGGGGGGATTTAAAAAGCATCAAATTAATCAGTCACCAGAGGACATGAGAGACTGCAGAGGCTGGGATCTGGAGCAAAGCACAATCTGCAGAGGAACTCGTCTTGGTGACGGGTCCCCGACCCTTAACATTAACAACTGGTTTTCTCCCACTGCTGCTGCTTGACCTGGTGAGTTCTTGCTGCTGATCGCATTTTGTAACCTATCAACCAGCATGTTCCCAAACTGGAGGACTTGGGGTAGGCTGATGTGGTCACAGAGAGAACATGCAAACTCCACACACACCGCCCAAGATAAGGGTTGAACCCAAACGGCTGGAGCTGTGAGGCATTAGCAGAAACCTGCTGTGCCTCCCACTTACATACAGAAAAGGTTGTTTTCCATTCCAGATTAGAACAGAGGGCATGGGAATAGGCACTACATTGCACTCTCTCGTGCCTCCACCAAACATGTTATCCAAATTGAACTAAAACCCATTTGCCCGCAAGTAATACCTGTCCCTACACTCCATACATATTCATGGGTATACCTAAATCCTCTTAGATGCTAGAGTAATATCTACCTCCAGCACTTCTCCTGTCCCTGGCACCTGCTGCTCTGTGTGCATGAAACATGCTGTGCAAATATCCTTTAAACTTTCCCCCCAATGTTAAAGGCATGTTCTTGAGTATTTGAGAATTTTACCCCGGAAGAAAGTTTTTGACTGCATCCTCTGCTGGATTCTTCTTTTCAATTTGGTACCAGATTTTTGTTCAGGATATTGGAGTGGGATTAATTATGAGTTGTTGTCCTCAGTGGTGGCAGCCCCAGTGCTAAATACAACTGCCTCTGGAACACCAGCTCTGTCTGGTACAGCTGTCCCAGTAACCATCAGCACACCCTGGAGCAGTAATCTCAGTAATATCAGTAATGTCTGATACAGCTGACCCCATAGATCCAGCACTGTTTCTTACAGCTGTCCCAGTAATGTCAGCACAGTCTGATACAGCTGTCCTAGTAAAATCGGCACAGTCTGATACAGCTGTCCTAGTAATGTCAGCACAGTCTGATACAGCTGTCCTAGTAAAATCGGTACAGTCTGATACAGCTGTCTCAGTAATGTCAGCACAGTCTGATATAGCTGTCCTAGTAAATCAGTACAGTCTGATACAGTTGTTCCAGTAACACCAGTTACTGCAGTAATAGCCTGTGCTCTCTGTGCTGTAGTACTATATAGTTCTATGGTTCTATTTCCTAAAATTTGAAGATTCACTGTTTGTATTATTAGAGAGCAGGAGAATAAGTGGATCAACATGATTTCTTGGTCTGTATTAGTCATTCATCATGTCAAATTAGCACTTGTTGTTTTATCCTTTCTCTCTGGAAGTGGAGGACATGCTCAACTTGACCTACTCTGCACTCTGCATTTTTGCAACTCCCATATTCTTTTGTCCAGGTTCTGTTGTTTATGTTCTCACTCACTAACTGCTCCATTTGATGGATCACCCATTTCCTTTCCTCGCCCTATTCCCATGCTGACATATCTGTCAGGGGTCTCATCCACTGCCAGAAGGAGACCACCCGCAAATTGTAGGAATAACATCTGCTATTCCATCTGGGTACCCTCCGACCAGATGCATTGACAATAACTTCTCCGGTTTCCATTAGCCACCCCTCCCCCTTCTAGCCCTCTTTCTCCTTTCCTCTAGTTCTCATTCTCTCTCCCTCTCCTTTTCTACCTGTCTCCTTTCTACCTTCACAGAGCCACCTCCATCCTGAACAATTCTCATCTTTCCTCTCCTAACCTCCTATCCATATCTAATTATCCCATTTTGTCTGCTGATCTGTTTTCCTTCCCCTTTCTTTATCCCCAGCCTTTTAATTAAGCTCCTGCCTATTTATTATTCAGAAGTAAGGCTCAGGCCCGAAATAACTTTACCACCCATTGATGCTACAAGACGACTTATGCTCCTCCAGCATTTGTTTTTACTCCATTCATTCAGTGACCAGATCATTTTGATTCCAGTACATCTGCATAGGTTTAATCCTATCAGAGACATTGATCTCCATCCCTCACCCACCCTACAGATTTTTGAGTTTTTTTTTGGGTCTCCTTTTCAGTTCTGATAAAGGGTCTCTAACTTGAAAATTTGACTGTTTTTATTCCTTTTGATGTGGCCTGCATTCCCAGCATTTTATTTTTGTTATCATATGATAAATGATCAGCTAGTCTAATAGTTTCATTTTTCTTTCAGGGGTGTGGTTAGAGTGGACATTAATCTACAGAATGTGGACGTCGACCAGTGTTCGGCAGAAGGATGGTTTGGAGGAACACACAAGTGTAGGCTAAACAGCACCAAGGTAAAGCTAAGCATGAAATGTGACTTGATTGATTAGCCCTAAGAGCAGGTGTTTTTGCAAATGCAAGAGAAGTTCTAAATGCTTCACGACAATTGAGAAAAGTTTCAGAAGTCATTTACAAAGTTGCTCATCCCTTAGTCCAGTGGTTCTCAACCCTTTTTCTTTCCACTCACATCCTACTTTAAGTAATCCCTATGCCATATGTGCTCTGTGATTAGTAAGGGATTGCTTAAGGTGGTATGTGGGTGGAAAGAAAAAGTTTGAAAACCACTGTTTTAATCATAGCTAATTGGCTCATTTTTTGCATGGTTTCATGACTCCGAAGGAATCGGGCCAATGACAATTTTTCTCAAGTAAAATATTTCAGTAACAATTGGATCCAGAGCAGTGGTTCTCAACCTTCCCTTCCCACTCACATACCACCTTAAGCAATCCTTTACTAATTACAGAGCACCGATGGCAGAGGGATTACTTAAAGTGGTATGAAAGTGGAAAGAAAAACGTTGAGAACCACTGCCTTAGTCAAATATTTACACCAGATATAACCATAAAAACCATAAGGCAGAGGTGCAACATTAGGCCATTGAGCTGATCAAGTTTGCTCCACCATTCAAACCATAGTTGTATTTTTTTCTTTGATACTCTAACCGAACAAGAGCCCTTCAATATACCTAATGACTTGGCCTCCACAGCTGTCTGTGGCAATGGATTCCACAGATGCACCACCCTCCAGGTGATGACATGTATTTACATTGCTATTGTCCTATTAAAATCCTGTTTGATGGTGCTGTCTTATCTTACATGTTCAAGGAACAGCCACTGATGCACAATAATATGATATCTTTCCATCACTCTGTATCCCTTCCTCCAGCTCACTACCCTTTCTCTTCCTTCTTCTAGGAGAGCTATTTTTCTTGGCCTTCTCCCTTCTCATCATCACTTTTGATCTTCGTTCTTGTCTACCATCCCACCTGTATCCACGTATTACCTCCTACCTGTTCCACCCTCTTCCCTTAGCCCCTCCACCCCCACCTTTTCATGCAGGCATTTATCTGTTTTTCGGCCCTTATGAAGAGAGCTCAGGCCCTAAGCATTGACTAATTCTTTGTCTGCTGCATGATCTGCTGAGTTTCTCTTTTGTGGACTGCACATTTCAAGTGCTATTAAGTTGGGCTCATACCAATTATTCTTATGATGTAAAGATCTTAAAGTCTGACAGTAAAGAACTGAATGGTTACTTACATAAAATGTTACCTGCAGATTTTGAAGGCTTCACTAGATGCAGAGGGAAAATGCAGATGGTGACAGAGATAATTGAGTATTTGATGATTTCAAGTGTTATCCAGAATGGAATTGAAGCAGAAACATACAAAATGGAAGATGGCGGCATCTGTTTACTGTGGTCTGACATGCACTGATTAGATGCAACACTTTGAACCGAGATAATCAAGAGTTGTTTGCCAAAATGGATTGTTGCATAATTACAAATTAAACAAAAAAATGCTAATTCTATGAGAAATTGTGATTGAAATTGTTTATGAAATCAAACTATGAGGGGAAAATTATGAAAGACAAATTTCCTGCTGTCACATACCTATTTTCTTTTTATTCTGATTCGATACCTGGGTTTTGAATTTTGTAAAAGCTAAGACTACATTTCCTTCTTTCTGGAATCATTCATAATAATTTAACAATTTTCATTCATTTCAGTGGATGAAAACAACTGATAGGTGTGCACAACTTTTCCTCAGTTAACATTGCAGTGGGAGGGGAACGACTGGAGGGAAAGAATTTACATACGTTTGGAATGGAATGGACAAGTTAAGGACAGTCCGCGTGGCTCTGTAAGGGTTCTGTGTTATAATTTTGATTGAGTATTTGATTGACAAAGGTGGTTGATGAGGGTAGAACAGTAGATGTTGTCCACATGGACTTCAGTGAGGCAGGACCCTCACTGAAGGTTGATCCAAAAGGCACAGGTACATGGGATCCATGGTGAATTGATAGATTGGATTTGGAATTGACCCAAAGAGGGTAGTTATGCAAGGGTGTTATTCTGAGTGGTCATGCAGTGGTGTTCCATTTTAGCTCCTCAGTTGCTCGTAATTTATACAAATGATCTGGATAAAAAAGTAGGTGGGTGAGTTAGTAAGTTTTCAGTTGACACAGATATTGGTTGAGCTGTGGACAGTGAACATGACTATCAAAGAACACAAAAATATCAGTTGCAAATAAGGGTAGACGGAGTTTAATTCAGAAGTGTTATGTTTGGTAGGTCAACTGGATGGGAAACATATCTACTTAATGGCAGGACTCTTAAAAACATGGTTGTGCAGAAGGATGAGGGGGGAAATTCAGGTCTATAGATGCTCATAATGGAACACATCAAATCACATCTTCCAGCAACAGTGGACCCTTCCCATCTTGCCTATCATCCAAACACAAATGATGCTATAGTCTTGACTCTTCACTGGGCCATGACCCACTTAGTGAATGATGCCTCATATGCCAGACTGTTGTTCATTGATTTCAACACAATTATACCTCAGAGGTTGCTGGACTTGACACCATTCTCTGCAACTGGATTCTGGACTTCTTGACCGGAAAACCACAGTCAGTCCGGGTTGGCAGCAAAATCTCGCCTCATGACACGGAACACTGGCACACTTCGGAGCTCAGCGCTCAACCCAGTACTTATTCACACTGCTGACTCATTGATTGCACTGCTAGATTCAATTCTTAAAAAACTCATTATTTACAGATGATACAATAATAGTTGGCCTCATCATCAACTTTGATGAGTCATCTTGGCTTTCAGAAAGGAGGTTGGGGGTGGGAAGGTGTCTTAAAAAGGTGCAAAAACAATAACTCTTTCAATGTGGACAAGACAAAGGAGTTATTTGTTGAATTCAGGAGGATGAAGGTCAACCACTCTCTATTACACATCTTTGGCTTCATTATGAAGAGAGTGAAGGTCACAATGTTCCTTGGTATGTATATAATGGACGATATATCGTGGACTCACAATACCTAAACATATCTTCATTAGTCAGAAAGGAGTGACAGCATTGACACTTCCAAGGAAGCTGAGGAGGGCAAGGCTTTCAGCCCCCATTGCTTCACTTGAAAGGTCTGTTTGGGGCTATGGATCTTAGTGAGCGAGGAGCTGTGGGCGCAAATGTGGAATCTTCGGCAGCCACAGGGAAAGGTGCCAGGGGGAATTAGTGGGGAAGAATGAGTGCACGAGGGAGTCACGGATGAAGCAGTCCCTTTGAAAGGCAGAGAGGGGAGGAGATTGGAAGATGTGTCTTGTAGCAGGATTCTGTAGTAAGTGCCGGCAGATAATGTATTGACTGCGGAGGCTGGTGGGATGGTAGGTGAGAATGAGGGCAATTCTATGTTTGTTAGGTCTGGGGGCAGAGGGGGCCACAGCAGATGGGTGGGAAATGGAGGAGATGCAGGTGGGTCTGAGTTGATGGTGGTGGAAGCAGAGCCACATTTATAGAAGAAGGCAGACATTTTGGAAGATATGGACTGGAAGACTTCATCTTGGGAACAGATGCAGCAGAAACAGAAATTGAGAGAAGGGGGATGGAATCCTTACAGGGGACTGGGTGTGAGGAAGTGTAATGAGGACAGTTGTGGGAGTTAGTGGGTTCATAATATATGTTGGTGGAAAGCTTGTCTCCTGAGATGGAGACAGTGAAATCCAGGAAGGGGAGAGTGTGAGCAGAGATCGACCAGGTGAGTTTGAGATTGGGGTGGAAGTTGAATGCGAAATGGATGAAGTTGACACGCTCATCATGGGTGCTTGAAGTAGCCCCGGTGTAATCATTGATATACCAGAGGAAGAGTTGATGGTTCCTACCTGTGTAGGCTTGCAGCATGGATGGCTTCACAAAGCCCACAAACAGGCAGGCATAGCTGGGACCCATGCAGGTATCCGCGGCTACCCCTTTGCTTTGGAGGAAGTGAGACGGGTTCTAGGAGAAGTTATTTAAAATGAGGCCAAGTTATGCCAGGCGGAGGGGGATGGTGGTTGAGGATGATTGGTCAGGTCTCTGGTCCAGAAAGAAGCAAAATCTTTTAAGACCTTCCATGTGGGGGATGGAGATATAAAGGGATGGGACAATGAGGTTGATGGCCATGGAGGAGAATGTGGTGACCAGAGGTGGTTATGTAGCAGATAGTGTTGGAGACAGTGGCTTGACGTGCCATGGTTGAGTCCTGTGGGAGGGATAGATAGGAGGTGGTGTCTGAGAGCTGCTCTTTGGCCTCAGCAAGGTGGAGGTCAGTGCACTAGACAACAACAGCACCACCCTTATCTGCAGGTTTGATGGTGATGTTGGGATTGTTTTGGAGAGAGTGGAGGGCAGAGCATTTAGAGCAATTAAGATTAACATATGAGATGGAGGAAAAACACAGAGCTGGAGAAACACAGCAGGTCAAGAAGTGTCCTTTATATATCAAAAGTAAAAATACATAACCGCTGTGTCAACCTTGAGCCCTTCATGAGGTAAGGGAAAATGTTGGCAGGTGTCTGAACAAAAGAGTAGGAGGGGAAGGGTGATCGCAAAGCTAGGAAGTGATAGATGGAGTAATGAGGGAGGGGACAGCAGTGATCGAGGGGAAGGGGAAGGGAGGGAAAACAACTGGAAAGGGAAAGGGTAGGGGGAATAGGGAAGAGTAGAGCAGGTTGGCAGGAACTGGAGAAGTCGATGTTAAGGCTATCTGGCTGGAGAGTTCTCAGACAGAAAATCAGGTGTTATTCTTCCAATTTGCAGGTGGTCTTGATGGGATAGTACATAAAGCCATGGACAGACAGGTGACTGTGACACAAAACTGAAATGTTTAGCTACAGGGCGGTCTCTGACTCTGATGCAGCCGGAGCGAAGGTCCTCAGCAAAGTGATCTCCCAATCTGCACCCAGCCTCTTCGATTTAGAGAAGGCCAAATAGGGAGCACCAGATGCAGTACGTCAGTCCTGTGGATACACAAGTGAAGTGTTGTTTCACTTGAAAGGTCTTTTTGGGGCCCTCGACCATGGTAAGGGAGGAGATGTGGGTGCAAGTATGGCACCTCTTGTGGCCACAGGGAGAGGTGCTGGGGATGGGTAATTAGTGGGGAGGGATGAGTGAATGAGGTTTCTATGGAAGACTAGGTGCCTGGAATAGGCTGCCAGGAGTACTGTGTCCAGGTCTGGTCTCCATATTTGAGGAAGGATATACTGGCTTTGAAGACGGTCCAGAGGAGGTTTACTAGGTTGATCCCTGGGATGAAGGGGTTGTGTTATGATGAAATATTAAATCATCTAGGATTGTATTTGCTCGAGTTCAGAAGAATGAGAGGAGATCTTATAGAAACATATAAGATTATGAAGGGTATGGATAGGATAGATGTAGGAAGGTTTTTTGAGCTGGCCGTGAAAACTAAAACAAGAGGACACAGTCTCAAGATTCGGGGGAGTAGATTTAGGACAGAGATGAGGAAAAATAGTTTTTCCCAGAGAGTAGTGAATGTTTGGAATTCTCTAACCAGGGAAGTGGTTGAGGCTGCCTCATTAAACATATTTAAAATTCGGTTAGATAAATTTTTACATGATAGAAGAATTAGGGGATATGGGGAGAAGGCAGGTAGGTGGAGTTAGGTCATAAATTAGATCAGCCATGATCGTATTGAATGGCTGAGCAGGCTCGATGGGCCATTTTTACTTCCTATGTTCCTATGTTCCTAAGAGAGGAAGCAGATATACTAGATAGTATCTAATAATATTTAATAGATGACAAGAGTGAAGGTAGGGCCACTTAGGATAAAAGAAGCAACATGTGCCTGGTGGCAGAAGAGATAGAGAAGGACCTAAATGAATACTTTGCTTCTGTCTTCACTGGAGAGACAGATCTTTATAAATGTGAGGTCAGTACAGGAAAAGCTTGTGTGTTGGGATGTGTTGAGGTTAAGAAAGTGAAAGTGCTACATCTTCATAACATTAGGATTGCTAAGCATGGGGCCGGTCGACATATTCCCCAGGTTACCATGGGAAGCAAGGGTAGAGATTGTTGGGAATTTAGCAATGATCTTTGCCTCCTTCTTGACCACACAGAAGATACTAGAGGATTGGATTGTCTGCAAATGTAGTTACCTCATTTAAATCAGTTAATAGAGAGAATCCTGGGAATGATAGATCAGTGAGCCTTACATCAGTGATGGATAAAATATTGGAGAGGATTCTTAGGAACAGGATTTACAAGCATTTGGAGAAGTATAGTCTTCTCAGGAATTGTCAGCATGGCTTTGTGAGGGGAAGGTCATGCCTCACGAGCCTCATGAATTTTTTTTGAGCAAGTAACAAAAACAATTAATAAAGGTAGGGCAGTAGATGTGGCGTATATAGATTTTATTAAGGCATTTGATAAGGTTCCCCCATGGTGGACAGATTCAGAAAGTCGTGAGGCAAGGGATCCATGGAACCTTGGCTGTGTAGATTCAAACTGGCTTGCCTGCAGAAAGCAGAGGGAATTAGTAGGTTCTTCTTGGAAGTCAATGGCTAGTTGCAAGTCTCTGGGGATCTGTTCTGGGACACCTGTAATTTTGAAAAAAATAACCTGGATGAAGAAGTAGAGAGATGGGTCAGTTTGCAGATGACATGAAGGTTGGAGGTGTTGTGGATAATATTGAAGATTGTCATGGGTTACAACAGGATATAGAGAGGATGTAATGTTGGGTGGAAAAGTGGCAGATGGATTTCAGTGGAGATAAGTGTGGAGTTATGCATTTTGGAAGGTCAAACTTCAACTTGCTGATGCCAAACAGCAGCTCTCAGACACCACCTCCTATCTATCCCTCCCACAGGACTCAACCATGGCACATCAAGCCACTGTCTCCAACACTATCTGCCACATGGTTATTGGCAGTATTTTTAACAGTATGGAAGAACAAAGGGTCTTTGGTGTCCAAATCCATTCATCTCTCAAGGTTGCCCCGCAGGTTGATAGGGTACTTATGAAGGGTTATGGTATGCTGGCCTTCATTAATCGGGGATTGAGTTCAAGAAACATGAGTGATGTTGCAGCGTAAAGCCCTGTAAAAGATATTGGACAGAGCCCAGGACATACCAGGCAAAATGCTCCCCACTGTTGAGAACATCTACAGGGAACACTGCTGTCAGAGAGCAGCAGAAATCATCAAGGATCTACATCACCTAGAAAACACTCTGCTCTCGCTGCTACCATCAGGAAAGAGAAACAGGCATCACAAGACTCGCACCACCAGGTTTAGGAGCAACAGCTACCCCCCCCCCCCACCCACCACCATCAGACTCCTCAACCACAAACTCAATCAGGGACTAATTTACAGACTCTTAATTTTGCAGTTTTTTTCCCCCCTCTGCATTGCACAGTTTGTTGACATTTCTTTATTTGTTTACATGTGTACATTGAGTACAGTTTTTTTTTGCACTACCAATCAGTGATAATTCTGCGTTGCCCTCAGGAAAAAGAATCTCAGGGCTGTTTGTGATGCCATGTATGTATTCTGACAATAAATCTCAATTTGAGATATGAATGCACTGCCAGGGATGGGTACAATAGGGGCATCTGAAAGATTCTTCAACAGGCACATGGATGCAAGAAAACAAAAGGTTATAGATGTGAGGGAGGGTCTGTTTAGTTTGTTGAGTAGGTTCATACAGGTTCACACAATATTGTGGGCTGAAGGGCCTGTACTGTGCTATAATGGTCTCTGTTCTAGTTGTATTTAAGAGGCTTCCAGATGAATTGCAGGGAATTAAGAGGTGGGTATCATGAACAAGCAGCAAAATTTTAGTGCAACTTGGGCATCATGTTTGAAGCAGACATGGGGATGTAGTATTCTATGATTGTTTATCACCATAATAAAAAAAAATACAGGAAGAAAATGCCCTACTGTCAAGAAAATTGTTTTATTTCATGGTGAAAACTGAACATAATTATATTTAATACATAAAAAAACACATACAGGAATTCAGCAGCCTTGGCAAGAAGAAACAGTTTTAATATTTTGGAGATGATAACTGTCGACCTCTCCATAGACCTTGATGTTTATCTTATATCCATAAGATAAGGCAACATCAATATTTATCACACATCTTTAATTGCCTCTGAGTTAAGATTGTAGGTAAATGGCAGGCACATTGGTGGGTATGAAAACACATGTAGGCCAAACTGAATAAGAATGACATGCTTCCTTCTTTTAAAGATGTCAGTGAACCTGACAATTGAATAATTTAAAAACCTTTACAGAGTAGCTTTATTGCTAAGTTCCATAGTTTAAAAATTACTTGATATTTAATTCTCTAGTTGGCATGTTTGGTTTCAAATTTATTTCTGGATCAACAGAGTATAACTACTGGTCCAATATGTTATTCACAGCACCACTGTATCCTGCATGACCTGCTGAGTATTTTTGTTATAATTTCACATCTTCAGCATCTGAAATTTTTTGCTTTAGGATGCACAACAGATGATAATTTAGCATGAAATCTGCAGCAACATTCCAAAGCATCACAATTTAAACTTAAGGGAGGCTCTTTAAATGATCAACAAAAGGTTAGTTAACAGCATACTGGAAAACTGCATGGCTGCATTTGGTGATCGTTTGTTTCAAATTTTCCTTGAAATGAGGACAATGTAATACATCTCAGATCTGGTTAACTATTGTGAAGACATGGGAGAAGATCTAGCAAAAGGACATTGTAAAAGGATTTTCGCCTTTCAAAGTAATGTAGGGCACATTTGCTAATATTGATTTAAAACTAATTGTAAGATTTAGCTGCTAAAGACAACGAAGAGTGGAAGAGCAGGGCTTTCAGAATGAATTGATTTCCTGCAATCAAGATTCCCTCATGTTATGATTAATACCCAAAAAATATAAATTCCTTCAGATGAAATTGAATACTTTTAATATTGAGCTGAGGGAGGTAAATGGCTTGATGTTAAATCTTTCCTGATATTATCATAAAGAACACTCCCAAAGAGTAACATAAAAAAGAATAACTTTCACCACAAGAAAGCTTCACACCAACAAAAAGATGTCAATCGTGCATTTTGCTTCAACGACGTAGCTTGACAAATTTACTGGAATTCTTTGAGGATATAATGAGCATGGTAGATAGAGGGAAGCAGATGGACACTGTTTGCCTGGATTTCCAGAAGGCATTTGATAAGGTGCTGCATAAAAGACTCAAACAGAGGATAAGATCGCATAGAGTTGGGGGTTGTTGTGTTGGGAAAAATATCAGGTTCAGTGGATTAACAGAGAGACAAGTTTGGACACAAATGTTATAATCACAGGTAACTTTAATGAACACATGGGAGACAAACAGGGGAACATTAAATGGTACAATCCTCAATCACTATTTCCGAAGATAGTTCAGAAGATCTGCCAATCAGGCTCAACCAAAACCCTGATTGTGCTTGACTGAAGGTGCAAAAATCAGAATCAGAATTTATTATCATAAACATGCCACAAAATTTGTTTGTGGCAGCATTACATATGCAAATATTGATGTTCAGTCAAGCACAATCAGGGTGCCCAAGATGATACGGCCGAGTTCCCGACTCTCTCTGCCATTTTCCTGTTATATGCAAAGTTGTGTTACGAGCCTAAAGTTTGCTTTAGTAACAAAAATATCTGATTTTATGAATAAACTGCGTCAAGCACATCACAAATAGAAACTGAAAAGTTCATTTTTATATATTTTTTGTGAAACATTAATATTACAAATGCTTCGAGAACTATTGATTTATTTTAAAATTAAAACTAGGATTTGTTTCAGCATTCCCCTGGGAATCTATTTGTTGTACATTAACCCAAAGAACAGATCTTGTGCTAGTTTGAACAGAGGTGATTCCAGGAAGGAGAGGATTTATGTACGAGGAATGCTTGATGGCTCTGGACCTGTACTCACCTGGTTTAGAAGGATGAGGGAGGATCTCATTGAAAACTACTGAAAGAGCTGGGTTGAGTGGATGTGGAGAAGACGTTTCCAGTGGTAGGGAAATTGAGAGCCACAGGGCACTGCCTCAGAATTTTTAAAAAAATGTCTCCTTTGAGCAGAGCAGAAATTTCAATAGCCAGAGGGAGGTGGATCTGTGTAATTTGTCACCATAGATGTCAGTGGAGACAAAAATAATTGGCTCCATTTAAAGCAGAGGTTCTTGGTTAGTAAAGGTGTCAAGAGTTATGGAAAGAAGGCTGGACTATGAGTTTGAGAGAAAAAATATAGTAGCCATGATTCGAATGATGGATCAGATTCTATTTGAATTATATATAATTAGGCTGAAACTCCAATTCTGCTCCTATGGCATATGGTCTATTGCATAAGATTCTGTGGCATTTTGAACACAAGAAACATGACCATTGGGCAAACTGACTGGGCTGTTTCTGTGCCTGAGTGACTAACTATATCAAGGCAGTATTTCCGTCAATCGTATGTGGAATGAAATTTAATTTTGAGTAAGGGCCAAAGCAATCATCAGATGTCTAATATCATTTTATGTTACATACAATTTCCAAATGATCTCACCAACCAGGGATTGTAGTGTGGGGACCTTCAGGAAAGGTGATCACTTGTGCTCTTTGGCTTTATTGGCTGGAGGGCTGAGGAAAAATGAGAATTATCTAAAGTCTTCAAACTTATTTAGGTTTTGTATTATGGTTGCAAAACTATCAGGTTATCAAAACTCAATATTGGTAAAGTTGCAATCACTCTGTGGGCTATTAATGGTTTGTAATATATTTCTGCAAGAATTTGCTCTGTAATGAAGCCTATTGGTTAGGTGAGTTTTGTAATGCGCGTCAAAAGAACCAAAGACTTGTTGATCCAAACCAAGGCTTTTATTAACTAAAAGACTGGAGCATATCACAAGTAGGTCGACCAGTCCAGAATGACCTGGTCTGGCTAGGAGCAATCCTTTAAGACCTGCCAGTAGGTGTGGCTACACTCTCAGCCATTCACAGTCATCCTACACTACCATCTGTACATATACACATTGGTGATAGAATCTATACTATCACAAGTTTACAATTGTGAATAGGTGCACTATTTTGAATAAGTAAGCCTAAATCATTTGTGTTTTTTTCCAGGTACATGTACTAGTCAATACCATGTAAAAATCAACTCCCTTATTTTTGGGCAAAAAAATTAAATATTTTTCATATTTTGCGTATGAAAGTTGACCCTCCCAACCCTATTTTTGGCTCTGGCTGTTTGCCCACAGGATCTCCCAACACCCCTACCGCATACTCTCACCTAGGCCTTGGCCACTCACCTATCCAAGCTCCCAACAACTTGACCACGGACTCTCACCTATCCTGGCCATCCGCCCATCAGAGCTTTTGATGCCTCGTCTGCACACTCTCATCAAGGCCCCAGTGACTGCCCATCTGATCTTCTGATGCCTTGACTGCAGACTTTCACGTAGGCCCCGGCCGCCCACCCATCCAAGCTCCCAATGCCTTGACCGCGGACCCTCGCCTAGCCCCAGCCATCTGCCCTTCAGAGCTTCTGATGCCTCGACCGTGGACTCTTACATAGACCCTGGTTGCCCACCCATCCAAGCTTCTGACACTCAACCGTACACTCTCGCCTAGGCCCCGGCTTCCGCCCATCCGAGCTTCAGCTCCTCAACTGCAGACTCTAATCTAGACCTTGACTGTCCGTCATTTGAGTTCCCAACACCCTGAACGCAGACTTACCACCCTTTATTGATCATCTGAGCTTCTAACACCTCAAATGATGCAGGTACTTAAAGGCAGTCAAAAGTAGTATGCATGTAATAGTTGACCCCCTAAATTTTACCCTAAAAATTGGTCCACAAAATTTGACTATTACACATGTATATACAGTAATAAATATTATTAAACTTAAAGATATTGATCATTTTTCAGAAAACATTTCATCATTAACACCATTTTGACAAGAGCGATGCAAAATTTGATTGATACTTTGGCAGACATTTTATTATGTCAACTGACATTATCTTGCACAGTAGAAGTCCAAAAATCCAGATGCCAGAAATCTTGGCCACCTGGGAATCTGGACTTTTCAAAGACTCTCAAACTTTTTACATTTAGCAGGCTTTTGTGTCCGTGCGTGTATGCATAAGCACCGTAGATTCACAGCGGCAACATGAGACCATACTTATTGACTTTATTTTTCTTTAAAACTGCTCCTTTTGATAAATGAAGCATGCTGTATGAATAAACCATCAAAATTTACCTGTTCATCTTTATCTTCATTAAATTTGAATTATAAAAGAACTGCCTGAGGATCTGTAAAATCTGAAAATCCGGACTGACCCAATCACCGAGCCATCTGGATATTAGGGTTTCCACTGTGAAGTTCATGCCCTCTTGTGATTGTGCTTTTTATTCAGCCAAAATTGAACACTTCACATTCCTCTGCACTAAACTTAATCTGCTCTCAGAGAGCATAGATGCAGCATGGTAACAGGCCATTCTGGCTCTCATGTGCTTGCCCCTGAATACACCAATCAACCTATAACCCCCGTATGTTTTTGGAAGGTGGGAGTGAACTGGAACACACAGAAGAAACCAACACAAGCACAGGGAGAATGTACAAACTCTCTAAAGACATTGCTGGATTCAAATCCAACTTGCTGGTGCTGTAATAGCATTGCATTACCGCTACACGTACCATGCCACCCATAGCATGGTACAGCCCCTTCTACCCCCAGTGTTGTGCTGGCCTGCTCTAAGAACTACATAGAATATCCTTACTGCACTACTTCAATTTTTCTCAGTTCCATGTACCTAATCGGTTCTTAAAAGATCCTATTATCCCTGCCTCCACCACCATTGCCTGCAGCACATTCCATGCACCCACCACTTTCTGTGTGAAAAACTTAATTCTTACAACCCCCTTGTACTTACTCCAAGTATATTAAAATATGACTCCTTGTATTAGTCATTTCAACTTGGAAAAGTGCCTCTGGCCATCCACACAATCCATCATCTTGCACACCTCCATCAAGTCAGCCTTCATTTTCTGTCTCTCCGAAGAAAAAAGACCAAGTTCACTCAACATATCCTTTTGAATCCAGGCCACATCCTTGTTGATCTCCTTGGCACCCTCTCTGTAGCATCTACCTCTTTTCTATAATGAGGTGACCAGAAGTATAATGTCGTCAAGTTTGCAGATGATACGAAAGTAGTCAGCCTCATCAGCAATCACAATGAGTCACAGAATGGAGAAGAGGTGGAAAATATTCTGATTTGGTGCAAAGTATCAGAAGGAGACAATCATGGATTTCAGGAGGACCACGAATTACCACTCTCCACTACACATCGTTAACTCTGTAGTGAAGAGAGAAGCTCTATTAAGAGCATCCCGGCCAACTGTATCACACTGTGGTATGGTTGTTTCAGAGAAATGGATTGATGATCAATCCACAGGACCAGTAGAGTGGCAGAGAGGATCACTGGAGTCTCACTACCCCCCCCCCCCCCACCTGATGCACTGGGCTTGTTCTCTGAAGAGGGCACACAAAATTGCAGAGAATCCCACCACCTCACACATGCAGCATATTTCATTCCTCCTGTTGGGAAAGATATACAAGAATATCAGAGCCAACACCTCCAGGCTGAGAAGCAGCTTCTTCCCATGGGCAGTGAGAATGCTGAACAACTTAACGAACTGCTCGCACTAAGCAGCCAAGAGTCTCGTATTTCTGAAACGATATTGATTTATTTGTATTTTTGAAGACTTGTCTTGCATATGTATTGTTTGTCTGTATATGTGTTATGTCTGGTTGTGTGTCTGCATGTTTTGCACTGAGGTCCAAAGCATGCTGTTTCATTGAGCTGTACTTGTGCAATAATATGATAATGTGATTGACTTGACAGAACTGAACTCAATCTTCCAAGAGGAGACCAACCAAGGTCTTATAAAGCTGTAACATAACTTCACAGCTCTGAACACGATCCCATGTTTATGAAGGCCATACACCTTCTCCACAATACTATGAAACTGTGCAGCAGATTTGAATGTCCTATGGACGCAGATCCCAAGATCTCTCAATTCTTCCTCACTGCTCAGTCTTCCAGTTAGCATTGTATTCTGCCTTCAAATTTGACATTCAAAAATGAACCACTGCACATTTTTTTGGGGTTAAACTCCATCTGCCTCTTCTAGCCTATGCTCTGCAACCTATCAATGTCTCTTTGCAGGGTATCAACACCCCCACCCACTTATGTCATCTGCAAATTTACCAAACCACTCTTTCATTTCCTCATCTAGATAATTTACAGTGTAAAAATCGCAAAGAGGACTGGTCTCAGAATAGATCCCTGCAGAACACCATTGCTTACCAATCTCCATGCAAAATATGAACCATCTATAACCACCCTCTGCCTACTGTGGTCAAGCCAATTCTGTATCCACAAACCAAGGCCTCCTTAGATTCCATGTCTCCTTACTTTCTGAATGAACCTTGCATGGGGAACCTAAAAAAAAATGCTTTACTGAAAGTCATGTGAACTCATCCACTGCTCTGAACATGATCCCATGTTTATGAAGGCCATACACCTTCTCCACAATACTATGAAACTGTGCAGCAGATTTGAATGTTCTTTGTTACATCCTCCAAACAAAATTCAGTCATGCTCATGATACATGACCTTCCCCCTGAGGAAGTCATGCTGATTATCTCTAAACTAATATTAGTTCCCAATGGCTCAGCCATCTAACCCCTCACTTCTCACAGTAGCCTTCAGTAAATTTCGTCTAGTCCTGGTGACTTATCTAACTTCATGCTTTTCAAAACTCCAGCACGTCCTCTTCTTTTAGTGTCAACATGCTCAAAAGTTTCAGTATGCTTTAAGTCATCCTCACAATTGCTAAGGCCCTTTTCGCTGGTGAATATTGAAGCAAAGTATTAAGAACCTCCCCTTCCTTCCCCCGACTTTAGGCACACATTTCCACTCCCCGATCAGTCCTATCCTCACATCACGCAGCTTCTTAATCTTCACGTACTTCTTAAATACCTTGCTGTTTTCCTTAACCCTTATTTCCCTTTTTCAAACTCTATCCTGGCAATCGTGTCACTTTCTAGAGCTCGATCAGTGTCTATCTTAAACCTCTCATAAAAGCTTTACTTTTGTTCCTAATTAGATTTTCTGCATCCCTAGTACACCATCCATCCTTTCTCTGCCTCAATGCAGAACACCATGCAAACGTCCTCTCTCTCCCTCACTGCTGCTGTGGAGGAGCTAACAAACACCAACCTTTGCCGGTGCTTTTCAGTGGTTCTGGTCTCACTCAGATTCTCACTCCTGCCCCGAGTCCTGCTCTCCCACCAACTCCTGCTCTCTCTGCTGCTGTGGAGAAGCTCATTTGCTTATTCCAGCTGCCTCTTCTCACAAATCACAGCACCCCTGGTGGAAATAGTGACTTGCCATCCAGTCATTAGTATACCATATCTTCTTTGGCTTGGCTTCGCAGACGAAGATTTATGGAGGGGTAATGTTCACGTCAGTTGCAGGCTCGTTTGTGGCTGACAAGTCCGATGCGGGACAGGCAGACACAGTTGCAGTGGTTACAAGGGAAAATTGGTTGGTTGGGGTTGGGTGTTGGGTTTTTCCTCCTTTGTCTTTTGTCAGTGAGGTGGGGTCTGCGGTCTTCTTCAAAGGAGGTGGCTGCCCGCCGAACTGTGAGGTGCCAAGATGCATGGTTTGAGGCGATATCAGCCCACTGGCGATGGTCAATGTGGCAGGCACCAAGAGCTTTCTTTAGGCAGTCCTTGTACCTCTTCTTTGGTGCACCTCTGTCTCGGTGGCCAGTGGAGAGCTCGCCATATAACACGATCTTGGGAAGGCGATGGTCCTCCATTCTGGAGACGTGAGTACTCATATAACCGTTGATACTGTGTAAAGGTCCACCCCTCCTTTCTTTGTCCCAAAAATGAGTTTTCTGTATAACCCGTGTAAAAGTTGACCCCTCTACTTTTGACTCCATCCCATCTGAACTCCTGATGCCCTGGCCTCCAACCCTCACCTTGACCCATCAGAGTTCCCAACACCCCGGCCATCTGAGCTCCCAACACCCTGGCCACCCGGCCTTCTGAGCTCCCAAATGCAGATCCTCAACCCAGCCACCTACATTCCAAACTCCCCATGCCCCGGCCACCAAACCTTGCCTCAGCTGCCTGCCCTTCCTTGCTCCTGACACCCTGTCCACCTGCCCATTCTCACTCCTGGCTTTCGCCCTGGCTGCCCGTCCACCCAATCTCCCACCTACGAATCCTCACCCTATCCTCAGGCCCATCTGAACTCTCAATGCCCCAAGGTGGAGTTACCACCTTTTTCCATCCATCCAGACTACCGGCGCCTTGAACAGCTCAGGTACTTACCAAGGACAAAAGTTTAACTTAAACCTGTGTTTAAGTCAACCTGCTCTTTTTTGGCCTGACAAAGTAGTCCATAAAATTTGATGATTAGGTGAGTATATACAGTATTTAATGAGACAATAATTCAGCTATTTCTCGTGAGGAACTCCCTTGCGCACTTTTTGTCTATGAGGAACAAGTGCATATATGGTTGGTGGGTTGAAAAGATGAGTGTCTGGAATTGTTCTAAGCCTTTTATGTGATTTTATTGTTGCATGTTAGTGGCACATGTTTCCACTGTAATGGCAGCGCTGCCACTGGTGTGAACCTGCGGGGAGAGAGGAGCAGAGATACAGCACTCCTGAAAGTTCCAACCGCCCAATCCACTGCCATCAGCTCTGCACAGGCTTTGAATGGTCTATTAAAGGACCCAAAGGTATTTGTATTTAAAATCCTGTGACCGCAGCGTCTGCGATCAAGATGGCTGTGCTATGATCAAGAGCAGCCACAAGGGGTTGCAAACTCCAGGGAAATGGAGGACTGGTGTGGGGTACCAGAAAAAAGGGGAGATCACCCCCTATCTGAGAAGGAGAAGCAGAGGAGATGACCCACTTGACTGTAATCAAGGCGGCAGACCAGTTAGGGGGCTCTGTGGCTGAAAGACCCATGTATATTTTGGGCTGCTGGTGACTCGATGCAAGGAACCCATCGAGGCTCTGGGCTGCTGGAGATTGCTGTTGGGGGATACACGGCGGGCTGGAGACTGACCCAAAACTGGCTGAACGGGTAACAGTTAATAAAACGGGGATGTGAGAAAGCATGGCATTCCCTGTTGATGTTTTATAGTTCTTGCAGATGTTACAATTTCATGCAGCAATGATCCAATCATCTGCAGGTGAGTGGTTTCTTAAGTCCATGTTCACTAGTTCTGAATGTTTAATTGATGTTTGGACTTGTGTAAGATCCCAGTCCTCATAAAACCATCAACCAAGAAATGGTTCTGCAATGTACCTGTTGACAGTATTGTTAATGGAGAAGCTAAACTGCTTGTGCTAAGATAACCTGGATTCATCTTACTATACTACCACGGTGTCCTGGGTAAAATTGTACCTCTCATTTTCTTCATTTTAGATTAGTCACAGTGTTTGAGCTACCAAAAGAAAATAGACACACACCCCGAGAGCACTTCAGTTTATACAAATCTTTATTATAAGTTCTAAAGCTGATATCAAACTACATTATGCAAGCCCTTCCCAATTATACTTATCAACGCCTGGACTGGTCCCAACTGCCGGGGCGAGGCAACGACCGCACACTTGTAGTAGGTTGTCGGGGGTGCCAGTAGCAGCTTCTCCACCTCCCCCGACCGGGACGTTGGCTAGACTCTAGAAGTTCTTCTTCTTGCTGAGAGATGTTGCCACCTCTCGGAGAGTCTCTAACTTCAGCAGCGGGACCATGGCTTATATTACCCAAAAACTGCTTACCTAAGCACCTATTCCCAGCACAGAAAGAAAGATAAGCAAGCAAGCTAGTATGCCTAGGCTTCTATCGAATAACACAACTTTCAGCTTATCACTTTTGAATTCAATGGTTTATTTGCGTCAAAGCTAGACTTCTGACAGTCTGTGACCAAAACATTGCGACAAGGCTAGGCCTCTGTGTGACCAAAACAGGCAGGAAGATTAAATGTTCTTGGTACAAAGATGTCCTTTTGTCAAATAACTGCATCTCTGGGCCCCATGATGGAATTTAGCTTATGTCTGCTGATTCTTAAAAACAAACAGGTTCTCAGCCTTGTAGAAGCAAAGGCTGCAAAAGTTAAAAAAAAACGGTTTAAAGCTGAAGCGAAAAGCATGGTTTAAATCCTCCAACACACGGCCAGTATGGCACATCTTTGTTTCTGGACCTCTGATCTCAAACAGAATAGGCCTTGACCAATTCCACTGGACAACAATGTATTTTTCAAAATGCTTGCTTCCTGAAAAACAATTGGTGATTATGATAGACAACTTTAAGATGGACACAAAGATAATTTCAGATTTGCTGCATCACGTAGGTATTTGGAGAAACATTAAATTAACTTTTATTGAATTGAGCATGTTTAGTCGCATAATGATCCTGACATATTGCGTTAGTTCAACTGACCTAAGAATGATAAGCCGCTGATTTTAATTTATACTCAGCATCTGATGCCTCTCGTGTCAGTGTCCAACAGTAGTCGGCCAGCATTGATTGATTCCAGTTTTCCATGGTCACAAAGTTCTGGTGAAATTTTTCCCTGTTTTTCGTCACTGACTGCACCAAGATCAGCAGGGAAATAGTCCAAGTGTGAATGTAGAAAATACATTTTTATTCAAAATGTTGCACTTCATGGCATTGTACGTTTGAAGTAGACTTGAAATATTACAGGGAATCACAAAAATAGGTTATATCAAAAAAACTGAACGTGATAGGAATATTTTAAGATGAATTTTGTGACCAGCAGCCCAAAATCCATAAACTACACCTGAAAGTGTTCAGGAAGCAAAATTTTCATTGCCCAGTATTATAAGAGCATCCAATTTTGTTAGCTGTTTCCTCCAATACCTTCGTGAAGCTTGCAAAATTATCACTTTTTTTTGCAGAAAGTTTTTAAATTGAAAGCGCGTCTTCGTCAGATGTGATGCATGTTTTGTAAATTCCAATGGATTACCAATGATTAATAGTCACTTTTAATTAATTGACAGACTTGTATGGACAGATGCTCTATTTCTCTTGGACTCATTTGCTCATATACAATTGCTTAAACTTTAACGTTGCATCTATTTTAAGTGCCACATTTTTGTGACTAATAGATGAGCTTAATTGTCACTTCATGTTTCAGGTGGAGAAAATGTATTATTTATTATATACTACTCTGTATCCTGTTTCTAATTTTGAGATTAGGTTGGCTGCACAACATTTTACCTGTGTAGGTCTTGCTGCATGCAAGGTCCCTCATGATAGGCTGATCCAGAAGGTTAAGATCCATGATGAATCGGACAACGTCCGACTGCATATACATCTGTGGTCCCTTAAGGTTATAATAGAGTTCAGAAATCCCGATCGGAGAATGGGATGTAGCAGTCGCAACCGGACGTAGCGAATGCAAAAGCTTCCCACACGCAACACGTGGACCTCATGTTTCTTGTGCTGCCAGGTGTATACATAAATGTATACATACATGTTTTTATAGTCCTAATAAACACCCATGCTACTAGCTTATATATGTACTGTACTTTCCATTGTTATTTTAATGTGAACTTCCCTTCTTACAAATAAAAAGTATACAGTGTTGTCCAGTATTAACCTGCTTAACTCACATATTAACTTGGCAGATACATTATCTGAAATACAGTATTTTATGTGTACAGTATTTTGCTATTTAGTCAATACAGGCACACTACAGTAATCCATATAGCTTTGTTAAATATAAATATATATAGACTCACAAACACACCCACCCACACACATTTGCAGATATACGTACATTTATACATGCACGCACATATATAGCATTAGATGAAAAAGAAAAAAGATGAGTAAGTTTGCAGATGTCATTAAGATTGGTTAAGTTGTGGACAGTGTCTGGGGCTACTAAATAACACAACAGGATAATGATCAGTTAAAGATATGTATGGGCAGAGAAAAGGCAGATGATTTTCATTCAGACGGAGTTCAGTGTTGCATTTTGGGAGGTAAAATGGAAGGGGAAAGTACAGCCATGCCTCGACATGCGTCCGGGTTAAGTTTTCGAAATGGGGACACAAATCGATTTGGGTGTAAGTTGATCATTATGGGTGAAACATACTATACAACATAAGATACTATGACATATGTACCTAAACCTCTAAATTGTACATACACATGTACATATATATACATATATATATATATACATATATTATAGATTTCAATGACATAAATGTACTTACTATAAGTTAGGTTTATACTGTGACCATTATACAGCTTTCAGTTCAATTGCTTTGTTTTGGCTTTTGAGCCCTTGTGTCAAATGTGTGACGTGTGACTTAACGTCTGCTAATGCACACCAATGTTGGTCCCGGTGTAAATTTTTTTAAAAATTATTAAGCTCTTATGGTGACCTCAGACATATCTGTGGTTGCATGTTTCCCGATTGGGCATAAGTCAAGATATGGCTGTATATAATTTAATGGCAGGACTGTTAAAAGCATTGTTCTACTATGATCTGAGGGCCCAGGACCACACTAGTAAACAGGATGGTAAAGAAGGCATATTTCACTCTTGTATTCATTAGTCAGAGTATTGAGTATGAGAGTAAGGAATCCACATTGCAGCTATTTAAAACTTTGTGTAGGCTGCATTGGAGCCTTGTGTGCAATTCTGGTAATCCCATTACAGTAGATATATGGAAGTTTTGGAGATGGTATAGAAGTGACTTATCTTGATGCTGCCTGTATTAGAGGGTATGAGCTATGGGGAGAAGTTCGACAAACTCTTCCCTGGAGTGATGGAAGCCTAAGGGGAAACCTGATCAGTTTATATAATTATGAGAGGCATTAATAGGGTAGACACTCCGAATCTTTTCTCCCAGGGTAACAATATCACATGAGGAGGACATGTTTTTAAAGTGAGTTGGAGGAAGTTTAAAGGAGATCTGCAGAGGAGGTTTTTTAACACAGAGAATGGTGTGTGCCTGGATTGGGCCTCTAGGAGTAGTGGTGAAAGTAAATAAGATAGTAAGATTTGAGTTTTTTAGATGGACACATGAAAATATGCAGGGAAATATGCAATCTGGAGTGCTTAGTTTGAATTGGGCATCGTGTTCGTCAAAGATGTGGGCAAAAAAGCATGGTGATGTGCTGTATTCTCCTGTGATCTGCAATTGCACTCAACTTCAGCAAAACCAAGGAGATGATTGTGAGCTTCAGGCTTCAGAAGGAAGTCGGGGAACATGACCCAGTCCTCATCAAGAGCTCAGTAGTGGAGAGGGTCAAGAAGCTCAAATTCCTGCATGTCAACATCTCCGAGTATCTGTCCTGGAGCCTCCACGTTGATGAAATCACAAAGGGTCACCAGGGGCTATACTTTGTGAGGTGTCTGAGGAGATTTGGTATGTGACTGAAGGCTCTCACAAACTTCTGCAGGTGTACCGTGGAGAGCCTTCTGGCTGGTTGCCTCACTCCTTGGTATGGAGGTGCCAACTCTGAGGACAAAAATGAACTCCAGAGGGTTGTAAACTTGGCCTGTGACATCACAGGCACCAGACTTCACTTCATTAAGGCGGTGTCTTAAAAAAGGAGCCTCTATCCTCAAAGACCCCCACCACACGTCCATGCCCTCTTCACTCTGCTACCATCAGGAAAAAGGTACAGGAGCCTAAAGACGAGCACTCAGTGGCACAAGGTCAGCTTTTTCCCCGCTGCCATCAGATTCTTGAATAATCAATGAATCAAAGACACTGCCTTACTTTTTGTGCACTCTTATATTTATTTTTTTTTACTGATGTGGTAAGATGGTTTGGACGCTGCTGCAAACACCAAATTTCATGATTTGTTCATGACAATAAATTTTGATTCTGATCTATGTTCTATATGGGAAATCCCACTTATTCTTCTCACTGATGAAAGAAAAGAACATAATATCTAACATCTATAAAGCACCTTTCAGAGTTACAGCACTTCCCAAATCATTTCACAATAAACAAAATGTTTTTAAAAGTTGAAGTCAATTTTATGTTCAGCGAAAAACTATATATGCACCACATATACCTGAAGGCAGCTCAGAAAATATTTATTTCCTGAATAATATTAGAGATGCAGAGTTTTGATAACAATGTTATTACTGCAAATGCCATGGTTGTTCTCCTTGGAATAAGTTTTCTGCATTCCTTATGGGAACTGTTATTATTAGTTTCATTTAAATCATGGAATTTGTGAAGTGTTTTTGTAAGCTAAACCAGGGCAGGACTAACACTTAAATGGCAGGGCCCATGGAAGTGTTATGGTACAGGGAGTCCTAGGGGTAAATGTGGAAGATACTTCTTTCAATATATTTAAAACACAGAAAGAGTTTTGCAAAGAGGGGAATTAATGATTATGGGGAAAAAGCAGGTCCAAACCCAGATTAAACATCATATTACTAAATAGTAGAATGGACTAGACAGGCTGAGTGGCTTTCTCCTTTCTTCTAATGTTCTTACGAGGGGCATTGATAAGGTGAATAGTCATAGTCCTTTTCCCAGAGTAGAAGAATTTAAATCCAGAGGGCAGAGGGTTAGGTGAGAGGAAAAGGTTTGAAGAATGTGAAAGGCAGGTGTTTCCCCACAGAGGGTGATGGGTATGTGGTACAAGCTACCAGAGCAGTGGTACAGTTGGGTAAATGGGTCATGCTGAAAAGACATTTATGCAGGTACATGATTGAAAGTGTTTATAGGGATATGGTCCAAATGCAAGGAAATCAGACTAATTCAGGTGGGCAAGATGACCTGCATGGTTATGTAAATGAAGGGATTTCTTCTATAACTGTATGAATGTAAGATTTCAAAAGGACAGGTGCAATACTACTGTGAATACTGTGTTAAGAAACCACATTCAACATATAGGAGGCATCAGCTGAGAGCCATTAATATCATTCTGAAGCATCTTTCAACAGGAGTCAAGACTCTTCCCTCAAGACTCAAATTTCACAGCATAGCACTAGGCTCTTTGGCTCAACTTGTTCATGTGTGGAAGGGACATAGGCAGTATAAAAAAAAATAAGGAGGAGGGGCCAGGAAGGAGCATTTGGTTAGAGTAGCAGTTAGTGCAATGTTGTCACAGCGGCAGCAGCTGGGGTTTGAATCTGCCGTTATCTATAAGGAGCTCGTACATTCTGTCTGTGTGGATTTCCTCCAGGTGCTCCCGTTTCATCCCTCCCTTCAAAATGTATGGGGATTGTAGGTCAATTGGATGTAATTGGGTGGCACGGTCTTGTGAGCCAGAAAGGTCTGTTTCTGTACAGAATATCTAAAAACAAATTCCTGAAGAGTAACTAGTTGCCTTTGTCAAGAATTTTCTGAATGTCACAGACAATTATGTACTTGTCTGAAATTCATTTCTGGCTTTCCCCCTCCCCCTTCCATCCAACATCTCCCTTCCCACACCCTCTCCTCCACCAAATCCTGAAAGATGTTTCTTGTGAAGATTGCAAAGATTCACAAATCTTGTGAAACTTTGTGGATATTGTGGAGAGGAGAAGACCCAACATTCTTCAGAGCTGGTCTGCTTGTAGCTGAATGCATACCTTGTCTTTGATGGCAGGCAGGAGGCAGGAGCCTCTCATCTGTGTGCACTGTGGTCAGCAGAACTGTTAACTAGATTCCATGTCACCAACTTGACCAGGCATGTAAATCCAGTTCCATACCTAAACACAACCCCATTACATATTTCATCCATCTCCGAAGTACAGCAATGAAAAGAGACCATGATGGAAACACTCAGTAGCTCTGCTGAAGAACCTCAGATATGAAACATTGTTTTTCTTTCCACAGTCACTACCGGACCTGCTGAGTGTTTCCAACTTTTTCTATTTTATTTCTGATTTCCAGCATCTGCAGCTTTCTTGCAATTACTGTGATTCGTCTTTTCATTCACTTGCACTGCTCCATGATTTAATCATGACCAGCAATCTTGTTTGGAATACGCCATGCAGTGTGATTCTTGAAGCAGCTGATGCAGTTAGTGAGGGTAGTCCAGGTGAATGCCCTCTCAGATTCTGTGCAATGCTCACTCTAGCAGGTCTATATGTTTGCAGTGGTGTTGGTGTGTTCTTCCAAAGTTGTACATACTGGAATGCAATATTACATGGAGCAGTGCAGAGATTTAATTAAGTTAATGTTTACATTGTAGTTAGCTTTCATTTAAATGCATGGGAGAGATGTTTGATTATTAGCGCTGTGGAAAAGCATATTTTCACAACTGGGTCATAGTAAGTGCCAAATCTTTGACATCAGTTACTCCTTGGCCCTTGCCCATTTAAATTTAAATTTAGACATAAAGCACGCTAATAGGCCAGTTTGGCCCATGAGTCCGCGCCAGCCAATTTACACCCAAATAACCTACACCCCCGTCAAGTTTCAAACAGTGGGAGGAAACCAAAGTCCTTGGGGAAAACCCATGCAAACACAGGGAGAACGTACAAATTCCTTACAGACAGCACGGGATTCGAACCCTCGTTCCAATCACTGGAACTGTCAAGGTATTGCGCCAGCTGCTATGCCAATCATGTCACCCATTTGATCTATAACACTGTGGTCCACCTGATATTTGGTATCCACCCACTTGCACTATTTTGGGGTTGTCAAATTTTGTATGGGAGTGCGAGCCAGATAATATTGGGATTAAATGTCATTGTGTTAGAACTTGGGAAGCATTTGGTGTAAAATGAATACAGCATTGAGCAATTTGGAAGGGGGATTTTGTGAATTTTGATCAATGATAGATCTTGTTGAATTTTCTTTCCCAATGTCCTCAGTGGCCATCTAATTCTCATGCCATTTCTGTCACTTGTTTTCTAGTCTTGAAATTGCTGTCAATCCTATTAATTTGATAACAAGGGGTATAAAATTAACTCTGAATTCTTGGAGACATGATTGAGTGGTCCAGACATTGAGGCATTAATATCATCCAATGGCAAAACTTGCTTAATATACTTCATCCCTTCCTGTGGATTTAAGAGGAGATGTTTGTGGACTCCCTCATCAGTGCTCAACAGATATTAATTTATGCTACCATTTTCTCCCTTTGAATGCATGAACAGTCTGTGGAGAGACAAATGATGTCAACATAAACAAAAGCACTGATGAACCCCAAGAATCAATTTCAGGACACCCTTAGTCCTCCAGATTCAGGCAGGGGCTCTTGGCAAACTACTGACAATTGTTGTCAATTGTCTGGATAGTCAAGCCATGAAATAATTCCTATAATCAAAAATTAACCTCACAACCTAAAAAAATAGAGTTAAAAACATTAAGCTCCAAATATTCAAATAAATTTGTTGTGTTCCCTTTGTGAACTTGGGCTTGGGTTTTAGGATTGACAGCAAGAAGGCAAAGTTGGGAGAGTTAAATCTGGCAGAATTAGTTTTCCCCCAGTGAAATTTAAGTGGTATCAGAGAAGATAAGACTTAACTTTCAGTTATCTTTCCTCAGTCATAAATCTATGTTAGTAGGAGGCTGAAGCTACAAAATTAAAATAATGCACATTAATAATTTTAAAAGGCCTATTGATTTTGTATACAAATGCCATCAGCAGAAAACTAAAACAGGAAAAACGAACTCAGTTCAGTACACCATGCATGTAATGGGTGATTTGGCAATCTCCCATGTATGGATTATGGAGAGATGGGTCTGCAACTGTTAAAGTCAGCCTGCACTGTAATAAAACAAACAGCAGAAAACAGCAGAACCAATTAAGTGTATAACTGTTTCTTTATTTAGCCTTGATAATGCTAGCAGAAGTGTGTGGTGAACCCCACTTGAAGCTTCAGAATGTCCATTGTACTTTCTTACACCTTTGGTCATGGGTCTGGTTGAGACCCTTACAAGTTTCACATGATTTTTACATATCTGGCAATTTTGCCTATACAATAACATGTTCCCCTGTGGTGTCTGCAAATAGCTGGGAAATGTCAAGGTGTCCTTTACTCAAGGTGTATTGACATTAGATACTATCTCACTCTCGCACAAAGAAGGTCATGTTTAGAAGGCAATTATATTCCCACCATGTTACAGGCAGCTACTATATTTTCTCACCTAATTCATTAAAACTTTGTTTAGCATATTCATTAAACTTATTCTTTCATACAACTATCTATTAACTCTGGATTATTGTCTTTGTAGGCTATTACATTTTTGAAGAATATAATGTTCCAATATTTGAGAACTCTGGAGAAATACACCAAATGCACCAAAGATGAAAGAATTGTGAATGTTCTTGGCCATGAACTTCATTGTAGATATGTTGATGATGCTAAAGTTCCTCATTCTCTTTTATGCATTTGATAATATTTGATTGTTTGATATAGACCCATTGTGTTCTACAATACGGAAATAGGTCCATCAACCCAACTGGTCCATGCTGTCCAAACTAGTGCATTTGTCTGTGTTCAGCTCATATTTCTCTATACATATCCTACCCATGTCCCTGTTTCCCACATATCCGCCACCTTTTCCCTTTTTATCATGAATCTATGCCCCCTAATTTTTTATTTCTTTACCCTGGAAAAAAAGGCTATGACTGTTTATCTCTGTACCTCATGTTTTCATAAACCTCTTTGTGTGATAATTACAAGCAATTCTAGCTTAGGGAAGTGACATGAAATTGAGATGATTTGTTTTATGGTGAGAGGTAAAGAGTTGTCGAAGAGTAAAACTATTTTGGTGAATTGGCACACAATAATACTTGTTAGCCAGATGGGTCAAGAGAAAATAAAACTAGCCTGTTTTTTTCCCATCAAAATGTAAGCAATATATACAAGAAAAATTCAACATTTAAAATCATTCTTTGTAAAATCAAATATTGGTAAATGATTGTATTGATTAATGCCATTTGAGGAAGGGAAGTGGATTTAGAGCTCAGTCAGACATAATGATCCGGTATAAGACACTGACATATGCTTGTAAGGAATTAGGCTGATTGTCAGCTTTATTCCTTCCAACTCATCACAATCTACACAAGTCACAATCTTAGACTGCAGTGACAACTGGTGTACGGTACGATTAATTCAAATTGTGGCAGTAGCTGAGGCTCCAGTTAAGTAACTGTTGTTACAGAAAATAGTGAGTTTATGGATTGCAAAATATAATTGAGTTATATATACAAGGGGTCAAAAAATACTGCAAGATTCTACCTGCTTGTATTGTATCGGCTATGCTTGAATCTGTGGGAGTCTTGCCTTTGAATTATCATGTTATCGAGCTCTCCACTGGCTATCGTGTCAGAGGTACACCAAAGAAGAGGTACAAGGACTGCCGAAAGAAATCTCTTGGTGCCTGCCACATTGACCACTGCCAGTGGGCTGATCTCACCTCAAACCGTGCATCTTGGTGCCTCACAGTTCGGCGGGCAGCAACCTCCTTTGAAGAAGACCGCAGAGCCCACCTCACTGACAAAAGACAAAAACCCAACACCCAACCCCAACCAACCAATTTTCCCTTGCAACCACGTCTGCCTGTCCTGCATCGGACTTGTCAGCCACAAACGAGCCTGCAGCTGACGTGGACATTTACCCCTCCATAAATCTTCGTCCGCGAAGCCAAGCCAAAGAAAGAACTTTATGGATTCAAATATGGCTCTGGAGTATTGGAGATCTAATTTTGAGACATATATTGCACCATCAGCCTTACACATGGATTGTTTACCATGGCCTTGACATTTCTTTAACTGGACAGAAAATAATCTAATGACAAAAAAGACAAATTGAGTTATTTACAATGGCCTGGGTACTATTTATATATTAATCAGTAGCCCTTTCACACTGCCAAACCTCCAAAAAGGCAAGTAAATGACCTGGGGTCATGCAGATATCTCAAATCTAAAGGGAGCCCCAACCTCCAAAGGTGATGCCTTGAGTGATGTATTTTACATACACAGAGGGAGGGCAGAGAAATCATGATAAATGAACGCAATGCATAAGAGACCGTGGGAAAAAAAAAGACGCACAATTTAACAAGACTTGCAAGCGCAATGCATAAGAGACTGTGGGAAAATTTACTGCAGTGGACTTCAGATTGTTCAAACTTGGAAATTGAGAAGACATTGGGCTGAGCACTAATGCAAGTTCTATGATCGTACTGGGTAAAGAAGAACAACCTAGCACTTACATTGTATGATGTATTATAAGTAATCTTGAGATGATTTAAAGCACAGGTAAGTGCTGACAGCCCCACTGGCTGCTCTGGGACAGCTTCACCGGCCCTGTGAAATATAGCTGCAATGATATTAAAACTACCACACTGACACCTGCACACAGGCACTGATGTCACTAATGGTACCTGGTAGAGCCTGTTGCCCATTCATGCTACAGTCTACCACGTACCAAGTCAAATCTGAGTTAACTTGGCCAATCTCTGACAACATCGCTCACCAAGACTCAGAGCCCGGTTGACTTTTACCCACCCTGTCCGGTTGGGACCTTTTGAACTGCCAGATTACAAGCTACATAGTTGCTAAATTAACCGTTTCAACCCACTTTATTTGGCATTGTGATAATGGCAGTAACAAAAGTAGATCTGGCCATTATCACCATAGGGCTTATGTTAAATTTACAGAGTGGAAATTATTTGCCCATATTTGGACAGTGATTAAGTGCCATTTCTTAGACATGGCGAATTGAGAGAGCATAAAAAAATGAGAAATGTGCATCGCTTTTAATTTTTTTTTCTGGACCTCAGACTTGTAAAGCAAATGACAGTGTCAAAAACAGGAAGTGGCTGAGAATAAGCAAGGTGTCTATGGAAGTCCATGATTGTGGCTTCCAGAAGGGTGAATGTGAATTAAATGGCCCTTGAAATGGTGTACATGGGTTTCCACTGGTGACTCTAGGAAAGTCTCATTTGCCAATAGTACAACAGCTGGTGAAAGGGAAAGGTGGGGCATAGCAATGTCCTCGCTCTCAAAGCTGTCATATTCAGGGATATCTACCAGACAACTACTCGACATGGCCGCAGCAGTGCTGGTGATTGACCTTTTCCTCCATTCCTCAAAAATGTCCTTGAGTTTAGAACTATGAACTTCAATGGGGTTAGCAGAAGAGATTACCATCTCGACCTTGTCTAGGAACTGCATTCTCTCATGGGAAAATAGTAGTGAGCTTTGACATTGATAAACTGAGGACATATTTACGAGACATAAAAATATTTCTAGATATCAGTGAGAATGTGAAATGTAAAAGTGTTGATTTTTAAATGTTGCTTAGTGACCTAATAGTTACTTCATAGAAGGGGTATTGAAGAATAATATTGGAACATTAAAAATTATTTGTGCTTTGAAGAATAACATTATTTTGCCTTGCAGAAAACATTAAACAAAATGCGAATTAATTCTGCTCCTTGGTTTGTTCAATTTGATGAATGCTGGCTCTCCTGCAAAGCAATAATTCTTTGTCTCAGCTGCTTTGCCAGCCCATTGGTTTAGGCAGCCGTTCTCAAAACCATGGTTACAGATTTCTGAAATTCCCTTTGAGCCAAGGTCATAAAGGGAATATAAAATCTTATTATGTGTATCACAAGTGGCGAGTGTTTACTTAGCAGGCGCGTGTCAGGGTGATAATTCCAAAAGATCCAATTGTAGAATTTGTGTGATTTAGTGAACAGGACCTGGATGATGAACCACACTGTGATCAAGATAACATAAAGCTCTTTTTAAAAAAAAAATTCACGATTTTAGTCTACGTTGCAGACACAGAAAGTATATTTGAAGGCACATTAATTTGAAAGAAATGGGTCGATTCACACATGTAGCTTTTGGAATAATCCAATTTGCTTTATTACCAATGTCGTGCACGTGCCTTTTGCTCTTGAGTGCTTTCATGTTAACAAAATAGAGGTGCTGGGAAGACATAATGAGAATTGAGAACATAAATCCTTTGGGATGGATAAATGATTTTTAAGATTTTTAAAGAGAAAAGAAGGGAGTGTAATGTCATGCATCCAAATAGCAGAGATAACTTTATTGCTCTTATCAGAGCAGACAGTGGATGCTTGTAACTGTTGCTCCATCTCTCCCCACCAACAATACGGCTGTTTGGTATCCCATTTCTTTATCAACTTTTCATTTTGGTGTTCTTGTCTATCACTTTTTAAAAAAAATTCCCCATTGTCTTATTAATTTAGTACAGATTTTCATTCCTTGTTCTTGCTCCAATTGGGTACAACCTCTCATTTGCTTGCGATAAATCAGATTAATACTTTTCTAGCTAGTAAAGTACTTTTGAGTTCCAGTCATACTTATGATGAAGTGAAACGTGGAAGCAGGAGTGTACACAGGAAGGTACATAAATTGAAAGGAAATGAATCACATGATAATCTGCTTCTATGTTGCTCAAAAGGAATAAATGGTCCAGGGTAGCTCAAGAGCCCTCTCTTCCATGGGAACATGGGTATCCATAGGAGACAGTTTATCTAAAATAATATTCTTTGACATTATGAGCTACACTTTGTAATTAATGCATTACATTGATAACCATGATTTTTTAGGGCATATTCTTATGATCTTCTTATTCCAAGATTGGATTGACATGAGCAATAGTTTTACATTCATTTCGGTTGGAAAAAAAAGCAGAAATAAATATCGTGTCAGTCATGGTAACATTCAAACTTTTGGAATGATCCATCTATGTTTCTTAGGGAAGGAAATTTCTCCTCCTTCCCAGTACAGACTTAAGGTGAACTTAGACCAACCAATGTGGTTGAGTTTAATGCTTTCTCAGTTCAGGACCATTAAGGGCTGGACAATAAATGCTACTGGTGTCCACATCCTTTAAATTAATACATTTTTATCTAGTTTGCAAAATTACTTCAATGCTATGTGCATTAATCTTATCCAGAAGCCTTCAATACACAATTTTCTTTTTTTTCCTGAAAGTCAAAATGCACAACATCCGCTAAATTTGATTTATTAATGCACTCACTTTCTCCTGGAGCCATCAATTATATTACAGTACATAAACATGCTGGAGAAATTAGGCAACATCCATTGGAAGTAAAAAGTGGTCAATGTTTCAAACATGACCTCCTTCCTCAAGAGTGTATATAACCTCATCAATTATATTTATCAGATATAGTCAAGCCAACTTTATTTATTGTTCATACCATGCTCACACTGTAGGATGAGATAGTGTTTATCTCAGGACCACTGAGCATATTTACATAGATATAAGTTGGGAAAGCAGTTAACACATTAAAATATTAAGGTATTAAGACATCTACTCTGAAGGTCCATGGTGCCCTATCTATATCTGTTCTAGGAGTTCAGGATCCTGATGGCTTGGGGAAAAAGTTGTTTCCTACTCTAGACTTAAAGGCCCCGAGTGCTACGATGCCTCCTGTCACATGGCAGAAGGGAGAACATTTTACATGCGGGATGTGTAGATTCTTTCACAATGTTTATTGCTTTCCGCCTGTAGTACTTCGAGTGTAGTAGATGTCCTCCATGCTAGGAAGAAATGCCCCGATGGTCTTTTCCGTTGACTTCACTGTCCTCGGCAGGGTCTTGAGGTACAGTCTCCAAATCAGGAAGTGATACAGTTGCACAGGATGTTCTCAATACCAACTCTGTAGAATGCATTGAGGATGGTGAGTGGGAAATGGACTTTCCTTAGCCTTCGCAGGAAGTAGAAGTGCAGCTGGGCTTTCTTGGCTATGGAGCTGGTGTTAAAGGGACCAAGTGAGGTTCTCCACCAAGTGCACTCCAAGGAACTTGATATCTTGATAACTTCAACAGCCAAACCGTCAATGGTCAGGGGAGTATGATCTCCCTGGACCCTCCTGAAGTCCACAACCATCTCTTTTGTTTTTTTTTTAACGTTCAGATACAGGTTGCTGGCTCTGCACCAGTTTGTTAGTGTCTGGACCTTGTCTCTGTATGCTGCCTCCTCGTTCTTACTGTCACTGTTGTGTCGTCTGCAAACTCGATGATGTGGCTCCAGCTATGTTTGACTGCAGAGTCTTGGGTCAGCAGAGTGAACAGCAGTGGACTGAGCATGTACCCATGGGGACCCCCGTGCTCAGTGTAATGGTCTTGGAGGTGCAGTTTCTGATCCAGATCTCCCCGTCAGGAAGTCGAGAATCCAATTGCAGAGGGAGGTGTTTAGACTCAGCAGGCTCAACTTCCTTATCAAGTAGTGAAATATGATTGCGTTGAATGTCAAACTGAAGTCCATCAACACCATTCGAACATACAAGTCTTTATTTTCCAGGTGGGTGAGGGCAAGATGAAGGGCGGTGGTGATAGCATCATTCATGGAGTGGTTGGATCTATGTGCATTCTGCAGGGAGTCCAGTGAGGGGGGCAGCAGGAGCTTGATGTGCCCCATGATGAGCCTCTCGAAGCACTTTGTGACTATGGACGTGAGTGTGACAGGGCAGTAATTGTTGAGGCAGGACACAGTTGACTTCTTTGGCACAGAAACAATGGTGGTGGCTTTGAAGTACGTAGGGACCATGGTGCTACTCAGGGAGATGTTGATGTTCGGTGAGAACATCTGCTAGCTAAGCCTCACAACCCCTGAGCACTCTGTTAGGGAAGTTATCTGATCCAGCAGTTTTCTTTGGGTTGAATTTGCCTAGATCTCTCTTAACATTAGCCACTGTAAGACACAGCACCTGATCGTTTGGAGGAGGGGTGGTCTTTTCCACTGCCACATTGTTTTTCACCACAAATTGTAGAAATTGTTCATTTCATCTGGGAGGGAGGCATCATCAGCCTTTGCAGATGGAGTAGTCTTTTGGATGAGACATATAAGGCAATCAAACAACTGAAAAGTGGCAAAGCAGCAGGTATGGATGGAATCCCCCCAGAGGTCTGGAAGGCTGGCGGCAAAACTCTGCATGCCAAACTGCATGAGTTTTTCAAGCTTTGTTGGGACCAAGGAAAACTGCCTCAGGATCTTCGTGATGCCACCATCATCACCCTGTACAAAAACAAAGGCGAGAAATCAGACTGCTCAAACTACAGGGGAATCACGTTGCTCTCCATTGCAGGCAAAATCTTCGCTAGGATTCTACTAAATAGAATAATACCTAGTGTCGCCGAGAATATTCTCCCAGAATCACAGTACGGCTTTCGCGCAAACAGAGGAACTACTGACATGGTCTTTGCCCTCAGACAGTTCCAAGAAAAGTGCTGAGAACAAAACAAAGGACTCTACATCACCTTTGTTGACCTCACCAAAGCCTTCGACACCGTGAGCAGGAAAGGTCTTTGGCAAATACTAGAGCGCATCGGATGTCCTCCAAAGTTCCTCAACATGATTATCCAACTGCACGAAAACCAACAAGGTCGGGTCAGATACAGCAATGAGCTCTCTGAACCCTTCTCCATTAACAATGGCGTGAAGCAAGGCTGTGTTCTCGCACCAACCCTCTTTTCAATCTTCTTCAACATGATGCTGAACCAAGCCATGAAAGACCCCAACAATGAAGACGCTGTTTACATCCGGTACCGCACGGATGGCAGTCTCTTCAATTTGAGGCGCCTGCAAGCTCACACCAAGACACAAGAGAAACTTGTCCGTGAACTACTCTTTGCAGACGATGCCGCTTTAGTTGCCCATCAGAGCCAGCTCTTCAGCGCTTGACGTCCTGCTTTGCGGAAACTGCCAAAATGTTTGGCCTGGAAGTCAGCCTGAAGAAAACTGAGGTCCTCCATCAGCCAGCTCCCCACCATGACTACCAGCCCCCCCACATCTCCATCGGGCACACAAAACTCAAAACGGTCAACCAGTTTACCTATCTCAGCTGCACCATTTCATCAGATGCAAGGATCGACAATGAGATAGACAACAGACTCGCCAAGGCAAATAGCGCCTTTGGAAGACTACACAAATTAGTCTGGAAAAACAACCAACTGAAAAACCTCACAAAGATAAGCGTATACAGAGCCGTTGTCATACCCACACTCCTGTTCGGCTCCGAATCATGGGTCCTCTACCGGCATCACCTACGGCTCCTAGAACGCTTCCACCAGCGTTGTCTCCGCTCCATCCTCAACATCCATTGGAGCGCTTTCATCCCTAACGTTGAAGTACTCGAGATGGCAGAGGTCGACAGCATCGAGTCCACGCTGCTGAAGATCCAGCTGCGCTGGATGGGTCACGTCTCCAGAATGGAGGACCATCGCCTTCCCAAGATCGTGTTATATGGCGAGCTCTCCACTGGCCACCGTGACAGAGGTGCACCAAAGAAAAGGTACAAGGACTGCCTAAAGAAATCTCTTGGTGCCTGCCACATTGACCACCGCCAGTGGGCTGATATCGCCTCAAACCGTGCATCTTGGCGCCTCACAGTTTGGCGGGCAGCAACCTCCTTTGAAGAAGACCGCAGAGCCCACCTCACTGACAAAAGGCAAAGGAGGAAAAACCCAACACCCAACCCCAACCAACCAATTTTCCCTTGCAACCGCTGCAATCGTGTCTGCCTGTCCCGCATCGGACTTGTCAGCCACAAACGAGCCTGCAGCTGACGTGGACTTTTACCCCCTCCATAAATCTTCGTCCGCGAAGCCAAGCCAAAGAGTCTTTTGGTTAGTGATATATTGGATCCCCTTCCCAAACGTGTCGCGTGTCCTTGCTGTCCTGAAAGTGACTCTGAATGTGCCTCCCTGATGGCCTTAGACAGCTCGGGTCTTGCCATCACCATGGCTGCCTTGTCACCTGATCAGAAGGCTGCGTCTTGGTTCCTGAGCAGTGCATGCACCTTTGCAGTCATCCATGGCTTCTGATTAGAGCAAGCAGTGATGGATTTGGGTATGGTGATGTTGATAGTAAACTTACTGTGTAATGTAGCTGGTCACTGTTGCCGTATACTCCTCCAGGATGATGCAGTTTTCAGTGGTTGCTGGTTCTTTGAATATGTGTCTGTCTGTGAGCTCAAAGCAGTTTTGAAATGCATGAATGGTCCCACTGGCCAGGTCTTAAGGTGCTTCAGGACTGGTCTGGAGAATCTAGCAAGCAGTCTGTATGCTGGATTTGCATTACAGAGGTGTGGTCTGAATATCCGAGGTGGGGTCGGGGCTCCTCCCGATATGCATCGAGAAGCTCGTGTACACAAAGTTCAACGTGTTCGCCCCTTCTGTAGAAAGTCCACATACTGATAGAATTTAGGAACCCCTGACCTGAGGTTTGCCTGATTAAGTCCCCAGCAATGATGTTCAGTCCGTCAGGGTGTGAGGTCTGCAATTCATTAGCATTCCCGGGGGGGTGGGGGGTGGGAGGGGAATGAACACACCTACTAAGAGGACTATGGTGAATTCCCATGGTAGATGAAATGATCAGCACCTAACAGTCACAAATTCTGCCAGTGTTAAGAAGTGACCAGAAACTTATACCAAATCCTTACTCCATTTCTGTGTTGATGTAAACGCACAGGCCACTGCCGTGGACTTTTCCAAACAGAGCAGCATCTCTGTCAGCAAGAAATAAAGTGAGCCCATCCAGTTGAATTGCGGCTTCCGGGACCCTGTCGCTGAGCCACGTTTCATGGAAGACTAAAGCACAGTCGTCCCTGTACTCACGCTATGCGTCCCTCTAGATTCAGATTTCATCCATTTTATTCTCCAGGGAGCAGATGTTGGCGAGCAAAATGGATGGCAAGCCAGGCAGCAAGGGTTTGCTCTCAGCCTAGCTCACTTTCTCCACTTTGCACACGACTTCCTTCTCCTCCGCCATCCCGAGGCTTTATGGCCTAGTCCCTGCAGCAGCCCGTGGCCGCGTAACTTGGCCCGGAGGTAAGTATATACATTTCTAACTAAGTATTTTAAATTGTAGCAACCTGTCATCATAACTTTACAATCTAAAATTATATTACACTTTAACTAAACTATTTTACTGTAATTAAAAGAAAAACAAAGTGAAACTACTGGTGTCCTGGAGAGGCCCCTGCGTCTGACATTGCACCGCCTCCAGACTTGCCTTTCAAATCTGCTGGATTAACATGTGTCTGTCTGAATGAGTCACAATGAGAAATTCACCCACTTCTTATTTAGGGCTTAATTTAAAGATACTTTCTCCACTCTCCTCTTATGAACAGAAATGGGACACATTCTTAAGAATACTGGAAAGATCATGCACAGTGCCCCTCTGATTTATCTCTGCAATGTATAATACAATATTCAAGAGCTGATTTTTTTTTCCCAATTTGAGGTCCTTCCTTAGTCATCATAATAATACCTGTACCACATCTTTAAATAACCTACCAATCATCTTTTTGTATGATTACATTGCAGACAAGCAGCAATGGAAATTCACCAAGGCAGTGTTATTGTTTTTCTTTTTAGACACTATATTTATTGATAACTATTAATACTAGAACACCTTAGTCAAATCAACCCCATCTAAGTGCAAGTATATGTGTGTGTGTGTGTGTGTGTGTGTGTGTGTGTGTGTGTGTGTGTGTGTGTGTGTGTGTGTGTGTGTGTGTGTGTGTGTGTATGTAACCCAAACCATTACAGCTTAGGCACAATTCTGGAAAGTCATTCCAAAGTTCAGTCTTTTAAATCCATTGTCAAAATGCAGACTTTTAAACTGATGCATAGAAACAATCATGAAACAGAAGGGAAAGACTAAGTGACTGGATAGCTGAAAACTCAAAAATCCTTGTCAAGTTTCTTACAGAGAAATATCCTTTCGTACAAATGGTTGCCACAACTCCCCTTTTCTTTGTATAGGGGAAACAAAATGCGTGACTTCCTTGATGCTTCCAAGACCCAGGTACAGGTGAATCAAAGTGACTTTTCTTTTTGTCACGGTGGGCATTCAATAACTTCCCTGACAGGGAGAATCAGCCGATTTGACCATTATAACACGGAATCATTCCTGCTCAGTGTTCAATGAGATAGCAGTTGGTCATAAAAGTGCTATTCCTTTGTGTTCCAAACACATGACTCTCTCACCACCCATGTGCCTGGGAAAAGCACCCAATGCTCTTTCTCCTCTACAAAGTAGTGAATTTGGGTACAGTCTTTACTAACTGTTGCCACCCAGTCTCTCTGAACCTGTGAATGGTTGCAGTCTATATTAGCCCTTAAAGTGAAACTCGCACTAAATTAAATGGGAGCTCATAAAACCTCACCTCCACAAAGTCATTTTTGATCTATAAGAGCAAACTTTTAACTGCAACCTACAATGTTTGAAATAATCCATTCTCTATTGTTAAATGATGTAATATAGACAAATATAACATTGTTCAGCAGTGGATACAAATAATATTTTTCAATTTGCTGCAAAATGTTGTAAACTTAACATCTTGAAAGGCAATCAGCAATTACGTTTTCCTTGCCTCTAATATGAATTATCATTAAACCCTATTCCTGCAGAATTAGACTCCAGTTTAAGAATTGTCTATTTTTGTTACCCAAGAACACTAAGGGACTATGGTCAGTATACACCTCAAGTGGTCCCTAAATTGTGCAGATGCAAAACTAGTACAAGCGACAATAATTCTTTCTCTAGGTAGAATAATTCTTTTGCTGTTCATTGAATTTCTTGGATAAGTCAGCCACTGGATGGTCAATATTACCATAACCATTATTTTGTAATAACACCGCTCCCACAGCTTCATCACTAGCATCGGCTGCTAAAGAAAATGGCTTCTCAAAATCAGGTGACTTAAGCACAGGCTGGTGACATAAAATGGCTTTCAGTTTATCAAAGGCTTCCTGACAAAGTTCTGTCCAAATAAACTTTTCACCCTTCTTCAGAAGGGTAGTCAAAGGAAAGGCAATATCAGCAAAAATATTTACAGCACTTTCGACCATTCCCGAAAACCTCCCAACAGCTTTCTGACCTATGGGAACGGGAAACTCAAAAATTGTCTGAACCTTTACCTGAAAAGGCGCCAACTTGCCTTGACCAACCACATAGCCAAGGTAAGTCACAATAGAATGGCCAAATTCACCTTTAGTTAAATTAAAGTTTGCTTGTGAATGTTTGTCAAACAATTTCTCGAACTCAGAGATATGTGCTTCCCAGGTGTCATTCCCTGTAACAAAATCATAAATACAAGCATCTATATGTTCTAAACCTTGAATCACAGAATTAATCATTCTTTGGAATGTCCCTGGAGGATTTTTCATTCCAAATGGTAAAACATTGTATTTATAAAACCCTGATGAGGTCATAAATGCAGAAATTCCTTACCCCTGTCTGTTAAGGGAACACATGAGTAACCTTTTAATGTCCTTCTTCATAATAAACTTAACCTTTGCAACCTTGTCCACACCATAAGATAAGCATTGGTCTTTGTTACTACATTAACTTTCTATAATCAGTGCAAAATCTAATCATCCCCTCTGGTTTAGGCACCAGGTCACAAAGTGAACTCCAATCTGAGGCAGAAAGTCTAATAATATCATTCTTTAGCATATATTCAACCTTGTGATCTACCAACCTGCACTGTTCAGCATCATTCGATATGGATGTTTGATAGGTTTTGCATCTCCAACATCAACATTATGACAAGTTATTGGGGGTCTCTTAGGCACATCTGGAAACAAGTTCCTAAATTTCAAAAGTAGCTGTTCCATTTGCTCTTTTTCCTGGGGCTGAAGATAAACTAACCAATCATCCAAATTCTGCAAAACACTCGAATTAGACAGATGAGCTGGGTCAATGTTTTGTTTGAAGTGACCCACACAAGATTAAGTTGTACCATCTCATGATCCCTGGACTATCAGCAACCAATGCCATTGGTGAAGGGCTGTTCGTTGCTAAAAGCCAAGTTCTCAAAATAAGATTTTAACATGGTGACATTGCAGCCCTGTGTTTTACATCTCCAATCAGATGTTCTAACTACATAGCTGACTTCATTCACATTTGACTCTATCTCATACAACCTGAAAATTTAGCCCTCAGTGGACTGGAATTTGTTGAGAAAAGGATTATCACTTTATCCCCTGATTTAAAAGTTCTCACCCTAGCCTTCTTATCATACAAGACCTTCATTTTAACTTGAGCTGTTTTCAAATTTTCTTGAGCTAATTTACAGATGCTGCAAATAATCTTTAAACTTTGAAACATGAACCAACAAATTCAGCTGGACATCCCCGTTAACCCTATTGTTCCTTCAATAACACTAAAGGCCTCTAACTTGGTGTCTAAACACTAGCTCAAAAGGACTAAAGTCTAATGATTCTTGTACAGACACTCTCACTGCAAACAAAAGCAAATGAACACCCTCATTCCAGTCCTTCTCATTCTCAAAACAATAGGTCTTCATCATGGTTTCGAGGGTCAATTAGGATCTCTCTATCGAGCACGTCGAAAGAATCAAAGGCTTGTTGATCCAAACCAAAGGCTTTTATTAACTAAAAGACTAGAGCATATCACATGTAGGTCAACCAGTCCAGAATGACCTGGCCTGGCTCGGAGAAACCCTTTAAGACCTGCCAGTAGGCGTGGCTATGCTCTCAGCCAATCATAGTCATCCTACACTACAATCTGTACATATACACATTGGTGATAGAATCTGTACTATCACACTCTCCGAGGCCCCTTTGGGATTCTGGATGATATGCAGATGACGTGATTTGGTTGGTTCCTAATTTATGAACTATCTGTTCAAACATCCCCGACATGAAATTACTTCCCTGGTCTGATTGAATCTCTTTAGGCAAACCAACTAAAGTGAAACATTTTATATGAATTTTTGGCAAAGCTTTAGCTTTAATATTTTTAAGTGGTATTGCTTCTGGAAACCTGGAGGCTGTACACATAACAGTCAACAAATACTGATTCCCAGCTTTTGTCTTGGGCAATGGTTCAACTCAATGCACAATAACTTTAGAAAAGGGTTTGTCAAATGCTGGAATGGGTTGTAATAGAGCTATTGGGGGAACCTGATTGGGTTTACCCACAACCTGACAAATATGAAATGTTCAGCAAAATGCCACAATACTTTTTCTTATACTAGGCCAATAGAATTGTTTCATAATCTTATATATAGTTTTCTTTACACCAAGATGACCACTCAAGGATGCACTCTAGGCCAAGTTTAAAATTTCATCCCTATAGGCTTTAGGAACTACAACCTGGTGAACAACTGCCCATGCTTCACCGACAGGGATATCAGGTGATCTCCACTTCCTTATTGACATGCCATCCTTGAAATAATAACCAACTGGTACTTTCTTAATTTCTTTATCAGAGAGAGATGTATCCTTCACTTTACTAAGACCAGGATCTCTGTTCTGCCCCACTATAAAATCTTTTTGGGTTAGCAATACATCCTTACACTCAGGTTTAACACCAGAACTCTGGTCCAAAGAAGAAGGTTGTAAATTATTTGGCAGGTCATTACAACCTGAATGCTGTCACAGATTTCGGTCCCTGTGCAATCAGTCTGCACAGCACCATCTGCACTAGGAAGATTTTTAGCCAAAGCTTGAGTTACTGCACAGGACCTGAATATCAGAATCTGCCTTTGTCTCATCAATGACTGACTTAGCTGTCAACTGGACCACAGGGACGACTTTATCCTCTGCAAGGTCATTTCCTAATAGCAATGAAACTCCCTCCACTGGTAAACTTGATCAGATCCCTATCGTAACAGATTCATCAACTAAGTCTGATTTCAACATTATCCTGTGCAGAGGTATCAACTCCGGCTCACCTCCCTCCCCCCCCCCCCCCCCCACCCCAGACAGTAAATCAAATTTATTTTACACATGGCAGTCTCATGGACAAACTCCAAAACACTGTCCAATACAAATGACAGGGTGGCACCAATATCTCAATGGATTTTCACTGTCATTTGTGGTGAACCTTCCTCTACCGAAATCAAACCATTTGACACAAAATATTTGAATTCATCCCTAATGTTATCAGCAGATCTGGAATCTTTTTGTTGCATTTTTTTGAATATGTGCCTCTGGTCCTTTCTCCTTTTCTTTATTTTTTCTTGGCACAGAACAATTTGCTAGCACTTGACCAGGTTTCTTACAATAGTTTCAAAGGGGACCTGAAGGTATTTCCTTTACTTGCTTCCCTTCATCTTTACTCCTATCACTATTTCCTGATTTATTTTCTAACTTACTTGGATGGTCCCTCTTCCCCTTTTGGAAGGTTCTACTTAGTACAAATTTAACATTGTTGGTTAAAGTTTTCTCATCTGTTTAATTAGAAAATTCCTGCCAAGTTTCCACTCCTTTTTCATCTAAATATGCTTTTATGTTATTAGGCACACACCTTTTAATTTCCTTAACTGACATTCACTCTCTCAGTCTGTTATAATCATCATTTGTATTTTTTTGATGTGTACCATTGATCAAACACCTTTGTCATATGCAAAATCCATATAATTCTGGTTCACCAATTTCCTCAATTGTCCGATTTTTTGTCTATAAGCTTCTGGATTCAATTAATAAACTTTAAGCACAGCTTTCTTTACAGTCTCATAATCAGCACCTTTTTCAGTTATAAGGGCAGAATAAGCCTGCTAGGCCTTTCATTCAATCATGCTTAGTAACATGAGGGACCAATGGTCTTGTGGCTGCTTTAAACTCTCAGCAAATGTTTGAAATGCTGGAAGTATTTATCAATCTTAGACTCATCAAATGAAGGGACTAACCTAACTCTACTGGTTACAAACCTCTCACTAGGACCAGATGGTGGAATGCCATTTCTCACCTTCTCTCTCACAAACTGCCTTTGCTCCATTGCTTCCTTGGCCTCAAATCTACATTTTTATAACTCTACCTCAAAAGCATGTAGCTCAAACTGCCTTTGTTTCTCTGCTTCTTCAAACCTACATTTTTATAACTCAATCTGTTCCAACGGTAACCACTGCACAAGGAATTTACTCTCAGGAAACTCCTCTTCTCCAAACTTCCTCACTGTTATATAAGTTTTTACTGTGATCTCCACATATCTGCCATTTTCATAGACAGTTTTATCGCAACAAGTCCCAACTTTTGGACAATAAATCCCAACTCATCATTTTTCACCCTCTGCAAACCCAGAGAGAATGGTGATTTCAAAAACTCATCAATATCCATTGCTGTTCTTTTCCCACACACCCGCAACAGTTTAGGCACAATTCTGGAAAGTAATTCCAAAGTTCTGTCTTAGATATCTATTGCTGAAACACAGACTTTTAAACTGATGCTACAAAGAGAAAGGAGAGACTGAAGCCCCTTTCACACTTGCAAGTGATTCCAGGAAATAACTGCCAATCAATCTTTAAAGTGCCAAGTGTGAAATCAAAAGCTGCTCAATGCCGGCGTCAGATGATGTCATCTCATGACGGGGATTGATGGCCTCGACCCCGTTACAATCCCTGGTGTCTGCAGATGCCAACATTGCGATCAGGCAAGTGTGAAATGGATAATTGCATTGTGGGATTGGAATGACCCAAGTTTTGTGTGAGTGCATGAATGTGAAGGAAGATTAAAATGAAGGTATAAACTTTGCAGTGAGAAAGTCGCAGCAGGAGAGAGGGGAAATAATTTTTAAGCAGCGTGGGAAAGTTGGTAATGGTATAGCGCACAATTTATAAAGACTGTGGGGGAAAAAGCAATGGTGGACCTCACTTCCCAGAATGCTGTGTGGTAGAGAAACTCCTCCATAAATGCTCCGTTGCTGAAACTGGTCATACAGCCCTTTTTCTGCCATATTGAATTCTGGGAAAGCAAGTCCACCATCGCTTTTCCCCCACGGTATTTATAAATTGTACGCGATAGTGCTACCAACTTTCCCACGCTATAGAAATTATGCGCTACAGCGCTACAAATTTTCCCACGTTAGGTAAATTGAGTGCTGAAGTGCTACCAATTTTCCCACGCCATTTAAAAATTGTCCGCTCTTGATATTTATTGCTAGCTCTTTCCCACAGTCTCTTATAAAGGTCTATATAGGTTGGCACAACAACAACAGAAGTTGGAAGCTCTGTTGCCATACATAAAGCTTAATTATGTAACAATTAGGCATGATTAATTTTGTTCAAATAGAAGATCATAGAACATTGATCAGGATTTAGGGCAGGCCCACCATCGCCTGATGTGTCATGATGTCACCAGTAGAAGGTAAAACACTCCTAACCCCAAGGATGGCACCTTGCAAGTATGAAAGAGTTTAGTGACCCAGTTAGGAGTGCTCAAGTGTGAAAAGTGAAGCCCCCCATTCCTATCCTGGGACACTAAACAGCCAATTTAGAGCGATGCAAGTGTGAAAAGGGCTTGAGTGACTGAGCTGTTGAAAACTCATAAATGCTTGTCAAGTTTCTTCCAGAAAATATCCTTTTGTGCAAACGTTTACCACAACTCCCCTTTTCCTTACCTGGGGAAACAAAACGTGTGACTTCCACGATGCTTACAAAACCCAGGTACGTGTCAATTAAAATGACCTTTCCTTTTGTTACAGTGGGCATTCAATAATTCCCCTGGCAGGGAGAATCAGCCGAATTGACCATTATCACACAGAGTCATTCCTGCTCAGTGTTCAATGAGATAGACTCTGATCATAAAAGTGCTCTAGCTTCAGTGTTTTCCCCATGTGTTTCTCTCACCATCTGTGTCCCTGTCTCCTCTACAAAGTAGCAGTCTGGGTACAACCTGTACTAGCTGTTGCCACTCAGTCTCTTACGTGCATTAAAGTGATACTCCCAATAAATGAAACGGGAGCTTGAAATCTTATATTCTCATTCCTTTTACTTTGTCCTTCTGTGATTGATGTAACATTCTCTTCGAATACTCCATTCCTCCATATTTCATAAGATGATCTTTCTCATCATCCAGCATGATTAATGCACTTTATTGATTTTTTAAAATTCTCTCTGTATTGCACAATAAGTTCATTTAGATTTGTTTTCTGTTTACAGTTCTTTATTTGTTTACATGTTTAGGCTGTGTACATTTTTTTTAACGCTACCAATAAGTGGTAATTCTGGCTTGACTGCAGAAAAAGGAATCTCAGGTTTGTAGGTGATGTCATGTATGTACTCTGACAATAAATCTGAAATCGGAATGTGAAATCTAACAACTCTTGCGTGTTCCTTTAAGCCATCCCTCAGGATTAAAGGGTTGTCTATCACTTGCCCATCTTTCTCAACTGCATGAAGGGTGAGAACAACACCTGCTGAAAACTGAGTTCGAACCACACTGCTTAGGCCCCACTGCTGTTCCAAGCATAAAAACACATTTTGGGGTTAATTGCTGGGTGAACTTTTGATTCTGATGGCAATACCTTTTGCCATAGACTCCACCATATACTGAGTTGAGTTCCATACCAGACCAGTGAACATAACACTAGAGCACTGGATCGCCACAGCACAGTGATATTGGAAAAAAATTACTGAAGGAAGTTTGGACATTTTCCATCACGTCTGTTTTTTGAAGCGGCTGATTTTTGAAAATTTTCTTCATCCATGGCATCAGGCACAGACTCAGTGGCATCTTTCCTCATTCCTTCTGCATATCACATTTCCATTCCAATTGGCACACTTAGATTGGCACAGCCACAAAAAGATGATCCCAGTTCATCAAGCCAGGAATCAAGGCTCCTGGTTTTCAAATCAAAAGTTTTATGTGAATTATTGAAATGCAATTAAATGAACATATAAAGTTGAAAATTCAATTCAGCTTTATTTGTTCATTTAATTGTAGATTTATCTATTAGTTATGTTAGTCACACAAAAAACAAATAGATGTGTCTGCATTATAATCTTGTTTGGTGAAACATGTAGTGTTCAGCCTCAACTGATATTTACTTGTGGTGAACTACTTTAACCATATTACTCACCCTGCACCTATTAGTTCCTTTCTAATCAAAAGAACAAGACTAATGCCACTCTTCAAGGTCATGTGCCTCTGCAGAGGCTTTTGGGAGAAAACAAAAAATAAGGTTCTTTTTTCTGTGGGCTGTGAAGTCAGTGAAGGAGAAAATTGACTTATAAAAAACTGAATTTGTAATGGTATTGTTTTAAGAATTGCTGAAGGAAATACTTTCAATAAAAAAAAAGACAAACAACTTGTCTACTTTAAATTGGCTTGCAGCTTACCAGCTGATTTACAGCATTTATGGAGATTGAACTCTATACCCCTGCCAACTGAATGAAGGCATGGATATATGGAGTGATTCAACATGTGAAAAGAAAATAATGTGGAGATCATCAGTTTATGAGAGTCGGGCCACTGTATATTTATGGTTAATGCAGTCGTGTTTCATGATAAATGAGCTCGATCCTGAGATGTTTTGTCAAATTACTGAGTGTGACTCACCTGTTCATTATATCCTTCAGCCTTTTGATTGGCAACGACACAGAGTTAAGTTTCTCCGTGGAGAGAAAATATTGTGACAGGCCATTATTCCAGCATCATAGCATCTGTGGAAGTGATACACTTGTTACGAAAAATCCTTTGTAAGGATTATAATTACTACACATGTAAAACAGAAGTGACATGTTCCATGCAAGCACAACTGGTGTCAAGCTGTCCTTTAGAGGCAATGGAAGTGATTTGTTTTCCATAAATGAGATTCAAAGGCATACACAGAGAAGACTAATACAACTTGTCTGTAATCCTCTGCTCATAGATTTTGAGCCTGAGTAGGGCTTTGCAATCTAGCATATTAGCTTCAGTTACAGAAGATTTCCCAGTGTGACAAGACAGTGGCTTTTCGTTTCAGGATACTTGACAGCAAAGTAATTTACCATTTTAAATTAATGACTTTGATTAAAAAGTAGTTGAATTGCTGAAAACATTAGTTGTCAACCATTTTATCTCCCAGAGATTACATTCAATAGTTCTTTTACTTACTGCGGGCCACCTCAACAAATTCAAGGAGGTGGAGAGGAGTTTGCATATTGGCTAGACTGCTTCCAGGCCTAACTGAACACGACCAGGGATGTCTTCCATGCAGACGAGCTCCAGAGGTCAGTGCTCATCTCAAGAGTAGGGACGAAGGGGTACACAGTTGTTCGAGACTGCCCGACATACGAGGCCATTGTCGAGGTGCTGAAGGCCCACTACATGAAGGCCCCGAACGAGGTCCTAGCAAGGCACTGGCTCACCCTACGCCGCCAACAGCCCAGAGAGTCGATTGATGACTATCTGCTGGATCTGCGGACGCTGGCTAAGAAGTGCAGGTATGAGGCCGCTTCGAGCCGCATCCGGGAAGATGAACAGATCTAGGACACTCTGTTCACAGGCATCTGCTCGAGGTACACGAGGCAGCGACTGCTCGAGTCAGGAAGGAAGGACCTCGCTAGCCACTTTGAGCTGGCCAAATCACTGGAACAGGCCAGTCTCGAGAATGACGACCTTGAGGCCAGCGAACTTGTGCTCTCGGGTGATCACTTCCAAGGGTCACCTGTTTGCGCTTCAGCGGCCTCCACTTTAACGGTTGCCGCCTCCTGAACCCGGGAATGTTTTTTCTGTGGCAAAGGGCAGGACCCCTGTGCCCGCTGCCCGGCCGAAGACTTGGCATGCTCCAGCTGCAGGAAGAAGGGACATTGGGCGAGGGTCTGTTGCGCAAAGAGAGGTCTAGAGAAGTGCCTGTAGCACTTCTGGGTCCAAATCCAGCTGCAAGCCGTCTGCCCCGGACTCACCTGAGATCACCTGCTGCACAACCCACCATCTATGGACATGGAGCAAAAAGGCTTGGTAGCCATCTTGAAGTGGCCCTATTTTGAATTCAGTACCATCGTCATTTGAGGAGGAAGGAGGGCAGCCATCTTGCCATGCCACGAGGTCAGCACCATCTAATCCACACAAGTCAACCCAGGACAGAGGGGGCCACTGTCATGTGGGAAGAACATGGCATCTCCAGCAACTGGCATCACTGGTCCTCGACCAGAACAGACCTCACCAGCTCAGCAACTCGATGGTGAAGGTAAACAAACATTTGACAAAGTGCCTGATTGAAAAAGGCTCCACGGAAAGTTTCATAAACTCACAGACTGTATAAAAATATAACTTAAAAATGTACTCGTCTAATTACCGAATCTTCCTAGCGTCCCAGTCCCATTCGGCGCGTGTACAGAAACATTGTACAGTTCATCTGTCGTTTGAGGGGGGAGGGGTAAATTTTGTAAATTTCGCATGTATATTTTAGATGAATTTTATGCTCCAGTATCATTGGGTCATGACTTCCTGTGTCACCTTAAAAGCGTGATCTTTGAGTTTTCTGGTCCTCTTTCCCTGGTAACTGTTCGGAACGGAGGGCCCTCAAAACCAGGACCCACTTGCAGCCTCTCTACGGTGAACATCGACATGCCCTCCCCCCTTTGTTCCCAAATCTGTCTGCTGACTGGAGGCTCATCGCCACCAAGAGTCTTGACCCTGATAGAATGTGCCCCCCTGTTAGAGCTTCCACTCCCCAGGACCACAAAGGCTTTGAGGAGATGTCTGGGGTTTTTATCATATTGCACCCAGTGGGCCCCTCAATACGCCAACAAAGTTCGTCCCCTCTTAAAGGCCATCACTTTCCCACTTTAGTCTAAAGCCCAGATGGCTTTAAATTACATCCGAAGTTACATTGCAAAAGCTGTCATGCATGCAGTGAATGAGAATGTACATTTCCAAGTGGAAAGTGTCGCTTCGGACGTAGCCTTGGCTGCAATTCTCAATCAATCTGGCAGGCCGGTTGCCTTTTTCTTACGGATGCTTCAAGGCCATGAGCTCCGCAACCCATCTGTGGAAAGCAGGCCCATTCCATAAAGGAAGCCGTAAGGCAATGAAGGCACTACCTGGCTGGTAGAAGATTTATTCTCCTCACGGAGTAGCACTCTGTCGCATTCATATTCAGCAATGCCAAGAGGGGAATTATCAAAAATGACGAAATTGTTAGGTGAAGGATCGAATACTCCACCTACAATTTTGACATCATCTTCCAGCCAGGGGCCTTAACGCCCCTCCAGCTGCCTTGTCCAGTGCATGCTGTGCCACTGCACACACCGGTCAACTGTGGGCCATACACAATGAGCTCTACCATCCAGGGGTCACTCGCATGGCTCATTTTGTCAAGTCCCACAACTTGCTCTACTCAATAGAAGATGTCCAAAACATGGCCAGGTCATGCCAGATCAGCGCTGAGTGAAAGACGCACTTTTTTTTGCCCGACAAAAGCGCAGCTGATTAAATCATCCAGGCCCTTCGAATAGCTCAGTACCAATTTTAAGAAACCTCTCCCCTCTACTTTATCTCAGTCATCGATGAGTACTCCTGCTTCCCGTTCACCATTCCATGCCAAGACACGTCCGCCTTTTGTGTTATGAAGGCCCTAGACTCTATTTTCACCCTGTTCAGGTATCCCAGCTATATTCATAATGAACGGGACTCGGCCTTCATGAGCAATGAGCTGTGTCAGTCCCTGCTAGTGAGGAGCATAGTGTCTAGCAGGACTAACAGTTACAACCCCCAGGGGAATGAGCAGGTTGAAAAGGAAAACACCACAATCTGGATGGTTGTCAAATTTGCCCTGAAGCAAAAAGGCCTTCCAGACTCGCGCTGACAGGATGTCCTCCCCATCGCGCTCCACTCAATTTAGTCGCTACTCTGCACTGTGACTAATGCTTCTCCTCATGAGCTCATGTTTACATTCGACAGAAGATTGGCATCAGGGAGTACACTCCCAACCTGGCTCACTAGTCCTGGTCCGCTCCTTCTCAAGAAGCATGTGAGGAGAAGCAAGCTCAAGTCCCTGGTGGAAAGGGTGAAATTGCTCCACGTGAACCCCATATACACCTATGTGGAGTACCCGGATGGCAGGGAGCACACCTTCTCTATCAGGGGCCTGGCACCCACCGGAACAGAGGATCCAGTTGCCTTAGGTGCCCCACAAGCTTCTGAGCTTTTTCTCCTCAACCCCACTCAGGGCTTCAGGGGACCCGGTTCAGGAGGAGTGTGAACCCCCCCTTCTTTCATCGAGCTGGAGCCCCAGCCAACTACCCTTCCATCACAGGTGGACCAGAAGACTCAAGGAGCCCAAGACCCCACAGTGCTAAGGTGCTCCACCAGGATCTCCAGATCCCCGGACCGCCTGAATCTGTAAATAGTATTGTAAATATTTCTATTTTGTGTCTATTACTAGCTTCTGATCGTTGTTCTCTTCATCCACAGACCCTTAATTCTGAAGGAAGGGGTGAATGTAGTGAACTGGGATTCACTAGAAGTGTGGTGTACTAACGACTGGTCCTGCCTTCCAGCTCCTGCCCCTGGGGCCCATATATAATCCTGGTTTCCCACCTAAACCCAGAACCCCTCTGAAGCCTATTCATGATTCCTACCTGTGTTGTAAGCTAATTAAAGTGTTTGTTCTCCCTCCTGTCGAGTGTGAGCTTTTATCTGCGCCTCAAATCCCAGACCTGATTGTTGGCACTAACTACCACAGCAACCATGCTGATCTGATTGAAGTTCATGAGAGGCTTAAATAGGGCAGACTTTAAATGCCCCTAATGGTTTAGCCTCCACCACCATCCCAGGCAAGGCATTCCAGGCATCCACAACTCTTTCTGTTAAAACAACTTCCCCTGGTATCTCCCACAACCTTTCCTCCCTTCACCTTGTAGAGATGTCCCCTGGTGTTTGCTATTCATGGCCTAGGAAGAAGGTGCTGGCTGTCGAACTCTCAGAATCTTGTAGACTTCTAATTTGTCTCCTATCATCCTTCTTTGCTGCAAATTGAAAAATCCCGGTTCTGCTAACCTTGACTCGTAAGATGTATTTTTATTCCAGGCAAATCTCCTCCACAGCCTCTCCATTGCTTCCACATCTTTCCTATAATGAGGTGACCAGAACTGAATGCTAAGTATATTCTCATCAGAGATTTGAAGAATTGCAACATGACCTCTCAACTCTTGAACTCAATCCCCCTATTAATGAAGCCTGACATCCCATAAGCCTTCTTAACTCTCCTATCAACCTGCACAGCAACCTTGAGAGATGCATGGTTTTGGGCCCTAAGGTCCTTCTGTTTGTCCACACTATTAAATATCCCACCATTAACCCTGTAATTAACCTTCCTGTTTGACCTACCCTACCAAAATGCATCACCTTCACCGACACAGCAGACACTCCCTCTGCAAGGTCCTTCCTTTCTACAACTGTGAAACTATCCCTGACCAGTAATGCTACCCCCACCCCCTCTCTTACCTCCCATCCTATTCCTTTTAAAGCACCTGAACCTCAGCATCTGAATCAGCTAATCCTGCCCTTCTGCCAGCCAAGACTCTGTAATGGCCACAGCATCCTATTTCCATGTACTGATCCATTGGTTAAGTTCATCTCCTTTATACCAAAAACTCCTAGCATTGAATTAGGCACATTTTAAACCCTCTAACTAGTTGCATTTATGTTTCCTTCCTCACAAATTCTGGACACATTGCATCATGCTTTTGACCTTCTGCCCTGTTCTCTGCACTCACATTCTGGTTCCCATCCCTTTGCCAAACTAGTTTAAACCCTCCCAATAACTCAAGCAAACCTGCCTGCCAGGATATTGGTCCCTTTCCAGTTCAGGTGAATGTTAATTCCCCTGCCACTGTAAAATTGAACATGTGTTGTGATCATTTGGCCTCTAGGTTAAGGCAATTACAAAGTCAGACTTTCCTAAGAAGAGATCCCAGTGATCCATGAATCTGAACCCCTGCCTCTGCTACAACTCTTCAGCCATGCATTCATCTGCCACAACTTCCAATTCCTACCCTCTCTGGCACATGCCACAGGTAGCAATCCCGAGATTACCACCCTTGAGGTTCTGCTTTTCAGCATCTTTCCTAATTCCCTATATTCCCTTTTCAGGACCTCATCCATATTCCTATCTGTCATTGGTTCCCATGTGAACCTCAACATCTGGTTGTTTACCCTTCCACCTGAGAATGCTGTGGACTTGATCAGGGACATCCCTAATCCTGGCTCCTGGGAGGCCACATACCATCTGGGAGCCTCGATCTCATTCACAGAACCTTGTATCCGTTCACCTAACTAATGAATCTCCAATCTCTATAGCTTTGCAAGGTCTCAACCAACAATGTCAGCAATTTATTTTTATCCCTCAAATGCCGCGTTACTCGCAGTACATCTTGCAGTTAGTTTCTTTCACTCTAGATTCTGGCATCTGCAGTTTCTTGTGTTTCCTTCCTTGATCTTTTTTTGTCCAGTAGATCCTATTCTTTGCTTTATACACACTTCCTATTAACATGTTTATTGAAACTTTTGGATTATATTGTGTCATTCATTTCTCATACTCTCTTTGCTTGTTTGTTTTCAATTTCACTTTCCCTCTCAGATATTGACTTCAATGTTACATCCAAATCCCACCAATATCATGACTGATGCAATCTTCCCTGTTGCCTATTGCTTGGCAGATACCCACCAGTCCTGCAGTCTGAAACCCTTCCAATGTTCAAAGTGGTATCCTATGACATAGGTAGGGCATGGCATTTGACTGCACAACCTATAACTCCCTAACTTTAAAAAAATTCCCACCATCTATATTAACTGGCCTCACAATTTACTTATATCTGCTGGCACAATTTCTATGGCTCTCAGCCATCCTATAATCGGAATTAAAGAGTGCCATTTTAAATAAGAAAAATTAGTGAGTTTTTCCCAGAAACTTACAAAGACAACAAATATTTTCAAAAGGTTTGCCTCATGAGGAAAAAAAATGGGGGACTATGATAGACAACTTCAAGCTGAACACAAAGATAATTTCACATTTCCTGCGTCACATTGGAGAAACATTAAATGAAATTTGATTGAATTTAGCACTGACCTAAAAAATGTATTTCCACTGATATTCCTTTATACTCAGCATCTGATGCCTCTCATGTTAATGTCCAACAATAATTGGCCAGCATTAATCGATTCTGGTTGCCCTTATACCACTCTTTCATGGTTGCTATTGTCTTGGTGAAACCTTTCAATGCATAAAATACACATAAACGTGTTCAGGAAGTAAACTCTTCATTGTCCTGTGTAATTATTACCATTAGTCCTGTTAATTCTAGCTTTAAATAACATTTAGAAAGTGTGCTCTGAGTGGAGGAGGAACCTCAGTGGGTTGTTTCAGTGCAGAACTGTTTCATCAGGCGCTTCAAGTGTGATCTACACGTCTGGGATTCAAGGAAACATGAATAATGAATAAGTTGCATGAAGCAGTCTCTGATCACTGCACATGGAGTACTGCCTCACCTTTTGTTTCCTACTGCACTCGAAGTTTCAAATCTCGCACATCTGAGGAGTTCAGTAGAACACTGACTTTGTAATTGCCTTAACCTAGAGGCCAAATGATCACAACACATGTTCAATTTTACAGTGGCAGGGGAATTAACATTCAGCTCATTACCTGAACCTGCAAATTGGTCAATGAGTTTACAGAAAAATTCATAAGTACCCATCCACTTCACATGTACCCATCAGGGGTGAAAACCTGCATTCCTTGTCATAGAACATGGAAACAGATTATTCAGCCTATTGAGCCCTGCTGACCATCAGCCGCTGATTTGCACAACTCCTGCATTAATCGCATTTTCTATTCTCCCCAATTATCATCATCTTCCCCCCTCCCCCGATTAGATTATTCACCTACACACCAATGGTAATTTATAGTGATCAATTAACCTCCCAACTTGAATCACTGAGATGTGGGAGGAAACCAGAGCACCTGGAAGAAACCCAAGTCCAAGACAGCACCTGAGTTTAGAATTGAACTGAGGTTTATGGGTCAGTCAAATGCAGCTCTATTACTTGTGCTCCGGTGGTACTCCAGGTCTGTGTTCTATGTGATCCAAACCCATCATCTCATTCTTGGTGGGGGCACAACTGGAATATTGGATCCTTTTCTGAATACTGTGCAGAAGGAAAAATGTGAAGGATGCAAAATAGGCTAACTGGAATGCTGCAGGGTTAGACCGGTAAACCCGGGGTTGTTTATGTTGGCACAAAGAGAGTTGAGCGATTTGAATAGCTGCACAAGGTGATGATTAGATAGGCTAAATAGAGGGCATCTGTTTGAATTGTGATTGTTTCAGAGCCAGAGACATTAATTTAAAGTGATTTTCAAATGTCAGAGCAGGGAGATGAGAAATAACTTTTATTTTTACACAGATAATAGCTGTAATTTGTGAGTGATTGCCTGTAAGAGTCACAGAAACAGCTGTTTGGGGATTTCCAAAGGGGATTGGTTGGGCACCTGAGGAGAAAAATAGAGCTGACTGGATTTTATTACCAAAAAATTGGTACAGAACCCATGGCCTGAATGACCATTATATGCCGAGGTGAATCTGTGACTCTTATCAAATAAATATCCAGCCCAATTAAGAGAATAATGGCTCAACATGACCTTGGGAAACAAATTTAAGTTTGAGCAATGAATGCTAATCTTGCCAGTGACATTTACATCTCATCCTTAATCTGAGAAAATGAATAATCCTTGCATTTTTAAAAGTCATGAAAATTCTCTGTTTCTCCTTTCTGTGTGTGCGCGTGTATATCTATACACACTTTTATCTCTCTATGTGTAGAACTGGAAGTCTTTCCTCATGATGTTCTGTCTGCAGCTGATGTAAAAATAACTTAAAGGAACAGAAAGATCCAGTTGTGTCTGTCTTAAAAAAAATTAGAGGGATGATTGAAAATGCATTAAAAATGTAATTGGTTAGGTTGCTTAGGTCCAGAAATATGGAAGTGATTTGGAATTCACAGAATCTATTTGTTTGGTTATTTGTGGGATCGTGTGCAGTTTTTAATACTGAGACTTTGATGTAATTTAATAGAAGGCCAGTATCTGAAAAAGAATAACATAAAATGGCAGGAGAAAGCAGTACACAAATGCCAAGGGGTAAATAACTCCAGTTGAAGACTCAGCATCATTATAAACATATAATAGGGCCCAAAACACAAGTCCCATATTCTCTTGCAATTCAGGGAATTAGATTAAACTATGATGTTATTGGATAAATAACAGAACAATAACAGCAATTATCAACTATACAGTGCTTCAAAGTAAAAATTTGCTATGTTTTACTGACATGAGACTAAGGGGAAATTTAAACATTGAAATTAATGTTAATTTTCTAACACTTCAATGCTAGTTATTCAGTAAGTAATAGAATTTCCCATCTTTAGCAATTACTGAGTCCAAACAACAGGAGAAATGAGAAATCCTTATCAGGAAGGCTCTCAAAGTTAGTTTTAGTGGAAGTGTAGTTTATCTAGTGTTGAAGCAGATATTCTAGAGAATTGCTTGTAAATAGGTTTTCACTTAGTAGTCAGTGAAGGCAAAAAGAGACCAGATGGAAGAACACATGGATTGAGGCAAGAGAGACTACGATATTCTAAATTGGAGGGACCAAAAAAGAAGCTACTGGAGGAACTCGGTAGGCCAGGCCATACCTGTGGATGGAAATGGACCATCAACGCTTCGGGTGGAGACACAAGAAGCTACTGGAGGAACTCAGAGGGTCAGGCACTACCTGTGGATGGAAATGGACCATCAACACTTCGGGTGGAGACACAAGAAGCTACTGGAGGAACTCAGTGGGTCAGGCACTACCTGTGGATGGAAATGGACCATCAAAACTTCGGGTGGAGACCCTTCATCTGGACACTTCTTCGATCCATATGAAAGGCCTTGACTCGATCATCATGAGGGCTATACATTTTCCCTCATGGATACTGCTTGATTTCACTGTGCTCCACCAGTAGATTTATTTTGCAGATAGATTAGGGAAGGGGTGTGAGGGAGGTTTCTAATCTTGGATAATGAGGGAATTGAATGCAGGAATGTAGAAATATCTGGGGTTATTACTAAACTGGATTAAAGATATCTACAAAGAAGTATTACAAGTGCCTGTCTGGTTAGAACTACTTATGTCCTTCCTCTGGGGTGAAAATAGGACAATCATGGAATGAAAGTTGAGCAGGAGAAAGATTAATTGAAATTAGAGATGTTCTATGTGATTGGATTGATTTATTTATCATGTAGCCATTATTGAAATTTGTGTGGTTCAGTTTTTGAGTTCCAGGAAGTCATGGCAACTCCATGGATATAAAAAGGATATTTTGTTAAACCTGAGGCGGGTGGAAACTCTCATGAGAGGAGGTGGTTTGAAATCTCAGAGAATGAATCAGTCAGTACCAGTCAGTTTGATGCGCTTTAAAAAGATGAAAATTGCCACATGTATTTATAAATGATGATCTCAACTCCTGGAGATGCAACTATTGTTTTTTTTTTCTCCACTTGAGTCAGTCAAAAGCATTTCTCGTGCCAGGCAGCCCCAGTAACAGGGCCAAAGAATAGCTTTGTGCTTGGTCATGCATTGCGAAAGATGCTAACGATGTGGTGGAGAAGATTGGTTTTATGAAGGATACTTTTTGAAGTAAGGTTGACATTGAGATTTGAAATAGGAATTCTGGAGTGTTTTGTCTTATAAATATATAATTATATCAACACTGAAGCATATTATCAGGAAGATGTATGAGTATTTTACATTAATTATATACCTTCCCTGAAAAATAACTTCATTTAATATTTTGTGCATGTAATTATTTGATCCACCAATTATGGCCTCTTGATTTTCATAATTCTACAATTATCTGCATACTTTCAGCTACAGAGATCTTCAGTTCTTGAGCAAGCAATGAGAAGAATTTGTGTTTCCTTATTTCTCGAATTCCTTTCCTCAGCTTCACTCTATTTCCCTTTCAGCATTGAAAACAGTTGTGTAAACTCACCTCTCCCAACAAGCATTTTGCTATTCTGCTTAGTTTATGCATTTGTAGCAGTAGCTACTCTGCTCCTGCAATAACACACACAACCAGACGGGTTGAGCTCAGTGAGCAGACAGGTTTATTGCAGGCTCCTGGGCTGTACTTATACTCCCAGCCCGGCGACTTTCGCAGCGGCGGGCATGGCTCCTTCGGCCATGATGGTATGGCCCAGGAACTGCATGGAATCTTTCCTGAACTAGCACTTGGCCGGGTTGATGGTAAGGCCGAAGTCGGTCAGCCGGGAGAAAAGGGCACATAGGTTGGACATGTGTTGCACCTGGTCCTTGGTGGTGACGAGGATGTCATCCAAATAAATATAGACGGAATCCAAGTCCCTGCACACAGAGTCCATGAGATGCTGGAAGGTCTGAGCGGCATTCTTGAGCCCGAACGGCATGCGCAGGAATTCGAACAAGCCAAAGCCGTCTTTGGTATGTCCTCAGGTTGTACTGGGATCTGGTGATGTCCGCGGACCTGGTCAACCTTGGAGAAAACCCTCGCACCGTGCAGGTTGGCCGTAAAGTCTTGGATGTGAGGGATGGGGCAACGGTCAGGAACTGTTACCTCGTTGAGCTGTCGATAGTCTCCGCAGGGACACCAGCTGCCGGAGGCTTTCGGTACCAGGTGGAGCGGCGAGGCCCACGGGCTGTCAGACCGCCGAATGATTCCCAGTTCCAACAAGTGCGAAAACACCTCCTTCGCCACCAGGAGCTTGTCAGGCGGGAGCCGACATGCCTTGGCATGAACCGGTGGGCCCTTGGTGGGGGCCCATGGTGCAGCAAGGCAGTGGAGAACTGTGGCTCGAGGAGTGTTGGGAACTCATCCAGGATTCACTGGAACTTGTCTCTGGGCATGCTGTTCGTGGCCATCTGTGGTTGCTCCGAGTGGGAGGTGTCAAGGCGAATGGCCTGGAAGGCGCCTACCTCGAATGTCCACCAGAAGCCAAAGTGCGAGGAGGAAATCTGCACCCAGGGTGGCAATCAGGAGGGACGAGACGGTGAACCACCACGTGAAATTTCATTGGCCGATCTGGAAGTGGACTGTCTTGTCTCCATATGTCCGGATTTCTGTTGCGTTGGCCACACAGAGGGGAGGTCCCAAGATCGATTCCTGGACTCGAAGGCCATAGCCGGGATGACGCTGATCTGGGCTACAGTGCCAACGAGGAACCGCCGGCCGCTGACTGGGTCCTACAGGTCAAGGAGGCTGTGTCCTTGGCCAGCCGCTGCAGCCATTAAGAGCGGCTGGCCTGGTCATTTCCCTGGAAGGAGCAGGGCTGACGACACTTACAAGCCTTGGCTCCCCAGCATTGGTGGTAGAAGCAGTGGTCTGGAGCAGATGCTGTGGCCTTGGTTATGCTCTTGGTGGACCCTGCAGGGGCCAGATGCTCTATCGCCATGCTAGGGGTGCTAGGGGTGGGCTTGGCGTGGTCATGCCCGTGCTTCTTGACCTACTGGACCACTGAGCCCTCAGGGACTTGTGCGAGCCATAGCTCTTGGGCCTTCTGGGTGACCTTCCTTGGGTCGGTGAAGCTCTCCTGGACCAGCAGCAGCCGGATGTCCCCGGGCATATGGTCAAGGAAAATGCACTCGAAGAATGGCCAGTTGGTGTGCTCACCCATGAGCGCGAGCATCTCGTCCATCAGCTCCATCGGGGACCTGCCCCCCGGGCGCCGATGTGCAGCCTCCGAGTACCACGCTGGTGTTTAGATAATCCGAAGGATCCGGTAAGAACTCGCTTGATGGTCTCGTATTTGTCTTCGGCGGGTGGGTGCTGAACGAGGTGCAGTACATGTTTGGCAGTGGCCTGGTCCAGGGCAGCGACCACGTGGTAGAATTTGGTCGTGTCAGACAAAATCTGGTGGAGGTGAAACTGAGCCTCCACATGGCTGAACCAGGTCTCTGGATCATGAACCCAGAAATCAGGCAGTTTCACATTTATAGCGCTGATCCCAGGCTCGCTCATGATGGGTTCAAAGACGTTTGAACCAGTTGGGGTCACCAATTGTAGCGGCAGCTACTCTGCTCCTTAAAGAACACACACAACCAGACGGGCTGAGCTCAGTGAGCAGACCAGTTTATTGCAGGCTCCTGGGCTGGAATTATACTCCCAGGCCGGACCTTGCTAAGAACCATGCTAGAGGGCGCTGATGTCACCTGGGCATCACATGGTCCCCCAGAGCAGGCTTCTGAGTCCCGTGCTGGGTTGAAAGGAACACCCCCGACGGCGCCATTTTGGCCGGCTGCCCCGCTGCGTGGCTTTGAAGCGGGGCTGATTCGCCTGCCTAGTGGTGAGCCGCCACACATTCATCTATTATGAATTTTTCATCTCAGAGTCCTTTACTGGCAAAAAGTGCCTGTAAAAGGAGATTTAATTGTTTGTTGTGATTATCTGTAGGCTTTTAAAGGACTATCATATAATGCTTCATTCACTCAAGACAAAGGTATAAAATAGAAAAATTTCCATGAGGTCAGTTCAAAGTATCAGACCATAAATACTCCATGATAAGAAGTATTAAAAAAAATCCAAATAATTGCACCATTATTAAGGTATAAAGTGGGCCCACCGCACTTCAGTTGAGAAGCATGCCTTTCCCCTGAAGTACTTTCTGCTTTCCTTACGCATCCAAAGGCCTCAGCTGGTAAAACATAGGATCCGATCTCAGCTCCAGCACATGTTCAAACAGAAATCAACCTTTTTAAATTGATTTCCATGGTAATAAATCGTTGGTGGGAACATTTGGCATCTTTATTTTCCAACTTTAATTACACCTGTTCCAAGGAAGCAGCTAAGTCTAAACTCGTATGTCAACAAGACTAGGTAATAATATTGGATTTCCTTCTCTCTTAAACATGACTGATGCAGATTTTTGTGCCAATCTGTTTGTTTCCTGGTTACTGCTGCTCGGTCTTTTTAAAAAATTTTCTGATTTAATTGAATTTAAATTCTCAGCAGCCATGGTGGGAAATACATGTATGTCCCTTGGTCCATGGTTCAGAATTCTGGCTACTCATCCAATAATGTTACACTGACCCATCAGACTAATTTGTACCTTAACAATGCTGTCAGGTCCCTCCACCTGCCCTGCTGCTGTGCCAAGAATCACAGTAAAGTAGTTTTTTTTTCTAAACTAAGTCTTGTTGACATAAATTGCTACATGATTACCCAAAGTTACTTGGAGTAAATGGATCTGTTTATAGCCAAAGGGAATGAAAACTGTTGTGTGATGCAGAAAGATATAAGTAAATGATAACAGATGTAACCAAAATAATAAGACACAGATGTACTTGATACAGAACCATGGCCACAACTTGGAAAAGTACCAAGCGCTGTACGAGGAATTAGCACTCTGGTGTAAGCACGATATGTGTTAGTTATTATCATTAATATGGTTACGTTTTGATGGATTAGGTGTCATTCAATGCTTTGTAGTAGGACTCCCTGATGAGATATTCATTGCTGAGAAAATTCTGAGAAGATCTGACCAAATTAATTTGGTGAGCACCGTAATATTGCTCAATCCATTTCATTCTTTTTCAGTTATCATTCTTTATAGGTAAACAACCTAGGATAGATTTGTCCAGGCATTCTGAGCCACAGCCTTGTTGTTTTCATCTTCCTGCAGAGAAAACTCCAAAATCTTATTTTCATTCGTTTTCTTCTGTCTTTGCCTTTCCTCTGCAGTGACAATGATCAATAGAATCTGTTCTATGGATTTCATTGTCAATCTTGATGAAATTTATGATTCAGTGAAGATTTATTGCCTTCTATAAAGAATTAATATAATTTTGTCCTGTCCTGCCTTCAACAATTGGATTGACTGTAGTATTACAGATACACAATCAATGAATGCTTATGGCAGAGATCATTTAGCTCATTGAATTTGTAGCAGCTCTATACAAGTTCATTCCAATGCACTTCCACTTGACTTACCCTAACCACAAGCCCTGCTAATTTTTTTGTCTTCAGCCCCATTTTGAATGCTACTGTTAAATTTGCCACCACTACAACCCCAGCAGTGCATTCCTGTCCCAAACCAATCACTGTATAAACTAAAGTTTCCTTATTGCACACTTGGTTTGGTTCTTTGACCAACATCTTTGTTCCATGTACATTTGTGCTTGACCCCTCTGTGAATGGGGGAAATAGTGGAATGAAGGGAGACAAGAATGAGAGAAAGATTAAAGGGGAAATGGTTAAAGGGAACTTCATGCAGAGAGAGGTCAGACTGTGGGACAAGCTGAAATGAATGTAGACTCGTTTTTTGACATCAATTAAAAATTTGGATAGGTACATTGATGGGAGGGATATGGAGGACTATGGTCTGGGTGTAGAACAATAGGACTAGATAACTTAATTGTTCTGCAAAGATTAGATGGGCTGATGTCCTGTTTCTGTGCTCTATTGTTCCATGGTTCTGCGAAACAGTCTATCTTCCCCTGCTCTGTCCACGTCCTTCATGCTTTGAAACATCTCAATCTGATTTTCTTGTAACATATGCTGTTCCATGAAATGTGATCCCAGCTTTGACATTTCTAGCATTGCAGTTGTTGCTAATCTGTGGAATTGTTTTAGTAAGTCTTTTTTGCACAAATTCCAAAATATTCATATATTTCCTTGACCTAGACACAATGGCCAAATAGTGTTTTTGAAGATTTGCCATTCTTCTCCATATTCTTTGCTTCCAGTTATAATACTCACGATCTTATTGGCAATGTTTCATTATTTTCTCAGCCTATCCTGTGATAAGAAATAGGAAATAGGAATTAAGTAGGAGTAAAACATAAAAGTTTGCAGAGCCTAGCCAGTCTCCCAGCGTCAAAAGGATGTAAAGACATATTACCAACATTTTGGACCTGAGCCCTTCTTCAAGCTATTAGTAAAAAATGAGAGATAGGCACCTGTATAAAAGACTGGGGAAAAGGGGAAGAGTATAGACCAGCAGACAAAGGTTTCAATTTGATAGGAAAGAGGACAGGTGAGAATTGATTTTGGAAGTCAGAGGCCAAAGGGAAGAGAGAGAGTGAGAGAGCTAGAGGAGGGAAGATATGGTGGAAGATTGGGGGTTTCTAATGGAAACTGGAGAAGTTGATGGAAGAAAAGTTCATCATGATGATGTCAACTTTCTCCACTTTGCTGCCAATTTCCAACCTGATCTCAACTTCATTTGGTTCATCTCTAGCAACACTCTTCACTTTTCTTAACTTCTCGGTCTCAATCTTGAGAAACAACTCTTGACAGACATCTTCTACAGACTGACCAATGTCCACAGCTATCTCAATGAAAACTCTTCATTCCCTGTCCCCTCTAAGGATTCCATTCCTTTCTCTCAATTCTCTCCTTCACATCTGCTCCCAGGATGAGGACATCCATGCCAGATCATCAGGGATGTTCTTCTTCTTGAAACAACATGGTTTCCCCTCTACCACAATGAACATGGCCCTCACCCCCATTATCCTCTATTACCCACACATTTGCCCTTGCCCCCTTCGACCCCACACTCAACAAGGACAGGATTCCTCTTGTCCTTGCCTACTATCCCAAAAGCCCCCACATCCAATATAATATCCTCCACCAATTCAGCCACCTAATATGTGATCCCACCACCAACCACATATTCCCCTCTCCTCCTCTTTTTGCATTCCACAGGGACCGTTCTCACGAATTGTTCCTTTGGCACCGAACCCTGTGACCGCAGGAGATGCTTCACTAGTGCCCACAACTCCTCCCTCACCACCATTCAAGGCCCCAAATAGTCCTTCTAAGTGAAGCAAGACCTCACTTGTGAATCTGCAAGGGTCATCTACTATATTCAATGCTCCTTTTGTGGTCTCCTCTACATCAGAGAGACTGGACACAGACTGATCGCTTCATTGAGCAGCTTGGCTCAGTACGCCTCAATAGCGTGTATCTCACACTGGTCACCCATTTCAATTCCCCACCCCATTACCTCAATGACATGGTTGTCCATGATCTCCTGCACTGCTGGACTGACACCACCAACAAATTGGAGAAATAACATGTCATATTCCATTTTAGGAAGGTTCTAATTGGATGGCATTAACATCGGCTTCTCCAGTTTCCATTAGAACCTCCACCAATCTTTCCCCATGTATCCCATCCTCTAGTTCTGTTTCTCTCTCTCTTCCCTTTTCCCTCTGTCTCCTTTCACAGACCCAAAATCACTTCTCAGCTTTCCTCTCTCCTGCCCTCTTATCATATCCAATTAAGACCCTTTGTCTATTGGTCTGTACTCCTCTCCTTCCCATTTTCCCTTCCCCCCACCCCCCCCACAGCTTTTCTAGACAGGCACAGGTCTCTCTTTTTTTTAAAACTCAGCAATATTTATTCCCTATGGATGCTGTGAGACTGGCTGAGTTCTTCCAGCTTCTCTGGGACTTTAATCAGAGTAGGAGAAGACCATCTGGACCAACGAACCAGCTTCACCATAATATTTAACAGAGTGCATTCCCCCTGAATTGTTCTGTTCTTGAGTCCATTTCAGAATTGTAGCTTCTATTTTCCCTCTTCTCATTCTTCCTAAGAAAGGGTAATCCCCATTTATCTTATCAAATTTTATCTGCCATCGACCACCCCATTCTGCCAGCCCATCGCTATCTCGTCGAGCTCCATATATCTTTTAAATATTTTATTTTGAGAATTTTCAATCAACATGCAGTCAAATCAAAGAATAATCAAAAAGTAAAGCATCAATATCCATAATTATTAACAAAATAATACAAATATCGATCGATATTAAAGAAAGTGAGAAAAAAAGAGACAACATGTGGTTCAATTATTATAAAAAAAAGAAAATTACATTAGTACACAAAAATGCAAAATCAATGTCCATGTTGAACTAAAGGGGAAAAAAAAGATAATAGAGAAAGAAGAACAAAATAAGAGGAACTCTCCCACCCTGCCAGAAACAAGAAGAAAGAAAAGAAGAAAAAGTAAGAAAAGAGAAAGAATAAGAAAAAAATTGATTGGCTTCACCTAGGATAAACTCCCACTCCCATCAAAGGACAAACATCCTGACTTATCTAGGGTCCTCAATGCTGAGAATACAGGGGGAAGAGATAGGAGGGATGAATCATTAATGATTTACCCCAGTGTACCTTGGGTATAAATTCCATTTTCTAGAAAATAGCTCATACCTGTTTCTGAGGTTATAGGTGATCTTCTCCAGGGGAATACAATTATGCATTTCTATCTTCCAGTGGGTCAACCTAGTTGGGAATCAGATTTCCAAGTAACCACTATGCATTTCCAGGCCACTGCTAAAGTGAGCTTAATGAATTTTAATTGACATTGAGTCAGGTATAGCTGATGCAAGAAGTTGTATTGCACCAGCCAATACCTTACATTAATCATGTTAATCATACTGTCCCGACATAAGTTGGACCAGAAAAATGGATCAATTTCCTTACCCAAATCTGATTCTTGCCTTTGTCTTGATTTATCAAGCCCTTGTTTAGGGATTCCTGCCTGAAGTAAGGAATACATTTTTGAAAAAAAAAATTTTTGTGCTCAAGAGGGAAGTGACAATCTTCAATTGCATTGCCCAAAAAATATTTATTTTTTTTAAATTCGGGAGCATTAATCCTCCCAATTCATAATTCCAAGCTAATTTGACTCTGGAAGGCTTACACTTCCACAGAAACTTACTGATGCATTTATTAAGATTTTGAAAGAAACAGGCAAACTTTGAAAATAAATTTATACTCTAGGCAGCACATTCATTTTAATACAGTTGATCCTAACAAAGTTATTGGGAGGGTTACCTCAATTTTCCAGAGCAAGGGAAGATAATTCAACCTGTATACATTCTGAAGCTTCTTATTCTCCTTGATACCTAAATATTTAATCCCATTGAGAATTGAGAATTTCACTTATTTGTTCATAATTTCCAACTGTAAGTGGCATAACTTCACTCTTGTCCAAATTGACTTTATAACTCAATGTAATCCCAAAATCTTCAGATTTAGACTGCAATTTTTGTAATGAGTTAACTGGTTCTGTCAGATATATCAGAATATAATTAGCAAATAAACTGATTTTATGTTCTTCCTGATTGATCCTGAAACCCTTTGTGTCTGGATCTCGACTGATGGATTCCACTAATGGTTCAAAAGCGAAGAAGAAAAGAGCTGGAGATATTGGACAACCTTGTCTACTTGATCTGGACATTGGGAAATGCTGATGAAATTAGACAATTAGTTATTACTTTAGATTTAGGCTCAGAATATAGAGCTCTAACCCAATAAATAAATGTTTGTTTTAGTTAAAATTTTTACAGGACTTTAAATAAAAAGTTCCACTCCAGTCTGTCAAAGGCTTTCTCTGCATTTAGGGCCACAATGACACTAAAGGTGTCTCTTGTTTCTGCCAAATATATAATACTGAGCAATTACATACATTGTCCGCTGATTGCTTCCCCTACATAAAGCCATTTAATGTGTTTATTAATTTAGGTAAATAAGTTGCCAATCTATTTGCCAAGGCTTCGGCAATAATTTAATAGTCCATATCCAAAGTAATATGGGTCTATAAAATGATGGTTTCAATGGATCCCTATCTGTTTTAGGAATCACTCCATTAACAGAGGTATTAATACATTTTTAATCTCTTTATAAAATTCTAGTGTAAATCCATCCTCTCCTGGGGATTTATTAATTTGCAAGGAAGCCAATGCTTCCCCATCTCAATTTGAGTAATAGAAGCATTTAACCCATCCATTTCTTCTAAATTCAAATTTTGGAGATCCCATAGTGACAGGAAACTCTCAATTTTATTTAAATCTCTCATAGATTGAGATTTATATAAAATTACGGAAGATTAATTTATATCCTCCGGTTTATAAGAGATCCAGTTGGAATCTAGCTTAATTGGATTTATTGTTCTGGAGGTTTGTTCTATTTTAACTGCTAGGAGAGACCCTGATGGGCTCTTTCCCCTTGTTCATAGTATTTCTGTTTAAAATCTTGTTAATAATTTTTTTTATATTTCATAGGTAAATATTGTATTATACTTGAGCTTTTTAATTAACCATCTATATTTTTCATCAGAGCCCACTTGTTGAAGATCCTTTTCCAAAACTGTAATCTCCTTTTCTAATTCTTCCACCTCCCTTGTTTACTCTTTTTTTTAATCTTAGAGGCATAGCTGATTATTTGACCTCTCAAATATGCTTTTTAATGTGTCCCATAGAAGAAATTTATCCACACTGGGTCTGACAGAAAATAATTATTTCAGTCCAACTTAAGTTTAAAAAAAAAACTAGCCTTTTTAACAGCAATGTATTAAGGCACCATCTATAGACCATCTCCTTCTTATCAAGCATATCAATAATCAATTAAAGGGGTGAGTGATCTGATAAGAATCTCACCTTGTATTCAATTTTCATGATCCTATCCAAAAAATAAATCTATCTCACATAGGAGTCATCTTGTCATGAATAGAAGGAATAGTCCCTCTCTCTAGAGTGAAGTCTTCACCAGTTATCTATTAATTTCAGCACCTCCATTAACCCTAAGGTAGCTTTAGCTGCATTTGTCCTAGAATATTTCCTTTCCAATCTATACAGAACAGGATCCAGATGGAAATTATTGTCTTCACCCACCAGTATATTTCAATGACCGTCAGCCAATTTAAAAAAAATCTATTTGTGGTGGCGCACAGCCTAATGGTGAACCGGCCCCACTTGTATCGCCACGTGGTGGGGCAGCCATTAGAAGATGGTGTCGTCAGGGGTTTCTTCTTGACTTCAGCATCCCATCCAGTGCGCGCCCTGGGCAGCGATTATGATGTCACAATGCACCAGGTGACTTAGCTCATGCTGCCCTTAAAGAGGTGCGCTGAATTTGAATAAAAACAGTCATTAACGACCATCGGTGTGGTGGCAGTGATTTATTTCAATGCCTCAGAGCGGCACATTGGTGACCCCGATGATCTTCTGGACCCAACCAACGATGGACATGGCAGAGGTTAACACGGTAGCCTTCAAACTTCCCCCTTTCTGGCCACATCACCCACGGATGTGGTTCAGCCAAGCAGAGGCACAATTTCACCTCTGCAACATCACAGCTGATATCACCAAGTTTTACCATGTAGTGGGCGCCCTCGATCAGGACACTGCAGCGAGGGTGGATGATATCATCCACCGGCCACCAGCAACCGAAAAGGACACAGCCCTCACGAATCTGCTCCTGGGGAAGTTTGGCCTCTAACCCCAGCAGCATGCATCCAGACTTTTACATCTAGACAGGTTGGGGGACTGCAGCCCCTCAGCCCTCATGGACAAGATGCTGGCCCTGGCAGAGAATAATGAGCCGTGCTTCCTCTTCAGACAGATCTTTCTAGAACAGATGCCAGAAGACATTCGGCTCCATCTGTATGAAGAGGACTTCTCTGATCCCTGCAAGACACCAACCAGGGTGGATGCTCTCTGGCGACCTAAGCAGGAGAATGAGGCAGCACTCAGCCAGGTCTCCAAGCCGGTGCCTCATCGTCAGCAAGATTCCCCCAAGGGCAAGCCCAGTCATCGTGGTGTTTGCTTCTACCATCAGCACTGGGGGGCTAAAGTCCACAAGAGTTGCCAGCCTTAAGATTACCAGGGAAACGGACAGGCCAACCACCGTTGATGGCTGCGATAGTTGGTCACGTGAACATCTTCCTCTACATCCAAGACAGATCCACAGACCGCCGGATCCTAGTCCACACAGGGGCTGAGCTGAGCATCTTTCCCCCCACAGCACTGGAATCATAGACTTGAACCCCCGGTCCAACCCTGCAGGCTGCCAATGGCTCTAGAATCAAAATCTTTGGCACTTGTAGGGCACAGATACAGATCGGGGAAGAGAAGTTCACTTAAAGGTTCTTCCTGGCCTCAGGGAGCACAGTGCTGTTGGGGGCTGACTTCGTAATGGCTCACAGCCTGCTAATGGATGTGACGGGCAGGAGGCTACTCAACGCTCACACCTTCTTCTCGGTGCCTGGGAATGGCAGACGACACCAGGTCGGAGATCACCACAGTCGCCGCCGCCAAAGACGAATTTGCCGGGATCCTTAGTGAGTTTCCTGCCATCTTGGAGCCTTGCTTCGACACTGCCACCACCCTGACACAGAGTATTGTATCATGTCTCCAGACAAGGCCCCCTGATCCATACCAGGGCTAGACAGTTGCTGCCAGAGAAACTGAAGCAAGCCAAGGAGGAATGCTCCAGACTCCAGGAGTTGGACATCGTTCGTCAATCAAACAGTGCTTGGTCAGTGCTGGTACACATGGTCCCAAAGTCATTGGGAGGTTGGAGGCTCTGAGGAGACTACAGGCGGCTGAATGATGCCATGACTCTAGACAGGTACCCAGTCCCCCATATCCAAGACTTTGCGGCCAACCTCCACGGTGCACAGTTCTTTTCAAAGGTTGATCTGGTGCGCAGATACCACCAGATCCCGGTCCACCCCGATGATGTATAGAAAGACCACCATTATAACCTCCTTCGGCCTGTTCGAGTTTCTCCGCATGCCATTCGGCCTGAACAACGCAGCCCAGACATTGCAGCGCCTCATGGACACAGTGGGTAAGGATTTGGACTTTGTCTTTATCTACCTAGACAACATCCTGGTAGCTAGCCGCACATGTGAAGAGCACAAGGCCCATCTCCGTACCCTGTTCACCCAGCTGGCAGAATTCGATCTCAAGGTCAACAAGGCCAAATGCCAGTTCGGGAAACAAACTTTGCAGTTCCTGGGGCACACCATCACAGCGTCTGGGGTATCTCCGGCAACGGAGAAGGTGGCAGCTGTCCAATGTTTCCCCAAGCCTTCCTCCCTCAAAGGGCTACAGGAATTTGTGGGGATGGTGAACTTTTACCATCGATTCATCCCCAATGCCGCACGCATCATGTGCCCTCTATTTGCGCTGATAGCGATGAAGGAGAAGACTTTGGCCTGGTCGGGGGAGGCAGATGAGGCTTCCACAGAAACGAAGTGGGCCCTCACTGAGGCAGCTTTGTTAGTGCATCCGCACCCGGAAGCACACACGGCGATATCGGTCTATGCCTCCACCACGGCGGTCGGAGGTGTGCTCGAGCAGTGGCTGGACGGACAGTGGCGCCCTCTAGCCTTTTTCAGCAGGCAGCTGTGGCCTTCCGACCTCAAATACAATGCATTTGACTGGGAGCTCCTGGCGCTGTACCTGGCCATTCACCATTTTCGATATTTCCTAGAGGGCAGGACTTTTACCATCTTTACTGACCACAAGCCCCTCATCCAAGCACTATCAATGGCCAGGGACCCGTGATCAGCCAGGCAACAGTGACACCTGTTCTAAGTCTCAGAATTCACTACAGACATCCAGCATAGGGCAGGTAAGGGCAACGTAGTTGCTGACGCGCTCTCCCACCTGGCCATCAGCATTCTAGCTCCCGGTCTTGACTAGGCACAGCTCGACAGGCCCAACAGCATGATGCCAAAACCCAGGCTCTCCGCACCACAGTATCAGGGCTCCAACTTGAGGATATCCACTACCCCAATTCCACCCACCCTCTGCTCTGTGATACCTCCACTAGCTCACTGCGCCCGGTAGTTCCACAGAACTGGAGGGCTAGGGTCATCAGTTCCATCTATGATCTTGCCCACCCCTCAGTGAAGACTACCGTCCTCATGGTGGCTCAGTGATTCATCTGGCACGGCTTCAAGAAGGAGGTCACAGCACTAGCCTGCAACTGCGTCCGATGCCAGACCTCCAAAGTCCACATGCACACACAGGTCCTTAACCAACATTTTGACCCGGCACCGCGAAGGTTCCAACATATCCACGTAGCCATCGTGGGCCCCTTGCCCATGTCCAGGGGAGTCATGGTACCTATTCACCATAGTGGACAGAGTTACCAGGTGGACGGAAGCCATCCCGGTCTGTGAAGAATCGGTAGAGACGTGCACTATGGCCCTGGTCGGCCAATGGATCACTCGTTTCGGCGTGCTGGTGCATATTATAAGCAACAGGGGTGTTCAATTTACCTCCGCCCTATGGTTGCAGCTGGAGAGGCTTTTAGGGGTAACACTGCACCACACCACTTCCTACCACCCACAGACTAATGGGTTGGTAGAGTGGTTCCATCACCACTTAAAGTCCGCCCTGATGGCCAAGCTTTCTGGCCCGACTGAGTGGATGAGTTGCCCTGGGTCCTCCTCGGAATCAGGACAGTGCCCAAGGAGGACCTTCAAGCCTTGACAATTGAAATTGTCCATGGCACACCACTCTCCCTGCCAGGGGAATTCTTCGGCCCGCAAACGGAGGCCACGCACAGCGAATGTGAGTGGCTCACTGACCTCCATAAACACTTGGGCAACCTGACCCCACGACCCCCATTGCTCCACGGCACCAGACTGTCTCATCGACCCAAAGAATTCGATGTGGCACAATTTATCTTTGTCAGAAGGGGACCATAGAGAGCACTGCTGCAGCAGCCTTACGAGGGGCTGTACAAGGTTCTCGGTGGTTGGGCAGAACTTTTACTTTGGACGTGCAGTGCAGGGAGGAATTGTTTACTATGGACCGCTTGAAATCCGCCCACCTAGACTTATCTCAATCGGTCCAGGCAGCCGTGCCCAAACGGCAGAGCCGGCCGCCCAAGCGACAGGAACCATAGCTGGTTTTGGGGGTGTGGGGGTTGTGTGGCGGTGCAGAGCCTAATGGCGAACCGGCCCCGCTTGTATCACCATGTGGAAGGGCAGCCATTAGGAGATGGCGTCGTCAGGCGTTTCTTCTTGACTCCAGCATCCCTTCCAGCGCGCGTCCTGGGCAGCGATTATGATGTCACAATGCACCAGGTGACTGAGCTCATGCTGCCCTTAAAGGGGCACGCTGAATTTGAAAAAAAGCAGTCGTTAACGAGCCTCGGTGTGGTGGCTGTGATTTACTTCAGCTCCTCAGAGTGCCACATATTATGAATTTATCAATGGGTGCATATAAACTCAATCAGGTCCAGGGCTCCAAATATATCTGACAGTGTACAGAATATAGCTAACTGTGGGATCTATAGTTTACTCTTGCAGCCAAAATAGAAGATTCTTTCCTACTAATATTGCCACTCCCCTCAGTTTGGAATTAAAAGAGAGGCAATGACTTGGCCAACCCATCCTCCCTTTAATTTTTAATATTCCAATTCTCTTAGATGAGTTTCCTGGAGGAAGGTCAGGTCAGCACCTAACTTTATAATGTGCACCAAAATCTACTTCTTTTTAATAACCCATTGAGGCCATTTACATTAAAACTAATACATTGAATTGCCTTATTCATCCTCAGTGACTAGATGTTTATAATATGATTCTCCCCCTCCTGTCCTGCCTCCAGTGCTCTGCACCTGAGGCCCCTCAAAACTATTCCTTTAAGAGTGGGAATATCCCAGGAGTATCCAACAATAGAAAGTAAAGAGTAGATAATTATAACAAAGATCAAAGAAAAAGAAAATAGTCCATAGAAAGAATTAAGAATCCTGCTAAGAATTTTCTATTAACCAGATGAGATTGGAAACCCAAGTCTCGTGATATAGAAAAGAGAGCATCCATCACCATCAACCAACAAGCATGGTGGAGAAGAAATTCTTAATTAATTCCTGATGAACTATTTACACAAAAAGTCAGCAAATGATAAAGAAAAAGATAAATGCACTAAGGAATCAACTATATACAGAGCAGTATAACAATTCAAAATATTTACAAAATACAGTTTATTAATACGTTAGATTCCTCATTTAATTGAGGAGTTATCAGTATTGGTAGATTGGGCAGATCAGTAAAAAAATTATTTTGTCCTTCCTGCAAAAAGACTTTCAAAATTGCAGGATGACTCAGTTACAAATTCACAATCCTTCTTCCTTAATAGGGTTGAACTCCCGACTCTTTTCCAAAAACACTGTACTAATGTCCGGATAGAAAAAGACCATCTACTACAAGTGGACCTTTTTATCTTTGGCCTCCTGGAACTCCATTCTTATCTGTAATACAGTTCACCAAACCTCCAAGTTTTGTGTTATCTGAAAATATGGAAATAGTGTCCGATACACCCAGTTCAGGACATTAATATGTTCTGACCCCAAAGAACTCCACTGTGCACTTTCCTGCCCACTAAGCAATACAGATTACTTTTCTTACATCGAAGTTCATGCAGATCCTTTTATTCTACGGCCTTCTGTCTTAATGACAATCCATTATGTGGCACTTTATCAAATGAGGATAATCATTCTCTTTATCCTCAGGGACCCTCCTGATTTACTGTGAGTAAATCTATTCTGGCTTTTTCCAATTGATGGCTTTTACACAGCCACTGCATAATGGGAATTTTTTTTTAATTTCCAGCAGCAGCTCTGGTAATTTTTGTGGACTGGCTGCAGTCTGAACTGAACTGTTAGGTTAAACATTTCAGCCCTGGGAAAGAAAATCTCTGGCCATCAACATGATCAATGCCTCTCATCATCTTGTACACCTCTCTCATCCCCCACCACTCCAAGAATAAAAGAACAAGTTCACTCAACCTATGCTCATGAGACATGCTCTCTAATCCAGGCAACATTCTCTGTACCATCCACATTTTTCCTGGAATGAGGTTGAGAATGTGAGTCATAAAATATTGACAAAAGTTGAGAAGCAGAGCGCATTCCATTGTGATTGTTGATGGTTCAGCGCAGCTAAAGGTGATTGTGAAAAATAATTCCTTATTTGGCAAAGACAGTTAAAAAGTATTAACCATTGAGTATGGGACATGATCTGGTGTAACAAATCCTAAGAAACTGTACATATTGAATGTTCTGGAAAGCCGGAAGTTTGTGTGCATTAATATCAACTCCTTTGTAGTTAAACTAACTGTGTGGGGCTGTTCCCCTCACTGTAACGGGGTTCTCGCGCTTTGCACAGCAATAATAAAGTGAAGTTTTTTTAACTGTATTTGCGTTCGTTTGTCAAGTAATCTCAGGTCTAGTTTAACAAGGTTACCAGAACTGAACACATTATTCCATATGAGGTCTAACCAAGGTTTTATATAGCAGTAACAGTAACTCATGGCTCTTGAACTTGATCTCATGGCCAGTACACCATATGCCTTCTTAACAACACAATCAACCCATGGAATGTTCTATGGACATGAACTCTAAGATCTCTCATTTTTTTCCTTTAATATTTTATTTTTCCTTCAAATTTGACCTACTAAAATGAACTGTTTTACATTTTTTCTGGTTTAAACTCAATCTGCTACTTCTTAGCTCAGCTTCACATCCTATCAATGTCCCTTTGTAACTTCTGGCAAATATCAAGATGATGCACGGCACCACCCACTTTTCCATTTACTCATCCAGGTCATTTATAAAAATCACAAAGAGGAGGGGTTCCAGAACAGATTCCTGCAGAATACCACTAGTCACTGACCCCAAAGCAGAATAGGATCTATAACCACCCTCTGCCTTCTGTGGGCAAGCCAATTCTCCATCAACAAAACAAAGCCTCCTTGGATTCTGTGCCTCCTTGCTTCCTGAATGAACCAGGCATGGGGAACCTTATCATTTGCCTTATTGAACTCTGTATGCACTACATCCACTGCTATACTTTCATCAATGTCCTCAAAGAATTCAATCAGGCTCATGAAAAATGACCTTCCGACCCATCTTCCAAAAGTTCTCAAAGGCTTTTCTTTCCTTCTTAATGAAATTTTCTACATCCTTGGTTCTTTCACCTTATCATCATTTCCCTGCCTCAATGGAATATACTTGTGCACAAAGCGCAATATTCTCTGAACATCTGCCATATTTCTGCTGTATTCCCCCCTCCCACACCCCGAGTACCTTTGTCATTTTCTCAGCCCAGAAAAGGCATGGTGACAGCTACACAGCATATGCATAGCCTGCCAACCTGTAGATTATAGGTTCAAAGTTCAAGGTTCCTTTTTTGACACGTAATAATATATGAAAAATGTAACTTTTGTCTGCTATTAACACAAAGAGTTTCAATGAGCATTTCCCAGTATCTCAACAATAGGAGAAAGAGAAGCAAAATAGAGTCCCTTTAGAGTCACCGAGTGACTGCTCAGAGTAGCAGTTCAAATGTGGAAGTAACCCATGAGGTCACTGTTGAATAACCACATGGACATGCAGTAAAGGTGTGGGTAACTTTATAAGCAAGCCATTAAAAATCTGAAGTAATGCACTATCACTGATGTCGATTATTGTTCATGAGTGAATGAGCTCAAAGAAATGAGCAAAACTGAGTAAAAAGACATTTTGGAGAAATTATTGGGACAGATAAGCAATAAATCTCAAGGACTCATCGTGCATCCTAGGGTTTTGGCAGAGATGATCGTAGAGATAATGGATGCACTGGTTATGAACCATAATCCAGTATTCCTGATGATAACACTGGGAAAGCTGCTGGAATTTATTATAGAATATACAGCACAGTACAGGGCCTTCAACCCATGATGTTATGTTGATCTATATAAATCTACTCAACAAACAAAATCTTTCCTACCTCACACACATAACCCTCTATTTTTCTTGCATCCATGTGCCTGTCAAATATCCTTTTAAATATCCCTATTGTTCCAGCCTTCATTGCCACTCCTGGCAATGCATTACAGGCACACACTGCCCTCTGTGTAAAAAAATTTATCCTTGTCGTCTCCCCTCAACTTTCCTCCCCTCACCTTGTACAGATGTCATTGGGTGTTTGCTACTCTCACCCTGGTTAAAAAGGTGTTGGCTGTCCACCCAAGGTGATCACTCCACTTGTGCTCCTCTTACTTTATTGGCTCGTTAATTAGCCAATGGTGGAAGTTAACAAGCAGCTACCTTTCTTGGTGTTTTTTTTAATGTTCTCATTCCAAGTCCCACAAGTTCCGCTCTCGGAGCTGCCGACAAGAATTTAACGAGCACCTACCTTTCTGGGTGGTGGTTATGATGAAAGGGATGAGAGTTTACAGAAAATAATAAAAGGATTGAGAAGAGTCATTGTGAATTGATGAAAAGGAAATAATTTTTGGAGATATTTCAAGTTGTAGCTCACAGAATGGACAATTAGAGTGACAATTTTAAGGGGTAGTATACAGATTTGAGGATTGGCTATTGTTAGGTCTGCTTTGTTCATGAATGAGTGAGTCAAACACCAGACTGAGTCGAAATCAAGGTTCTTTGTTCTTTATTGCCGGATTGTAACACTTGCAACTAACAGTGTTAGTTGGAGAAGGCGCATTCTGCCGTTATCAGCAAGTGGTGTTTTTTTTATACCCCAGGACACACACTTAGTAAATGATCATACCCTGACATTGTCCAATGAATAAACTGTTGCTACCCTTCTCTGTTAGTCTGCTGCACATCATTCTTGTTAGTGCCAAGCTTATCTTGAGTGGACAAGGTCACATCTGCATTCTGTTACTCCTTAGTACTGGGTGACTCCTTCTCCGGTCCCATCTCATGATGTTTTTACCTTACACTATAGGAGAATAAATGGAGAAAATTATTATGCGAGCTGTGGCCAGCGTGGTGCTGCATGGCCCAGCTATTGATAATCTTTATCAATGATTTTGATGAGGCAAAGTATATGCAAATCTGTTGATGTTGCAAAGCTTGTGAGAAGTTTGAGCTGTGAGAAGGACCCAAATATTAACAGGCTAAATACATGGCCAAAAACATTGTTATTTTCACGTAAGACCATGGCATTTAACATTGTGATGTGTCCAGAAGTGGGTGATTAAAGCCACATGGGCTTGAAAATTCATTTCACACAGGTGACAGAAGTGTATAGATGTAGTATCAGTGCTTCCTGGTTTTCGATATTCCCTTCTGCTTCCTCCCTTTGAGCTTCCTCATATGAATGACCACCACTTTTTATATGGCTGAAGACAGCAGTAGAATATAACATTGAAAACTCTGAAGACATTCCCTTTGAAAAAATAAATAGAAAGGTGGAATGATTTTTAAGATGTGAAAGGTATGAGTGTTTAGAGGACCTGACTGTCCTTGTACCCTGATCACTGAAAGCTAACGCACAGGTTCAGCAAGTAATGTGGAAAACAGATAGTTTAGCTCCAATTATGTAGGCCCCTGGTGAGAAATCACATAATATTACATGCACATTAAGTATCCCTAACTAATTAATGGCATTCTTGCACTTGGTGGGTTGTTGGTACGAGGCGAGAATAAACCAATCAACTTTGGGGCTTTAGTGGCACCTTTTTCATTAATGGACCCTTCTGGCCAATGAGGTTGCGATGCCCAATTACACCCATGTGACTAATTAACCTACTAATTCCTATTGTCTTTGGAACATCGGAGGAAACCAGAGTACCTGGAGCAAACCCACACAGAAATGGGATAACTAACATACAAGCAGACAGCAGCAAAATCTAGGTTACAGGTTGGAGTTTAGTTATTAAGAGTGACTACAGCAACAATGTCACCAATATTGATCTTTTTAAAGTGGCACTAAGATAAAAGTCCTGATTTTATTGTATAGCAGAGTAGATGAGCCAAGATGACTATCCATTCATCTATTTGTAATATTCTTGCACTGTTAGGTACAAATTATCCACAGAAGGTTTCCTTAAACCTTATCAACTCCCACAGCTACTGCAACTGCATCTCTCCACACCCTGAATCCTGTAAGCATTCTGTTCCTTTTGCTCAACTCCTTTGTCTCCGTTGTACTGTACATGATGTTCTCAGGATTATGTCTTGTATTCCAGAACATCTGAGATGTCCTCCTTCTTCAAGTTCCCACCTCCAAACACATCTTCTCCTACCCTCCTCTCTCTACTATCCATTCCCATCTACCTCTGTGACTACAGAAAATGTTACACTTGCAGTCACACCTTTTCCCTCAGCACCATTCGAGATCCCAAAGAGTCCTTTTAAGTGAATCTGCAGGGGTTATCTAATGCATCTGGTGCTCCTGTTGTGGCCTCCTCCACATTAGTGAGACTGGATGCAGACTGGGAGATAAGTACATATATTGAGCACCTTCACTCTGTGCACTGCAATTGCAAGGACCTCCCAGTGGCTGACCATTTTAATTCTGCACACCATTCCCACCCCAACGTGTCTCTCCATGGCTTCATGTACTGCAAAACCGAGGTTACCTGCAAATCGGAGGAACTCCTTATATTCTGTCTTGACACTCTCAAACAGACGGCATTAACATTAACTTCTCAAATTCCTGTTAAACCTCTCCCCTTCTCTCCCTTTGCGTATCCCCTTTTCTCCTTTCCTCCAGCTTCCCAACCCCTTCCCTATCAGTGAGCTTCCCTCTTCCCCCATCAGCTTTTTTCTTATCTGCTCTCCCACCTATGACCCCTTCCCCCCTCCTCTCCTTTCTTCCACCCATTCCACACCCTCCAACCATTTTATTCAGGTACTAGCCTTTTTTTCCCACCCTTCTTGTCAAGGGCTCCTGCCTGAAACTTTGGTTATTCTTTTCTTCCTATGAATGCTGCATGACTTGCTGGGTTTCTCCAGCACCATTGTATAGTTCATGGAGAGGTTATATTTCCTGATAAACAGAAACCAGTGCCCTTTGCCATCCAAAGAGGAAGAAAATAATTTGAGTGCTAAATTCATAGCCATGTTCAATATAGTCGATGGATAATCAGAAGGACCAAGAGGACCAGAATGAAATAATTTCTTCAATTATTGATTGATATAATGCTGTGCGATAATTCTATAAACTATATAAAGGAAAAATCAAGGCCAACAAAGCTGACAATGCTACAGTTTGAGTCAAAGTAATAAATAGAAGGTCAATTTAGCACCATTTATGCAATGAGCAAATATAGAGTATTTTGTGACTTTTTTATTACAGTTCTATGCTGGCTTCTCAAGCGTTAAGGTTAGTTTTGAAGTAGTACAAGCAATCCATTGTGTACATTATGTGATAATTCGGTCATTACCATAGCATTATAGCAGTTAATTTACTGAACTAACATCTAATAAACCTGGGGCATTGATCCATCTGAAGATTTTAATTTCAAGTGATTTAATTGATGATGATTGACTGGCTAACAATGTTATAGATAACCATGAAACAGCTGGTTATTAGGAAAAGAACATGTATTTCACTAATGTCCTTCAGGGAAGGAATTTTGCCATCATTCTGGTTGACTCTTAACTCGGGTAACCAGTAATTAGAAGTGGAGATTCAATAATGAGACTGCATGTAAGAAAACACAACCTGAAATTAAAGTAGTAGAAGTTGAAATTCATGGAACAAAAGGCATATTGAACAATAATATAGGATAATAAGAAGCAATAAGCTGCTGTCAGTTTAATGCTCATGCCTGATAATACTATATTCTTTAGCAAGGAATGTGAAGACAAGACTAACATTTGGATTGCTCTATGTGAATTTAACATTGAAGGGTTGTAATTTGTTTCCTGTCAACAGCCAAAGTTTAATAGATCTGTTGGTATTTACAGTGTAAATGTAATTAATCAAATACATTGAAAGGTTATAATTGAATGGCATGAAAGATTTTAGCATATTGTTGAACTTTAATGTAAATCTTGCTTCTAAATCAGATTTTATTCACAATATTGTCACCTCATCTGTTACCTGTTTTCTTTCAAAGCTTCATTTCCAGGAATGGAGAACTGCATCATGTTATGGTTCCTGGGGATATTTGCGGAGTAGTTCGATCATTTCATCCCAAGTACTTTGCCTTGATTGCCCCAGAGGTGTACTGAGGAATGAAAAAATCTGAAACCAATATGAAGGGAAATCTCTAATATGAAATTAATGAGCAGTAATAATTGATTAAATAAACATGAAATAGCCATGCTGCATACAGAGGAATATTATTTTATTGATTTGGAGCATTGATTACATTTAAACAATTGGCCTGAAGTGCAGATCTAGATTCATATTTGTTAAATATAGACAATAATATAGGCAAATCTTGGAGACCCCATCTCATGTAGATGATGAACTTCCCTCTCCCTTCAGTGTGCCTTGCACAGACTTTGGACTCCTGTAATGGAGATTTGCAGCCTCATGTCATGCCACAAGATGCTTCTTACATCAACTTTAAAGTAAAGAACCTTTTCCTTCATCCATGCGTTGTCGTGAGAACTCATACATATGAATATAAGATGAAACATGGTGTCAGAATTGGGATGAAGGACATTAAAAGGAAATACTTTGAAATAAAAATCTAAAGTCAGCAACTGATCAGTGAAGAGAAGCTAACAAAGAGAAAAGTGGAAGGATTACATTCACCAGCGAAACTTCAGCTGACAGGTAATGTGACGGAAAATTGGAACAGATTTAAACAGCATTTTGGATTGTATTTAGTGACAGTCGGAGCTGACGAGAAAAGTGCTAAAGTGAAAGTATCAGGTTTCTTACATGTCATGGGTGATGAAGTCCTGGAGATGTATAATAACCTCATTTGCTACTGAAGGAGAAAAAATGAAACTGGAAAAAATAATGGAATAGTTTGAGGCGTACTGATATCTAAATGTAATGTGATGTTTGAGAGCCACAGATTTTTCACATGCATACAGAAAATGGAAGGAAGTATTGATCAGTATGTGACTGAATTGAGAAACAGAAGCAAAACGTGTGAATTTGGTGGATGGACTGACTCGCTGATAAAACACAGACTTGTGTGTTGTATACCAGATAATAGTCTGAGGGAAAAACTTCTAAGAGAGCAAATTTAAACCTGGAAAAAGCCATAGCACTCTGCAGAGCTGCAGAAACTGTAAAATTGCAGGCAAAAGAGCTGTTCAGTGAAACTATCTACAACATGGATACAGTGAGAAAGAACAGACATAAACCATTTAACAAAAAGTGTTCCAAAGTGGAAAGAGAGGTATGGCCAGTGAACAAAAATTAAAGGGACAATCGAAAGCCATGTTGTCGATGCGGTACACAACACCTACCAAAAAAAGGGACCAGGACATGGTAAAACATGCTATATGTTCAACAAAAGCAATCTTTGTGCCTGTTGCTGTAGGAACCAAGTGCAACAAAGCAAGGTTCATGCAGTAGATGAAAGAGAGCTAGAGGAATTCTATGTAGATGTTGTGACTGAAAACAAGAAAGAATACAGAGATTGGATGTTGAGATTAAAAATGAATGACATATACTATTCAGATAAGTTGGATATTGGAGCACAAATTAATGCAATATCAGAGAATGATTTTAAGAAGATTAGACCCAGACCAAAGAAGTAAGGAACAAAAGTGAAGGTGACAGAATATTCATGTACCGATATACCAGTGCAAGGAGAATGCATGGTCAAAGTGAAACCCAAGGACAAAGAGCCATACTAGGCCATACTAGGTTTAACAGCCTGTGAGAAACTGAACATTGTAAAAAGAGTCCTCATGGTGGAATGCGAAGGAGAGACAGTCCATGATAAACTGATGAAAGAGTACAATGACCTTTTTCAGGGTGTAGGCTGCCTTACAGGAGAACACACAATCAGAGTGGATAAACATGTGATACCGATAATACATCCATGCAGAAAATTTCCATTTGCCCTTCAAAAGCAACTGAAAGCAGAGTTGGACAGGATGGAAAGCCTAAACGTGATTCAGAAGATAGATGAGCCAACGGAACGGGCGAGTTCACTTGTCATTGTGGACAAAAAGAATGGAAAGCTTAGAATTTGCCTGGATCCAAGAGATCTAAACAGAGTAATAAAGAGAGAACACTTTAAGCTTCTGATGTGTGAAGAAATCATGTCACCGTTTGCAAATGCAAAGTTTTTCATCGTTAGATGCATCATTAGGATATTGGCAGTTGAAATTGGACGAAGTAAGTATAAGACTGTGCACGTTCAATAGTCTATTTGGCAGATTCCTAAGGTTACCATTTGGAATTGCCTCAGCTCCTGAAATGTATCACAAAACTATCTATATGGTCTATGACACCTGGACGGAGTTTATACCTCAATGGATGACATAATACTTTGCAGAACCATGAGAATGGAGAATGATGAGAGACTAAGGAAAGTGCTGGAAGCAACAAGGAAAGCAAACCTGAAGCTGAATAGAGAAAAATGCCAGCTCAGGGTGACAGAACTAACATTTATAGGAGATATTATTGGAAGTGATGACATTAGATAAGATCTCAGAAAGGTGTCTGCCATTGGGAACATGCCAAGGCCACAATGCAAAAAGGACGTACAGAAGTTCAATGGAATGGTCAACTATATGGGTAAATTCATAATCAACCTCTCAGAAAAGATGGCTCCATTGAGAAGACGAACAGAAAATAACATTGAATGGGAGTGGAATCATGAACATGAAAAGTCATGAAGGGAACTAAAGAAACTGCTCACAGAGGAACCAGTTCTGAGGTTTTATGACCCAGCGAGACCCATCAAGATATCATCAGATGCAACATATAGTGGGCTCGGTTCAGTTCTTCTGCAGAAATATGATGACTGGCAACCCATTGTGTATACATCACGCTCAATGACAGACACTCAAGTTGTAAAGGAGCTGCTCAGCTTCACATATGCCTGTGAAAGATTTTACCTGTTTGTGTCATGACAAGCAATCAGTGTAGAGACTGACCATAAACCCTTGATTGCATTGTTCCAAAAGCCTTTAAATTACAATCCACTTAGAATACAAAAGAATGATGATTAGGCTGCAATGTGGCATACACTCCAGGTAAGCTAATGTGCACAACAGACATGTTGTCTAGAACTGTTGACACGAGAGAGTCTGCAAACACCAAAATGGATGAAGACATGAATGCCTTCGTGGACATGATCACAAGTGCACTGCCCATATCAGATGAAAAAGCGGAACTCATAAAGTTAGAGACAAAAAAAGATGAAACACTGAGACAACTGAGAAAAAAAACATCTTGGATGGATGGCCCAACATGAAGCAGGACTGCTCACCTGACGTTTCAGAGTACTGGAATTGCAGGGCAGAACTATGAATGGTGGAAAACATCATCTACAAAGGAAGCAAAATCCTTATTCCAAAAAGTCTGAGAAAAGAGATGTTAAAAAGGATCCATGGAGGACACCTCAGAATCAAAAAGAGTAACAAAAGAGCATGAGAGGTGATGTACTGACCAAGAATCAACAATGATATAACAAATGAAGTCTCAAACTGTACAATATGCCAGAAATATCAAGCAAGCAATCCTGCAGAACCACTAAAGCCACACCCAGCACCATACAGACCTTACCAGAAGGTAAGCGCTGACCTATTTGAATTTTAAGGGAATGACTATCTTGTAGTCACAGACTATTAATTCCCATATCCAGAGGTGTGTAAATGGGACACTACCACTACAGATGCTGTAATTACAGGAAGGAAAGCCATATTCTCCAGACATGGCGTGGAGACCGAAATCTTCACAGACAATGGACAGATGAAATGACAGTTGAACAAGGCAAAAGAAGTGGAACAGACTTCTACCAGAGCATGCTAGTATACCGCATAATGCTGCTCGAGTGTGGCATGTCACCAGCACAACTCCTTATGGGACATAGACTAAGATCAAACCTACCCATCCAGCAGAACCTCCTAAAAAACATAAGAGGGGGAGAAAGTGAGGAAATTCAAAGAACAACTGAAAGAAAAGCAAAAGTATTACTTTGACAGAGGAAAAAAACCTATTGGAACTCTACACTGGTGATCAAGTAAGGCTAAAAGACAAAATAAACTTATGGACTCAGAAGGGAACTGTCCTTAGTGAAGTCCAACCAAGATCATACACCATTCAGACAGATGAAGGTGCTGTTCTGCAAAGAAATCGTCGAGATCTTCAAATGGGACCAGCCACAGTAGATAGAAAGACGGATACTGTTAAACAACCTTAGTGCACATCTGAGAATGTGCAACATGTCACATCCAAGGACAATCAATCAGGAGATCATCAAGATGTAAATCCTCATAAGAGACATATTGAGCAAATTTAAAGACTCTGTTATAAAATGAAGTAGTGCTATCTAATTCGCTCTTCAAGTTTTAGTGTATGTACATGTGAACACACTAAACAAGTTTAAAAAATGTTAACAATGAAAGCTCTTGGTGTTAAAGTTAAAATTGCAATTATTCCAAGAAACATATTAGTTAAAAATAAGCTACTTCTGTTTCATAAAAGGGAGATGTAATGATAGTGATCATGGTTGCAATGCAACTTGCAATACATTAAGGACTATAGCTCCTGTTTGATTAGACTTGGCTGACAGCAGGGGAGCTGACACAGAGTATGTTAGATCTGTAATGGAGGCTTGCAGACTCATGGCATGCCTCATGGTGCTGTTAACAACAACTTTAAAGTAAAGAACCATTTCCTTCTTAAGAACTCACACATACAAATATAAGATGAAACAACGCCTGCTCTAAATATGAGGAGAAGGTTAAAAAAAAACATTTCTTTTAACTGAAATACTGTATATTTTGGTTTATAAGTCAAGCCCCATTTTTCAACTTAATTTTAAGTGTTTTATGGTATATGCAGTGTCTAAGTCGACCCCCATTTTTCAGGGTGTCCGGGCCTCCCTGGAACAACCCAAAAAATTTTAAAGCACCCCAACCACAAGTAACAAAGCAGTAAATTAAGTCATTTAAAAAAAAACCTCATCCTACCAGACAGCAACAGCCCACGGAGCTGGAGTGACAATATTGTGCTCCTAGCAGGAGCAGAAACCTCAGTCTACCAGGCAGGAATGGTGATGGTGGCGTCAGGACCCAAGTAGGTGCAATTATGCTGGTGCCCATTGGTAGGGAGGTATCAGGGAGTGGTGGCACCATTAGTGGGGAGGTGATTCCAGCATTGCCTTATATGCCGAATTGACATCAATCTTTTTTCTCAGAGAATTTAAGGTTTCAACAGTAAATCCAGCGTATAAGTCCACCCCCCTTGAGAATTTCTTTTGTGTTTTATGACTCGACTTGTACGCCAAAATATGCGGTAATGTATTTTAATGAGTATGTTGACTCAGCATAGAGTTTGAATCCTCTCACCCTACACCTCCCCACCCTCCACGCCACTTCCAAAAGCTACTCCACAATCACCTTACCCGCAACTCCATGCTACTGATGTTATTCCCCTTGAAGTCAGGTTAGAGCCAATCATAGATGCTGCAAGATCTCCTGAATTTCTCCTAAACATGTGGTGTAACAAGATTCTCCAGTTCGCCCCTTCCTCTCCTCTTCTTCTCTCCCCCCTTCAGGCATCTGCCTGTTGTTTGCTCCCATCTTGCCAAAGGGCTCAGGGTCTAATCATTGGTTACCCATTCCTGCTGCTGGACCTGATGAGTTTCTTCAGTAGTCAACTCAGCGTCTGTAGGCTTTCTTGTTTAAGGTCATTTGAATGAAGCTCAGGATGCAACCTTGGACTCAGAGAATTGGATGGATTGAATCCCACAGCCCCAAATCCCAGCTTAGTTAAGAGAGTTTCAGTATTTTTCATTTTCATTTACAGGTGGCCTTAAGGAAAATATTATTTGCTGAATCTTGTGAGAGCAGCCGAATCTTTAATCAAAATAACAGCAATATTTCCTGCTGTGTCCCCAGATTCATGCTGTCAATCTGCCTTATTATACTCCATCATACCAACAATTTTAAATCTTCCTGCAGTTTAGCTTTGAAAGCCACCTTTGTTTCTTTTTCCAAGATAAACGGTATGATTGCAAAAAAGAAACACAAAAAGAGCAATGCCTACTTAATTACTATCTGTACAATATAAATATAACCACATCCTTCGTCCAGAATCTCACCTTAACCACCCAGCACTGTCCAATGGAGTGGAGCGCTGATATTGCTTTAATTGGTACTAAAATTCCTTTCTCGTAAAGAGCAGGATAAAAATCAATTTCTCGTGAATAACAGAACAATTATTTCTATTTTTAATTAGAAGTACAGATTTTAATTATGAATATGATATTGTGAATGAGTTGTTAATTGGCAGAGAAACAGATGTTGTCTTGTCTTAATTTAAAGAAGAATAGAATGCCTTCCAATGAAGTTATGCTTCACCAGTAATATCTTTTAGGATTGTTCGAGATGGTTTCCCCACTGAACACTAGCTGTTAGTTGTTTAACTGTCACAGTGTTGTCATTTCAGCCTGAGGTCTGCTGGAATATTTATGTTTTTAAAAAAATCCTTGACTTACCCAGTTGCTTAAAATTCCATCTGTTCACCAATGGGAAATTTTTGGGAAACCATAAACTGGAGATGTGAGCTGTTGAAAGACTTTAATCATTCTTTCCCACTGATAAATATGATAAGCAGGAAGGCCAAATGAAAAACAGGTAATCCATTGGGTTTGTAAGAATAATGTTGAATGTTTGGTTAATGCTAAAGGCATCCAACAAAGTACAGCAAAATAGGCTTTTCTATTAAAGTTAAGACATTGAAAAAACAGACAATGTGATTATGTTTCCCAAATTAACTTAGGGACAAGAAGCAAAGAATTTTTCCATCTTGGATAATGGGGCATTTTGGGACAGTTCAAGGGAAGATGGGATCTTTACAGGCCTAGTAAATTGCATTGTAAGAGGGGCAGGACCTGTATAATTTTGATAAAACTGTGGAGCTGAGAACTTGTGAGTTTGGCAGTTGGACTTAACAAGATATGGCCTACTGATCAATAGGGTGCAATCTTAACATTACCAGTCATAATACCCAAAATTCCCAACTCATAATTTAATTTTAATTTTAATAAGTTTTATTTTATAATTTAAATATGCAGCTTGGTAATAAGCACTTACACCTGGAGGCAACTCATACAGTCTAAGGGTGAATGTACACATTCATTGCAGACAGTGTGTGACAGATTAAATAGATATGTTTTTTTGGGAGATCAATTGGGAAAGGTTTGTTAGAGTAGGTCACATACAAACATTTTAAAGCAGATATTATTTGAAATACTGGAGCTCTTCTAATGCTAGACATGTTGGCCCCACAACCTTGGCAAGATCTTTGGAGAGTGCCCAAGAGACTTTACTGATTGATTGTGGTTTACAAAAAGGCAACAGTTGAAAGATCTTGTTGGAGCCACAGATTGTATGGAGTTGTTCTAAGAGGGTCATGTGGTTTTGCAAGCAGAGAGAGTCAAGCAGGCTTTTTCTCAGAGAGAGTGAGAGAGAAAGACAGAGATCACTTATACAGTGTTACAGCCAGCAAAAGCAGCTGGGACTGGAACAGGACAAGCTGGCAAGCTTGTGGAAACCCCATTTGGAAGACGACATGTGAGTTTTTGGTTCAATCCCTTGTGGTTCATACAAGAGGAGAGGACTGGCTGTCTAATATTTCACTTGGAATAAAGGAAACAAAAAGGAACTCTGTGGTGACCTGAAAGAAAGAGATTATCATCTGGAGAACCCTGAGGGGGCAGGTTTTGTCAGCCAGACACTGAAGTGGCTGTTTAAAAAGAAACAACAAATCTCTCTCTGAAAACCGACAAGAACCTTCCTGAGCAGTAAATATTTACCTTTCAGGCACCAAAGCCTGGTGGACATTTAAATATTAAATTCTGTGCACAGTATAAGAGTTGTCTTCATCCAGTTAAATTGGACGAATGAGAAGTGAGATTAGACTGTGAACCAAAGAACTTTCCTGAACTTACACACACATTACATACACAAGCTCTTAGAATTAGAAGGAGGTTAAGTTAGGTAAAGTAAATTAATAGTGATAAGTTAAAGTGTGATCTTGTTTTCATGTTTAAAGATAATTAAAACCAACTATTGTTTAAGTAACCATTTGTCTTGGTGAATATCTATTACTGCTGGGTTTTGGGGTCCTCTGGAGCTGGAATAGTGTTGCATTATGCTGACCATGCCATCCAAATGGCCATTAAAAGATCAAAGATAGATCAAGAGCAATGTTCAAACAAATTCAATTTTACTAGGCTGAAAGGTAATTAGATCATAGAACATAAAACATTACAGCACAATACAGGTCCTTCACTCCACATTTTTGTGCCAACCTTTTAAAATCTCACACCTATAACCCTCCAATTTTCTTTGATCCATGTGTCAATCTAAGTCTTTTGAACTTCCCAATTACCACCACCACCCTGGTAATGCATTCCACGTTTAAAGTATTCTCTGTATAAAATAATTACCTCTGATATCTTCCCTAAATGCTCATTCATTCACTTTAAACAGATTTCCTCTGATATTTGACATTGTTGACCCAGGAAAAAAAAAGATGTTTGAAGTTTTTTCATTTAATTTAATTTTAATTTATGTTAAAACTTCGAGAGAAGTATTTGCTTTCTGCGTCTTTCAAGGGCAACTGAATCAAAATTAGTCATATTAACAGTGGGATATTAATTCAGGCTGTGCCTGAGTAATTTCTTGAACACCTTTTGTTTTTGACTTATATTTTTCTCTCTTTCACTTCCTCTTATTTCCATTTCACTTTTTAATCAAAAGGCACCTGCATAAAATTGTAGAGAAGGAACAAAGATGAAACAGGGGTAGAAAGGAAAAGAGGGTGTATGAAAAATACAGACAAATAAGGTATCTGTAAACTCTAAGATATTTTTAAAACAAGCGAAAAGTAAAGAGAAAAACAAAGGAAAGAAAATTCCTCTTCGAGACCAAAACGTTAGTCTATGTGCGGATGTAAAAGATAACTGCTTTAAATAAATGTTTTGTTCATGTCTTCACTTAACATGGAAGAAGAATATAAAATATCTAAAAAGGATAAACATGGGGATTGATGTACCATCAACTACTCGAAAGACTGTTGTTGAGAAACCAATAGGCTTTTATTCACTTAAGAACAATGGCACATCCATACTGTTTGACTGTCCTGCAGTGCAGAGGGGACTGTGGAGCAGCCACCTTTATACAGGAGCCTGTGGGGAGGGACTACAGGTACAATCAGCCAACAGGTGTGCCTGACCACACAATTATATGCAATAGTGGTTGACCACATTTACCCCTTGTTTTTAAAAAGAGTCCAGCAGGATGAAGTGGAACTTACAAAGTTGCAAATTCACAAGTCACAAATTCAGTCTTTCAGGTGGTCTGGTCGTTTGCTGGGACTGTCGTAGTAATGGTTGCTGCAGTGCAGCAGCGGGGTCCTGGATGATCTCGGTTGTGCTGGTGAGTAGGTACTGATAAGTCCGATGCATCCTCCCTTGGGGCAGAGGCAGGGTACCAGGGGTCAGGTGCATCATTTATGTTCAATGGAGAGGGGGTGTGGGGTGATCAGCAGTGGTGTCAAGGGCCCCTGAGGGAGCCAAGTCCCTGACAGAGATGGTGTTTTTGTCTGTCACGTAACCATATTGGGGGTTGGCATTGAGGAGGTGGACCTTTTTGACCAGGGGGTCAGACTTAATGGCTCCTCACATGCTTCCAGAATAGGACAGGCCTGGGCCCTAAGGATGTCAGCCACGCTGGTAGAGTGGTCCCTGTTGCAGATTTGCATGGGAAAGGAAAAATACATTTATGCGGTGTGGCATTGGTGGTAGTACATAGCAGAGACCTGATAGAGTGGAGTGACTCAGGGAGCACCTCGCCAGCAGAAGACCGGGACTGCAACGCTAGGAGGACTGTCTTCTAAATGGTAGCATTGTTCCTCTCCACTTGGCTATTACCCAGGGGTTGTAACTAGTGATCCTGCTCATGGCAGTGCCTCTGGCCAACAGAGTGAAGAAGTTGTTCAGCGTCTTGATAATTGTGGCAGCAGTCATGTCCGAGCAGGGGATGGCAAATGGAAAACGGAAGCATTCATTGATGATGTTAAGAAAATAGACATTGCAGTCAGTGGAGGGCAGGGGTACTTTAAAATTGACACTTGAGTCATTCAGTGGGACAGGTGGCTTTAATGAATTGTGCCCTATCTGGTCGGTAGAAGTGCAGCTTGCGCTTGTGCAGACTTAACAGTTCTTTGTCATGGACCTGATCTCGTCGATGGAGTATGGCAGGTTGCAATGCTTTGACAAACTGCAAAAAACCTGATAACTTTGGGGTGACAAAGATCATTGTGGAGGTTTCACAGTTGTCAATCTGTGTACTGGCACTGGTCCCGAGGGACAGGGCGTCAGGTGGCTCATTAAGTTTCCCTGGCTGGTACAAAATGTTGTAATTGTAGGTAGACAATTCAATCCTCCCCCTCAGTATTTTGTTATTTTTTTTAATTTTACCCCACTGCTGATTGTTAAACATGAATGCAACAGCGTGTTGATCAGTCAGCAGGGTGAACCTCTTACTGGCCAGGTTATGGCGCCAGTGCCACACTGCCTCATCAATGGCCTGGGCTTCTTTCTCGATTGAGGAGTGTTGGGGCCCTGCAGGGTATATGCCAAAAATGTGACTGGCCTGCCAGCCTGGTTAATAGTGGCTCCTAGGGAAATATCTGATGCATCACTTTACACCTGAAAAGGGGTAGATTCATTTGCAGTATGCATTGTGGCATTATTGATATCTGCCTTAATATGATTGAAGGCTGCACAAGCCTTTGCTGCCAGGGGAAGTATATGGATTTGATGAGGTGGTGGGCCTCGTCTGCATAATTAGGGACCTATTAGGCATAATAGGAAAATAACCCAAGGCACCTCTTCAGGGCCTTGTGGCTGTGTGGAAGGGGAAGCTCCAGGCGGTCAAGGTCCAGGCCGATAACTCCATTCTCCCTGACATAGCCAAGGATGGCCAAACAGGTTGTGTGAAACATGCTCTTGGCCTTATTATATGTAAGGTTAAGGAGCTTGGCTCTTTTGAGAAATTTCTAGAGATTGGTGTCGTGGTCCTACAGGTCAAGGCCGCAGATGGTGAAGTTATCGAGGTATGGGAAAGTGGCCTGCCCACGATGGGGTCTCTCTCCTGCTGGAAGACTGAGACACCATTTGTGACACTGAAGGGGACCAACAGGAAGTGGTAGAGGCAGTAGCCATCCGCCTCAAACCCTGTGTACTGGTGGTTCTCTGGGCAGATAGGGAGCTGATGGTACGCCAAGTTCAGGTCGATGGTCGAAAAGACTCAACACTGGCAATATTGGGCAATTTGGTTGACCGTGTCGGTGGTGCGTGGAAGGGAGTATACATCCAATTGCATGTGTATGACTGTAGTCGATGACCATTCTATTCTGCACTACCACTACCTGCATTCTCCAAGGGCTATTGCTGGCTTCATTAAGCACTGAACATCTGCCTGAATGAAGGTCCTGTCCCTGCCACTTTACCACCTACTTTTAGTGGCGATAGGTTTACAGCAGGGAGTGAGGTTGACGAATAATGAAGGGGGGGCAGGGGGAAATTTTAAGTGTGAAGAGCCCCCGCAGGTTGTATATGGTGAGTGTTGGGTTGTTGGCCGTGTACAATAGGGGATTATGGGGGGTGAGTGGCATGCAGTGGTTGGTTCAAAAATTGCCAGTATACATAGTGAGGGGTGGATGGGGCCCATTGAACTCCAAAGTCATAAAGTCATGCTTTTAAGGTGACACTGAAAATCCATTCCCAATAGCACAGCAGTGTAGAGCTGTGGCACTACCATCAGTTTAGTATTTATATTCAGTACACCGCACTATGCAAAATCCCTGGACATCCACTATTTGCGACTTGGAGGCCAAGTGGATCGTCTGGTTCACCGGCAATTCTTCTTCTTTGGCTTGGCTTCACGGACGAAGATTTATGGAGGGGTAATGTCCACATCAGCTGCAGGCTCGTTTGTGGCTAACAAGTCCGATGTGGGATAGGCAGACAGGGTTGCAGCGGTTGCAAGGGAAAATTGGTTGGTTGGGGTTGGGTGTTGGGTTTTTCCTCCTTTGTCTTTTGACAGTGAGGTGGGCTCTGCGGTCTTCTTCAAAGGAGGTTGCTGCCCGTCGAACTGTGAGGGGCCAAGATGCACGGTTTGAGGTGATATCAGCCCACTGGCAGTGGTCAATGTGACAGGCACCAAGAGCTTTCTTTAGGCAGTCCTTGTACCTCTTCTTTGGTGTACCTCTGACACGATAGCCAGTGGAGAGCTCGATAACATGAGCTCGCCATATAACACGATCTTGGGAAGGTGATGGTCCTCCATTCTGGAGACGTGACCTATCCAGCACAGTATGATCTTCAGCAGCATGGATTCGATGCTGTTGGCCTCTGCCATCTCGAGTACTTCGATGTTGGAGATGAAGTCGCTCCAATGAATGTTGAGGATGGAGCGGAGACAACGCTGGTGGAAGCGTTCTAGGAGCCATAGGTGATGCCGGTAAAGGACCCATGATTCGGAGTCGAACAGGAGTGTGGGTATGACAACGGCTCTGTATATGCTAATCTTTGTGAGGTTTTTCAGTTGGTTGTTTTTCCAGACTCTTTTGTGTAGTCTTCCAAAGGCACTATTTGCCTTGGCGAGTCTGTTGTCTATCTCGTTGTCGATCCTTGCATCCGATGAAATGATGCAGCCGAGATAGGTAAACTGGTTGACCGTTTTGAGTTTTGTGTGGCCGGCAATACTGTAAGGGAAAGGCACCGTAATGTGTCCAGATAGATAAAGCTCTCCATGCTCCCACTTGTAGGCAACTTGTTACGTGGTCATTTACCTGAATGTCCATCGTTGACTTGGCAAGTTGGTATGGGCTGTCCTGGTCGAATGTGATTGGAGGCCAGTGTTGGATTGCTGTTGTGGGAGATGGTGGTGTCCAAGATGGCAGCCCCATGGCCTGCATGCGGGACTGCTGTATTCTGAAGATGGCGCCCAATATGACGGCCCTCAGGGATCACATGTGGCTCTGCTGGCCCCCAGTGATGACGGTGTTGAGGATAGCGGTGTCCAGAACAGTGGCCCCCATGATCCTGATGTGCTTCTGCTAGGAAACGGTTTTGACTGAACTCTTTGGCATAGTGGCCCTTCTTCCCATAGCTGGAGCAAGTTGAATACTTTTCTGGGCACCTTTACATCTGATGTTTGCTCAGGCTGCAGAAGTTCTCCTGTAGTATCGCAGCTGTGGTTGGGTCACCACCAGAGCCAGTTGAATGTGATGGGAGATGATCATGGAGTACTGTTGGTGTGGTCGAGTCGTTAGCAGAGTAAGAGGGTGGCGGTGCATCTCAAAATGAAGGCACCTGGCTGTTGCATTGTTGTTGAGTAGGCCTCCATGTTCTGTACCTGCCAGCTCGACTGCTCTCCACAGTCTCAGCTCCCCTTGCTCCAAGAGTTTCTGTTGGATGTAGTTCGACCTGATCCCCATGATGTTGGCATCCTGGCGGACACAGCCTTGCATTCACAGCCCCTGCAGAGTGCTCGCAGGCCCCGAAGATATTCGGTATTAGACTTGCTGGATTGTTGTTTGTGGGTCACTAGAAGGGTTTGGCATAATCGACATTGATCTTATGCAGGTACTGTTCTTTGAGTATGTCCATGGCTTCCTGATACAATGTAGCATCCCTGATCATGGAATACACCAGGGTGCCGATCTGGGAGTGCAGCACTTGTAGCTTATCGGTCTCTAATCACACTATGGTGGAGGAGGCCTGCAGGAATGCTTCAAAACAGCGCAGCTCAAAGTTGGTGGATGCCTCAGGTGATTGAGAGTCGAACTTCAGCTTTTCTGGCTTCAGGATCTGCTCCAATATAAAAAAAAACTTTGTGAATAACATTGATGCACCATCAAATACTCGAAAGACTATTGTTGAGAAACCAATAGGCTTTTATTCACTTAAGAACAATGGCACATCGATACCGCTCGACTGTCCTGCATTGAGGAGGGCGGCTGCAGACAGCCAGCCAATGGGTGTGTCTGACCAGACAATTATATGCAACAGTGGTTTACCACAGAGACATGACATATTAAGAAGTGTAGCATCTTTAATTGTAGTCAGGTTGTGATTAAATGTATCCTTTTGAAGGAAGCAACAAATGAAACAATGCACAGTCTGGCCATCATTTTCCAATCTTCTTTGGCTCCAGGCATTGTGTAGAAAACTAACATTTCTACTTGTTATCATTTATTATGAAAAAAATCCAGAACAAACAGATTAACTACAGACCAGTCGGTTTAGCTTCAGTGCTGGGAAAATTATTGGAAAAAGTTGTGAAGGTTGGCATTTCTCAGCATTCATTTGGAAATTAGTTCAGGCTTTGCCTTAATTATTTCATAAACATGTTTTTGCCCCATTTCTGTCCTTTTTATAGGTTCATAACAGACAGTCTGCTCAAATCCCAAGCTTTAATGATTCTGTTAAATGTTACTGATTCAATTTTGTTTCTATTTTATACATTGTGGGGTTTATTTTAAAATAAAATCCTGCTGTGCTCTCTTGAGATTTCTAATGTCAATGTAGACCAACTCTCCACCTCACCTCATCCATCTCCCAGGGCCCCTTGCTTCAAACATGATTCTTAACATTGAATGCTTGTACATTTGCCGAATCCAAGCAATTAGCAGAGCCATGTTGAGTTAAATAATTTTTAAAAATCTGCAGTTGCTGGTATTGAGTGCCATACACAAATGTGCTAGAGAAACTCAGCAGGTCACACGGCATCCATAGGAAGTAAAGGGTGACCCTCAGTTTGGATATGGTCCCTTCACCAGGAATTGACAGGAGGGTAGCCATCCCTCAAAGAGACTTTGCAATGGAGCAACAGAATGGAGATCAACAAGAAAATCTGCAGATACTAGGGTCAAATGCAATGTACATTCCTGATGAAGGGCCCTGAGCCGTAAAGTTGGTTACCTTTTTCTTCTATGGATGCTACGTGACCTTCTGAGTTTCACCCACACTTTTGTGCATTGGAAGTATCAGGGCCAACTGTATTTATCCACTGTCCATATGTAAGCTACTTTATAGTAGTGGTAAAGAGCAAGTACCAAACCAATGTTAGAGTTACTGTGATCAACAAGAGCAACTAAATTGAGAGCAATAGAGGGTGCAAACACAGAACAAGTCAATAGAGGAGTGACATCATATTAAAGGTTGATTAGTACTCTCAGTTCACTTGAGATCCTATTTAACATTTTCAGATGGTGGATGATTATCCTTTCCAAGAAAGAATCATGAAATATCGTAGGTCTGTTGCTCTTCATCCAAAGCTATCAAACTTATGTTCCAAGAGTTAAAATAAATAACCTATTTTTTCTCCTTACTAAATGTTGTCATTTTTGCTATTTTGGAGCTTTTAAGCAGAATGTGAGACATTAGGGGGAAGCAGAGGTGGGAAGACTGATGAGGGTAGTGGACGGGGGTTGGGGGGGCTGCGGATAAAGGTAATGGGATGCTAAAACTGAGTTTCCCCATTTCATGAATTTATTTTGGAAATGTGCTCAGCATCAGAAACCTGTGCAATATAGGAGCTGTTGGCTAATTACAAGGATTCACTGCTTTCATGTACTTAGGCTGATGTGGGAAGACAACCTTGAAATATACAGGGCAGATAATGAATCATGTGTACATCTTCAGTGAAGTGTTTAAGCAGCAAACAAGATCAATGAAGTTTTTGACTATGTTTCATCAGCTGCAATTTCCATCTTATGTCATTCATTTACTTCCATAATTTCTACTTGTATAAACGAGGCATTTCTCAAGCTTTCTAATAAAAGAGAACACAGTCCCCACCTCACCATTATTAGATGTGTGCTGGGTTTTGTTGTAATTTTTCATGCATTTTGTTTGATTATTTTATGTCACTTTTATGTGCAAAATTAAATAGCCCACTAATTGTAATTGCATATTTTCCAGAGACTTTAAAAAAATCTTTGTAGAAATTCATTATGTTCAGTTGCTTAATTTTGCATTCACCTGCAACTATTATTCTCTCTAGTCCCACTGACCTGCACCCAGTCCATAGCCCTCCATAACTCTCCCATCTACATACCTGTCCAAATTCTTCTTAAATATTAACATTCACCACTTCAGCTGGCAGCTCATTCCACACTCCCACCACTCTCTGTATGAAGAAATTCCCCCTTAATTTCTTCCCCTTCACCCTTAACCCATATCTTGTGCTTTGCATCTTATCTACTCTCAATGGAAAAAAGCCTCCAAATTTATTGCTGCAGTGCAAGTCTTAGTTTGGAAGTTCTGCTGTGCCCATTAGAATTGTGCCTTGATCGTTTGTTTTGTGAGACAAATATAGCAAGTAGTTTGCTGCCAGAGTGTAAAAAAATGTGTACTGCAATCTTTTAAAGCAAATGTTATATATTTATGTTTCGGCTTTCCACACTCCAGGGAGCTTAGTGAAAGGATTAATTCTGTTTTTAGACTTAATGTGATATTGGTCTCAATTGACCACTCTGAATTTTTCTATTAAAAAATATGTTTTTCCTCCTGTTTTCACCACCTATTCAGCTGAATGCAATTCACATATGGGCAATTTTGGTAAGCATAATCCATTTTACATAACCGCAGGTGCAAATATTTCCAGATACCTTAAAATGACCAGGGATAGATATATGGTGTCATTGCACCCAGTGTGAAGTTAATTTCCCAGTCAGAAACAGGGTGGTATTTGGCTGGAAAACTTGATTTGAAGTGAGAGCATTGACTAATCATCCATGATACCTCTGCCGTCCACAATCTTACAGATAGTATTCTTACAACAAGGTAAAAGATGATGGGTCCACTTTAAATATGCAAATTGGACACAACTGATGTCATGGGACCCGGTCCTCTTTTTTTGTGGAGATTGTGATGAATATGGGGGAGTTTGGTAAAAGCAATATCTTCCCTTCACACTTGATCAACAAGGAGCCAGATTATGGGCAAATGCAGTTCATAGAAATTAGAGCATCTGCTACAGCTTAAGTACGCTGATCATGGGTACTGTCCATCTTGAGTTTTAACATTTGTTTAGTGATCTGTGAGCTTCCGCCCAGTTCTTTGGTTTCCTCCAACATCCCAGAAACATACGCTTTAGTATGTTACACGGCCACTGTAAATTAATCCCAAGCATGTCGGTGGGTGATAGAATCTGGAGGGAGTGGATGAAAATGTGGGACAATGTGGTTGGATTAATGCAAATGAGTGCTCATTCATCAGCATAATCTTGATGGGCCAAATGGATGGTTTCTGTGGTTTATGTAAAAGTATGCCAATGTAAAAATTAATTGTAAGTTATTGAAATGCCTCAGGATTTTCTGTGGGACATTGACGTCGCCTCTATTGTCCTTTGCCAAAGCCTTTTCTTCCCTATACTACCCTCAACCAGGTCCAAATCCCCCTTCAACAGATGTGCCCATCTCGAGCTGACACCTGCTAGATTTAACTGGGTTCCAAAGAAAGTCTATGCTCATCCTCCTTGAGGCTACTGTCCTTTGTCTCCAAACATTCTAACTATTACTCGTTTAGCAATCACATTCTTGAAATATATTGCAGCCATGGATGCTGGGCAACAAGAGTAAGTTACTATCATGCTCAGAAGCTCTACTTTTGACTCCAGTGCTCCACTGAGAATGACACTTGATGGCGGTGCTGCCTGAGCCGCTGTAACTGCAGTGCTGCCACTGGTGCAGACCCTGGAGAGGAGGGATGGACATACAATGCTGCTCCGAAGGGTTTGTTTGCCTGGTCCTAATGCTGATGGCTTCATAAAGGCTTGTTAAAGCAGAAGATGATGTTTTATTTGCCCACGCTTGAGGTGGAGATATGAACTGTCCACCAACAATTATGAGATCTTGTACGGGCCGGGGTGTTCCTGTAGCCCCTCCCCATAAGGTCACCCAATAAAATCTGAGAGCCATAGTCTCCTCCCTCATACCTGCCTTGGATGTGAACCAGCAGCATGTAGAGGCACATCTAGGTCTTCTGATCAATAAAGCTTTTGACTCTTACCTCAGGTGCTGAAGGTTTTCCGATCATGTCAGAGGATTGCACCTGGAGCTCAGGTGGCCGATGGATCAAACAGGTGTCTGTGCAGCTGGCGGGCCTGCGGGAGCACTGGAGGCAAATCGACGGACACTCAGTGACTCTGAAGGGATTTGTTTGCTTCTCTTTCTCTCTCTCTCTCTGCAAGGGGTCCCAGGCAGGACTAATGGCAACACTTTGTCTACCTTATGGCAGGCAGAAGGCAATTTAAGGTTTTGTACTATCACATGACATTAAAGGTATCTTATATCTTGACTTTAGGAATAATGTTAACATTAGCTTGCTGTGCGATCAGGCCCATTCCATGCCCCACTGATGTTAGAATCCCGAGCTAGACAGATTGATGCAATTTACATCCAGAACATTAGTAAATTCTCTCCTGCAGAGGAGCTATTTGTTGGGTAAATTCACTTTAGTTTGAACTAATCTGGTCTATTTTATTGAATAAAATTGAATCAGAGGAGCCATCAAACTGTAAATTCAAATGAACAGCTTGCATGTATATTTTTACATTTATTTCTGGGGGTGGGGTTGTCAAATTCATGCCTCCTCCTGGTTTTACAATAATGCCAATTACTGTGAGTAGTGATGTGAGACCTACAGTTACATTGCTACTAAGATATTCTTATCCAGATTGGTCCTGCTAAATATTTACTGTAAATCTCCAGGTTGAGAGCTATTGATGTACATTACTTCATCCTGCACCAAAATACTCCCTAATAATACTTAGAGCAAGGCCTCTTGTGTTAATGGTCCAGATATTGCTGTTTATATAATAGGGAGGCTAATGGCTCCTGATATTTATTTATGGGTAGGATAGCAACTTCAGGCAAGGAGCAGGCGCATGATTAATTGCATGTCCTGTCATTAATTTTGGCAAATTTCATCCTGCACGGTAAGCCACGGAAACATATTGAATGGCACCTTTCTGTAATCTGTACACTGGTGACAAATTCAAAGTGGCTCCAAAGGCATTGTAAACATTAATGACAGTCAATTAATCTGTCTGATGCTGAAAATGGATTGCTCCATCTGGAATCTGATTGCTACGGCTTGAATGTTTTGCAGAGATTAAAAAAAACACACACACTCTCCACTCTTTGAACACATGCTTTTTTCCGTACAACTGGCGTATTTCCTTCTCTGGGCCTTTTCCTGAAGCAGATTAGACATTGAATTTACCCCATTATCAGTTCACTTTCTTTTCATTTCTTTTATGCATATTTTCCAGGTTTAATTGCTTTGCGAGTGTTCTGTTATTTTCTAATTTCACTCCTCTTCTGATTCTCTCTTTTTTGAAAATTAGGGTCAAATAAAAGCTGATGAAATTAGCATGAGCTAATCTACATACCTTTGAATTGGTAAAGATAGGAATTAGATTGTGAAGCATTTGTTTCTGTGCAGTAGTGATGTGCAGGAATGAATTTCCTTTGAAAAATGAAATGTTAATAGAAATCAGGGACTTCTTGCAAAGAATGCATTTTTTTTTTCAAATTTCAGCTCCTTTGTGATACTAATTCATCAAGGATCCCAGAAGAGGTTCAGGACTGTGCAATGGCCATCACCTAATCAACAGCGGACATTTCTGAACCTTGCCTCAACACAACCTGAAGGGTGAATTCTACAGCAAGTCCTGGACAAGCAATGGATGCCAGGCATGGGTCAAGTAAATCATGTATTATTCTTTCAGCTTTTGCACATTATCCCATGTGCTCTGTTGTACCCACACTCATCAATCCACAGGCCACAACCAACCAGCCTACAAAAGGAGGACGCACACCATAGGTGGCTGTAATGCCTCATTACTCGATGAACTGAACACCTTCCATGCACACTTTGAGAAGGATAAACAAATGGTGCCTACTAGAATCCCTACGAAAGCTGAGGACCCTGTATCATCTGCCTTTGAGGTCGACGTCAGAAAATTATTCAAGAGGGTGAACCCTCGCAAGGTGTCAGGCACTGATGGCTACCTGACAGGGTATTGAAAATCTGGGCCATTCAACCAGTTGGAGTGTTCACAGACATTTTCAACCTCTCGTTGCTGCAGTCAGAGGTTTCACACCTACTTCATAAGGGCATCAATCATCCCGGTGCCCAAGTGGAGCAGTATGTGCTGCCTCAAGGACTAGGCATTAACATCTACAGTGATGAAATGCTTTGAGAGGCTGGTCATGGCCAGAATTAACACGTACTTAAACAAAGATCTGGACCCACTACAATTCACCACAATCACTCCACTCAGCTCTGTGTCACCTCAAAAACAGTAATTCATACATATGGCTTCTCTTCATTGACTACAGCTCAGCCTTCAACAGCGTCACTACCTCAGTGCTGGTCAAGAACCTACAAATTCTGGGCCTCTGCACTCCTCTCTGCAACTGGATCCTTCCTTATCAGAAGACCACAGTCAGTATGAATTGGAAATAGCGTCTCCTCATTACTGATTATTAACACAGGCACACCCCAAGGATGAGTGTTTAGCCCATTGCACTACTCATTATACACCCACGACTGTGTGGCCAGCACAATTCCAATACCATCTACAAATATTCCGATGACCCCACAGTTGTTACTAGAATCACAAATGGCAATGAGGAGGGAGACTGATCAACTCATTGAGTGATGTCATGCCAACAAATTTGCACTTAACATTAGCAAAACCAAGGAGATGATTCTGGACTTCAGGAGGAAGTCAGGTGAACATGATTCAGTTCTCATCGAGGCCTCAGAAGTGGAGAGGGTCAAGAACTTCATCCCACTGTGTAATTGGATCATGGATTTCCTCACAATCACATTCAGTGAAGATTGATAAAAACTTCTTTCTCTTCCACAATCTCCATCAGTACCAAGCACCACAGGGCTGTGTTCTTAGCCCCCTGCTCTACTCACTTTACATCTATGACTGTGTGGCTCAGTCGAACAAGAACACCATCTACAAATTTTCAGACTATACCACGGTAAGTGGGTTGTATAAAGGAAGGAGATGAGTCAGCGTACAGGATGAGGATTGAAAACTTGGTTGAATGGTGCGCCAACAACAACCTTGCACTCAATGTCACCAAAATTAAGGAGGTGATTATTGACTTCAGGACAGAAAATCCAAAGGTTTACAATCCAATGATCATGGGGAATCAGAGGTGGAGAAGGTGAGCAAATTTAGGTTCTTGGGAGTCACTATCACGGAGGACTTTTCCTGCACTCAACTCACCAATGGCATCATGAAGAAAGCACATCAGCACTTCTACTTCCTCAGGAGTTTGCGGAGCTTTGGTATGACACCAGAAACCCTGGCAAATTTTTACAGAAGTGTGGTGGAAAGTGTGCTGACCGGCTGCATTATGTTCTGGAATGGGAACACCAATACCCCTGAGCGTAAAGCCCCCAAAAGATAGTGGACACAGCCCACGACATCACAGGCAAAACCCTCCCCACTGTTGAGTATATCTGCAGCAGTGGTTCTCAACCTTTTTATTTTCATTCACATACCACTTTAACTAATCCCTATGCCATCAGTGCTCTGTGACTAGTAAAGGATTGCTTAAGGTGGTACATGAGTGGGAAGAGAAAGTTAAGAATCACTGCTCTAGACCTAATTGTTAATGAAATATTTTGCTTGAGAAAATTGTCATTGGCCCATTTCCTTTGGTGTTATGAAAACATGCAGATAACCAGTCAATTAGATATGATTAAAACAGTGGTTTTCAAACTTTTTTTTTCCACCCGCATACCACTTTGAGCAATCCCTTACTAATCACAGAGCACCTATGGCATAGGGATTACTTAAAGTGGTATGTTGGTATGTGAGTGGAAACAAAAATGTTGAGAACCACTGATCTACAGGGAAAGCTGCCGTCAGAGGGCAGCAGCAATCATCAAAGATACAAATCACCCAGCACATGCTCTGTTCTTGCTGCTACCATCATGAAAGAGGTCTAGGTGCCACAAGACTCACACTACCAGGTTCAGAACAGCTGCTACCCCTCCACCATCAGACACTTCAATGACAAACTCAATCAGAAATCCATTTAAGGATTCTTACTTTTGCACCTTTTTGATTTTCTTTTGTTCTTTGTGTATGGAACAGTCAGTTTGTTTACATTCATTATCTGTTTACAGTTTTATTTATTTACATTTTCACTGTGTACAGTTTATTTTTTCCACTACCAATTAAAGGTAATTCTGCTATGCCCACAGGAAAATGGAAACTCAGCAAATGTGTGTGATGTCATGTATGTACTCTGACAATAAATCTGTAATCTCCTGGGTAACAACATCTCCAAGGATCAGTTCTGGAGCCTCTGTGTTGATGCAGTCAAGAAGAAGCCTCACCAGCAGGCTTCTTCATGAGGTGCTTGAGGAGATTCAGTACGTTACCCGAAGCCTCTTGAAAGCTTCTACAGGTGTATGATCGAGAGCATTCTGGCTGGTTGCATCACTGCCTGGTATGGAGGCGCCAACTATCAAGAACAAGAAAAAACTCCAGGGGGTTGCTAACTCAGCCTGCGACATCACAGGCAGCAGACTTCACTCCATTGAGGACATTTACATGAGATGATGTCTTAAAAAACCAGCCTCTATCCTCAAAGACCCCACTACCTTCTTCACTCTGCTTCCATTGGGTAAAAGGTACAGGATCCTAAAGATGAGCACTCAGCGGCACAAGGACAGCTTCTTCCCCACTGCTGTCAGATTCCTGAATGATTAATGAACCAAAGACACTGCTTTACTTTTCATGCATTTTTTAAAAATTATTGTTGAAAGGTTATTTATATGAATGTTTGCACTGTGATTGCTGCCGCCAAACACCGGATTTCATGACTTGATAATGACAATAAATTCTGATTTTGAATCTGCTGCCTTATTTGACTTAACACCCTCCCAAAATGTGATCAAATTGATAACCATATTAAAACCTTTGGATTTAGTCAGGTCCCTTTTTTACTCTACTGTGCTGTAATTGGTACTGATATCTGGAATCATCAATGGAATGATTTTCCCAAGTTCCAAAGATATTACTGTTGATTTGAAGCGTGTTTTTTGAATCTTCTAGATTAAGTGAATTGACCAATAAACACTTCCTAGCAATAGGGAGTTGTTCATTGTTATTCCAGTAACGTGCTATTTATGTATTTTCCACAAGGCAATGTCTTGGTTGAGTAGCAGCAGGCACTGGTATAGGATTGAGATGTTAAATTTTATATGTAGAATCCTTGTGAGAAATCAAAACCTCCCCAAGGCAGCCTCACCCATTCAACAGAGGAGGACAATGAAGTTTGACGAGTCTTCATGATTTAATTTCTAGATAGTTTACTTGCCAATCTAACTGTAGCTCTGTGACTTGGATTTACCTCCAGGTTTATCCCTCTCTCACCTTACCAAATGACAGTGACAGCCCACGTACTAGAAAAGCAGCCATCATTTGTTTCCTAAGTAGATCCACCTCCCTTTTCGCTCAGGGTTCATGGAGTTTTCCATTTGCTCACACACGTTGGCTCCCACCAGCACCTATCTTCCTTTCATCTTAAACATCAGCCTAACTATGCTTTCTACCATGCTGGGTCAGGCCACAAATTCAGCGGAATCTTTGGTAATGGAGAACTTTACAGCACAAAAGCGACCACTTTGGCATCATGCCCATCTCAATCATTAAGTATCTACCTGTATCAATCCTACTTAATGTCATAGAGTTCGAGAGATGCTCAGCATTCAACAGCAGTTTAGGAATGGCGTTCTTGCTGTTTACACTTGACCACTCCTAACTGGGACACATACCTGGCTTTAATCTGTGGAGGTAGGTTGTGTCAGACATGGAGCGTTCCAAACCAGGGCCAGTCTAAAAGGGTGAGCTGGGTTGCCGGGTGGAATTGGGAAGGGAAGATGATGTCGCAACGATGTCTTTTGCATAAGTGCTGTTTTGGCCATAATTTGCTGGCAATCAGATTACAGTTTTAGTTGCAAACTACATAAACTACTTTTTAATGCAGCAATACAATGCATATCTGAAAAGGTTATTTGGGCTACAGAAGATGCCAATGTCGATTGACTAACTCCACCCACCCTACATGGTAACAGGGCAATAAGGTCATTTGATATTTCCTAATATAACCTGCTCCATGATCTCTAACTGACCTCAGAGTCTTAAAGCTGTCACTTTTTTTCCTTCAGGTACTTTTTACTGATTTACAACTCCGGCAAGTTTTTACATAAATATACTGTACTTGTATTATATTGATGTAATTCCAGTTTTAAAATCATATGGTTTCTCTTCGGCGCATTGAAGCTGAAAATTTCAGTGTAAACTGAAATTTAAAATAAGACTAAGTTGATGGTGAGTAGATAGGAACAAAACCTGGTTTAGTGATGCATATTATTTAGATCCATGGTTAGGAGCATCTGGGCCAGAGAATGTAATTCCACTCCCAAACCTTTCCTTCTCTTAAAGGTTGCAATTGTAACTTAAACTGCACTTATCCACTTCACATGTAGGATTTCCAAGAGCACTAACCCTCAAGTGTCCCTTTGCAAGGCGAACACTGATAATTAATGTGCATTTTGGAGAAAACCAGAGCACCCAGAGAAAGCAAATGCAGGTCATGGGTAGAAAATGCACACTCCTTTCAAGTAGCATGAGGTATGAACCTTGGTTGCTTTTGCTCTCATACCATAGAGTTAACTGCCACACTAACCGTGCTGTGCTAACCACACAAATATTTCTTTTATTTTTTTAACTTCCTATACAATATACCTTTAAAGAAACTCGGAGGGCAGTAACCTTTTATGCAAAGATTAGGGCTGTTTAAATTGGACAAAAAAAAGGGCCAATATGGGACTACTATTAAACAGGACATTAATCAGCATATATCATCATCTCAGTTTATAGGATAACATCAAGAAATTTGTACAAATGGTTTCATCAACCCAAACAGTAAAATATCTAAGTCACAATTTTTGCAGTGAGTTGGATTGCAAAGATTCCAAAAGGAAGTTGGAAAATATGCAACAATATAGAAGAGAAACAAAATATTCAGGATGTCAGTGACTGGTAATTGTTGGAGAGATACTTTAAATCACATTTTATCAATGAGATGGGAGGGGTGAAATGCCTCAAATGCATTTTGCGTGATTGCCCACTCGGCATCATGAACAGAAACAAAATTCCTTATTATGTGATGAAAAAAATATTATCCTGAATCTGAGAGATGACAGATAACAGCTCTTACTGTTAGAGCTGGCATAAGAAGCAGCCCTTGATCCCTTTGCAATCAAGAGAGATTGCAGAAGGAAAGAAGGTAGGGAACCAGCCACTCAATTTTCTTTCATAGAAGATGGTGAGCAAAGCTATAATGAAGTGCGCTGCTCAGTGATGAAAGTGAAGGAGATGGGGAGCGAGCCATTTCCTTCTCTTCGGTCCATGAACCACTGTCCTCTCCTATCAAGATGCACCTTCCTTTAGCCCTCTACCTCATATCACCTCCTCACTTTCATCCTATTTCTTTCCCCTCCCCACCCATCTTTTCCCCCCTCACCTGCTTTCACCTATTACCTGCTAGCTCATGTTCCTCCTCATGCCCCACCCTCTCATTCTGGATTCTACACTCTTTTTTGCCAATCCAGATGAAGAGTTTGGGCCTAAAAAAGTTGATTATCTATTGCTTTCCATGGATGCTGCCTGACCTGTTGAATTCCTCCAGCATTTTGTGACTTATTTTCAGTGAAGTACCTTTGTGGCTATGATAAGGTCAAACTCATTGCCATTGAATTACGACTGAAAGAAAGAGATATAGATGCTATAAGATTCATACCACCAGGTTCAGGAATAGCTGCTACCCCTCCACCAGGAGACTTCTCAACAACAAACTCCATCAGGGGCTCATTTAAAAATTCTTACTTTTGGGGATGTCATGTGATGAAGTAGAATCAGGATGTAGGATTCTGGCTCTCCCAAAAAAACAATTTAAATAAGTGGAAAATAAAGTAGAGATTGGAAGTAAATATATGAAAGTGTACAAGAATTCACAGAGAACAGATATTAATGCCTCATAAGAAGGAAAAGACCGTCGCTGGAACATCACGATCGTTACAAAAAAAATTACAAGATCAAGAATGAAGGTCGTGAAACTCTCTACCCATTCGATGAGGGCTCCAAAGGTGGACGCATAGCAAACTGCAGCACCATTACTGCTGCAACTATGGAAGAATGACAAGGAGGGGCAAGATGCACAACTGCACATGCGTGAAAAGCTGCGCCTGAGCAGATCGAAGACATCACTAAGGAAGACAATCTGTTTTAATTACTACCTTCTGAATATGAATATCTTGTTGGACTTCAATCCAGTGACAATGAAGATGGACAATAAACGATTCAACAGGAAGAAGTTCCAGCTGCTGCTAGAGCAGGTTATTAAAGTTCAGAGCACAATGGAATCTCAAAGTGCAAGTCCTAAGACATCTCTTATAATGAAAGAGTTCAAATAAATTTGATTGGATATTAAAAAGTCAGAGGAGAAGATTAAGATATTATCAAATTGTAAACAGAATGCAAAAAAGATTTGAAGTGTGGAATTTGATGTAGAAATGGTGCAAGATAGAATGGGGGAAATGGAAAACACCACTGATTAAATTATTGTTCAAAACAAATAATTATCTGAGAAATTGGACATTAGAGAATTTCAGTAGAAGGAACAATATCAACATTATTGGTCTTAAAGAAGGTGATGAAAGATATAATATGATCATGTCTATTCAAGGTTAGATTCTGGAAACTTTTGGACAAGACACATTTCAAGGAGGTATTGAAAATAGAAAGGGCACACAAGAGGTTCAACACCTCGACCACGATTGATCAAAGGCCATGACCCATATTGATAAAGATCCTTTGCTATCAATTTTGTGAGAAGATGTTAGAACTTGCAGCAAAGTAGGACAAAGAGAGAAGGGGACCATTTGAATATGATAGAAGTAAGGTCTCTTTTTTTTAACCTTAATATTAGTTTTAAACTGTTGAAAAAGGGGAAAGAATTTAACCCGGTGAAAAACACTGTTTGGAAGAAAGGTTTCAGCTTTATTTTATGACATCCAGTAACTTTCAAGATTTTCATTAAAGGAGGGCACAGGATTTTGCAGATATTTTGCCAATTATTCCACAAGAGGCTGAACAAAGAGCAGCGCAACAGTCAGGAGTTTTAAATCTTCTTGAATTTAGTTGTACTCTGTCTATTCAATATGAATGGAAGTAATAATGGCCATTCAGGGGAGCTGGCAGATAATGGACTGACTTCTGCCAAAGTGTTTGTGTGTGTGTGTGTGGGTGGGGGGGCTTTGGCTGCTACCTGTAAAGTAGAGGGGGGATAATGTTGCATATTATTTTAACAACGATAGTTGGGGGGCTTAATGCCTAAAACTAAGCATTTACATCTAACCAATCCAGGTAACAAAAAAAAAGAAAGAAACAATAAAAAGAAAAAACACGAATGTTTCTTTCTTTTTTTTGTTACCTGGATTGGTTAGATGTAAATGCTTAGCCTTAGATTAGATTTGGTGTGCCAAGGAATTAAGAGGAGGGAGGTAAATGGGAAATGTTTCTTTATGGAAGATGAAAAATGCATTAATGAATAAATTATTGAATGTTCTATGTTTTAATATTAACGGACTTAACAGCCCAGTGAAGAGAAAATGGTATGAACACATATTAAGAAAATGAAAGTAGATGGAGCTTTTTTACAGGAAACCTATTTCATTGAAAAAATAACTTGTCCTACCCAATCCCTGAAGAAGTTGAAAAGGGATTGGGTGGGACAAGTTGTAGTCTCTTCACTTAATTCAAAACAAGATGTGTAGCCATATTGGTAGATAATAATCTTCCAATTAAAATACAAAATGCAGTCTCTGATCCTGCAGGGAAATATGTTATGCTTCATTGTTAATTTTTCTTCAAAACACTGTACTTTTATGAATATACATGCACCCAATGTAGATGCTGAAAGGTAGACAGGAAACATATTTGAATTTGGCAAATGCAATTGAAGATGTATTAATTGGTGGGGTCTTTAATTTTTGTTTAGACCAGTCTTAGACAAGTTTGCCAGAGTTATACAGCTAATGCAACATTATAATTGATGAAAGATTTAAATTTAATAGATGCTTGGAGAAGATTCCATCTGAGAAAAAGAGATTACTCATTTTATTCAAGTCAACATGAATTTTATTCTAGGATCGATTTATTTTTGATACATGCACAGCTTCGGAGTAGAATCAAACAAGTAAAATATAAAGCAAGAATTTTATCTGATCGTTCTTCTCTATTGATGGCAGTAACAATGGTGGATAGAGAAGAACCAGTTTATAGTGGGGGTTTAATTCTATATTATTAAAAAGGAAAGATTTTTGTAAATTTATTAGAAGACAGCTAATACTAATTCTAACTCATTTACGAGTATGTTTATCTTATGGATGAAATGAAGGTGTATTTACATGGCCAAATAATAAGTTACACTTCAAAAGTTAAGAAAGATTATATGAAGGAAATTGAACAATTAGAGATGGACATTACAGATTTGTATAAGAAGTTAGAGAGGCAAGTTAGTGAGGATAAATGAAGGTCTCATTAATAAAAATATTCAATATAATATTTTATAAACATACAGAATAGAGAAAGCAATGATGAGAACAAAACAGATATTATGAATTACATGAAAGGGCTCATAAGGTTCTTGCTTGGTAGTTAAAGGAAGAAAAGGTATCGAGAACAATTATCACAAGCAAGAATGTCTAATGAGCTTTCCTTTAAACCTCAAGAAATTAATGAAAGTTCTAAATAAATTTATACAAAATTATACCAGTCAGATCTGTGAAAGATGATAATAAAATAGATACTTAAAAAAATCTCATATTAGTTTACCTAAATTGAATTTGGAAGATCAGAAAAAATTGGATGTTCCCTTCACTGTAATAGAGGTTAGGGAGGCATTAAGTTCTTTCTGTGAGAGAATACCTTCCTGTGTGATTTTATAAAGAGTTAAAAGATTTATTGATTCCTCAATTTATGGAAGTGTTAAGACAGGCAGAAGAAACACGCATTTTATCAAAATCTTTTAAAACAGTAATTATTACTGTGATTCAAAAAAAAAGAGATCAATTAAAGCTATCTTCTTGTAGACCAATATTTTTATTATAAAATATTAATGAATTGTTTGGCAAAATCTTTACCAAAGTTAATAAATATGGATCAAACAGGTTTTGTTTAGAAAATAAAGTTGACATATAATGTTATTAGATTATTAAGTATCATTCATTTAGCACAGAAACAAGGAGCTTTAAGTGTAGCAGTAGCTTTAGATGCAGAGAAGGTGTTTGATAGATTAGAATTGGATTTCTTATTAAAAGTTTTTGAAAAATATGGTTTGTGACAAATATGTATAAATTGGATTAAAGCTTTGTATAATGAGCAGAGGGGTAAAGTAGTAACAAATAGACAAGAGTCTAATTTTTTTCAATAAACTAGATCTAGTAGACAGGATGTACATTGCCTCCAACTTTGTTTATTTTAGCATAGAACCAGTAGCAGAATTGATTAGATCAGATGTTGAAATTAAAGGGTTCAGAAATGGTTGAGAGGAATATAAAATTAATTTATTTGACCAAACTGGAAAATTCATTGCATAAATTATACTCTAGATTGAAAGAATGTGGTATTATATCTGACTATAAAGTGATTTTGGATAAAAGTGAGATTATGCTTCTTCTTTCTTTTCTTTGGCTTGGCTTCACGGACGAAGATTTATGGAGGGGGTAAATGTCTACGTCAGCTGCAGGCTCGTTTGTGGCTGACAAGTCCGATGCGGGACAGGCAGACACGGTTGCAGCGTTTGCAGGGGAAAATTGGTTGGTTGGGGTTGGGTGTCGGGTTTTTCCTCCTTTGCCTTTTGTCAGTGAGGTGGGCTCTGCGGTCTTCTTCAAAGGAGGTTGCTGCCCGCCAAACTGTGAGGTGCCAAGATGCACGGTTTGAGGCGATATCAGCCCACTGGCGGTGGTCAATGTGGCAGGCACCAAGAGATTTTTTTAGGCAGTCCTTGTACCTCTTCTTACTAGTGGCAGTTATACACAGTATAAATTAAATACCCAATTTAAATGGCCAAAGAATGAAATAAAATATTTATGGATTCAAATAGATAGTAATTTAAATAATATATTCAATTGGAATTATACTCCTTTACTTAAGAAAATTGATGAGGATCTAAAAAAAATGGCTAGATTTACCTATAACTTTAGTAGGTAGAGTTAATTATATTAAGATGAATATTTTCACAAAGTTACAATATCTCTTGGAATCATTGCCTGTATTTGTCCCACAAAAGATTTTTCAAGTACTGAATAAATACATAAAAAACATTTCTTTGGAAGGGTAACATGGCAAGGATTTCATTAGAAAAATGAACATGAAAATTTGAATTTGGAGGGCTACAACTTCCAAAACAGGGTGGATTAAAGTAGAGATGGATAAAATAGGAGAGTTGATGTGTGAAGATTTTATTTATAAATGGGGCATGAGATTAATAAATGGAGATAGGGATACTTCATTGCTGAAACATTTGATTATAGTGTGGGATAAAATAAATGTTGAAATGGGAATGAGAAATAATATAAAATGTCATTTACAATGAATAATCGGTTGTTCAACATTTGCTTTTCTAAAGAAATTAAGAAAATATTAGACTGTTTGGAAGAGGGAAAATTAATGACACTTGATCATTAAAAATTAGTATGTGATACAGAATAATACAATATTTTGTTATAACCAAATAAAGGCATAGTTACATGATAAATTAGGTCCAACACTGTTATTGACTGAAAGGATTGAGATGGCAATTTTGATTGGTAATAAATTTGTTAAAAAAATATTTCAGTTATATATGCATTTCGGCAAAAAGGAATGCAAAAACAAGGTATTTATAAATCGACACAGATATGGGAAATGGATTTAAATATTAGTATTTGGGAGAAAAAATTGGCTAGAACTTTGTAATGATAGAATGGCAAATACAATAAATGCTAGATACAGGTTAGGACAATATAATTTGTTATATCAGTTGTATTTTACCCCACAGAAATTACATAGAATGAAATCAGATTTAACACCTAAGTTTTTTTAGGTGTAATCAAGAGGTAGGTACTTTTTATTTACACTCCAAATGGTCATGTTTAAAATTGAGATCATTTTGGACAGAACTAGGAACATTTCTAGAATGGGTTACGGGAGTTAAATTCCCTCAAATTCCATTTGTTTTCCTATTAGAAAATGTTTCTGGGATAAGACCTATAATGAAAGTTAATTTGTTTCAAAAAGAATTTGTGGGGGGGGCATAGTAAGATGGCGTGAAGGCAAGACGTGTATTCCACCTTCTCCCAGCTGGAAAACTAAATGCCCAACTTTAAGTTGTTTAAAATTAGTTAAAATAATATATTTATTTTTTTAAATAATAGTAAATTATTATGGCAACTAATGTAAAAAAAAATCTAAGGCTCAACTCCAAAAGAAATGGCCTTTTAAAAGTAAGGAAGAATTGAGGCCTACCTTTACAGAAGGATCGTCGGAGTCGATTTCAGCAAATCCTAAGGCCCAGAGGACCCCAGCTTTGCCGATTTTGGCACCGGCGCCAACCTTGTTCCCGCAAGATGGCACCAGCACCCTGGTGAGTTTGGCCACGTGAAGCCATGCACACAGACGACACGGTCGACAGAGAGACCCGTGGGCCCGAGATCGTGCCGGATGGCCTGGGGATGCATGGAGTTGCGTCGGAAGATGCTCCGACGTACCCCGTGGCTTTGCCCGGCCTGCGTGGAGCGTCGCGAGTCCGGGAGCTCCTTGATAAGGTGTGGGCTGTGGCATTGGGTGTCCAGACCCGTAGCCACACTGTCAAGGCATCCACACCATCAGAAGAAGAGGAACTACTTACCTTTGCAGAGTATGTCCAGCAGGTGTAGCCAGCAACCTATGAAGGTAAACCTCAAAAAGTGGAACCGGAACCTGGAATGGATCCAAGTATTTACAGTTCTGGAAGGGTTTGCCTATCAGATGGGTAATATGTCAAAACAAATATCAGATCAAATGAATCAAGGATTTATGGAGGTGAAAATGAAGATGCATATTTTATGTGAAGAAATGTTAAATATGAAGTGAGATATGAATGTTGTCAAAAGTGACATTAATAGATGTATAAAATCTGTTGATACTGTGGAAGAAAATTTTAAGAAAATTGAGAAAGCTTTTACTGAGTGTCAAAGTCAAGTAGAGCGTAATAGAGAAAAAATAGACAAAAGTGCAAGAATCTTTCGCAGATTGGGGAATTCAAAAAAGAGACTTATTGAAGATTGATTCTTTGGAAAATCAGAGTCAGAGAGATAATGTGAAGATAGTTGGTCTTCCAGAAGATATTGAAGGCTCCGATTCTATAAAATTCTTTAAACACTGGATCCCAGATGTTTTGGGTACAGAATTCTTTCCTGAAGGTTTGGAGTTAGATAGGGCTCATAGAGCTCTGAGAAGAAAAGTGCTTCCAGGACAACCATCGAGAGCAGTTTTGATTCGTTGTTTAAAATACCAGGATAGAGAAATGATTTTACGTATGGCAGTACAAAAAGCACGACAAAATCAATCCCCATTAATGGTTCAAAATAACAGAGTGCTTTTTTATGGTGATTCGAGTCAGGAAGTTATTCGTAGATGGTGAGAATTCAATACGTCTAAAGATGTTCTGTGGCAAAAAGGTTATAAGTTTGCTTTCCGTTACCCTGCAATTTTGAAGGTTTTTTATGGAAACTTTCAATCTCAATTTTTTGAAAATGATCATGATGCCTTAGTTTTTGCGAACTCCCTACCGGAATTGAGAAGAAATGGTCATTTCTCGCCTTTGTCTCCTAAAAGGAGATTAAATGGAAAAAGGAAATGGCAGTGGAAATGGAAAGAATGGGAAGAATGGAAAAAATGGAAAGAAAGAAGAAATACAGAATCCTCTTGATACTGAAGATCCGGAGCAATCGTTGGGTGTGGAGTTACTGGGTTGAAGATATGGACTATATTTGAATGTGTTTATCTATATAATAAATATGTATCTGGCTGGGGGTGGATGACACTGAAAACTTTGCTTGTCATCTGCCACCAGTGGGTTTCCCACACCCAGTTATTTAGGGTAATACTGCGTGTGTTGTTTTTTTAAATTTTGTTTTGATTTTTTTTAATAGGTTTTTTTCTTCTCTTTTTTTATTTTTGAAGGATTTCAAAGGGGAGCATTATTTTATAGAGTTTAATTTTTTTTAATGTGTGTATTTACTAATAGTTAAAATTATGTCTAGATTGAACATTGCAACTTTTAATGTTCAGGGGTTAAATAATCCAATAAAGATAAAAAGAGTATTGGCGTATATAAAAAAGATGAAAATTGATATTGCTTTTTTACAAGAAACACATTTGACTGAGAAAGAACATTTGAAATTGAAAAGAGACTGGGTTGGTCAAGTTTTTTATTCTTCTTTTAATTCTAAAGCAAAAGGAGTAGTGATTTTAATTAATAAGAACTTACCATTTGAACTGGAATCTACTAAAGGGAATGCTGGTAGAGTTTTAAGAGTTAATTGTAAAATTTTTGCAGAATTTTGAACACTGCTTAACTTATATGTATCCAATACAGATGATGAGAGATTTATTTCAGAAGCTTTTTTCTTGTTAAATCAGGCTAATGAGAATATTTTAGTGGGTGGTGATTTCAATTGTGTTTTTGATCCTTGATTAGATAGAGATCCGAAGAGTGTAAGGAAGTCAAAGATGGCAATGGAGCTTAATGCATTAATGAAAGATTTAAATTTGGTAGATATTTGGAGAAAAGTTAATCCTACAGAGAAAGATTTTTCTTTTTATTCTTCAAGGCATGACTCATTTTCCAGAATTGATTTATTTTCGGTATCAGCACATCTTCAGGTTAGGGAACTGCAAACTGAATATAAAAGTAGAGTTATATCAGATCATTCATTATTAATTTTCTCTTGTGAAAGTTCAGAGATAGTACATTCGACATATCATTAGCTATTCTACGAAAGTTAAGAAACAATATATGGCAGAAAGTTTACAGTTGGAAAATCAGATTGCTGAACTAGAGAAGGACGTTCATAAAGATATAACTGAAGATTAATAAAGCCTATTAAATAAGTTAAAATTACGCTATAATACTTTACAAACTTACCAGTTTGAGCACTTAATTAATAGATCTAAACAACGCTATTATGAGTTGGGCGAAAGGGCTCACAAGGTATTTGCCTGGCAATTGAAAGCTAAACAGGCATCTCGGACTATTAATGCTGTTAAGAAAAATTCAATAATAACCTATAAGCCTCAGGAAATTAATGACCAGTTTTATTCATTTTATCAAAAATTATATACTTCTGAGGGGAAACAGGATAATGGTTCTCTTGATTTTTATTTATTTAAATTAATGTTACCGGTACTAAATGAAAAAGATATTCAGGAGTTGGAATCTCCATTTACGGATTTTGAAATCAAGGAAGCTATTCAGGTAAAGCCGAATGGTAATTCCCCGGGAGGTGATGGGTTTCCTGTGGAGTTTTATAAACTTTTTTATGATGAATTTTCTAATATATTTGGGGAAGTGTTAAATTAAGTTACTGAAGATCAGAAGTTACCGGAAACATGTTTGAGTGCTTTAATAACTGTTATCCCAAAGAAAGACAGAGATCCTTTACAGGTATCTTCATATAGACCTATTTTTTTATTGAATGTAGACTATAAAATTATGGTGAAAGTATTAGCTAACAGACTTGCTAAATATTTACCTAAATTAGTACATATAAATCAAACAGGTTTTATTAAGAATAGAAATGCCTCATATAATATACTTCAATTGCTTAGTTTGATCAATGCTTATTGGCAGCAACCTAATCATCCTATGGTAATTGTATTAAATGCTGACAAAGCTTCTGATATGGGACTTTTTATTTAAGGTATTAGAGAAATATAAATTTGGCCCTTTCTTTATTGGTTGGGTTAAGGCCTTATATATGAAAATGATTGCTAGGGTGGTGACAAATGGACAGACATCTTTACATATTTAATTAACTTGATCAACTCGTCAGGGCTGCCCATTGTCGCCAGCCCTATTTGCATTGTCTATAGAACCATTAGCACAGGCTATTAGACAAAATGAGGATATTAGTGGGATGAGGATTAAGGATGAAGAATATAAAATTAATCTATTTGCAGACAATATGATGATATATTTGACAGAGCTTGAGAGATCATTGAAACAGTTACAAGAGTGTTTATCGAAATTTGGAGAATTGTCGGGATATAAAGTTAATTGGGATAAAAGTGAAATTTTGCCAATTGGAGTAGAAGATTATTCTGAATTTTAAAATATTACAAAATTAAGATGGACGAATAAAATCAAATACTTACTTGTGTTTGTGGACAATGATTATCAATCATTATATCAATTAAATTATGTACCTATATTGAGGTGGATTAAAGCAGACTTTACTAAATGGAAAGATCTTCCATTAACTCTAATTAGATGTGTTAATTGTATTAAGATGAATATCTTTCCTCGAATTCAATATTTATTTCAATCAATACCTTGTTTGCTTTCAAAGTGTTTTTTTCAGGATTTGAATAAAGCAGTACAAGAGTTTTTGTGGAAAGGTAAATTAGCTCCAGTAGCGTTGCATAGACTTACTTGGAAATATGCATTGGGTGGCTTACAACTGCCACATTTTCAAAATTATTATGAGGCAGATCAGTTGAAGTTTATTAGTAGATTGATGGATTTAGATCAATCTCCGAGTTGGTCTAAGGTGGATATATCATATCTACTTAGAATGGAGATACATGAATTTATATTCTGTTGGAATTTGATTTTACTACAGGAATATGATTTGCCAATACTGAAACATTTATTAAAGATTTGGATTAAAAAAAATAAAATTTTAGGGTCGAAAGATAAATTACCAATTTTAACTCCATTATACAATAATCAGCTTATTCCCTTTTCAATGTTTAATAGTTATTTAAAGATTTGGAATTCTAAAGGCATAAAGACAATACAGGACTGTTTTATATTGGGACAATTTCTTTCTTTTATCCATTTGAGAGAACGATTTGAAATACCTTTAAATTCTTTATTTGTGTATTATCAGCTTAGGGCTTTGATAAAAGAAAATTATGGTAGAGAGATGTATTTACCTACTTTGTCAAAATTTGAATCCTTGACTTCTACTATTACCAAAGAAGAGTTATGTTTCAGTTATGTATAATTTATTGCAGGACAACATGGATAAATTAGATTGGGAAAAAATCTAAACTTAAATGGGAGACTAATTTAGTGTTTACTTTTCCTGAAGATGATTGGGCAATGTAATTAAATTGTCTAATGAAAGATATGGTTTGGTCAATTATGATTTTTTACATCAATTGTATTTGACCCTGGAAAAGTTTTAAAAAAATATGGGTTTAGTAATTCAGATTCTTGCTTTAGATGTGGTTCATGTATTGGTACGTTTTTTTACATGCTGTTTGGACCTGTGTGAAAGTCCAACCATTTTGACAAGAAATTAAAATAGTTTTGGAAAAATTGTATAATTTTAAACTACCTTTGGATCCAATTATTTTTTTTGTTGTGAGATTTGTATTCATTAAGGGGAATGCGTTTGAATAAAGTTCAAATTGGTTTTATACGTTTGGTGTTGTCGGTAGCGCATAAATGTGTTGCTATTACTTGGAAAGATGATGTAGAAATTAATGTAATATGCTGGCATCATGAATTGAAAGCTTGTATTGTTATGGAAAAAATACTTATAACTTACATGACAATTATTCGTTCTTTGTTGATAAGTGGTCTCCGTATTTGAAATATATGCAATTAGATGCATTTTGAACTGTTATTAACATATATATATATATTTTATATATATGATTTATATTTTTGGCTCCCCTTAAGGGAGCTAGCTGAAGGGTTGGATGGTGGGAAGTGTTTTTTTTGTTGTTTTTGTTTTATGTTTTTTTTTAAATTATGTTTGTTGTGTTTTGTTTTTATATATGCATTTTTGTAAAATTATTTTGTTTGAATATTTAGATTGTATGTGATACTTTTTACTTATATTTTAAATAAAGTTTAAAAAAAGAGAATTTGTGAAAATTGCATTAGCATTTGCAAGAAAATGCAACATTTGCAACATGGAAACCGGATTCACATTTGGGAATGGATAGAGAGCATGCTGAAATTTGTAGTTCCTCTCAAGAAAATTACATATCATTTAAGAAATAGATGTGATTCCTTCTTGAAGATTTAGTGTCCATATTTACAAGTTGCAGGTATTAATTTATAAAAGTTATCCCCTAGACCTGAGAACCTTATCCACTCCTTGGAGTCAATTAATTTATATATGATTAAAATTTCAAATTTTAAGTCTATGAAATTATGAAAATTTTAATAACCAGGTGTGTTCTATCTTTATTTTCTTACTTCTTTATTTTTAGTTTTCTTACTTTTCTACTTTTTCATTTGTTTCTTTTTGAATTTATTATTTGGGGGAAGTGGTGAGAGGGATATGGGGGGACTATATATAAATGAATTATAACTATATGGTATACAATTGTTATATTTTGTATTTGGAATTTAAATAAAATATTTAAGAAAAAATAAAAGGACTCTTACTTTTGCACTTCATTGATTTATTTCTCTCTGCATTGCAGTTTGTTTACATTGAGTATAGTTTTGTTTTGCCAGTAAGTTATAATTTTTCCTTACCCGCAGGAAAAAGAATCTCAGGGCTGATTGTGATGTACTCTGACAATAAATCTGAAATCAACAATAAATGTTTCAGCTTCTGCTTTATTCTAAAATGAATGTTTGGTCACTTCCCTCCCTCTGAATAGAACTCTCTTCCTCTCTCCCCTCTGTTTTTATGGTAAACGACTATTGTCTGGTCCAGCACACCTATTGGCTGATTGTGCCTGTGGTCCGTCCCCACAGGGTCCTGTATAAAGGTGGCTGTTCCATAGCCTCCCTCCTCAGTGGAGGACAGTCGAACAGTATGGATGTGCCATTGTTCTTAAGTGAATAAAAGCCTATTGGTTTCTCAACAACAATCTGTTGAGTAATTGATGGTGCATCAGTTTTAAACTTACAAGTTCATAGTTTTGTCATTCATTCCAGGTAATTAAACAATTTCAGGAGTTGCAGTTGGGTACATGTTACATTTAAAATTTAAATTTGGATAAATCCCTCGCTGCTGTAAGTACTTCATTAACGTTGCCTTTTCCTTCTCTGGCAAAAACATTTTATCTCGTCAACTTCTGGATGCATAAGCCACTGTCTGTGAAGATGAGAAGTATTGTGTAAGATGGTGGGGTGAGGGGGAGGGGCAAGATGGAGGACGAGGAGGAAATTCAATGGAAATGATTGAACTGCCATGATGATCAGCACAGAGAACCGAACTATTCACTGAACCAGGTTTAATGCATAATGCACAATCACGACTGCATGGTGTGGTCCGTCCTACCATCAAGGGATTAATTTCTTAGTAATTGGAAATATTTAGGTTTTGATTTTTTAAAAAATTTTGATTTTGATTTCTAAAATTATTTTTCTGCATCACCCTGTAAAAGATTTCCATTTAATTATCAAGCTTGTGGATTCTTTACTCAGGAAATGGCTGAACTGCAAATTCTGAAACTGCTGAATAGACGCAACAAACATTCAGTGCACAGGACAAAAAGTGGTGTTAGTTGTGTACAGCTCTTGACATTTTGTTTGTGCGGACTGTGCCTACATTCACAGTGTTTGTCAAGGTTAAAAGGAGCGACTCCTGCACTTGTCATTAATACCTCACGAAGACTGTAATGTGGAACTGTAATCCAGCCTGACTAATTTAATAGATATTGGATTAGTGAGGCTGCCTGTATGTAGTCACAGCTCCAATCTTAATTCTTACTTCTGCTTTTAGTTTCCCTTTGAAAGAAAGATAAAAGTGTCACTTACCTTTCAGACAAATATTCCACTGAATTTCTGTGGTGCATTTCCTTACAGTGTGAAGAGGGGAAGAGGCAGTGTACGGAGGAAAGAATGGAAGTTGAGTGGGAGAATTTCAATTGCCAGATTATCCTAATGCAAATTCCAAACCTGCAGAGATCAAACGCACCCTAAACCAAGATTAATTAATGATGAACCATTCTGTGTACGTTATACACCCAAAATATAAGTTTAGAATAAGATGCTAAAATGCTGATAATAATTCTGAACATATTTTATAGGGTGCAAATCATTTAATAACTCATGACAAATAAAATGTACCTGTTGATAGTGGATGACCTGTGCACAATATTCCAAATGTGGCTTAATCAAAGGTTTATAAACAGTTACAACTTGAATTCTCAGCTTTTAAACTCAACTCATTTTTACCCAAGTTTCTACTTGTGTTGCCATTTTCAGGGAGTTGTAGGCTTGCACCCCAAAATTCCACTGAACATTAGTTCTCCTAATGGTCTTGCCACTTGCCTCATTCATTTGATCGTCCAAATGTAAATGTCACATTTGTCCAGATTGAATTCCATTTGCCATTTCTCTTTCCATATTTCCATTTGTCCTTTTTGACAATTTTTGTGTCATGTGCAAAATTACTGATATTTTCATCCAAATTATTACACACACAACAAATAACAATATCCTAGCTATGATCCCTGCAGAATATCACTGGTCACAGACCTCCAGTCAGAAAAACACTCCTCCAGCTCTACTCTCTGTCTACTATGGCCAAGGCATCAATTTTGAATCGAATGTACTAAGTACCAAGTCAATGAAAAATATCTACAAATATAATCAACCAGCCTAGTATTGTTTGGATTTTCGGCAATGTCTTGAATCTGCACACAGAGCTGAAATTTTGGGCAAGAAGGTTGATGTACCGGTTAGCGTGACACCTTTACAGAGCCAGCGATCGGGTCTGGGGTTTGGATCACATTCTGTCTGAAAGGAGTTTGTACCTTCTCCCCGTGTCTGTGTGGGTTTTTCCTGGGGGCTCTGGTTTACTCCTCATTCGAAATGCACTGGGGATGTAAGGTAATTGGGTGTAAATTGTGCAGCATGGACTCATGGGCCAAAAAGGCCTGTAAACATGCTGAAGGTCTAATTTTTTTTAAAAATTGCCCCATGTCTTTTATTTTGCCTACCACCCCAACCATTATCTTCTTTGCTGTCAAATTCCACCTTAATTTAAAACAAATTATTAATTTATGCCTCAGCTTGTCATTACTTTTGCTGAAAATGTCCCCTTACATGCTAACTGGAGGTCAGTTACTGAATGAAGAGGGATGTCAGAGTCCTTTAGAACACTGGATCATTGTGTTTCCCTGTTGTATTATACATGGCTGTCTACATGGAGCATGAATATAACACTGTGAAATCAGGGGATGAAATAATGAGGCTTACAACTCTCTGTGAACAGTTTATGTTCCTCTCCGTGATCACATTTAAGTGGGGAAAAGAACAAATGAAAATCATACTGTTTGATTATTGGTGGCGACTGCATCAATCTGGAGGAGTATATGGCATCAGTGACCAGCTGCAACAGTAAGTGTTCTGACAATGTCATGGTGGCCAAGACCATCAGAAGCCTTGGATGACAGTGGAGGTGCACATGCTGCTCTGGACCTGAGAGACTGCCTTCAGAATAGATGACAAGGTAGCCCTAGCAAGAGCCAAGCTGTCTATAAGCCCATTAGGGAAGCAAAGCAAAGCATGCCCAGCACATTCACGGTCACTTCCTGGACAGCAAGGACATGCGATGCACTTGGAAGGGCATCCAAGACATCATCAACCACAGGTCTACACCACCTCCATGCGCTGGTGATGCCTCCTTCCCAGACACACTGAATAACTTCTATATGTACTTTGAGGCAAAAATAAAATGATATTGCAGTAAGGAAGACTGCCTCTCCTCCAAATGAACAGGTACTGTGTCTTGCAGTAGCCACAATGAAGAAAGAGGTCAACCCGTGAAAAGTTGCTGGACCAGATAACATTCCTTGCAGTGTGCTCAGGGGATATGCACTCAGCTAGCAGACGTTGTCACTTACATCTTTAACATCTCCCTGAGAAGCGCTATGGTCCTGACATGCTTCAAAGCTGGCACCATTCTCCCCGTGCTGAAGTTGCTGTCTGTGTCCTGCCTTAATGACTACCGCCCCGTTGGACTCACACCCATCATCATGAGGCTCATCATGGAGAACATCAATCTCCTGCTGCTAGATCCCCTGCAGTTCGCATACAGACCCAACTGCTCTATGGACGATACTATCGCAACCTCCTTTCATCTAGCCCTCACCCATTTAGAAAACAAGGACTTTATGTAAAAATGCTAATTATTGACTTCAGATCGGCATTCAGCACCCTCATACCTCAATTCCTGATGAAGTTGAGCCTTTTGAACACCTCCTCTGCAATTGGATTCTTAACTTCTTGTTGGAGAGACCTCAGGCAGTCCGGATCGGAAACTACACCTCCAAGACCATAATACTGAGCATGGGGGATCCCCAGGGCTGTGTGCTTAGTCCACTGCTGTTCACTCTGCTGATCCATGACTTTGCAGCTAAACACAACTCGAACCACATTATCAAACTCACTGGTGACACGACCATGGTGGGCCTGATCAGTAAGAATGATGAGTCAGTGTGCAGAGATGAGGTGCAGGCACAAATGGACTGGTGCAGAGCCAACAACCTGTATTGTTGGAAAAGAGATGATTGTTGACTTCAGGAGGGCCCAGGGGACCATGTTCCTCTGACCATTGATGGTTCCACCATTGAGTTCATCAAGAGTATTAAATTCCTTGGAGTGGACTTGGCAGGAATCTCACCTGGTCTCTTAACACCATCTCCATAGTCAAGAAAGCCCACCAGAACCTCTACCTCTGCAAAGGGTGAGGAAAGTTAATCTCCCACCTTCCATCCTCACTACATTCTACAGAGGATATATTGAGAGCATCACTGCCTGGTTGGAAAGCTGTACCGCCTCAGACCGCAAGACCCTGCAGAGGATAGTGAAGTCAGAAGAAAAGATAATTAGGGGCTCTTTTCCTACCATGAGGGAAATGTACAACACTCAATGTAGGCGAAAGGCAATAAACATTGTAAAGGACTCCACGCTTCCCTGACGCAAACTGTGCTTCCATCTGCCATTTGGTAGGAGGTACTGTAGCACTCGGGCCCTTAACTCTAGATTGGCCTACAGTTTTATTTTCACCCTACAAAGCCATCAGGCTCCTGAATTCTCAGAACATGTGTGGATAGTATACATCTTAATAACCGAATGTGTTTAACTTCTATTCTAACTTATATTACGTCTGCCATTATGTTGGCCTTTCCTGAGTTGTGTTCAATGGCTGTCGTGAACTCAGATATATATGATAAATGACTCTGTTTATGAGCCGACCATGGATCTGATAACTTAGTGAAGGCAAATTTAAGCAGTTTATGGTCCTTAAAAGCCGTGAAATGCTTGCTTTCTAGAAAGTACCTGCAATGTCTGATAGCTAGGTACAGTACTAACAATTCTCAATCAAAAGCACTATACTTGAGTTCTGGTGGTCTTAAGTGCTTGCCAATGGTTTCCAATGCCAATCGATGTATTGATCAAGCATCCATCCTTCTGCTAAACTAGGGCCGTTGGGACATCTGCCCTTGGGTGGGCCAGCAAATGCAGCGTTAGCCTGTGTTTCCTTGGCATTCTCAAATTCTGCTGACGATTCTTCATCCCAAGTCACATCCCTTGCCTGACACCAGGGTGAGGAGGAAGCAACAAAAGTTTACCATTCCAACGAACTCCTGGAGGCCTCTAACTGTGCTGGGCTTAGCGAGTGCACAAATCACCTTGACATTTGTTCTGTGTTTGTCAAAACTATGGCCCAGAAAGTCAATGGCCACTGACCCGAATTGACACTCGGCCGGGTTGATGGTCAGCCCAAACTCATTCAAACAAGTGAGAAGCTTGTGCAGGTGAGAAAGATGTTCCTGACACTGCAGCTAACAACAAGTATGTCTTCTCAGTATATGAAGGTAAAGTCGAGATTGCATTCCACTCTGTCCATTAAATGTTTGAAAGTCTGTGTGGCATTCTTGAGCACAAAAGGCATCCTTCTGAATTCACAAAGCCCAAAGGCTTTATATTCCAAATAATAGCCGTTTTTGGCATGTCATCTGGGTGGACCAGGATCTGATGATACCCCCAGACCAGATCCACCTTGGAAAAGATGCAGTACTGGGTAGTGATCTGGTGCAGTAACCTTGTTCAACCTGCGGTAATCAATGCAGGGTCTCCATCTGCCTGGGGCTTTGGGTACCATTTGGAGCAGGGAGGCCCAGGAGCTATCAGACTGTTGTACAATACCAATGTCTTCCATCCTTTTAACTCCTCTTTGGCTAAACGATGTTTATCTGGAGTGAACCTACAAGCTCAGGCATGCAGCGGTGGCCCTTCAGTTGCTATGTGGTGCTGTACTCAACAATATGGCAAATTCATTCTCTGAAAGAGAAATGATGTCTAAATGTGGAGCTGGCAGCTTGGATTCACCTTGGGCAAATGTCTGGAAAGTGTTGGTATGAGCAAGCCTTCATCCCTCTAGATCAGGGGTGTCAAACTCAAATTCACAGAGGGCCAAAATTAAAAACTTGGACCAAGTCGTGGGCCAAACTAAATACTTATTGAAAATTTTCAACAACATCTGCATGTTTTTTCTTCTTTCAACATAAGTAATGTTAAACTTTTTCTGATTAAAATAAATGTTTAATCATAGTTTTGGTTAAACTCTTTCCAGAAGAAGCATTAACAAATGAGAAATAAAATATTCAATAAATAATATTTCTCTATAGCCTTTAAGCTCCTTTTAAATGTATTTTTTTCCACAAGCCAACAAGTCAAAAAAATAACAACTTGCTTCAATGAAAATCCAATCATTCAACAGTCCAAAGTGAACCAAAGAAAATATTAATCCAAGCTTAGCTATGATTTACTCTGATGCACCTGGGCCTAAACCAGATACATGGCATCTCTTCTTAGATGCAAGTTCATCAAACTCTGGGGTCAGAGTTTTCCTCCCACCTGTCTTGAAAGGTCCTGTTTCCTGTCTTTCGTTTGGCCATTTTTCGTGAGGGGTTTATTACATGTGAGTTAGGCGACAGGTCGCAGATGCTAATCAAAGGAAATAGAGGAGGTGGGGGCGATTAGCGGGCTGGCGCCAGCACATTTGCAAAGCATTCTGGGATTTGTAGTATTAGCTGTGCATGCGCTATACTGGCGCGGCGGCCAGCTCTAATACATATTTGATATGATCTTGCGGGCAAAATATAATTATATCACGGGCCAAATTTGGCCCGCGGGCCTGAGTTGTGCTCCAGATCAACCAGCAGTCCATGTTCTCTAAGACAATCAGCTCCCAGTAATGGTTGTGCTACTATGGCCAAGGTGAACTTAGTATCGCTGACTGAAGCAGGATAGTGTTGCAGCTTTCAATGATGGCTCAGGTTTTTTGTTACATGTGTCACGTCCCAAAGGGGGAAAGCACACTGATCTCAGCCCCTGAATCTACCAAGAAACACTGACTGGAACATCTCTCCCAGACATATCAAAGGCTGTCTCAATGGCAAGCGGCTGCAGCCATTAGCAATGGCTGGCCCTGGCATTTCCCTGAAATGCACAGGGAGGTCAGCAGTAGCAAGCTTCTGCACCCCATCATTGATGGTAGAAACACTAATGGTACTACCTTCATCCCATTGTCTCCTGGCCGAATGGCAGTCTGACAACAGGTATGACCAACCCTGCTGCCAGTCTCATGTGGAGTTGCACAGTCCTGCTGGTATGAGTGGGATCTGGTGACCTGTCCTATGGATATCACACTTTCTTGCTTAGCCAACCATTGAATGTCAGCACAAGCCACAACTCTCCGTGGGTCACTGAAATCCTCATTAGCCAGCAATATATGGATATCTTCTGGCAACTGCTCCAAGACAACCTGCTGAAACATGAGGCAGGGCCTATGCCTTTCCGCTAGTGCCAACATTCCATTCATGAGCACAGAAGGGGTCCAGTCTCCCAAGCCAGCCAAGTAAAGTAAACAGGTGGCTCACTCACATCATGAGAGGCCAGAGGTATGGATGAGCAGACTGTTGAGCACCATACACTTTCCCTTCTCTTGAAGCTGCTGTGGAAAATCAGAAATTCAGCATGGCATCTCTTGATCCTGGGCTCTTACTGCATAGTAGAACCACATGGAATCACATGTTATCTGCTTCAACTGGAATTGGGCTTCTGCTTAATTAAGCAATACACATGGTTGTGAAATCCAAAACATGAGCAGTTTCAGAGCCACAGAATGCATCAAAGAAACATTTTCTATGTTAGGGTCCAAATATCATTTAGACCACCTAGGTCATCAATGCAGCAACATATTCTATACTAAATTACTAAAGACACCAGTGTGCACATTGTCAAGTTTATGTACAAACTTTAGTGCAAGACCACCCCTTCAGGCTTGGATGCTGGACTTATATACATCACTGCTTCTTGTCATATGGTCAGGAAGTGACAAAATCAGTGATGTCATCAACCCAGATAAAAACCTGCATTGGATGCAGGCCATTTTTCCTGCACTTTCCAGAGCACATCTGCCATTTTGGGGCTCAGTTCACTTGCTGGTAAGTGGGTTGCCGCACTAATTCCATTTCTAGTGACCCAGGTTGTGGAATTTCTACATTCTCCCTGTAACAGGATAGGTTGCTTCTGGGCACTCTAGTTTCCTTTGACATCCTGAAGATGGAGGGTGAAGAGAGAGAGGTGCAAACTATAGGTTGCAGTAAAAGTACAGAACTGCAGGAGGAACTCATCAGGAGGAGGTAAATATGTATCAATGACATTTCAGACCTGACCTCTTCCTCAAGGTATGAGCAATAAGTAGGCAAGGGGCCTTTATTAAAAAGATAATAAAAAGCAATGGATGGGAGGGGAAGGAGTACAGTGGCAGGGAATGCAGATGGGAAGGGAAGCAGTGAGAGAGACTCACAGCTCCTCGTTTGCAGGTGACTGGTAGAATCTGGGGCCAGCAAATAGAAACCAGAGAAGAATTGAATATGGGATTAGCGACAAAAGGTGCTTCATGGTTTGTGAAGACCTAAGAGGACTGAAGAACCTGTTTCTGTGCTGCATAGTTTCATGGCCAGAGGGAAAATTATCAGCTGTTGATAGTGCAATATTAAGCAATTTATTATTTGTGTTAATTATATTTAAAATACTTAACAGGCAGAAATGGGCTATGACTTACACCATAATTATATTGTGCTTGGTCTATTGAAATGGAATGCAATGTGACTGACCTATGACCTTCAAACCATCAGCTTCAAAATTACACCCTGCTGGAGTGTGGAATCTATAGCGTACACTGCTGGTTGAACTTGTCGTTTAATTACCAGCGCTACCTTTCTCCAGCCAATTTTAATTTGCAGTTTCATTCCAATGAAGCATTTTCTTGAAACCCATGGGGAAGTTTGTGATGAGGTACTTTTCTTGCCAAACACTTTATACTAATATGTGATTATTTATAATTAATAGGGTATAATTTCTTCACCGCAGATTGATGGATCTATGAACACTAACACGATGCATGCGTTAAAGGCACAGATACCTTCCCAGTTAATTGTAGGCCATTAAAATTGTGTGATGCAGATCTCTGGAATTTGCTCCATTTCAACCACTGACCTTTCCAAATTAATAGAATAATTGACCTCTAGTGAAAATGCAGGAAGGAAATATTAAAAATGGGCATCTACTGCAGAGGAAATAACAATTTGTGAGCATCATTTGTTGGTTGAAAATAATTAATCAATTAGTAGTGGAAAACAAATCAAAACACTTCCATTCAGAGATATCACCAACATGTATTTTTCAGAAAATAATATTGATATTGGTTATCCATCTGCTAACGAGAATTTTGCATGACTCTTGCAATATTACCATGTCATTGAGTCATTAGGTAATTTTAAAGCTGATGAATTGTGATATTATTACGAATATAATGTGTTTCTCAATTTATAACGGACCCCTTGTGTATATACAGCTCTTGTATGCCTGCTAATGACCATTTCACAGGGAGCATTGAACTGATGGTAATAGTCCTGAAATCCTGGGCGGTCATGCTTCAGTTGTCTAAGACATTGGTGAGGCCCCATTTAAAGTATTGCGCTCACTTCTGGTCACTGTGCTACAGGAAAGCTGTGTCAAGCTGGGAAAATTACAATATCTGGAAGTCTGAGCTATAAGGGGGCTGGTTGAAGAGGCCGGTACTTTATTCTTTACAATGTGGGAGGATGAGGGGTGATCTCACAGGGGTGTACAAAATCATGATAGAAATAGATTGGGAGAATGCACAGAGACTTTCGACCAGGGTAGTTGGAAGACATCGATTTAAGGTGAGAGAGTTGAACTTGAATAGGAACCTGAGGGATAACTTTTTTTAAACACTGAGGGTCATGAGTGTATAGAATGGGCTGGTGGAAAAGGTGGTGGAAGCAATATTATTGCAACATTTTTTTGTAAAATAGACAGATACTTGGACAGGATAGGTTTTGAAGGATATGAGCCAAATACAGTCAGGTGGGACATTTTGGTCGGTGTGGGCATGTTGACTGACTCCATGACTTTTCCATCAAATGACATGTTGGTCGAGGAGAAGCCAATTCAAAGTCAAAAACAATTACAAATTCAACTCTGAATATACTGTTGATTTTGTGTTGGAGTAAACTTAATTTTTTTATTTAGACCTACAGCACAGTAACCCGTCATTGCAGCCTATGAGTTTGCTGCTCAATTTACACCCAATTAACCTATACCCGCGGTACATTTCGAACAATGGGAGGAAACTGGAGCCCTTGGGAAAAACCCACAGAGACATGGGGAGAATGTACCAACTCCTTACAGACAGCACAGGATTTGAACACCAGTCCTGATAGCAGGTGCTGTAAAGTTGTTGCTCTAAATCAGGGGTGTGAAACTCAAATTCACCGAGGGCCAAAATTAAAAACTTGGACTAAGTTGAGGGCCGAACTAAATATTTATTGAAAATTTTCAACAACATCTGCATGTTTTCTCTCAACATATGTAATGTTAAACTTTTTCTTATTAAAATAAATGTTTAATAATAGTTTTGGTTAAACTCTTTCCATAAGATGCATTAACAAATAAGAAATAAAATATTCAATAAATAATATTTCTCTCTAGCCTTTAAGCCAAGGATTGCACGTTGCCGAGAAGCATGCCAGGGAGTGGAGGTCTGCAGGGAGTCCTCCCCAGCCCAGCCAGCAAACCCGAGCGGCATCCCCCCCCCGCCGCCTCTCCCTCCTCCGCCCCCACCTCCGCCTGCAGCAACCGCCGCCAACAACCAAAGGAGTCCCCGCTGGTCTCGCCATCTCACCGGGAATACCGTGAGAGCGGTGGAACTCGTCCGCGACCTCCACCCCAGTGGAAAGTCCGATGCCCAGCAGCACCCACCCACAGATGAAGCTCAAGGAGACGTTGGAGCTAGGCGGCGGGTCCGCTGGAGCTAGGCGGCGGGTCCGCTGGAGCTAGGCGGCGGGTCCGCTGGAGCTAGGCGGCGGGTCCGCTGGAGCTAGGCGGCGGGTCCGCTGGAGCTAGGCGGCGGGTCCGCTGGAGCTAGGCGGCGGGTCCGCTGGAGCTAGGCGGCGGGTCCGCTGGAGCTAGGCGGCGGGTCCGCTGGAGCTAGGCGGCGGGTCCGCTGGAGCTAGGCGGCGGGTCCGCTGGAGCTAGGCGGTAGGTCCGTTGTATCGGCGCCGCTGTGAATATCTAATTAACTTTCCCGTTAACTATATCGGTGTCCTGCTGTGCCTGCTGTGGAAGTGCTAAAAACTACTATGGTGGTGCCTGCTGCTGTGCATGTGCTCTACTTGCGCGGCAGCCAGCGGGCCAACTCTAATATATATTTAATATGATCTTGCGGGCCAAATATAATTATATCGCGGGCCAAATTTGGCCTGCGGGCCAGAGTTTGACATGTGTGCTTTAAATGCTATGCTGGGTCTATCTAAAGACAATCAAACTAGTTAATTATCTGGGGAAATTGTTCATCTCTCCACAAATGCAGCTTGAGCCATTGGGTAATTCTAGAGTTTAAATGCTCGAGAGCTGTTGCCATCCCCTTTTCCATGAATATAATGATACCTTTGATAATTCTGTTATGATCTGTGAATTACATCTTGCTATGTACACCATGAGACCGATTGAACAAAGAATTGCCAAGCTGCTAGAGCAGTTTTATGAGCTTGGGACAGTTCTGTGTGACTTGACAGCAGTGAAAGTGTGTACCAGGAACTGGGGTCACCAGGAAGTCAGATGGCTAAGCTTTGAGATGAAGATTCATATTCCCCTGTTGAACAGCAAAATAATCAAATTATGACTTGTATTTTCTTCTATCATATTAGTAATGTGGGAATGGAATTATAACTTGCATGGTATTTGGGGCCCTATATTCCAGCCACTCCCTGTTCGAAACTTTTTCATTCGGAGGCTTGGGATTCACCCCTGCTTTATAATGGTCTTTATTGGAAAAAAAATACCATGTGAGTCACGTAGATTGGTATTTCTTTCATGATATGTGACCTCCAACTGTCCCATGCTGTGAATTCTGGCAATGTAATCTCCTTTCAATCCTGTCCCTCCAGCACCATCCCTTGTGGCAACCAAAGGAGTTTATTGATTGGTTTTTGTTGTGGCTGAATCCAAGAAGTAAAGACTTCTAGGTGATACTATTTAATTTGTATTTTAAAAAACAATTTTACAGCATGGGAGAGGCCAATACCGGCTGTTTCAAGTTCATCATTATCATACTGAACAGAACAGTGTTCCTCCATCCTTGGTGTAAAAAAAAAAGCAAACTCCTATATAGGCAAGGCCTCCATATTAGCAAGCTATTTACAGTTTATGGAGTAAATATATAAAAATTAATACATTTTGTTAAATAATAGTAGAGTCTTGGAGGGATTGTATGAGCAGTTCAACAGTCATTCAGCGTCCGGAGGCAGAAGCTGCCTCTCAGCCTGGTGGTTCTGGCTCTGATACTTCTGTATCTCTTTCCAGACAAGAATAGCTGGAAGATATTTTGTGCAGGGTGGTAGGGGAGTTCTCAATGATTTTGCACACCCACTTCAGATGATGATCCCGATAGATCAAATCGATGGAAGGGAGGGAGTCCCCAGTGATCCACTTTTTCTGCTCTTGTGGTCTTGTCGACTGACCTCTGATCCAACGCTCCACACCACAGTGTGAAGCAGCAAGCCAGGATGCTCTTCATGGTGCTCCTGTGGAAAGTCAATAGGATGGTGCCAGTAGCCTTGCCCACCTCAATCTCAGGAACTGCATTTGCTGTTGTGCCTTCCTGATGTGTGAAGAGATGTGTGCCCAGGATGGGTCACTACTTAAGTGGACTCCAAGGAACTTGATGCTGTCTTCTTTCTTCAACTACAGTTATTGATTTGTAGTGGAGGTTGGTCGTCCCTGGTTCCCCCTGAAATCCACAATCCTCTACTTTGTCTTATCCAGATTGAGATTCAGGTTGTTATTCTTGCACCATTACACGAGATTTTCCCCTCTTCTCCGTAGTACGACTCATCATTGTGGCTGATGAGGCCAACTACTGTCATGTCATCTGCAAACTTGATGACTCTGTTGGAGCTGGGTCTGCCATTGCAGTCGTGGGTCAGGAGAGGGAACAGGAATGGGCTGAGCACACAGCCTTGAGGCTGACCCATACAGACTGTAAACCCATGCCACTGAATTACACCCAAATTAACTGACAACCCTATACATTTTGGAAGCTGACCGGGACTGGGAACCTTGGAGAGATTTATAAAATATGAGGGCCATTTAATATGTAAAAAGGACTTTTCCAAGAGAGGAGAATCCAGAACTAGAGGGCATAGATTTAGGCGAGAGGGGAAAGAATTGAAAGGGACCAGAGGGACACCTTCTTCATATAGAGGGTAGTGGGTGATGCAGGGCCTGAGGATATTCATTGTTTTCGAGTCACTAGGTGGTGTCTGGAGTAGACAACATAGATTTTACACAGGTACTGTCCTTTGAGGATGTCCATGGCTTCCTGGTATGTTGTAGCATCCCTGATCATGGAATACAGCACTTGCAGTTTGTTGATCTCTGATTGCATAATGGTAGAGGAGGCCTGCAGGAATGCTTCAAAACAGTGCAGCCAGAGCTCAATGTTGATAGATGCCTCAGGCAATTCAGGGTCGATTTCCAGCTTTTCTGGCTTCAGGATCTTCTCCACTGGTTAAAAAAAAAATACTTTAAGTGAATAAAATTGATGCATCGTCATTTACTTGAAAGACTGTTGTTGAGAAACCATTTAAGAACACAAGCTCATCCATACTGTTTGGTTGTTCTGCACTGAGCTGCAGGAACTGTGGAACAGTCACCTTTATACAGGAGCCTCTGGGGAGGAGCCACAGGTACAACTGGCCAATAGGTGTGGTCCAGTTTTGGTGCTGTAGGACTCCATGACTATGTATGCTTTAGGTACCTGTAAAGCAGCAGTGAGTGAGATTGTGCCTTGTTCTTGTGTATATTATAATAAAATTCAATCAAACCCTTTCAATTTTCATGCTTGCTCGTAATCGTAACAGTGCAATGCTATTACAGCACCAGTTATCTGAGTTCAAACCTGGCGCTCTCTGGAGGAGTCACGTGATGGAGTAGTGGCCAGTCGGGATAACCAGCCCTCTTCAGGAAAATAGGAAAAAAGTTAGGAAAAAGCAAAGCATAACAAAAATAAAATATAAGAAATAGAAAATAAAGATACAAAGAAGAGAAAGAAGATGGCTCCCAAGAAGGAGAAAGTAAAAGCAACTGGAAAAAAAGTAGAAAAGTCAACGGAGAAGAAAGAAGAAGGCCTTACCTGCATGAAGGAACAGGACGATGGTGGCGAGCAGGCCCTGACCCTCGAGGTCAGTGCCTGCCCTGCGGAGTTGCGACCCACCAGCCAGTACACTACAATAATAGCTCTCGGAGCCAAATAAAAGTGCACAATCAAAGAAGAAAGGGGACACCAGCGGGAGGGGGGGGGGTCAGCAGAGGAGCGGGCTGTCACAGGGCAAACAGCTGAGGCATGCCTGACACCAGGGTGCTCAGCTGGAGGACAAGGAAGCCAGCAGAAGAGGGAGCGATGAAACAGGCAAGGGAGACAGATGGAAGGATGACCGACAAGAAGATCATCTGGAAACACAACAGATGAGCAGCCCAAGAGGGGAGGACCAGCAACAAGGGGCCGAGCAAGAAGAGGCCCAACAAAGAGATACAAGCAGCTCATCAGGAAAAAAAACAGAAGAGACACAGACACAAAGAGAAGAAGAAGACACAAACACAGATACAGACACAGAAGAGGAAGAAGACGACCAAGATCTTCACAGAGAAATAGAAGGTAAAACTGATGGACAAAGAGAAATGGAAGGTAAAACGGATGAACAAAGAGAAATGGAAGGTAAAACGGATGGACAAAGAGAAATGGAAGGTAAAAAAGGTAAAATTGATGAACAGAATATACATAGTCTTTTTTTTGAAGAACAAATGAGATCACTAAAAGAATGGTTATCATTAGAATTTAATGCAATTAAAAGGAAAATGAAAAGAACAGAAGATAAAATGCAAAGGTTAGAACTGGTAATGACCGAAATAGGGAAAAAGTAGAGAATGTGGAAGAGCGGGAAATGACTGTAGAAATGGAAGTAAATGACAAGAGAAAATTTGGAAGAAAGTGACAAAAAAATTAGAGACATAAGAGTTGTTTTCTCAGAAAATTGATATGTTGGAAAATTATAGTAGGCAAAACAGCATAAAAATAGTGGGCCTGAAGGAGGGTGAAGAAGGCACAGACATGAAGGAATTTATAAAAGGATTGGATGGATCCCGAAGGTCCTGGGAATGACAGAAATGCAGGAAGAACTGCAAATAGAAAGGGCACACAAAGCATTAGCTCTGAAACCACAGGCACACCAGATTAGAGCTAGATAAAATAGGGGAAAAGGTACTGGAACATATACTTTATAAGTGGGATAAAAAGCTGGTGCAATATAAAAACTCATCAGTACTGCATCATTTACTTAATACATGGAAGAAAATCCACTTAGAAAGGAAAAAAATGATTGTCAAATACCAAAATTACTATTGATGCAAAATCCACTAATCCCTTTTACAATACACAACCTTTTCTTTAGAGAATGGGAGAGAAAAGGAATCAAAAGAATAGAAAATTGTTTTTTGGGAAATAATTTATTAATATTTGAACAGTTGAAGTACAAATATGGAATAACTCATGATACAATTTTTGCATATCATCAATTGAAAGGTGATTTAAAGGATAAATTGGGAAACAGCTTGAGATTACCTGAAGGAATCAGCTTTGAATACATGATTTCAGACACAATAATCAAAAGATTTATAACCAACATGTACATTAAGCTGCAAGATAAGGAAAATGAAATAAACTATAAACCTAAGCAGAAGTGGGAAAAGGATCTAAACATAAAGATAAAAAATGAAGTATGGGAAAAGTTATGTTCTGGAACTATGAAGAATACAATATAATTGATACAGTATAATTGGTTACACAGGGTATATATTACTCCTCAAAAGTTTAAAAAATGGGACTCAACATTATCAGATAGATGTTTGCACTGTGGGAAGGAAATGGGAACAAAATTACATGCAACTTGGACATGTATGAAAGTAAATACGTTTTGGGAAGAATTAAATCAGATACTAAATAAAATTACAAAAATAACATACCACAAAAACCAGAGATATTTATTTTAGGTAACATAAGAAGTAGAGAATTATGCCTCAAATTGGATAAAGTGCAAAAAAAATTCATTATGATAGCCTTAGTGATAGCAAAAAAATGTATAATGTCAACTTGGAAAATGGAAGAGAGCATGAGTATACAGCAATGGTACATGGAAATGAATAAATGTATTCCTTTGGAAAAAAATAACATATAATTTAAAAAATAAAGTCACAATGTTTGAACAAATTTGGGAACCATATATGGAACATATCAGAGAGAGCTTGCCTATGACCTCCATCCCCTAAAATGACTAGATTCAGTGTGTAATAAATAGATAATGCATTTTTCATTTTTATTTTCCTTTGTGTGAAGATATTATTTTATGGTTTTATTGTATTGTAAATGTTGAATATTTATGTGTTTCGGAGGGGGGACGGAAAGGGGGGAAAAGGGGGAGTAAAAACCACTTGTGTAAATTTAATGAGAAACGTTTATACATAATTTTGTTGATATGGTTCATAGTGTGAAAAATAAAAAATGATAATAAAACAACCTGGTGCTGTCTGAAAGGAGTTTGTGTGATAAACCACTGTATATATGTTTGGATGTACTAGGACATGCCCATTGCTGACTGGTCCTGAGGCTCCTCCCACTGACCCTTTAATAAAGGCGACTGTGCCACAGCCTCCTCCTCAGTCCAGGGCAGTCGACCAGCATGGATGGACATCCATCCAGTTGTGAATAAAAGCCTATCAGTTTCTGTACAACTTCTAGTCTTTGAAGTTATCGATGGCAGATCAGTTTGTATGTTTTCCCCTTGTCTGCATGTTTATCTTTTTCCAGGCACTCCAGTTTCTCCCCACCCTCCATAACCTGTGGGATTTGTAGACTAGTTGGTGTATCTTGGTGGAATGGGCTTGTGAGCCTGAAAGGGCTTTCACTGAGCTGTATACATTTTTCAAAAAATCTATGTCAAGCACAGGCGCTACATTCTCAGAAAATCTACCCATTAGTCCCACATATTGTGAACCTGGTTGATAATAAGAATGGCTGCACTGCCAGAGCTGCTTCGATGATAGACCCGTGGGGAATGGAGCCACATTGCACCCCTACATAGTTCAACCACCCAGTCTGACTGCCATCAGCTCTGAACATGTGTTAAACAGCCTGTTAAAGGAGCCAACAGTCCTTCATTTTAAAATCCTGTGACTTTGAGAGGTCGTGGGTTTTCAGACTCCAGGAAGCAGAAGACTGGTGCAGTGCACCAGACAATAAGGAGACCACCCCGTTTTGAAAGGAGAAGCAGATGAGATGACCCACAGGACGGTAACCATGGCAGTGAACCAGCAAGGGGCTCAGAGGCTGAAGAACCCACAGGAGGCAAGCTGTTGGAGACTCGAGGAATCCACACGGTGCGGACAGCTGGTGACTGTGGTGAAGGGACTCGCGGGAGATTGGCTCGAGAAGGGTTGAAGGCATGCAAGGTATCCAAACTGACATGAGAGAGGGCTGAGGACACAGAGGGATTCCTGATCATGTCAAAGGTTTGGATCTGGAGTTTGGTTGTGAATGGTTTGGACTGGTCACAGCTACAGAGGTGGGAGTGCTGGAGGTGAGACTCCGTGACTCCGTGGTACTCTTTTGTTTCTGTTTCTCTCTCTGTAAGAGATGCCAAGCAATTTCTGCTGATGGAAAATCTTTGTCTTCTGGTAAACCGAAGGATTTTTTTAACGATTACATTTTCTGTTTTATTATATGACAATAAATGAATCTTGAATTTTAAAACAATCATTTCAGGTACTGGACAAGGTAGGGATCTATAGCCCAGTAAGCCAAACAACAGTGCTGGGAAAATTGAGTGGATTCTGAGCAAGATTTTAGAAGGCAAGGACTAATTATGAATAGTTAATGGCTTTGTGCATGGGAAACATGTCTCAGAAATTTGATTTTTTATTTTCAAGAGATGACCAAGAGGATTGTCAAGGCAGTTGTCGTCATGGACTTTCGTAAGGTTTTTGCCAAAGTCACGCATGGTAGGCTGCTCCACAAGGTTGGATCACATGGTATCTGGGGTGAGCTAGATGCAAAATTGGTTTAATGTAAAACTCAATGTAGTGGAGGGTTTTTTTTTAAGGTCCTCTATTGTTCATCATTTATATTAATAATTTGGAAGAGAATGCAATTGACATGGATTGTCAGTTTATGCATGACACCAAAATTGGTGACACATTGGACAGTGTCTTGGGTTATATAAAATTACAACAGGATTTAGTCCAACGGGAAAAGTGAGCCAAGGAATGACAGATGGAGTTTAAGTCAGACGAATGTGAAGTTTAACATTTTGGTTGGTTAAACCAGAACAAGAATTAAACTGTAAATGACAAAACTCTGGAGAGTGAGTGTAACAGGGAAACCTTTGGGTACAAGTACTTAGTTCCCTGTGAGTGGTGACACAGGTAGATATGGTGGTGAAGATATTTCGAATGCTTGCTTATGTCAGGGTGCTGAGTCCAAGAGTCAGGACATCATGTTCATGTTACAACTATGTAAAAAGTTGGTGTCACTGAGGTTGGAGCCTTGCATGCAGTTTTGGTCACTGAGCCACTGGAAAGGTGTCATTGAGCTGGAAAGTATGCAGAAATGATCCACAAGGGCTGACGATGCTGATATATATATATATATATATATATATATATATATATTTTCTTTGGCTTGGCTTCGCGGACGAAGATTTATGGAGGGGTAAATGTCCACGTCAGCTGCAGGCTCGTTTGTGGCTGACAAGTCTGATGTGGGACAGTCAGACACGGTTGCAGCGGATGCAGGGGAAAATTTGTTGGTTGGTGTAAATAAAGGGGACTGGAGGACAAAACTTTAACATAGAGGGTGTTGCGTACATGGAGTGAGCTGCCAGAAGAAGTGATAGATCACAAGATATAGGAGCAGAAGTAAAGGTTCCATTATTGTCACTTAATGCTACATTTAGAATGTAATGTACATAAAAATCTTTAATTTTCATCTACCTTAAGGTAGTCAGAGTTACCACTTTATCCTGCGCCCCTCACAGAAACCTACAGCACCTGGTATTCCTAGGCGGTCTCCCCTCCCAAGTCCTGCTTAGCTCTGAGATCAGACAATCTCAGGCACATTCAGGCTATTAAGTAGGCCCATGGCCCATCGAGACTGCTTTGCCATATTAATCAGAGCTGATCCATCTTCCCATTCAGCCCCACACCTTGGCTCTCTCCCCATAATCCTTGATGCACTGGCCAATTAAATACCTGTCAATCTCTGCCTTACATACACCCAATGACCCTATTTCCACAGCCACCTGTCACAAGAGGTTTCACAAACTCATGACCCTCTGAGTAAAGAATGTTTTTATGTATCTCTGTTTGAAATTGATGCCTTTCTACCCTAAAGTTGTGCTCTCTTGACCTCAACTCCCTTACCATGGGAAACATCCTTCCCACATCTGCTTCATCCAGGCCTTTTAGCATTAGAAATCCCTCTGAGATTCTCTCTCATCCTGATGGAGGTGGGTACAGACACCACATGCAGGTACATGGTGAGGATAGTTTTAGAATGATAGGGGCCAAACACAGGCAAATGGGACAAGCTTGGTCGGAATGGATGAGTTAGGCTGAGGGGCTTGTGTCTGTGCTGTACATCTCTGACTTTGACCATGTAACCAAAAATTTTCTAACCAACTCATACTTGGGTAAAGGAGGCTCATCTTTCAAAGAAATACATGCTGTTTCACACAGACATTACATCCTTCTAATTCATTAACAATGGGTGAAGCTCATGAATCTGAGATCTAATTATTGACTTGGAAATTTTCTGAGCATTAGAGCTAGAGGGTCAGGATGGTGGGTAGCTATTCAATTGATTTGATTGGATGTGATTAATGGGGATGTGTATTGCACCTTTAGTTATTTATCCAAGAATTGATGACATGATTGACGTAATGGAGAGAGACATTTAAGTTTCCAATGATGCATTGGAATGATGGCCTTTTGTATAGTCTGAGTCGAAGGACAAAATGAGAGATTTTAATGGATTTGAAACTCATTAAAATTTAATAAATGGATTTCAGTGCAAGAATGTGTGAGATCATCCACTTTGTGCCATCAATAATTAGACAGAGCACATTCCAGATTAATAGAAACCAGATAGAAATGGATGTAGGTAAATGGGGTGTAAATTGGGCAGCACAGACTTGTGGGCTGAAAAGGCCTGTTACCAGACTGTATGTCTAAAAAGATTTAATGAATATCCAACAATACCTTGTAGTTTCAAGAACGTAGATCAATTAAGTATCACAGACAAAAATAATCAAAATATCTGATGGAGTTCTGATCACTTTAAGGTTCAAGATTACTTTTACTGTCACAGAAAAATACATAAAAAATGTAACATACAAGATATACTTTAACTTTTGCCTGTAGTAAGCCAAAGAGTTCCCATTAGTATTGCCCAATACCCCTTATAGAACAAGAGAGAGGCCCTTCAGAGTCACTGGATGTCTGTGGATTCATCTCCAGCACTTGCACAGCCTCTGCAGCCACATCTGTGGTATTGTCTGATTGTCTACACCAGTGATTGGAGCGGATACATTGCCCTCACAGGTGAGATACCTGGATTGAGGGGTTAAATACAAAGTGAGAGTCTGTAAATTAAAATTCAGGTCCGTAAGTCAATAAGACAGAGGAGCAGAAATGAGCTATTTAGACCTTCAGGTCTATTCCACCATTCAATCATAAGCAGATCCATTTTCCCCACTCAGCCCCACTACCCAGCCTTCCCCCCCCCCCTCCCCCCCACCATAACCGAATCAAGAAACCTATCAATCTCTTACTTTAATACACCTAGCGACATGGCCTCTACACTGGTTTTGGCAACAAATTTCACAGATTCACCACCCTCTGGCTAAAGAAATATCTCCTCCTCTCTGTTCTCTGCAAAGTCCCAGACTGTTCAACCTTTCCCTGTAACTGAAACCCTGAAATCCAGGGAACATTCTTGTACATTTCCTCTGCACTCTCTCTAATCTGTTTATATCCTTCCTATATTGGCAACCAAAATTGCACACAATAGTCCAAATTTGGCCTCACCAATCCCTTATCTAACTTCAATATGACATCCCAACTCCTACATTCAGTACTTTGATTTATTAAGGCAAGCATGTGACTCAACTTTCAGGGAATTATGTACCATGACTCCTAAATCCCCTTGTTCTACTGCACTCCTCAATTGTCTACCATTTAGCATCTATGACCTTTGCTGATCTAATACTGCCCGCCCCCCCCTCTAGTCGGTTCTTCTATGTATGGACTTGAAAAACTTTCCTGAACATATTTGACAAACTCCAACCCATCCAGCCTTTTCACAGTATGGGCATCCCAATCAACGTATGGAATGTTAAAGTCTCTGTAATCAACACATTGTTTATTATGCATATATGCTATCTCCTTACAAATTTGCTCCTCAAATTCCATGAGCACTTTAGGGTATTCATAAAATTAGTGTCAATCTTCATGCCTTTCACATTCTTCACCTCCACCCAATTAGCCTCACTGAACGAGCCCTTCAATCTATCCTGCCATGGCACCATGTTATGAGCCCAGAGGACCCCAATACCCAGCATCAATAGATTTTCACCAAGACAAATGGTTACTTAAACAAAAGTTGCTTTTAATTATCTATAAACATGAAAACAGAATCACACTTTAATTTATCACTATTGACTTAACTAACCTAACTTAATCCCCTTTTACTTCTAAGTGCACGTGTATTTAATGTGTGTGTAAGTTCAGAAAAGTTCTTTGGTTCACAGTCCAATCTCAATTCTCATTCCTCTAAGTTCACTGGTTGCAGGCAATTCTTATAATGTGCACAGAATTTAACATTTATAAAATTCACCTGGCTTTGGTGCTTGAAAGGCAAATGGTTACCACTCAGGAAGGTTCTTGTCAGATTTCAGAGAAAGATTCGTTGTATGCTGGACACCCACAACTGTCTCCTTTTTTAAAATCAGCCACCTCAGTGTCTTGCTGAAGAAACTTCCCTGTTCAGGGTTCTCCAGATAACCTCTTTCTTTCAGGTCACCATAGAGTGCCTTTTTGCTTCTCTATTTTAAGTGAAATATTAGACAGCCAGTCCTCTCCTCTTGCATGAACCACAAGGGCTTTGACCAGGCTGAACTACAAACTCACAGCCTGTCTTCCGACTGGAGTTTTCTACAAACTTGCCAGCTTGTCCTGTTCGAGTCCAAACTACTGCTGCTGAATGTAAAGCGATAGAAGTGATCTCTCTCTCTCTCCCTTTCTCTCTCTCCCTTTCTCTCTCTCCCTTTCTCTCTCTCCCTTTCTCTCTCTCCCTTTCTCTCTCTCCCTTTCTCTCTCCCTCCCTTTCTCTCTCTCCCTTTCTCTCCCTCCTTTTCTCTCTCTCTCCCTTTCTCTCTCTCTCCCTTTCTCTCTCTCTCCCTTTCTCTCTCTCTCCCTTTCTCTCTCTCTCCCTTTCTCTCTCTCTCCCTTTCTCTCTCTCTCCCTTTCTCTCTCTCTCCCTTTCTCTCTCTCTCCCTTTCTCTCTCTCTCCCTTTCTCTCTCTCTCCCTTTCTCTCTCTCTCCCTTTCTCTCTCTCTCCCTTTCTCTCTCTCTCCCTTTCTTTCTCTCTCTTCACCATTTCATGCCAAAAACAACAGTATCCTGGAATATTTATCTACCAGTCCTGCAACCAAGTTTCATTGATGGCTACAAAATCATATTTCCATGTGTCACTTCATGCTCTAAGCTCATCCACCTTTCTTATAATGCAATATATACACTTAAAAGAATGTCCCCAACATACTCCTTTGATTACCATCTACTTATATCAACCCCCTCCTTCATTAACTTTAACATTCTGGTTCCTCTCTCCTTCAAATCTAGGTGTACTTCTACACTAATCTCCACATTCTCATTCTGATTCCTACCCCCCTCCCCAACAGCTCTAGCAAACCTGCCTGCCAAGATATTGGTTCCCCCTCTAGTCCCTTTTGTACAGACCCTCCCCAGAAGAGTTCCCAATGATCACCAAATGTGAATGCCTGCCCTTTGCATCAATGCTTTAGCCACGTAGACATCCTCCACATCTTCCTATTCCTACCCTCTCTAGATAGTTAAGATGTGAATTGATTGAAAATTATATTAAGAAATTGATTTTTTTCTTCCAAAAATAAACTTTATTCACAATAAATTATTTACAGAAAAGGAAACCATTCAGTCTTTTCATATCTATACATTAGCATCAATGCACATTTGTACTCGATTTATCACCCTTGCCATCACTGTATATTTCTGTCTGAGAGTGGGGGAGAGTCCAGATATTTAAAAATTAAAGCCAAATCTGTCAGGAGTGAAGTTGGGAAACACTCCTCATTAAAAAGGCTGTTAAAAAAATTGCTGTTATCTTCCATAGCAGTTCGGATGCTTAAATGTTCATTTAAAGTCTGATTGTTATTTTGTTGTTAACTATGAGCGGTAGAGTAAAAGGAGTAATGGTATGTTGTAGAATGAGGTTCACTGCTGGAGGAATGGTGTAATTAAATGGGGTCGGGCTTGAGGGGCTACATGTCCTTCTTCTTGTCTTGCTTCCACAAGGGAGTAGATTAAAGGGGTGCCAGCCATAAATCTGAAATGAGCTAGATTGAGTTGCAATCACTGAATACTGTGTCTCTGTAATATACTGAGGTGGGTTTTCAATCATACTGTGGTTCTAAATACTATTTAATGAAAACCAAATTGCTCCTGTCAATTAAGGCTAGCAGAAACTTTTTTTGTTTCAGTTGAAGCTTTTTAAGTTAAGAGAAGTTAAAGATGGAAAAGTGGAATTTGGCAACAAGGGATTGCAATTGGTATTGATAGAATTTGCCTTGTTTTCTAACTTGTAGCCGGCTCAAGCAAATCCCACAAGCTTTTTTTGTACCAATGACACCTTCAGTAATAAGCATCAGCTATTGTACTTTAGACTCCTGCTTAAATTTCACATCGAAATGAATGTCACTCAAACTCACAAAAATGCTTCGTTCATACCTTAGTTCCCATGGTCCTCTATTTTGCACTCTCGAGTACCATGGGTGGTGACAAATTGAATGTAATAGGAATGGTTTTGTTTTGCAGCTTTAATAATGCTGAAGGAAATTGGGCTTACACAAGATGTACAAGCTAAAAATCAGTCTGCATGGAGTTAATTCAATAGTTGACATCACTGGGTAAACTCGGTAGTAATAGGCAGCAAGGTCATCTGATCAGGTTTTTGCAGAGAGTTCTTGGGTCCATGTTCTTGAGAGGCTAGCCTTAACATTGAATTGAATTAAACTGTTTATTGTCACGTGTACAGATATATAGTGAAAAAGATTGTTTTGCATGCTATCCAGGCAAGTCAATTCATGCTTAATTGTTACAGATAGTACAAAATAAAAGTGCTGAGTACAGTGTTAGAGACAAGGCTGAATTAAAATGATGCAAGGACAACATCATGTTACGAATGAGATCAATTCAAGGGTCTAACAACAGCTAGAAAATCTGTCCTTGAACCTGTTGGTGCAAATTTCTAAACTCGTGTCTCTTCTGTCCATTGCATGTGGGAGATGTTAGTGACTGAGTGGGATTGGTTCTTCATGATAATTGATTACTTTTCCAAGGCAGCATGAGGTGTAGATAGAATCGATGGAGGGGTGGTTAGTTTGTATAATGGCCTGTGGTGTATTCATAATATCTGCTGAAAGCTATATTGTATTTTTTCTTTTTAATATTTTATTGGTTTGGAAGAGATAAATATTGCATGTCATATATTGAAGAAACAATATTAATAAATTTTTGTACATTAAAATACAGAACATGAATTGTAAGCAAATTATACATTTTGTATACAGTAATCATATATTATAGAAATTCATTGGGAAAAACTTTGGTTCATATTTTATTATTGAAATAAATTACTGATAAGATTACTAAATAAAGCAATCTTAATTTAACGAAAAAAGGAAAAAAAAGAAACAGAAATCAAAAAAAGAAAGAAAAAAAGAAAGACCCCCCCCCAATACTAATCCTACCCCTCCCACCAAACATGGTCATCAGCAAAAAGAAATCAAAGGATCAAGTTTCGGCCTCTGCACAACATGCAAGTGGCCTCCAGAGCACTCAAGCCTATGTAATCAAGTTATGATAATTGTCCATGAATGGACCCCATATTTTCTCAAATTCTATCATAGTTTCTTCAATATTGTATCTAATTTTATCCAAACTGAAGCAAAATATCATATCCTGTATCCAACCCAAATGAGTAGGTGGGGGACTATCTTTCCATCTAATCAAAATTGCTCATCTGACTATCCATGAAGTAAAAGCTACAGCTCTTCTTTGAATTAGATTCAAGGAAATATTTTCCTGTTGAGAATAACCAAACAGAGCAATGCAAGGCCAAGGATCTAATTTGATCCTGAGAATCTCTGATACGGTTTAGAAAAATTGTTCCCAAAAATCTTGAAGTTTTAGACAATCCCAAAATGTATGGATCAGAGAACCCTCATAAATTCTGCATCTGTCACGTAATGGATCCATGTCAGAATAAAAATTTAGACACATCTATTCTCTATACTATTTTGAATTGCAATGAACAATGTCATGCACAAAATGAGGTATTGTTAATCAGATCAAATGTAGGATTCCAATCTTCATCTGAAGTTGATAAGTTCAAATCTCTTTCCCACTCAGTCCTGATTGCATTCCCTGAACCCATTTTAAAATCCATCAGGTTATCATGATGAAACTTTATATCAAGAATATTGATTCTGGGAACTCGGGGGAAAATTATGAAGTTTGGAATGAGCCAAATGCCTGATTTTAAAATATCTCAAAAAATGCCTTTAAGGAGGATTAAATTTAACTGTTAATTGATCAAATGAAGTGAATTTGCCTCGAATATACAAATCCCTAAAACTTTTGATACCCGATCTGACCCAGACTCTGAAACCTATATCCAACATAGAAGATTGAAAAAGATGATTCTTAATAATTGGGCTGGATAGAGAACTACTAAGAAAACCAGTGTTTTCTAAGTTGTGCCCATATTCTTAATCGATGTCTCGTTGTCTGATTGTTTGCAAGTTTCAAAATTGAAAAAGATAAAGAACCTACAATTGCCAGCATAGCTAGCTTTTTAGAAACTTACTTCAAAATAATAGAATAAATAAATAACTTATGTCATGTTAAAGAGAAATGGTACAACATGTGTGGATTCTGGAGAGGGTGTACAAGAGATTTACAAAAATGAAATGAGGGCTTTAAGTTACAAGGGAAGCTGGGGTTATTCTCTGTGGAGTTGAAATTGTTTTGAGAGATTTGTTACAGGTGTACAAGTTTAGGGAAATAAAATAGGTAGTTTCCATCAGCACAGTTCAGAATATAGATCTGGTTATGCAGAATGTGACTGATGAATTCCCCAGAGTCAGTTCAAAAGGTCTTGAAAATGAATTGTAAAGCTACAGAGTCAGTGAATTCCTCTTCATTTCAAGAGATGGATCTAGTGTGTTGAAAGGCCTTCAATGCTGTAACAACAATGTGATTCTTGGGATGCTTGGCCCTGGATTAAGTGAAGAGATTTAGCTCCCTTGTCAGCCAGTCCACATTAAAAACAGCAGAGTCAAACAAGTAACTGAAGGCTGCAATTTGTAAGTTAATTTTCCCCATCTCAGTGGGTTCTGTTTTATGCTGGAGACAAGTAACTGGGTGATTGTTAAGAGAGAGAAGAGAATAGACAGTCAAAGTACCCTGTGGCCCTTCCCCTCTATAGCAAGTACAGTACAACTCCGATTCTCCGAAATGGTCAGACTGAGTATGTGTCAGATAAATATTTATTTTTGGATAATGCATAATTTAAAAAAAAAACATCCCAGTAGCAACAGCATTTCATTTGTATCAATGTTTAAACAACAGCAAACAACAAGGAAAGGCTTTTTAAACATTAATGTTTAATTCTCACCAAAAAATTGTTGGCCACAATGCTGCCACCGATCACCAAGGCCTACCAACCACAGTCACTAATCCCTGACATATTCCCACTGCTGCCGTTGATCCTAGGGAGGCTTCCCAGGCTAGTGAAATGCTCACTGGTAGGTTGGCGGGCTCCTTGTTTTCCTGGTCACTGGAGCTACTGATGTCCAAGTCCCAACTCTGAAATTACGAATCCTCCCCTCGGTCTACCACATACTCACACCGGAGAGTCTGGCATCAGGAGTTCTGGTGTGCTGAGGGGGGAGGGGGGAGTGCCACTGAGCCTGAGGGGCTGCTTTCCTTGATAACACCAGGACAAGGGATTCTTCCGACCGCTTACGGCTGGGAGACAGCGGCACACAGTTTGAGAGGGAGAATGGAGAATAGGGGAAGGTAAAGAAGAATTGGAAAGAGAGAAGGGAGGGAGTTACCTGAAACAAGGACAATCGTCGTTCTAATTTCATATAGAGTGAATATTTTTCAACCTGTGAGGTTAGTTCGGCTCGGACAAAAATTTCTGATTTGTTTCAGATAACCTCATTTATCTGAAATGTAAAAAATATCTTTGGTTAAATGAAGATTTCAGAGAATCTGATTTTGGATAATCTGAGTTGTATATTGTTTTGTATCCTACTGAAGGGGATAACCCACCAGGGACAAGCCACAGTAGTCAGGTCTCTGGCATGGAGTCCTTTTGCTTCGAAGGGGGAGATGAGGCAAGCTGTAGTGATTGGGGATATGAAAGTTATGGGAAAAGAGAAGAGATTCTGTCGATGATATCAAGAGCTTTGCTTCCAGATGCTAGGGTCAGGAATGTCTCGGCATTCTCAAGTGGGAGGATGACCACATTGGCTTTCATAAATCAGGAGTTAGAATGATATGTTGAAGTTCTACAAGATATTGTTGAGGCCAAATTTGGAGTTTAATGTATTGGAGAAACTCAACAGATTTGCAGCATCTACAGGAAGTAAAAAGCAATTAGCTTTTCAGACCCAACTACTTTGTCAGGAATCTGGAGGTAAGTCACCTGAATGTAAAGGTGAGGGGAGAAGAGGGAGACTACCAGAGAAGAGATAATAGGTGGGAAGGTGGAAGAGGAAAAAAAAGCTAGGAAATGCCCACTCAAGGACAAAAATGGGTAGGGGTTGCACTCTGATGGGACAAAAATACAGAACTGGAGGGAAGGAGACAGCTATCAGGAAAGAGAGAGACATGGGGAAGGTGATAAATGGAAATTGGAGGTTGGTTTTAAGGCAGTCTGGCTGGAGTGTGCCCACACAGAAGGCAAGTTACTCTTCCAATTTGCAGGTGGCCTCAGTTTGGCCCTGGACAGATATGGTGCAGCAATGGTGTGTAGAATTAAAATCTTGGTTAGTAAGAAGTCCTTGCTGTTGCAGTGGACAGAATGAAGGTGTGTCTAGTCTCAATGTAGAGGATACCATATCAGGACCACTAGATGCACTAAATGACCTTGACAGATTCACATGAAGTGTTGGTTCACTTGGAAGGACTGCTTTGGGTATGGTGGTAATCTCTCTGTATGTGTCCAGTCTCCATGATGTCTGCAAATTTTAGTAATGTGTTCAGTTTTGGTCACTCCTTTTTTTAAAAAAAGGAAAGATATCAATCAGATTAAAAGAATGGAGAAAAGATTTACAAGAATGTTGCTGGGACGAAGAAGTGAGTTAAAGGGAGAAGTTGAGCAGGTTAAGACATTATTTCCTGCAGTGTTGAAGAATGAGGGAACATTTGATAGAGAAATTCAGAGATATAAATATATAGGAATTTTCCACTGAGGTTGGTTTAAATGAAAACTAGGGTAAAAGGTGAAATGTTTAAGGGCACCATTTCAGATTCATTGTTGGAGTACATGCAAGACATCACATATAACCCTGAGATTCTTTTTCCTGCGAGCTAAGCAGAATGGAAAAAAAAACATTCTCAACATACACATGCAAACAAACTGAGCAAATCAGAGAGGGAGAAAAATCAATAAAGTGCAAAAATAAGATTCATTTTGTCCCTGATTGAGTTTTTTGAAGAGTCTGATGGTGGAATGATAGTAACTGTTCCAGAACCAGATGGTCTTAGTCTTGTAGCAACTCTACCTCTTTCCTGATGGTAGCAATGAGAACAGAACCTATGATGGTATGGATCCTTGATTAATGCTGATGCTCTCTGATGGCAGCGTTCTCTGCAGATGTTCTCAATGGTGGGAGGGTTTTACATGTGATGTCTCCACTACCTTTTGCAGGACTTTGGGCAAGGGGGCTGGTGTCCCCATACCAGAGCATGATGCAGCCAGTCAGCATATTTTCCACCGTGCATCTGTAGAAATTTGGCAGGGTTTCTAATGCCATACAGAACCTCCACAAACTCCTGAGGACATAGAAGCGCTGATGTGCTTTCTTCATGATGCCATTAGTGTGTTGGTTCCAGGAAAGATCCTGGAGGGATTTGGGGGAACTTCTTCACTGAGGAGTTGAGGAGAGTATGGAAAAGAAGTGGAGAATTCAGGTTGATTTCAACATTTAAAATTTTCACATTATTTGCCTTAATAAATCACTGTTATTTAAACAACTGTAAATATTACTTTTAACCATTTTTATGCTTTTTAAAACTGGGTATTTAGTAATCCAGCTGGGGAAAGGTAGAATACACATCTCAACATTTAAGAGAAATGTTTGGGTAATTACATGTATGTAAGGAGTATGGAGGACTATGTTCCAGATGCAGATCGATGGGATTTGGGGAAATAAATCAGTCAGCATGAATTAGATGGGCCAGAGAGCCTGTTTCTAGGCTTTAATGTTCTATATTTTACATGATTAGTGACAATGAGTAGATGTATCTTGCAGATTACGCGTTATCTCATGCAAAATATGCCTGACCTTTAACTAAAGACCCGATTCCTCTTATGAGAATATTTTCCTGTCTAATGTGAAAAGGTAAGAATTCATAGAAAGATGTGCTCAGTGTGTAAAATGAGGGGCTTTGTTAGATTAGTCACTTCGATATGTTTTCGTTTAACTACATATTAGGTGATAAAGACATTTTCCTGATTGCACGCAATATGAGGTTCATCTGTGGGTGTGTTTAGTGTTGCTGAACCTAAGAGAAAATCTTTATGGATCCATAAATCAATGTCATGAGTTTTATCTTTCCTGGTCTACATGCATAAATTCCCATGGGCAATGTGCAGACCGGAGCTCTGCTCAAAGGGAAATTTATATGCCATCCAAACTCTGACTCAGATTGGGCAGGAAATTCTCCCCTAATGGATAGATTCACCTCTAGTAAATATTGTTCTTGCAACTAATCAGAAAGGCATCCATATATTATCAGTAAATCTATCACCAGATGAATGATCTTGAAGTAATTCATTCAATATCATCTGCCAATCAGCCATCAAGAGTCAGGGCAGAAAAATATGAATAAGGATTTTTTTTTTTTTTTTTGCTAAGTGGAGCACACCATAGAGAATAAGAAGAAAAGAAATATTGAAAATTGCATTTATTTGGAAAAAGAAGTCTTATTAATAGTAAACAATGCCTCTCCAGCACCAGCAATCCTGAGCGGGGTTTGATTCCCATGCTGCCTGTAAATAGTTTGTATGTTCTCCCTGGGGCTCTGGTTTCCTCCCACTGTTAAAAAAACGTACCAGGGGTGTAAATAAATTGGGGGAAAATTGGGTAGCGTGGACTTGTGATGATGTAATATAGGATGGGATGTATTATACTCACAGCTTGCTATTGGCTATCGAGATACTCCACCCTACTGGTATAACAGATGGAGATGCTTTCCCACTGGCCAGTTTAGTGGTGGTTCTAATCTGTAAATAAAATTGATATGCCATAGACATGGACCAGTCAAGTATTATATCAATACTGGGCTTTTATTAACAGACTAGAACCACTTCTAAGCTGGCCAGTGGGAAAGCATCTCCATCTATTATAGAAGTAGGGTGGAGTATCTCGATAGCCAATAGCAAGCGGTCAGTATAATATGCGCCCCCCCCCATTACATTATCACAGGACCGAAATGGCCCATTACCACGCTGTATGTCTAAATTTTTAAGAGAATTCTGTGAAGTAATTAGATGGCCAAAGTAATGAAAATGAAAATTTTGGAGAAAAACAGTGGAATAAACTTGGAGGAAAATATGATGAAAAGAACATGAGAGAAAATTGAGGTTAAAATAATGTGTCTGAAGATGCAGTGGGGAACAGTATGTATTGTATAGGGCAAAATAATGAAGCTTTTCTGAATATAATTTCTGTAAAGGAATGGTTAGGGAATAAGCTAAGTCTTTTACACTGCATTGAAGGTAATAGCTGAATTAATCTGGAGTAGGTGAGTGAGGTCTTTGACATTTCCAAACACATTCTATAATGCTTGAAGTCTGTAACAATTATGAAGGAATGCAAGGATAAATTGTTTAATATTATACATTGAATTTGATAAGTAAGGCAGATGAACTGAGAAATCTGAATAGCACAGGGGCATATATCGCTGCAGTCACTCAGGCATGGCTGAAAGAAGGTTGGCAAATCATCTTGCAGGGTTTTGAATCTTATATTGTGGGTGAGAGGTGAGATGGGGAGGGATGTAAAAAGAAGAGAAATTATAATATTAATAAAGGAGTTAATTGCTGCTCGAAAGAGGAGGCTATCTTAGAAAGCTCTTCAGCTGTGACCAGATAGGTAGGACTTAGAAACAAACAAGGGGTGATAATTTCTTCAGGCTGCCCAGTAATCAACAGGAGCAGAAATATAGAGAAATTGTTGAGATTTGTATGAATAATAGGGTTAGAGTGGTAGAGAATTTCAGATTTTCAACTATTAATTTGGATGATTTCAGTGTAAAAGGACATTGAGGAATGAGAGTTTTTAGTAAAAACATACAGTAGATGGGGCAGTACTGGAGCTAATCTTTGTGACTGTAGACATACAAGCAGTTGGAGTGTCAGTGAGAGAACATATTTGAGATGAAGTTTCAAGGTAGTCATTAAAAAAAAACATGGATGACAAATTAAGGTCTTGAATGACGGAAGGGCAAGTTCAATATGATTAGACAGGGCAGGACCCAGCACACAGACCAGAAACAGGTACCTGCCGGCAATCGAAAAACATTCAAAAATGAGCTCGACCAAGGTGTTCTCAAAAGGATGAAACTTAAGGACAAAAGTCCAAGGATATCAATGGATATCTCATCTTGAATAAAGAAGAAAAAAAGCAAGGCCTGAAAACAAGACAAACACATTTTCTCTGGTATACCGAAGGTTTAGGGAGAGACTTGATAGAAGCATATAGAAAATGTGAGACATTGATGAAGTAGACGGCCAGAACTTTTGACCAGGGTAAAAGTATCGCAAACAATAGAACATCAATTGAAAGTGTGCGGAATATTTGAAGGAGATGTGCAGACAAGTTTTATTTTTAAAACAGTGGTAGATGACTGAAGTGGCTGCCAGGGAATGCTGGTAGAAGCAGATACAATAGAAGCATTTAAAAGGCTTCCAGATAGATGCATGAATAGACAGGGAATAGAGGAATATGTATCATGTGCAAGCACTAGAGGTTTTAGTTTAATTTGGGCATTGTTCAGCACAGACATCGTGGGCCAAATGACCTGTTCCTGAGCTGTACTGTTCTATATTCTTTGATCCAAGACATGGAACAGGTAAGGAGAAAGGAAAAGAGTCAGATGGAGGAGGGGGTCCAACAGGAGCATTGAAAATGTTGCAGAGAAATTAAGAAAAAAATCAAAACAATTACAGATGCTAGAAATCTGAGGCCTTCAACAAACATACGTGCCTGGAGTTGGAAAGATGTTTTGACACTGTCTGAGGCTGGACCCCCAAACAGGGAAAGCTCAAAACTGGGGTCCCCAAAGGGTTGATATCGAATCCCGGGGGGGTGGGGGTGGTGATGGGAATATCCAAAGCGGTAAAAAACAAAAAAAAAAGAAGAAATCTGAAATAGTATCAAAAAAAAACTATAAACACTCAGTCGGGCAAGTAGCAACAGCAGAAAGAGAAGCAGTTAATATTGCAAATCTAGAGCTCTTGAATGGAATGTAAAGAGAGGAAACACGTTTGCTGTTGGTAGCAGAGAAGGTGGGGGGTGGGATGTGTAGAACACAGGCAATATCTTTGATAGGATGTGAGTTGATGAGTATATGGATCAGTTCTGTAATGAAAATAAGAATTAGTTGGTTTAGATGATGCAAAATACCATTGTCAGACAAGATTAAAGAAACTCCAAAACATTTATATTAAGGGAAAGAGAGTATCCAGCAAAATAGGAGGTTCCTTTAGGAATCTAAGTGGACAGAGGATGAAGCTCAGCTTTATACCTCTCATCTGCATTCACTTAAGGAGAAGAATATTAGTTTGAGAATTCATGGAGGGGTATAATGGTGTTCTAAATTATTGTTATAGATGCATTAAATGTTTTAGCCTGTATAAAGGAGAATAAATCTTCGACCTTGATCAAATATATTCTAGGTGTTTGTAGGACACAAGGTGGAGATTTGTGGACTTCTGGTGAAGATCTTTAAATCTTTGGTCACTACAGTTGGAATGCCAAGTGAGTAGAGAACTGTAAATGTGATATTTCTTCATTCCAAAAGCATGCAGGGAGAAGCCAGATAATTACAAATCTGTGAATTTAACAGGGGAAAATTGTTAAAAAAAAATTCTGTGCAACAGCATTTATCTATAGCTGTAAAGGCAGGGATTAATCAAACCATAATAAGGAAATCCTATAAACCTTCAGCAGGAATTAATCAAATGGCCAGTCTGGATTTGTCAGGGGATATAATGTCCAACCAATTTGATTAAACTATTCAGAGGTAAAAAAGAATATTGCTGAGGGTAATGGAGATGGACATATATATGTACTTTGGAAAGGCCTTTGTGAGGCTCCACATGTCAGATTGGACCAAAATGTTAGGCCTATGAGTTCCATGATGAGATGTCAAATTTGGATCCAAAATTGGCTTGGTAATCAGAGATAGAGAGTGGTTGTGGAGGGTTGCTTTATGATCAAAAGTCTATGACCCTGGTTTGTTGTAATATGCATGAATGGATATGAATGTAGGGGACATGATCAGAAAGTACACAGTTAACACAATGTTTAGCAGAGTTGTTTATAGCATGGAAGGTAGTTGTCAGCAGCAGAAATATCAATGTTTTGGTGAAGTGGGCTGAACAACAGATAGGGCTTAAACCAAACAAATATGCGATGCTGCATATTGACAACAATAATAAGCTTAGGATGAATGGTAGTGCCTTTGATAGTATTCAGGAACCGAGGAATTAGGGTACAAGCCCGAACATGGATCTTTGAAGGTGGCAGTGTAGGTGGACAAAGGAATTTGGAAGGCATATGGGATAATGACCTTAACATTATTAAAGTAGGGAAGTTATGCACTACTTTTATAAAATCATGGCCAGACTTCACTGGAATACTATGGGCAGTTCTAGTCACTAAATTATGGGTAGCATATCTCTTCTTCTGGTTATCTATCCCAAAGGATGATGATGGTTCCTTTCAGTCAGTTTGAAGGGTTTGATATGAGGATACCCCCCACTCCTCAGAAAGGAACAGCATGTGGGTGAATGGATTTTTGAGTAGGGATTGCACAGGTCCAGACCCACCCTCTTGACATCCCCTCCTGGATCCAGTGAAACGGTGAGGTCCAAGGCAGGTGGGAGGGAGGGGGGGGAGTTCTGTTGTAGTGAATGGCCAGACCAAGCTTCGATGCAAGCCTTGGCCTTTCCATGCTTCACGGCATGTTTGTCAGATGGTTGTTTACCCTACAAGAGGGTTTATCTGCCCCTTGACAGATCTTATTTTACAACCTGCAGGGTGTCTAGCCACCCTTCGCACCACACAAGCCTGCTAGTGGAGGCAGTTTAGTCACTGACCACCTGACCATGTGACAGGTAGTACTGGGTTATATGTATGATAGTAGGTGCAGAGGAGATTCACCAAGATATTGCCAGGGATGGAGCAGTTCATTAATAAGGAGAGATTAGAGAAACTAGGTCTTCGGACCCTGAGAACATGATTCAAGTTTATAAAAATATAGGATGTACAGAGAGATTACACTATAGAAACTTCTCAAATCAGAGGGGAATTAAACTAGAGGTCACATTTAGGGTAAAGGATATAGAGAGGATTATTCACCCAGTAGGTGGTGGGCAGCTGGAATGCATTGCTTGGCAGAGGTTTAAAGCAATGTTACTGACAGCATTTCAGAAGTTTCTAGGTGAACACAGTGCAGTGAGGTTAAGAAGGAAGCATGCCTTCTGGTAACCTTGGAGAAGTTGGTGGCAAATGTTTCCTGCTGTACATTTCAGTGATTCTAAATATCAGACACTGGATGATTTGGAAATGGCAGGTGAAGGATGTTAGGAGCACTGATTTGGCAATTTTGCAAGCAAATTCGAGGCATCCCAACTAAATGGTTTAGTCATACTTTGATTGCAGACTAAGTGTGCACAGATCACAGGCCTTCACAATCTCTATACATTGCCAAATTCCAATTTCTATCTGTTGATATGTTAAAAGATTGTATATTAGCAGTTGCCCGTGGTTAGATGCTATACAGGTCTTGTTGCTGATAATACTGGGGATATAATGGATAGGGACACTGATAATAGCAATCATCAATGGGTATTCATCAAGCTGCTTGATCAACGGATGTATGCATCCATGATATTTAACTTGAAAAGAGGATGGATTATAACCAGTCATCCTCAAGAAGGTGGTTGCGAGGGGATTTGATAGAGGTATTTAAGATTGAGAGGGATAGATAATTGATGTGGATAGACTTTTTCCATTGAGAGTAGGAGAGATTGAAGCAAGAGGTCATGAGTTAAGGGACAAAAGTTTAGAAGTAACATGAGGGGGGAACTTCTTTACTCAGAGTTGTGGCTGCGTGGAAAGAACTTCCAGGAGAAATGGTGGTGGCAGGGTCAATTTTGTCATTTAAGGAAAAATTAGATAGGTATATGGATGGGAGGGAAATGGAGGGTTATGGCCAGCTTCAGGTAGGTGGGACTAGAGGAGAATACTTAGTTCGGTGCAGACTAGAAGGGTCAAAGTGGCCTGTTTCCATGCTGTAATTGTTATATGGTTAAGATCTTGAAGAAATGTGTTTGGTGATAGCATACTGTATTTAATAGTCAACCTGAAGTCAGGAAATGAATCTCCTTTTAACAAATGTTTTGAAATCTATGGAGACTTTTTAAATTGAAAAGGAAGAAAATGAATGAAACAAGCTTGATCCCAGATGGACTCATAATGACAGCAAGCTGAGAAGCTGAAAGAGGCTAAGTGGCAAGATGGCAATGTTATAAAATATTCTGAGTGGTACCAAGAATGTAATTGAAGTTTAGCACATTTAACATTAGTCAGAAGGACTAAATTTAAACTAGTCAAAGGTAAACAAGAAGCTTTTTACAACTGGAAGTCAATCTTTGGATGATATATGGTAATCATGAACATCAGGGAGCATTGAAATGCAACTGGACATTAAATCTGTGGTGCTCAAACATCAGAGGGGCTGAGTCCATTTCAACAATTACCTTAACTCATCCTTGACATTAGAAACAGCAGGCTGAAATACATCATGTTTTACAATGGTGGATCTTCTACCTCTGTGCCATTTGGCTTCCCTATCCCCATATTCCTTGAGTGTCTTAAAACCAGTGTTTCAGTTAAAAATGAGACTGCGAACATTACAGTAGTGAGGCTGATGGTCCTTGGATGCTGTCAGTGTGGAGTTTGCAGGTTTGGTGATTATGTGGGTTTCCTCCAGGTAGCTGGTGTTTCCTTTCACATCCCCAAGGCAAGCAGGTGGGTAGTTTAAAATGCTACTGTGAATTGTCCCTAGTGTGTCTCTCAGGAAGAAGGGGAGGTTTTAAATTTAATTTATTTTTCTTTTTAAATTTTAAATGAAAAAAGTTAAATTTGGACATGCAGCACAGTAACAGCGCCTTTCAGCCACAAGCCCATGCTGCCCAATTACACCCAATTGGCCTACAACCCCCCCTGTTATGTTTTGAAGGGTAGGAGCAAAGGATAGCCCCCAGGGAACACCCATGCAGACACGGGGAGAATGTAAAAACTCCTTACGGACGCGCTGGATTTGAACCCAGGTCCCAATCACTGGCGTTGTAACAGTGTTATGCTAACCACTATGCTAACCGAGCCTTCCCAGAATGTGGGGAGTATATAAACAGAGCTACTGTTAGGCTTAGTATAAATGGGCGGGTGGTTGATGATCAGTGCAGATCCACTGTGTGCCTTGATGATTCTAGAATATGAAGCATGCACTTCCTATATTGGACATGGCTATAAATCTCATTGTGGAAGAGGCTAAGAAAGTCAATTAGGGACCATCAGACATGATTTTATTTTCATTGTTTGTAACTGGAGGCAGGAGGGAATGTCTGCCATTTCTTCATGACCTGGAGTCATAGTATCACAGAGCACAGAAAGGGCCCTTAGATCCTCCATGGATATGCAAACTTTTTTCCAATCTGCATTAATCTTGTTACCCACATTGGGGCCATATCCTTCTGTGTCTTACCTATGCAAAGGCCTGTCTAACTCTCTCTTAAACATATCTGATTCCACCACCTGCTCTGGCAGCACTTTCCACATATAAATTAAGTAAATAAACATCTTTTAAAACACCTCACTCTCACCTTAAACCTGTTTCATCTTGTTTTTCATCACCCTGCTATGGGGAAAAGATTTGGGGAACCAGCCCTATTCCTTTCTATAACTACCATGAACAAACACGCTTCAGATCCCCATGGGGTGTGGCTCTCTGCAAGCTCTGATCTATTGTAGTACACACCTTACCTACGACTCCTCCAGCAACGTCCATAGTATCAACCTAGTATGGAGTGATGACCGGGGCTTGAACCATAAGGCAGAGCGAGAGGAATGTGGTATGCCTCCATGTTTTATATGACTTAAACTGGGCATCTGGCCAATGAAGACAGTCATTTAAATGAGCCATTGGTAAGGTGGTCCCCAATGGGTGGCCCGATTCCAACCTTGATTGGCAGGTGATGTGACTTCTGTACAAGTTTCAGCAGGGAGGTCGCATGATAATCTGCAATCTATGTACAAAAGTATGATCATGTTGTAGGTAGTAGAATATGTTGGATATGGAACCTGGTAGGGTGAGGATAAAGGAAATATTGTCTGTTGCATCTCGGGGCAGAGGAAGGCAGGGCAGATATGCAGAAAATAAAGGAGATGCAGGTAAAGTTAGTAGAGGGAAAGCAACTTTTTTGAAGAAGGAAGACATCTCTGACTTCCACCTGGGAGCAGATTTAAAGGAGAAAGCAATCGACTCCTTACAGGAGACAGGTCATGAAGAAAGGTAGTTGAGGTGTCTGTGGCAGTTGGTAGGTTTGTAGAAAATATCTGCAGAAAGTGTTGCTTGTTCACACAGAAATGAAAAAAGCTGGCTCCGTGAGTAAATTTAAATTTAATTTAAATTTTACAACTGAAATTGCCTACCTTGGCAGATCAAAGCCAGGTCAGTCTAAACCTCTCCATCTGCCTTCTATGTCTTCACTTGGCTTTCAAAAGGTGGATAAAACACGGCTTTCAAGTGCTGTGTAAAAGAGGCTAAAGAGATGGAGAAAGGGGAATGTGTTTGCACAAATTGACCAAGTGAATTGAAGGCAGGGTGAAAGTTTGCAGCTAAATGGATAAAGTTGATGAGCTCTTCATGAATACAGAAAGAGGCACCAATCGTGTCATCTTTGTAGTGGAGGAACAGTTGATGAGCCTTGCCTGTGTTGGAATACAGCATGGATTGCTCCACTTAGTCAATAAAAAGGCAGCATAGCTTGGACCCATGCAACAACCCATTTGACTGTGAAAAGAGTGATGGCTGAAGGGGATATTGAGATGAATGCACATCAGTACCCACTGCCTGGTAGATCCAATGTGGTATTTAATATTGCACATAACCACGTTGTAAATTGACTCCCTGGCATCACATCCAAGTAAAGCAGCCAGCATTGCTGGGTATACTGAGACATAACACTGTTTAAAAGTATAGATGGACGTACTGAGACACAAAACTTTAAAAGTACAGAAAGTGAGTGGTGTGTGAAACATTTACATGGATGACAAAATAATATGGCAGATGCATGTGGAAGGTAATCTGCAACATCACCACCACAAGACTACGCCATCTCCCTGTGCTGATGATGCTTCCCTTCCAGAAGCACTGAACAATTTCTATGCACGCTTTGAGGCGGAAAGTGCTTGCAACGAAAGTGATGTGTCTTGCAATGGCTGACGTGAAGAGTGAGCGGAGCAAGGTCAACCCATGAAAAGCTGCTGGACTGGATAAAATTTGTGGCAGAATGCTCAGGGCATGTGTGGTCCAGCTATCAGATGTTCTCACTGACATCTTTAGCATCTCCTTGAGCAGCGTTGTGGTCCGATCATGCTTCAAAACCACCACCGTCGTCCCCATGCTGAAGAAGTTGTCGGTATTATGCTTCAATGACGAATGCCCAGTTGCACTCATATCCATTGTCATGAAGTGTTTCGAGAGGCACAACAAGCTCCTGGTGCACCCATAACTTCCCCCTGCAATTCACATGCAGATCCAACTGCTCTACAGATGATGCCATTACCACTGCCCTCCATCTAGCCCTCACCCACCTGGAAAGCAAGGACTGGTATGTTCAAATGCTGTTTATTGACTTCAGCTTAGCATTTAATACAATCATTCCACAATATCTGATTTTAAAAAAAGTTGAGCCTGCTGGGTCTAAACACCTCCCTTTGCAATTGGATTTGCAACTTCCTTTCGGGCAGACGTCAGGCAGTCCAGATCAGTAACAACATCACAAAGACCATCACACTGAGCATGCAGCCCTCCCCCCCTCCAGCAATGCATCCCAGGGCTGTCTGCTGAGTCCACTGCTGTCCACTCTGCTGATCCACAACTGTGCAGCTAAACAGATCTCAAACATCATCAAGTTCGCTGACACAACAGTGGTGGGCCTGATCAGTAAGAATGGGGAGTCAGTGTACAGAGATGAGATGCAGTCACTAACAGACTAGTGCAGAGCCAACAACCTGTACCTGAATGTCAAAACAAAGATGGTTGTAGACTTCAAGAGGGCCCAGCATGAACTATGCTCTGCTGGCCATTGATGGCCATTGAGGTCATTAAGAGTATTAAGTTCCTTGGAGTGCACTTGGTGGAGAACCTCACATGGTCCCTTAACACAAGATCCATAACCGAGAAAGCCCAGCTGAGCCTCTACTTCCTGCGAAGGCTGAGGAAAGTTCATCTCCCACCCTCCATCCTCACTACATTCTACAGAGGATGTACTGAGAGCATCCTGTGCAACTGCATCACTAGCTGGTTTGGAAGCTGTACCATCTTGGACCGCAAGACCCTGCAGAGGATAGTGAAGTCAGTGGGAAAAAAAAATCATTGGGGCTCACTTCCTACCATAAAGGACATCTACAACACTCGACTGAGGCAAACAACAATAAACATTGTGAAGGACTCCACACACCCCTCAAATAAACTGTTCTTCTGCCATCTGGTAGGTGGTACTGCAGTACTTGGGCCCTTACATCTAGATTGGGCAACAGTTTTTCCCCCAAGCCATCAGACTACTGAACTTCCAGACATTTGGGGATAGGGTACTGTGGACTGTTACTGTATTAGTCTTAATATTTTAATGTGCTTAACTTGTATTCGAACTTTATGTAACTATAAGCTCCATAATCCTGGAGAAATGCTATCTCGTCTTAACCATGCAAGCATGGTGTGAACAATAAATAAAAGTGACTTCTTCCAATCTAATGAACTGCATTTGGTGTTAACAATATGGTTTATAGTGTGAAAACTAAAAATTTAAAAAAAAAACTAAGTTGTCTCCATGCCATGGAGAAGTGCACCATGGATTAGGTAACTGCTTTCTGGGGAACCTTTCACTCCCACTTTGATCTTACCATCTGAGATGCCCTGCACTGTTTTAACAAACTCTACTTGAGGAACTGCCCACATTTTGTACATATCAAGCCCAAAACATTGGTTATGTATCTTTATCTTTACTCTATAAAATACACTCCATACTGCCCGGACCGGGGCCGAGGCTGCCGCAGCTCTCCTTGTGCCCGGACTGGGGCCGCCGCCTCCCACTCTCTGCCCGGATCGGGGCCTCCACCTGCCTCACTCGACCGAGGCCGGGGCCGCCGTCTCCCCCTTGCTCCTGCCCGGATCGGGGCCGCCGCCGCATACCCTTCGCCCGGACCGGGGCCGGGGCCGCCGCAGCTCTCCCTGTGCCCGGACTGGGGCCTCCGCCTCCCACTCTCTGCTCAGATCGGGGCCTCCTCCTGCCTCACTCGACTGAGGCCGGGGCCGCCGTCTCCCCCTTGCTTCTGCCCGGATCGGGGCCGCCGCTGCCTACCCTTCGCCCGGACCTGGGCCGGGGCCGCCGCTGCTCTCACTGTGCCCGGAGGGGAGGGGAGGGGAGGCAGACCCCTCCAGCCCGGGTAATAAACCTGCATAGGAGAAGGCCACTCTGATATAAAACCTACGACCCAAGGACCTCACTGCCACGTCCCAGCTTGCTTGGCCACGGCACACGAACCATGGGTGTAAAGGGTGGGGCCAGTACTGCGCGCACTGCACTCCACCTAAAAGCTCCTTTGCGCAGGCCCGAGGACAGGTCCACGTCCTCCCCCTCCACGTCCTCCCCCTCCACGTCCTCCCCCTCCACGTCCTCCCCCTCCACGTCCTCCCCCTCCACGTCCTCCCCCTCCACGTCCTCCCCCTCAAAAGATGCTCACAAACTCACGCTAACATGCTGGAACATCAGAACCATGCTAGACAAGGCTGACAGCCACCGACCTGAACGTCGGTCTGCCCTCATTGCACATGAACTCCTCAGACTTGACATCGACATAGCCGCTCTCAGTGAAGTCCACCTGGCAGATGTAGGCAGCCTCCAAGAACGCGGCACGGGCTACACACTCTACTGGTCTGGCAAGCCTTCAGATGAACGACACCTATCTGGTGTAGGCTTTATGGTCAAGAACTTCATTGCCTCCAAACTCGAAAACCTTCTGACAGGCCACTCGGACCGAATCATGTCCATGCGACTCCCCCTTCAAAACAAGCGCTGCATCACCCTCATCAGTGTCTATGCTCCAACCCTCCAGGCGGAACCAGCAGAAAAGGACAAGTTCTACTCTGAATTGCGCAACCTCATCCAACGCACCCCTACAGCTGACAAGGTTGTCATCCTTGGCGACTTCAACGCTCGCGTCGGCAAAGACTAAGAAACCTGGCCAGGAATCCTGGGCAAGCATGGCGTCGGCAAGTGCAACGACAATGGGCGCCTCCTGTTGGAGCTCTGCGCAGATGTGCTCCACACCAGGGTCATGCCCAGCGCGGAATGCCACACTGACCACCGGCTGGTTCGCTGCAAGCTCAACCTTCACTTCAAGCCAAAGCCCAGGAACAGTAAAGCCCCCAGAAAGAGGTTCAATGTTGGAAACCTGCAGTCAGACGAAGCGAGAGGAAACTTCCAGGCAAACCTCAAAGCAAAGCTCGACGATGCAACCCGTCTCACGGACCCGTCCCCTGAAACCCTCTGGGATCAGTTGAAGACTACCATACTGCAATCCACTGAAGAGGTACTGGGCTTCTCCTCCAGTAAAAACAAGGACTGGTTCGACGAAAACAGCCAGGAAATCCAGGAGCTGCTGGCAAAGAAACGAGCTGCCCACCAGGCTCACCTTACAAATCCGTCCTGTCCAGAGAAGAAACAAGCATTCCGTCGCGCATGCAGCCATCTTCAGCGCAAACTCCGGGAGATCCAAAATGAGTGGTGGACTAGCCTCGCCAAACAAACCCAGCTCAGTGCAGACATTGGCGACTTCAGGGGTTTCTACGAGGCTCTAAAGGCTGTGTACGGCCCCTCACCACAAGTCCAAAGCCCGCTGCGCAGCTCAGACGGCAAAGTCCTCCTCAGCGACATGATCTCCATCCTCAACCGATTGTCAGAACACTTCCAATCTCTTTTCAGTGCCAACCGCTCAGTCCAAGATTCCGCCCTGCTCCAGCTCCCTCAACAGCCCCTAAGGCTAGAGCTGGATGAGGTCCTCACCCAGGATGAGACATATAAGGCAATCGAACAACTGAAAAGTGGCAAAGCAGCAGGTATGGATGGAATCCCCCCAGAGGTCTGGAAGGCTGGCGGCAAAACTCTGCATGCCAAACTGCATGAGTTTTTCAAGCTTTGTTGGGACCAAGGAAAACTGCCTCAGGACCTTCGTGATGTCACCATCATCACCCTGTACAAAACCAAAGGCGAGAAATCAGACTGCTCAAACTACAGGGGAATCACGCTGCTATCCAATGCAGGCAAAATCTTCGCTAGCATTCTACTAAATAGAATAATACCTAGTGTCGCCGAGAATATTCTCCCAGAATCACAGTGCGGCTTTCGCGCAAACAGAGGAACTACTGACATGGTCTTTGCCCTCAGACAGCTCCAAGAAAAGTGCAGAGAACAAAACAAAGGACTCTACATCACCTTTGTTGACCTCACCAAAGCCTTCGACACCATGAGCAGGAAAGGGCTTTGGCAAATACTAGAGCGCATCGGATGTCCCCCAAAGTTCCTCAACATGATTATCCAACTGCACGAAAACCAACAAGGTCGGGTCAGATACAGCAATGAGCTCTCTGAACCCTTCTCCATTAACAATGGCGTGAAGCAAGGCTGTGTTCTCGCACCAACCCTCTTTTCAATCTTCTTCAGCATGATGCTGAACCAAGCCATGAAAGACCTCAACAATGAAGACGCTGTTTACATTCAGTACCGCACGGATGGCAGTCTCTTCAATCTGAGGCGCCTGCAAGCTCACTCCAAGACACAAGAGAAACTTGTCCGTGAACTACTCTTTGCAGACGATGCCACTTTAGTTGCCCATTCAGAGCCAGCTCTTCAGCGCTTGACGTCCTGCTTTGCGGAAACTGCCAAAATGTTTGGCCTGGAAGTCAGCCTGAAGAAAACTGAGGTCCTCCTTCAGCCAGCTCCCCACCATGACTACCAGCCCCCCCCCCCCCACATCTCCACTGGGCACACAAAACTCAAAACGGTCAACCAGTTTCGGCTGCACCATTTCATCAGATGCAAGGATCGACAATGAGATAGACAACAGACTCGCCAAGGCAAATAGCGCCTTTGGAAGACTACACAAAAGAGTCTGGAAAAACAACCAACTTAAAAACCTCACAAAGATAAGCGTATACAGAGCCGTTGTCATACCCACACTCCTGTTCGGCTCCAAATCATGGGTCCTCTACCGGCATCACCTATGGCTCCTAGAACGCTTCCACCAGCGTTGTCTCCGCTCCATCCTCAACATCCATTGGAGCGCTTTCATCCCTAACGTCGAAGTACTCGAGATGGCAGAGGTCGACAGCATCGAGTCCACGCTGCTGAAGATCCAGCTGCGCTGGGTGGGTCACATCTCCAGAATGGAGGACCATCGCCTTCCCAAGATCGTGTTATATGGCGAGCTCTCCACTGGCCACCGTGACAGAGGTGCACCAAAGAAAAGGTACAAGGACTGCCTAAAGAAATCTCTTGGTGCCTGCCACATTGACCACCGCCAGTGGGCTGATATCGCCTCAAACCGTGCATCTTGGCGCCTCACAGTTTGGCGGGCAGCAACCTCCTTTGAAGAAGACCGCAGAGCCCACCTCACTGACAAAAGGCAAAGGAGGAAAAACCCAACACCCAACCCCAACCAACCAATTTTCCCCTGCAGCCGCTGCAACCGTGTCTGCCTGTCCTGCATCGGACTTGTCAGCCACAAACGAGCCTGCAGCTGACGTGGACTTTTTACCCCCCCCATAAATCTTCGTCCGCGAAGCCAAGCCAAAGAAGATAAAATACACTGTTTGAGCTGCTGAGTTTCTCCAACATTGTGTTTTTACCAGCACTTTTGTTTGAGCTCGATACAATATTAGATTAAACACTGAATTCTAAAATGTCACTCTCACTTTCCACAGAAGTTGATTGACATCCTTAGTGTTTCCAGTATTTTCTGATTCGATCTCACATTTACAACACCTGCAATTTATTTTTCTAATGAAGAAATTACTGTTAGCAAATGTGCTTCATGTGGCTCAGTGCCTATTATTCTGATCAAATTATCAAAACATAATAAGAACACGGGGAGAGGAGAAACAGGAACAAGTCATTTGGATTCATCTGGGTGGAGTCACGAAAAGATCATTGCTGATCATTGCCTGCTCTATCCTCATGTTTTGATACACAAAATTCCAACAATCTTCTGATTTTCATCTAAATATATCTAGCATAGAGCCTTTACAGTCCTCATTGGTAGAGATCCACTGCCAATCTCTACCATTACACAGTTGGATCACAACCGATTGCAAAAGTTGCATATAGATGATGCATTCAAGAAACAGAAATTTTAACTCATTGTTCCAGGATGGAGAATTTTTTCAATTCAGTCCTCCAGGTACAACATCGTTAGGTGTGATGGTGTGATGCAAAAGAGGAGGTGGCATTAACTAGTCCATTACTACGGAAATGAGGGAAGGTATCCAAGTTTCAAATTAGACCATATGTGCAGAGTTTAGGAATTTAGAGGGGCAATCAAAAGTCTTTTGATAGTCATGAAGTGAAGGAGAGCTAAGGTTTTTCTCTTTGGAGCAATGAAGGATGAGAGGTGACATAATAGAGGTATTTTAGATTATAAGGGGCTTGGATAGGGTGGACAGCTGGCATCTTTTCCTGGTACGACAGCAGCAAATATCAAACGACATCGGTTTAAGGTGAGTGGAGGAATGTTTAGGGTAGATGTCAGAAGTAAGAGATTGCTGGATGCCTGGAATGCTTTGTTGGGAGTAGTGGAGGAAGCTGGTACAATATTGACATTTAAAAGACTCGTAGGCATATGGATATAAGAAATATAGAGGTTGTGAGGGAGGGAAAATTAGGGTGGAATAAATTAACATAGGTCAGCTCAACATAATTGGCTGAAGGCCTTGTACTGTGCTGTCATTTTCTATGTTCTGAGCAGATACGTGGACAGATTGTAGTGAGAAATAAGATTAACAGGATCAAAGTAATCTCCAATATAAACTTGGATTACTTCAGTGTGAATGATGGGGTGGAAAGAGCGGTGAAATTTTCAAAGTGCTTTCACAAGAGCTTTTTGAGTGATTAAGTCGATAGTTGACTAGTGAAAGGGCAGCCCTTATCCTAATCTAAATTACTAGGCAAATGATTGTAGTGTCAGTGGGAGAGCCTTTGCGAGGCTTGCAAGCTACGTCGTTATGAACAGAGATCAGGACAGACCAGAAATGAAGGTTCTGAATAAAAGCGAGGTCAAATTTCAGTATCATAATATAGGAATGGGCAAAAGCAGAATTTTGAGGGGAAAGATTGAGATTGTGACAAAATCTCATCTATACTCATGATTTTATGAAAAAAAATATATATATATCTCACCTTGGTTAGTGGAGACATGGTATGTTCAGTCCTGATATTTAAATAGAAGGAGGAAGACAGCACCCCTCTCACTAATCGTAATTTTTCCTCCTCAATGTATGCAAATAGCTTTTTAATGGATAGATACCCTCTGAGATTGGTTGCTTATTTTCTGCAAATTATAAGATCATTGTTTACCTATAGAAAAGGCAATGTATTTAATTACCTAAGATACTTCTACACAATATTATTTTTTGTTGGACATTATTTTGTAAGATCTAACAATTAATAGTTTATTAAATTTTGATCATGCAATTTCCCTTTCAAGTGAAAGACGTGAATGTCTCTCGAATTTGTGGATGCTATTCTATAAGCACAGTCATCGAAATGTGCAAAATGTAACTGAATCAAAGGGATGGAAACTATTTTGATCATTTTAGTTTCATTGAAGTCATCATTTATCATTGCACAGTATTGAGTAAAAATGGCAGCAAGTATAGAAAACAGTGATTTAGCAAGGAGAGAGAAAAAATAGACAGTAACTTGCATGGAAATGTCTGATTTCAGTAGCAAAGTGGAGGAGAATGACAGGATATTGTTTGCTAGGTTTAATGGAACAGATGGAAGGAATGAAACTAGGAGATGGAAGGGAGATATCAGAATTAAATGAATCAAAAAGATTCAAAATGCTTCAGAATATAGGTTTCAAAATCACTGCATAGAACACAGTGGTTGTTCAGATTTTGGACTATCAATTAACACATTGGGAGGGAGGGGTGAGTGGAGGTGAATAGGTTTACCTCTGAATAGATGTAAATAGGTTACTTAATTTGCAAGCATTCCAGTTCACCCCAGAAATAACAAAGACCCAGTTCCACTGCCCCCCAAGAAAAATATTGCATGAGGAATGTAATTATCACCAGTATCCCTAATATGAAAATCTCACTGAGTTTGCAAAAATGGTTGATGCCAAGAAGTGCCTGGGCATACTTCCTCATTGAAGGGAATTAACTTGGAAAAGGTTGTTATGTTTCATGCCAGACAAAAGAATTAGATTTCAATTAAATAAAGTTGAACAAAAAAGCACATGCAACTGAATTTCCAAGTGAACATAGAACATTGCAGCATGGTTAACATAACATAACATATAACATAACAATTACAGCACGGAAACAGGCCATTAGGCCCTTCTAGTCCGCACCGAACCAAACACCCCTTTCTAGTCCCACCTCCCTGCACAGTCCCATAACCCTCCATCTTTTTCTCAACCATATACCTGTCCAACCTTTTCTTAAATAATACAATTGACTCCGCCGCCACTATTTCTCCCGGAAGATCATTCCACACGGCTACCACTCTCTGAGTAAAGAAGTTCCCCCTCATGTTACCTCTAAACCTCTGCCCCTTAATTCTTAACTCATGTCCTCTTGTTTTAATCGTTCCTCCTCTTAACGGAAATAGTTCAGGCCCTTCAGCCCACAATGTTATGCTGACCTATATATACTTAAAGAAAAATTAAACCTTACCTATCTCATAACCCTCTATTTTTTTTTATCTACATGCATACCTAAGAGTCTCTTAAATTACCCTATTGTTCTTGCCTCCACTACAACCCCAGGCAATGCATTCCAGGCACCCACAGCTTTGTGCATTTTTTTAAAAAAACCTCTGTCTACTCAATTTTCCATCCTTCCTGCCCTGAGAAATATTCACATACAAAAATTGCTGCTCACAATACACAAATAAATCACTAAAATTTCTGACATGACATTAGTCCCTCTTGGTGTGTTTTACCATCTTACACTTCCTTCTTAGATCTTTCCATTAGTCTGCTCAAGGCTTTATTCAAGGCTTGTCTATCAGTCTTGCCTTCCACTTTTATTCTTTTCTATAGCTAAGCATTCAATGTTTGAGCTACTCTTTTGAAATTTTTTTGAAGTATATTATACAAATATAACCCATTGACCAATCCAATTCATTTATCTTCTTTTTAAAAGATTTAAGATGCTTTTGTTGAAGTAAAACAACGCACAATAATTTTAATTTTTGACCTGTCTTGCCAACTCAATCTTTTAAATTTGACCAGAATCTATCTTCTAATTCATTTTTTTCAATTAAAGTTTAAAGAAAAATAATATGCAACTTGTCTTCAAACATTGTAGCAAATGTTTTTGGACCCTTGCTCTTTGTGATATTTATGACAGATGACTTTGTGATGACTTGAAGATAGAATGTGTTGTGGAAAGTGTAGAAAATTTTCATGTTAACTACAGAATATAGACCAGTGGTTTTCAAACATTTCCTTTCACACACCACCTTAAGTAATACCTTACTAATCACAGAGCACCTATGGCATAGTGATTACTAAGGTGGTATGTGAGTGGAAAGAAAAAGTTTGAAAACCACTGACATAGATTATGCAGATCTGGGCAGAGCAGTAACAGATGGAGTTCAATCCAGATAAGTGTAAAATAATGCACTTTAGATGGTCGAACTTGAAGGTGAACGATGCGGTTAATAGCAGGATTCTTAACAGGGTGGTGGACAGAGATTTTTGGATCCAAATCCATAGATCCCACAAGGAAGTTGATAGGATGATTAAGAAGTCAAATGGCATGTTTCATGAATCAGGGGATTGAGTTCAAGTGCTACGATGTAATGTTGCAGCTCTCTTAAAACTCTGGTTACACCAGACTTACAATATTGCATTCAGTTCATTTCTGGTTTTCTCATTATAGGAAGGATGTGGAAGCTTTAGAGAGGGTGCAGGGGAGATTTAAAAGGATATTGCCCAGATTGGAGAACATGTCTGAGGAAGCAAGGTTGACTGAGATAGGCTTCTCTCTTTGGAGTGAAGAAGGATAAGAGGTGACATAATAGAAGTATATAAAGATATGAGACATTGATAGGGTGAACAGCCAGCACCTTTTTCCCATTCTGACAATAGCAAATACCAGAGGACATTGACTTAACGTGAGTGGAAGAAAACTTAGGAAAGATGTTAGAGGTAAATTTTTTTGTCAGGGTACAATGGGGTCATTTAAAAGACTTAGCTAGGCACATTAATAGAGGATATGGGCTGTGAGCATTAGATTGTTATGGAGTAGATTTCCATAGGTCGACACATTTCACTGGATGGAAGGGCCTGCCCTGTGCTGTAATGTTCTATGTTGTGTAAAAATATCATATCCTTGAAATTTAGAAGTTGGAAAATATGTTAATTGATTAAATATGGAAACCTAGTGTAATATCTATTGGTAAATGTTGGCAGGTAAGAAGGTGTTACCTCATATCTTCAATATTGCTAACAGTTTTGTTCTGGAGGTTGTTGATACCTTGCTTAGGTGTTGCTATATTTGTGATAAATTCACAAACTGTGAATTCAGCCTCACAAATGTTGTCGCACTCCAACCACATAGATATTTCAATTAATCTGAACTGCAGATGAAGAACATAACAATCTAAGAAAAAGGCTGATGCCATTTGGCCTCTTGATTTTACACCACCAGAGAACAAAATCATGGGTGATATTTAAAGTTGTTTTCTTATCCTAGACTTGTTCTCTTTGAGTCATCGAAGGTGTTAAAGTCATTTGATTTTAATTTTCAACAAAAACAATCCAAATATCTAATCCTTTAGGAAAACTGAATAGTATAAGCTGATGGACAACCAACATCTTGTTCCTTGGGCAATAATAGCAAATACCAGAGGACATCTGTTGAATGTGAGTGGCGGAATGTCTAGGGGAGATGGCAGATGTTTTTACACAGAGTGGTGGGTGCCTGGAACACATTCCCAGGAGTGGTGCTCGAAGCTGGCATAATGGGTGTATTCAAAATACACTGAGATAGGCACATGGATGTTCTCTGGCTTTGTGACTAAATTTACAGATGATACCAAAATAAGTGGTAGGGGAGGTGGTGCTGAGGATACAGAAAGGCTGCAGAGAATCTTGGATAGATTGTGAGAATGGGAAAATTGACAAATGAAATGCAATTTTGGAAAGTGTATGGCCATACACTTTGGTAGAAGAAATAGTTGGGCAGACTATTATTTAGATGGGAAGAACATTCAAAATTCCATGGTGCTCAGGGACTTGGGAGTCCTTGTGCAGGATATGTTAAAGATAGACTTCCAGGTTGAGTCGGTGGTGGAGAATACGAATGCAATGTTGCCATTCATTTCTCAATGAATAGTATATAAAAGCAGGGATATAATGTGTAGTCTCTATAAAACACTGGTGAGACCTCACATGGAGCACTGTGTACAGTTTTTGGATGCCTTCTATGAGTAAAGACGTGTTGGTTTTGAGAGAAGATTTACTAGCATGATACCAGGAATGAAAGGCTCAGCATATGAGAAACAATTGTCGGCTCTTGGACTGTACTAGTTTGAGTACAGAAGAATGATGGTTGACCTTGGAGGCATTTCGAAAGATGAAACACTGAACAGAGTAAATGTGGCAAGGATGTTTCCCATGGTAGGAATTCTCAGATATGAGGGCACAACTTCAGGATGAAACAGATGTGGAAATATTTTAGTCAGAGGGCAGCTACACCTGCCTGTTTGTGGGCTTTGGAGCAATCCATGCTGCAAGCCTACACAGGCAAGACCTCAACTCTTCCTCTGGTATATCATTGTCTATATTGGGGCTGCCTCATGCGCATGCGAGGAGCTTGTCATCTTCTAACTGCCACCCTGATCCCAAATTCACCTTGTTCATCTCCAATAGCACTTTCGCCTTCCTGGATCTCTCTGTCTCCATCTCAGGAAACGAGGTTTCCATTGTCATATCACAAACCCTTCAACTCCCACAACTACCTGGACTACACTTCTTTACACTCTGCCCTTGCAAGGATTCCATTCCCCTTCTCTTGATTTCTCCTTTTCTACTGTATCTGTTCACAAGATGAAGTCTTCCAGTCCAGATCTTCAGAAATGACCACTCCATAGGGACCACTCCTTCTATGATTTCCTCCCCACCTATCCCCTGTGGCCACAGGAGGTACAACACTTTCATCCACACCTCCTCCCTCTCAATGGTTCTGGGCCCCAAACAGGCCTTTCACGTGACACAGCACTGTCCTTATACATGTAGAGGACTTGTTTAATGCATTTCATGCTCCCTTTGTTGTGTTCTCTAGATTGGAGAGACCTGTCACAGATTGGGAGATCACTTCACTGAGCACGTGCTCTCTGTCCGCAACCACGGAAACCTCCCAGTTGCACACTGGTTCAATTCTGAGTCACACTTCCTGACCACCCGCAGAATGGAAGAACACCACAACACCTTATCTTCCATCTGGGCACTTTCCAGCCAAATGGCTTTCTGCTAAATTTGGTCAGATTTTCATTCCCTTCCTTTTTCCTCTCTTTCCAATTCAGCCCTCCATTTCCTCCTTACCCACCAGATATCCCCTCCTCCCCCTCACTGCTGCTATCCCCTTCCTCCCTTCATCCACCTGTCATCTCCTTCCTTTGCCATACCTTGCTTCCCCATTCCCTTTTGCTTGGAGGCCTGCCGGTATTCTCTCATACCTTGAAGGTGCTACGGGTTATATTATATATTATATAAATGCCTTTAAAAGAGATAGATTATGGGGGTTCATTGAAGGTCATTCCACAAACACATATTTACACTTCACATCTCATTTAAAATGCAAGAACTTTGCTGAAGCCAGACATTCAGGCACCATTGATGTTTGCAAAGACAATGGAACTGCTTTGGAAAGAATTACAAAAGCAGCTGCAAATGAAAAGTCTGGGGTCAAGTGCAGATAAAGGTCTTTCACGGATTGGGTTTGGAGCCTTGGGAAAGGTTTGATTTTTACAAGCAGAGAGGGAGAGAGAGGTCAGTTCTGCAGTAGCAGTTGAGGCTGCAATGTGGCGAGCTGGCAGGCTTGTTGAAAACCCCATTTTGTAGATGGGTTGTGAGTTCTGAGTTCAGCCTGTTGAAAACCCTTGTGGTTCTTACAAGTGGAAATGGCTGGCTAGAGTGTTTCTCCTGAAATAAGGGAAACAAGAGGAACTCTGTGGTGACCTGGAAGAAGAGGTTATCATTTGGAAAGCCCTGATGGAGCAAGTTTCTTCGGCAAGACACTGAAGTGTCTGATCATGGGAAATCTGTTTGTATGTGTCCAACGAGCAATAAATCTCTCTCTGAAATCAACAAGAACCTTCCTGAATGGTAACTATTTACTTTTAAGCACCAGAGCCTGGTGAAAGTTCGTTAATGTTAAATTCTATGCATAGTATAAGAATTGTCTGATACTGATTAACTTTGAGAAGTGAATGATTTGACTATTAAAGCAATGAACTTTCCTGAACATATACACATTACATATATGCACACTTAGAATTAGAAGGGGGTTAGGTTAGGTTAAGTTGATAGTAATAAGTTACAGTTTGATCCTGTTTTTATGTTTAATGAAAATTAAAAATTACTTTGTTTAAGTAACCATTTGTCTTGGTAAATTTCTATTGCTGCTGGATTTTGGGGTCCTCTGGGCCCATAACAAAGGGTTCAGGCCTGAAATATTGGTTATGTATTTCGACCTTTGCTATATAAAAGACACTGTGTGACCTGCTGAGCTTCTCCAACATTTTGTGTTTTTTACTTCAAACACGGTGTCTACAGATTTTCATAATTTACTCATGTTTAGAATGGCAGAGCAGACTCAATGGGCCAACTTCTGCTCCTATATGTGATGGAAGAAAAATAGATGGTTATGTGTATAGGGTGGGGAAAATTAGAATGTTATAGAGTAGGTGTGAGGTAGGTTAATATGAGATTGTTGTGAAGTATTTTTACATAGGTCAGTACATCATGGGCTGAAAGGCCTGTACTGTGGTGTACTGTTCGATGCTCTAAATCCAGTTTACAGGATAAGAGCTAATAAATGAAAATGCGAAAGACTTCAGAAAAACAAGGAGCAAAAACAAACTGATGCAGGAATTTAGTCCTGCTTCTGTGGAGGCAGAGGGATGGTTGACATTTTGAGTTGAGAACTTGCATCAATATCTCATGCAGTGCCTTGACCCAAAATATCAGCCTGCCCTCCTCCTCCATCCAGTACAGCCCTCTTGAGGTTTGTTCTTTTGCAATCTGCAAATGTTGTACCTTTAGATTTCCAAAAGGGATTTGACAAGGTTCCATGTAAGAAGCTGGTGCATAAATTAGAAACCCGTGATGTTGGAGGAAGTGTTTTCGAGTGGATGGAAAACTGGCTGTCTCATAGAAAAAAATAGTTGGAATAAATAGGCCCATTTCAAATCCAAATTAAACATTTGATTCAAATGGTATAAATTAGCTAATATTCTCCTGGGAAATTGCAGGAAACTTGCATTCTGCTGATAGATTCTCTGAAGATGGTCTGGAATTTCATAGCATCTAGAAACCAGTGCATTTGAGAGTTCTGCATCCTTTTAAGGATTGAAAGAGAGAGAACATTGGAGGCAATTTTCTAAACTGTTCATATACACCACATAGTGACTGATTTTAGAGTAGCATTAGTCATGGAGTCCAGAGGATAGTCCACAGAAACAGACTCTCTGGCTCAACTCATCTATGTCAACCACAGTGCCTTCCTGACCCAGCCCCATTTGCTTGCATTTGGCCTGAATCACTCCAAAAGTTTCCGACCCATGAACCTGTCCAAATGTCTTTTGGATTTTGTAATTGTACCCCTCACCACCACCTTCTCCAGCTGTTTGATCCATGTATGCGCTATTAACATTTATTATTGGGGGAGATGGAATCAAAAGCGCAAGCGCTGCCCCCCCAAGCTACACTGCCCTGTGTTATTGACCTGATTACCAGACCATTCAGGAGCCCCTCAAGGGGCCCACTTCATCCAGATTCACATTTCCAGAGCTATCCGACCCCTTCGCCAGCGCCCTGCATGTAGATGTTAAAACACTGAAACAACCCAAGTATCACGAGGAGGGTGATATCAGCCATGACAGTGCGGGACACTCCCAGGGCGATGAGCGCTGACGAATATCTTGACAGAAGAAACCCGTGGTACCCAACCACCACCGGCTCATGCTTCACCCATTCACATCCCAGCCGATGTTCTTAATAAATCTCACAATGGACTCCTGGACTACCGGTTCGCTGTATTTTCGTACCTTTAGGTCCCGAGTCTCCCTCATTCGAGGGGACGGCGACGTCTATCACAACCTCAACCGGACCATCTCAAACGATAAGGTCCGGCTTGCAGAAAGTCCCCCGTGTTGGGATCCTCGGTTCCTCTAGTACCTCGAATCCAGCCCGACGAATGGATTTCCCCAGTAGGTGAGCCACCCGATTATGCCGTGCACAGGTGCATGGTGAGTAACCATGCATGCCTGCAGCACATGATGTAATGATTCAGGTGCCCCACACAGTCCTCAGCACCGAACATCCACACTCCCGGGACGACCATGACTTCTTTGGACTTTCGTAGGAAGGGTGTTCGCACGGAGCTGCACGCCTCGTACAAAGAGGCCTGGGAACACCCTGTCCGGTGACACCAGCTGCGATCTTGAGGGACGATTCACATTAATGTCACGAAGATACCGGCCGTCCAGGTTGGCCGTCAGTGCAGATTTCCAGGCGGTCTTCACTTCGGCCCTGAAGGCCACCGTGGTGCCCAAGACCAACCCGGGTCGGCTGAACCACAGGGCGATCTGAGCAAATCCTGGAAGGCCCACCATGGTACGAAGGACTGGATTGGTGGAGGAGAGTAACCGCTCCATCCGCGCGGTCTTCTGGACAGGAATTGAGGCCAGAAATTATATAATCCCCAATCCACCATCCCGAATCCCAGCGTGGAAGAAAGTGGTTGAGGTGTCCTTAGGGAGACACGGACAGCGGCCCGAACTTGCTGGTCCAAGCCCTTCAAGGTATTCTGATGGGCCCGACCTAGGAATAGACTGTGCACCAGCTTGGTCAAAAGGTGCGTGCGGAGGATCATCAGCCTTTGGTGAGGCTTCAGAGGGGCTCTAGTGATGTTGTCCAATGCCCTCCCTAAAACCAACCGATGATTCACAAACCGACATCCCTGCCAGTTGAATTCCACTCCGAGATACTTGAAGGTATCATTTGGGGCCAAGGATCTAATATGCCCCTCTCGAACACAGAGTCCACAATCATCAAGTACTGTCCACTTTTCCTTGCAGTTCCCCTGGATGATGACAGCTGAAGACTTGGACATGTTGATGCTCATACCGGCCATGGCAAGAGCACCACTAACAAGTCCAAGTTTCCGCTCCAACATCCAGGGGGTCTCGGCGAAGATGATCAAATCGTCCGCATAGGCAATTACGTCCAGTGTTCGGTCCTCGAAGGGAATCCCTGCAGAAGAATCCACCAAGGCTACCACCTCATCAACCGCCATGATGAATAATAGCGGTGATAGTGGATCATCCTGACGAACTCCCCGACCAGGTGAGATGGAACCATCCCCCAACAGTGCAGTCACCCCCATATAGATGGATCTTAAATACTGCATAAGCGGTGGGAGTGCACCAAACGCCCGGGCGGAACGGATGATTGTATCCGTGGAGATGGAGTCAAATGCCTTAGATACATCAATCGAGGCCAACGCCGTATCCAGCAAGCGCTCCCTTGCTCTCCTCAACACGCAATCCAGTAAGTTCACTGCCTCGAAGGTGCCGTTGCACTGGAGAAATCCAAATTGGTGGGAAGACAGATGTAATTCTTGAGCCCATCGGAAAGCCAGGATACCATGGAACACCCTTAAAAGAATGGAAGAGATGTTAATTGGACATAGTTCCGAGGGGGAAGCAACCTTGTCGGAATGTTTGGGTCCCAGGGTTATCCGGGAGGTCTTCAGGGAGGAGGGGAGTTCACCAACACATAAAAAAGATGTTATATAAACTGGCCAAAAATGAAGTGTCCATCCGGCGCAACTGCTCATAAGTGACCCGGTCTGGGCCGGCTGCTGAGCCCAACATCCCCCTCAATGCCAAGGAGACGTCAGTTGGTTCACTTGGGCTCAGTAGACCCCAGTTGACCGGACAGACCTTCCAAATTGGCCAAGTATCAGGAACTCCTGCAGTGCTAAGGATCCCCTTCTAGTAATCAATGGCATCCAGAGGTAGATCTTGATTGTGCAAATGCGCGGACCTCCAGGCGCCGGTGATCACTGTCTGGGCAGCATCCTTGCACTGGGTGTGATAAAGTTTCTGCACCTGCGTGTACTGGGCACGGCGTTCTGACTTCTTCCCACGGCCGACCGATTAACCCAAATATGGACTACGGGTGACCGTAGGCCTCCACTTGATGGGAAAATGGAGACGCATGTGCTCCTCTCGACGCTGTCCAGTCTCTTCGACCGAGATACTCCCCGATCTCAGAGACTCGACAAGCGCCCAGATCTCTCCAGCCCCATAATGTTCTTCATAGCAATCCTGGAACTGGGGAGCAGCAGTGCACAACAGAGTATTCCTCCAACCTGATTCCTCGTCTTCACTAAAGCTTCGTTCCATGGTGGCCTCCTCTGGTCCCGTCTCCATGGAGGCCGCCCCAAGAGCCGGACCCGAGTGTGCAAAAGTTACCCCTTTTGTATCTGAATGATACTGATCATTTTGTAAGACAGGCAGAAAAATGGCTCCTGGAATTTTCTGATTAAAAATGAGGTGAAGTATTTTGATTATTACATTTTTGAATTTAGATTTACAACATTATAACTGGCTGTTCCAGCCCACTTGCCCGTACCTCCTCCAAATGCACCAATTGACTTACTATACTCATACACTTTTAAAAGTTATTAACAGAAATTCATGACAATGCCACTTATAGAAGTTAGAAGTAAAATTCAAAGGTCTGCAGACACTGTGATTGCATCTCCAGAATTGTTTTTACCCCTTATAAAAACTGAGATTTTTCTTTTATTTAAAAAAAAAAGCTGCATAGGCCAATATGAGTTCAAAATTAATTCAAGGGAATATCTGTGTTTGATATCAAATTAATAAGCTTAATCACATTTGGCATCTTGGTCTCCAGTGCAATTTGCTCGGAGCTTCTGCATTTGCATTGTCAGAATGCCATTCCAAAAAAATATCACCAGTACATTCACAGCATCTTTTAATGAAGTATTAAGAGAACCATAGAGTTCTAGTATGGACAGCTCTCTGAGCAAGGGGAGTGTGAAGGTGTTTGAAAGCTTTGTGTGACAAGTTGCTACCTGGTATTTCTGATTTCTCATTATCCACCAGTTAGTTGTTGAGTCTGATGGTGGAGAGGTAGTAACCTGGTGGTGTGAGCCTAGTGGCACCTATACCTCTTTCCTGATGGCAGGGGCGCAAACAGCATGTCCTGGGTGGTGTGGATACTCGATGATTACTGCTGCTCTCCAACGGCAGCTCCATGTAGATTTTTTTGATGGTGGGATGAGCTTTGCCTGTAATGTACTGGGCTGCATCCAGTACTATTTGCAGTACTAACCTCTCTGAGGTACTGGTGCCCCCATTCCAGGCCCTGATGATTGAATTAAGGAGAAGCCGGTTCAGCTTGGACTGTTATCCCTGGAAACTAGTAGCTGTCGGGGTTGGGGTGGTGGGCAGTGTTATTGCAGAAGTATACAAAATCAAAAGGGGCATACATAAAGTGCATGGTCACAGTCTTTTTTCCAAGGTAAAATTAGATGGTGCAGGTCTAAGGTGATAAGAGGAAGTTTCAAAAGGCATGCGAAGTGCAAATATTTTGCCCAGAGAATAATGGGAATGTGAAACAAGCTACCAGGGGAAGATAGACAGATACAATTATTACATTTAAAAGACATTTAAACAGATAGATGGACAGGAAAGATATAGAGGAGCAGGGACTGAGTGTAGGGAAATGCGACTGGCTTCAATGGGCATATTGGTCAGCATTTGACAAGTTGGGCCAAATGGGCACGTTTCTGTGTAGTGTAAGTCTGACTCGATGTCTTACCTCCTGTATACCCCTGCCTCTCTCCCTCTTTCTTTCCCACATTACTGTCCCCCATCACCCATTGTTGTCTGTCTCCCTCTCCTGTTTCCATCACACATTTCACCCACAGGATCTCTTCTCCCGTTATTCTTGCTGCAGCTAAACTAGTACTTTGTAAAAAGAAAAACTCCAATTGTATACATTAAATTACCTGTACAGAAATAGATAATAGATAAAATAGATAATAAAAATTTGCAGTTAAAGTTGTGGAGTGAGAATAGTTCATGGTTAGGATAGTATGGGAGGCCAGTGATGTCACCAGTACCAATCTTCACTCCATCGAGGACACCTACAAGAGGCAGTGTCTAAAGAAAACAGCCTTGATCCTCACCAACCATTGCTGCCCAGATCATTCTGCTACCATCAAGAAAAAAGTACATGAGCCTGAGGACAAGCACCCAGCAACACAAGGATAGCTTCTTCCCCTCTTTTATCAGATTTCTGAATGGACAATGAAACACAGACACTACCTCATATTATCCTATTCCCTCACATTATTTATTTTTGAATGTAATTTATAGCAAGATTTTCACTGTAATACTGTCACAAAACAATGAATCTCGTGACATATTCGAGCCAATATATTCTGAATTCTAGTAGAAACTACAAGCTATGACCTTTTGTGGATTTTCTCTGGCCAGGCCAAGTACCTGCCTGAGAGAAATTTAAGATTGAATTGTTTTTTCTTCCTCCGATAACCCTTGGGGTTGAGGATGACCTACTACCGCTTCAAGGCTGTGGGCTTTGATGTGTTCGGTAGGCCTAATGTTTGATCAGCGGATGTGGTCACAAGTGGGACAAGGTGGTTGTTTCTCTTTTAACCACTTCTGGGCATCAGAATATTCTCAGCAAATTAATTTGAAGCTCTCGATAGAATTCTAAATGACCTCTTGCATTTTAAGCTGCAATGGGCCATGGTTACCCATAGGGAAGAGGGGTTGTTATACTTTTTTCAGGAGGTTTTAAATGACTACATCTACTAAGTCCTTCTTCTCGTAATGGATTTGCCATTTTGGGGTCCAATTGCAGAATCTTTTCACTTGCTATGTAGTAAATATATCCAACCTTAGAAAAGAAGAACAAAACAATACAGAATACTCCAAGATATAGCTGAATTGTAGGAATAGTTTATTTACCTATTCAAATCCTCCATTTTAATTTTTTGGTGTAGGTTTACATAGGTTGGCACAACATCTTGGGCTAAAAGGCCTGTAGAACCAAGGAACACTACAGCATATAAATAAGGTCCTTCAGCCCTTCTAGTCGGGGCCAAACCCCATTTTTTTGCCTAGTCCCACAGGCCTGCACCCAGTCCATAGCCTTCAATATCTCTCCCATCCATGTACCTGCCCAAATCATTCTTAAATGTTAAGATTGGGCCCTCATACACCACCTCAACTGGAAGCTAATTCCACCACTCTGCGTGAAGAAGTTCCCCCTCACATTCACCATAAACTATTCCCCTTTCACCCTTAACATGTGTCTTCTGGTTTGTATTTCAACTGCCCTTGGTGAAAAAAGCCTATCTACATTTACTGTCTATCTTCCTCAATTTTAAATACCTCTATCAAATCTCCCCTCATTCTTCTATGTTCCGGGGAATAAAGTCCCAACGTGTTTAACCTTTCCCTGAAACTCGGTTCTGGATCTCCAGGCAACAGCCTAGTAAATGTTCTCTGTACTCTTTCTATCTTACTGATATTTTTCCTGTAGTTAGATAACCAAAAGTGCACACAATACTCCGTATTTGGCCTCACCAATGTCTTATACAACTTTACAATGACATCCCAATCCCTGTACTCAGTACTTTGATTTATGAAAGCCAATATGGCAAAAGCTCTCTTCACAATCCTATCCATCTATGAGTCCACTTTCATGGAATTCTGTACGTATGTATTCCCAGATCCCTCTGTTCAACCACACTCCCCTGTGCCATACTATTTACCATGTATATCCTTTCTTTCTCCTTCCAAAATTCACACATGTTTGCATTAAATCCATCTGCCATTTTTCAGCACATTTTTTCAAGCTGGTCCAGATACCTCTGCAACAATGTTTATAAACATTCTTCACTGTCCATAACACCTCCATTATTAGTGTCATCTGCAAACCTGCTGATCGAGATCATTGATATAGATGATAAACAACAATGGTCCCAGCACTGATCCCTGAGGCACACCACTAGTCGCAGTCTGAAAAGCAATCATCCACCACTATTCTGTCTTCTCCTGCCCAGCCATTGCCAAATTCAGTTCACTACTTCACCATGAATACATCGCACCTGAACCTTCCTGACTAACCTCCCATGTGGGACCTTGTCAAAGGTTTTAAAGTCCATGTAGACAACATTCACAGCCTTTCCCTCATCAATTTTCCATTTTAACTTGAAAAACTCTATAGGATTGATTAAGCACAACCTACAACACACAAAGCCATGTATCCTATCCTAATCAGTACTAAGGTGTAATGTTCTATGTCCTAATATTCACCAGGAAGAAGAACGCAGATGATGGTGATGTCAGAGAGGGGCATATTTGTATTAAGCTCAAGGTGTTGGATGTCTTGAAAAACATCAAGGTGAATGACCAGGGCTGATGGAATCTATCCCAGGATACTGTGGCCTTGACAGTAATCTTTGTATCTTTTTTAGCCTTGGCTGAACTGTTAAAAGACAAGAGAAGAGCCAATATTTTTCCTTTGTTTATGAAAGACAGAGCGACAAATAAGAACATTAAAGTCCAGAAAACCTTTCATCAATGGTAGGGAAGGAACTAACAAAGATTATCAATAAAGATAGGTCAATGAATGTTGTCCACACACACTTTAGTAAACCATTTAAAAATATCCCTCATGATGAGCTAGTTCAGAAGATTAAGTCAGATGGATAATTAGTGAATTGAATCTAAATGTGTGCAGAACATAAAAGATGGAGGAGGGTAATGTCGAGAGGTTTTTTTTTAATGTCAGAAGGCATTAGAACCATAAAACCATGGTATAAGACATTGGTGAGGCCATCTATGGAGTATTGTCTGCAATTTTGGTCACCTAACTATAGGAAAGATGTGCCATATATACTCATGTGATAGTCAATACAGTGTAATAGTCACAAAAATTGCACGTTTTCCATATGACGTGTAAAAGTCAACCCCACCCCCCTATTTTTGGTCCTGTTCACCCACTAATCCATGCTCATGACACCTTGATTGTGGATCTCACCCCAACTGCTGCCCATCCAAGCTCCCGACACCCTGACTCTGAACCCTTGCTTCAGCTACCCTATCATCCAAGCTCCCAATGCCATGGATCCTCGCTCTGGCGGCTTGCTTATCCAATCTCCTGAAGTTCTGGCTATGGATCCTCACTCTGGCCGCCCACCCATTCAAGCTCCTGATGCTCTGAAAGCCTGCCCAACTGAGCTCCCGATGGTTCAACTGCATGCCCATCTGAGCTCCCAACACCTCAACCATAGATAGCCCTGGCTGCCTACCGGAGTTCCCAATGCCCCGACTGCAGATCCTCACCTGCTTTCCAGAGTTCCTGATGCCCTGAGCATAGACTTGCCACCCAGCCCTGGCCATCCAAACTCCCGAGGCCCTGAATGATACAGATAATTACCACAGTCAAATGTATGACCAATGTAAAAGTTGATCCCCCAAATTTGAAAGAGTGCAGAGGAGATTTACAAGGATGTTGACAGGACTTAAAGATCTGAGTTACACGAAAAGGTTAAACAGGTTAGGACTTTATTCTCTGGAGTGTAGAAGAATGAGGTGAAATTAGATAGAGGTATACAAAATTGATGAGTATAGGTAAAGTGCAAAGAGACTTTTCCACTTAGGTTAGGAAAGATAAATATTAGAGAACATGGGCTAAAGGTGAAAGGGAAAAAAAGTTAAAGGAGAATTAGGGATTACTTCATGAAGAGAGAGGTGTGAGTGTGGAACAAGCTACCAGCTAAATTGGTAAATGAAGGGTCAATTCTGACATTTATGAAATCCTTGGACAGGTACTGGATGGGAGAGGAATATGGTCTGGGTGCAGGTCAATTAGATGAGGCATAATAATAATTTGGCACAGACAAGAGGGGCTGAAGGGCCTGAGTCTGTGTTGTAGTGTCCTATGGTTCTATGGAACGCAACAGAGCAGAAACAGACTCTTTGGCATATTTAATCTGTGGTGAGCTGTTATTCTGCCTTATCCCTGTTATTCTGACCTGCATACTCTCCATACCCCTCCCATCCATGTACCAATCCAATTTTTTTCTTAAATGTCAAAACTGAGCCCACATTCACCACTTCAAGGATAGTGCTGAGACCTGATAGAATCAGATATCAAGGGAAAAGATCTGACCTCCCCATGCTAACCAGGTTTGTAACTCAGCAAGTTCTATTAACCTGCATTTGGCCCTCAACCTTCTCCCCTTTTCTATCCAAATTCATGGTGCTACTTGTCCAAGTACCTGATTACCTAATGCTGCTACCATCTGTATCCAGTATCTTTCAACAAACACTCTGATATTGTATTTATTGCAGAAACTGCTGGTGGAATTTGAATTCACTGCAACATTCCAAACCAGATGGGGTGCGATTTACCCAAATGATATGCACAGATGGCATCCGATGAAAATCAATTATGTCCAAGATGATACAAAACTGAACCAATTGGATCTTCCCTTGAATGACATGCTAGGAGGCAAGGGGATTTTTGGAAGGGTCCCTTGCCTTCCAGTTTATAGATGAAATATGACTGCAAATGGTTATAATCCTGCAAATAGAAATCTGACAGAATAGAATAATGTTAAATGACCGCTTAAAGATATTCAAATTTATCTCTTAACACCAAAATGGACCAGTTCTTCAGGTTTTTTTTAATACTGCATAGTGCCTTGCTATCAAGGTAATAATCATTATCAAAATAATTCATTACCTGTGAAACATTTTGAAGTTTTGACTATTTGTGATGAGGTGTTCAACAGTTTGAGAAAACAGCAATATCCATTACTCAAAGCACAATGGGAGAATAATTAAATCAGGCAATAATATTGCCTATAAAGCTCACCAGTAGATGTGAGGAAGATGATAGATTTAGATTCCTTGTGTCATATTGTTTATGGCATTGCAAGGCATAGAGTGGGCCTTTCTCCTCACCTACACTATGCCATTTGTCCATGTTAGGATCATATCCTCCTAAACCTTTCCTATTTAGGTGTTTGCTTAAATGGCTCTTATCCAGAGTAATTGTCTGTTTCCACAACCTTCAGATGTCACTACTCCCTATGTAATCAACTTATTCTTCAATCCCCCTGAAAACTCAACTCCTCACCTCAACCACATGGCCTCGTGATTTTGATGCCCCTACTGAGGGTAAAACTTTTTCACTATCTATCGTATTTATGCATTGACAGAATATATAGGAATATTTTTGGAGATCAATTGGGAAAAGTTAAAGTTAAACACTTTAAACAGATCTTAACTGAAATACTGGAGAATTCATATCCAGAGTGACTTTACAGAAACTTTGGAAGAATGTCTATGGAGACTCCACAAGTACATGTTAATTGAACTGACATTGTGGAATGAATGGACTATTGTCTTTAAATCAACAGCAGAGTCATGATGGCTTTTCACAAGAGTGCTCACAGAGGTCACTGGTGGGTTCTTTTTTACCTAAAAACAACAGATGAACCAGAAGACTGACTCCTATTGTTTGATGGAGAAGGACAGGTGTTTTTAGCAAGCAGAGGGAGAAAGCAGTCTCTGACTGAGGGTCAAAGTGAGTGTGTGTGAGAGAGAGAGAGAAAGCTGTAACAAGTAGCAGAAGCTTGCTGGTTGGCTGGAAGACTGGCTGTTTAATGTTTCACTTGGAATAAGAGAAACAGAAAGGAACTCTGACCTGAAAGAAAGAGGTTATCATCTGGATTACCCTGATGGGGGAAGTTTCATCAGCAGGACACCTCAGTTGTGGAAATCCTGGAATAACAAATCTCTCTCTGCAAACCTACAAGAACTTTCCTTAACTGTAGCCATTTACCTTTCAAGTACCAAAGCCTAATGAACTTCATAGATGTTGAATTCTGTGCACAATATAAGAATTGTCTACAACCAATGAACTTCGAAGAATGAGGTGAGATTGGACAGTGAACCAAAGAACTTTTCTGAACTTAACACACACGTGTGCTTAAAATTAGAAGGGGGTTACATGAGGTTTAGTTAAGTAAGTTGATAATAATAATAAAGTTTGTTTCTATTTTCATGTTTAAACATCATTAAAAGCAACTTTTGATTATTAACCATTTGTCTTGGTGAATATCTATTGCTGCTGGGTTTTGGGATCCTTTGGGCTCATGACAATGCTTTGCATAATCTTCTAATCACCCTTCAGCCTGCTTCTTTGCAGGGAAAATAAACCCAGATTGTCCAATGTCTCCTCCTCACTGAAGTCATCCAATCCAGGCCACATCATGCAAGGTCTCCTCTGCATTATCTCCATCTTAATCACATCCATTCTTCCAGGGACCAGAACTGCTCATAGTACTCCAAGTGCAGTCTAATCAGTGTATTATAAAATTGTAACATAACTCTAAAAATCTATGCCATGGCACGGATGCCAAATGCCTTTTTCACAGTCCATCGACCTATGTGGCCTTTTCAGAGAACTGTAAACTTGTACGCACCTATCAATTTCATCATCCAATTGTACAAGTATAATCCAACGAACAGTGTTCTCTTGTCTTCTCTTTCTCTCCTCTTTAATACTGCTTGTCTTCCCTCTTAGTCCTAAAGTAAGGTTTAGAACAGAAATTCCTTTTATGGTTGTTGCTTGAACTACTGAGTTCCTCCAGCTGGGTTGCTGTTATATGAACTTGAACCCTCAGTCTCTCTCCTCATCAGCATTCTTTGTTACCCTGCATTTATGGTACGTGTCCTATCCCTATTTTATGCCATTGATCTGCCTAAATTTTGATCTGATATTTATCATGCTGTGGCCTTGGACACCTTCCTCACTTTCCTATCAACACCACCAATTTTGGTGTCATCTGCAAAATGACAGAAATTCACATGCAGCAAAATCTACAGATATTGAAATATTGAGCAAACAAAGGTACTCTTCTGTCCTTGGATACTGACTGACCTGCTGACAATCTCCAGCAATACTTTGTTGTACCAACCGTACCTCTTGGATTCACATCCCTCATTACACGAAGGATGTCATCATTACAGAAATTATGTAGATGCTTTGGAGAGGCAGTTAAGATCTACCAGGATATTGTATGAATTGGAAAACCTGTCTTATGAAGCAAGATTGATGGATCTGGGACTTTTCTCTTTGGAGCAACAAAAGATGAAAGGTGACTTAATAGAGTTATTTAGGATTAAGTAGGGCACACACGTCAAACTCTGGCCCGCGGGCCAAATTTGGCCCGTGATATAATTATATTTGGCCCGCAAGATCATTTCAAAAATGAATTAGAGGTGGCCCTCTGGCCGCCGCGCCAGTATAGTGCATGCACATAAATCCCAGAATGCATTGGCGACAGCCCGCTAATCGCCCCCACCTCCTCTGTTTACGTTGCAGGGTCTCACCGTGGACTCTGGTTTTGGGGCCTGGCCGGTGTCAGGGGAAGCTAAGGCCGCTTCCCAGCACCCGGAACCGGAGGCCTCGGGCCTGACCTCGCCAGGACCGTTGCCCACTCCCCCTCCCTGCCGCAGGCCGATCCGTGACTCACGGTGACGGGGCCGCTGATCCGCCGAGATGCCGCCCTGCAGCGAGAGCTGATGCCCCCGCACTGTCGTGTCCCCCCGCCCGCCCCCCCACCGCAGCGCGGCCTGGCCGGTGTCAGGGGAAGCCAAGGCCGCTTCCCAGCGCCCGGAACCGGAGGCCTCGGGCTTGACCATGCCAGAACCGTTGCCCACTCCCCCTCCCTGCCGCAGGCCGACCCGCGACTCATGGTGACGGGGCCGCTGATCCGCCGAGATGCCGCCCTGCAGCGAGAGCCGATGCCCCCGCACTGTCGTTGTCCAACCCGATCGCCCGCAAACCCCGCCCTCCCGCACACAGGCCTGAGTAAGTATTATGAACTTTAATCTCAGGATAAAATGATCTTCCAATAGTTTCATGTCACAGTGATAAATATATTCCTGGTTAAAAATGGTCCTGCACCTGGGTACAAGCTCATTAGGCATAAAATTTGAAAAGCGTACCAATGGAAAAAGGGCATGGCAAATAACCCTGCTAGAGTTCATGCCCACAATCAGTCATCCATTTGATTGTTTCAGGAATCATGTTATTCTCCCACATTCTCAATAGCCCTCAGATTTTACTATTCAACAGCACACTAGCAACATTTGACAAATCCTCTATAGAGAAATATTATTTATTGAATATTTTATTTCTCATTTGTTAATGCTTCTGGAAAGAGTTTATCCAAAACTATTATTAAACATTTATTTTAATAAGAAAAAGTTTAACATTACATATGTTGAAAGAAGAGAAAACATGCAGATGTTGTTGAAAATTTTCAATAAATATTTAGTTCGACCCTCGACTTCGTCCAAGTTTTTAATTTTGGCCCTCCATGAATTTGAGTTTGACACCCCTGAAGTAGGGCATCGATAAGATGGACAGACAGCACTTTTTTCCCAGGTGTTTTTTTGTTTTTTTTTTAACACAGTGGTGGGAGCCTGGAATGCATTGCTAGGAGTAATGGTGGAGGCTGGTACAAAACTGCATTCAAAAGATTCGTAAATAAACACATAGATGTAAAAAAAATTGCAGATTATGGGTGTGAGGTAGGGAATGATTATATTGTTGTGGAATAGGTTTCAACAAGTCACCATTAATATCAGGGGCTAATGTGCGCTGTTATGTTCTATGTTCTCTCCATGTCATTTATGTGTAATTTATAACGACTCAGACAAGAATACAGCAAGTAGGATGAGGAAATTGGCAGGTGAGCTTTAAGAGATGTATATTACAAACAGCAAATATCCCAGAAACAATATCTGTGGTGCACAACTTGTCACAAGCTTCCAACCATCAAAAACATCCCTCCACCACTATCCTCTATCTTCTTTCACCAGCTGGAACTATGCACTCAATCAAGCTTAACCGCTTTATGACTATGTTGCCAAATGTCCTCAGTGCAGTAACATGCTTTTGATTTCTCCAGTCTCAATTTTAACTCAGAAATAATTTTGGTTAGAAAACAGAGATGGTTAGAAAAAGTAACCACATTTTTCAACTTGGTTGAGCTAACATGCCAACAATCTAATTTAGTCACTTGGATATTGTCCTGCCCAGAAGTAAATTTCAAAACTGACATTCCATCCTTCAAATGTTAGTTATTAAAATCTGGCATTTTCTTCTTCCAATCGAGTCACGTTTATCTCCAATGTGACTGGCTGAATTGCAGTCCAGGAGAGGAATGGTGGTGCAGGAACCATCCGGTAATGTGGAAATTCTGTGGTTATACTGTGGTTTTCCTGGGCAAAGTTTTTATTCATGCATTTGGCATAGAAAGAGCAGCTTGGGCTGATTGCCAAGTTCAAGTTTTTGTTATATTATACCTAGTGCAGGGAGAAGGTTTTGTTTTGCGAGGTGTCCACCACGTTAACTCCAACATGCAGCAGAAAGAAGTATTGCAATGTGTTTTGTTGCAGTGAAAGGATCAACGAGTACACGGCGAGAGCAGCATGATATTACTATTGTGAGGTTCATCAGGGGCCTGATATCTGCAGGGAAGAAACATGTTGATGCATAGTTTCACATGTTTGAACCTTCTCCCTGATGGGAGGAGGGAGAAAAGAGTGCGCACAGAGTGAAATGGCTGCCTTTCCAAGCCAGTGAGAATTTTAGATGGAAGAGAGGGAGGTTTATGTGAAGTTCTAAGCTGTTTTCATTACCACCTTCCAATATTGGATTGACCACCGCCAGTGGGCTGATATCGCCTCAAACCGTGCATCTTGGCGCCTCACAGTATGGCGGGCAGCAACCTCCTTTGAAGAAGACTGCAGAGCCCACCTCACTGACAAAAGGCAAAGGAGGAAAAACCCAACACCCAACCCCAACCCACCAATTTTCCCCTGCAACCGCTGCAACCATGTCTGCCTGTCCCGCATCGGACTTGTCAGCCATAAACGAGCCTGCAGCTGACGTGGACATTTACCCCCTCCATAAATCTTCATCCGCAAAGCCAAGCCAAAGAAAAGAAGAAGAAAAATATTGGATGGAGCAGTATCATTTGAATGCAATTGATGGTGCACCTGTGGGGTTGTTAAAGGGGATGGGGGGCATGCCAAACTTTCTTAGCCTTCTGAGGAAGTAGTTGGTGAGGTTTCTTGACCATTATGTATGTCCAAATTTAAATTAAATAAAATTAAGAATGGGGCAGGTCAGATCGCTGAAATGTTAACTGTCAAGAACTTGAAGCTATCTCCTGTGTCCACCTTGTGCAGTCAATGAGCAACTCCTTTGTCATGCTGACATTAAGAAAGATGTTGTTTCCTTGGCACCATGTCACTAGACCAACATCCTTCCTGTATTCTGTCTGATCATTATCTGGCCTCTGACTGTGACATTCATTAGCAAACTTAAAGATGGAGTTAGAACAGTTTTTGGCAATAGTCATAGCTCTTGAAGGAGTATATTCAGGGCTGAGTACACTTCCTTGTAGGTTACCAGTTTTTATGTGTGGAGGAAGTGTTCAGTGATTTCCGTCTGTTAGACAACAGGTCAAGAATCCAATTGCAGAAGTTGGTGCTGAGCCCAGAGTCTGAGTTTGGGAATAGGTTTACTGGGGACTATTGTATTGGAGGTAGAGCTGTAATTAATCAATGGTAATCTGACTTGAGTGTCCCTGGAGTCCAGATGCTGCAGGCCCGAGAGGAGGGCCAAAGAGATGGTGTTTACCATGGACCTGTCAGGATTGTAGACTAATTGATGTGAATCACAGCTGGCTGGAAGTCTAGTGATGAGCCAAGACCCACATCTCAAAGGACTTCAGCACAGGTATGGTGGTGGCTCCTTGAAACATGTGGGAATGTTAGCCTGTTTCAGGGAGAGGTTAAAGATGAAAAAAATGGTAGGACTGTCAGAGGTAGTATAGTTGGAGGGCTGTTGCTGGTATGAACCCAAGAGAGTGGTACTAATGCCAATGGCTCCATTCAGGGATTAAAGGCCTGTTAGAGGTGTTGACAATATTCTTAAACTAAAATCCTGCAACCACAGGTCTGTGCCCAAGATGGTGATGCTTGTTCTCAGTAGTGATCATGAGGAGTTGCAGATTGTGGGTGTCAGTGGACTGTCACAGGACACTGGAACCAGGGACAACACTGCACCCACCCACCACCATTCAGAAGGAGAAGTATAGGAAATGGCCCCACAGGATGGTAACCACAGTTGTAGACCAGAGAGGACCTCAGTGTTTGAGGGACCCATACAGACTGTGGTCAGATGGGCTGTGGGCTGCTGGAGACTGGTTCATGGGAACTAGGTATCAGAGCCAGGATTCAAGAGGGTACTGAGGGAAGGGTCTCACTGCCTCTCTGTTTAAAGTGAGTGTAAAATGCATCAGGCCCCTCTGGGAGTGTTACTGTATGCAGATGGCAGCAGGAAACAAAGTTGTGATAGTAGGAGATTTTAACTTTCCACATATTGACAGTTTTGTTAATTATAGATAAGGATAGGTCTGGTCCATTAGTTGAGATTCCAAACAAGAGAAAGTCCAATTTTGAGGAAATGAGAAAGGATCTAAATAGCATGGATTGGGACAAGTTGTTTTCTGGCAAGCATGTGTTTGGTAAATGGAAGGCCTTCAGTGATGATATTTTGAGAGTACAGAGTTTGTATTTTCTTGTCAGGATTAAAGGCAAAGTTAACAGGCAGATGGAACCTTGGTTTAAGAGGGATTTTTGAGAATCTGGTTAAGAGAGAGGTATTTAGCAGGTATTGGTAACAAGGAACAAATGAGGTACTTGAGCATAACAAATGCAAGAAAAAACATAAGAAGGAAATGAGGAACCCTAAAGAAGATACAAAGTTTCTTTGGCAGACAATGTGGAGGGTTTCTATGGGTATATTAAGAGCCAAAGGATAGTAAGGGGAAAACAAAAAAGGCCTAGTGAAGATTATGTTTGATTATGTATGGAGCCAGAAAGATGTGTTGGATCTTGAATTTTTTTTTCATCAGTTCTTACTCAGGAAACTGGCGCAGAGTCTAGGAAAGTTTAGAAAACAAGCAGTGAGGTCATGGAACCTCTCCATATTAAAGAGGAGGAGGTGCTTGCTGTCTTAAAGTAAATAAGGGCGGATAAATCCCCTGGGCCTGTCAAGATATTTCCTCTGACCTTGAAGGTGAGTGTAGAAATTGCAGGGACTCTGGAAGAAATATTTAAGATGTCCTTACTGGTTTGGCAGGTAGCTCATGTTGTTCCATTGTTTAAAAAGGCTCCAAAAGTAACCCAGGAAATTGAGGCTGATGAGCCTGACATCAGTAGTAGGAACATTTTTGGAAGATGTCATATATGATTGGATTTATGTATTTAGATAGCCAAGGACTGATTAGGGATAGTCAAAGTGGCTTTATGTGTGGTAGATCATGGTTACCTGGAAAAATGATGAACTAAAGACTGCAGATGTTGTCTACATGGAGTTTAGTAAGACCTTTGATAAGGCTCCACACAGGAAGTTAGTCAGGGAGGTTCGGATACTTGGTATTCATGGTGAGGTAGTAAACTGGATTCAATATTGGCTTTATGGGAGAAGCCTGAGAGCAGTGCTTTTCAGACTGGAAGGCTGTAACTAGTGGTGTGCCTCAGGGATCAGAGCTGGGACCATTGTTGTTCATGTGTATATCAGTGATCTGGATGATAATGTGTAAAATGGATCAGCAAGTTTGCAGATGACACAAAGACTGAAGGTGTTGTGAATAGTGAAGAAGGCTTTCAAATCTTGCAGAGGGATCTGGACTAGTTAGAAAAATGGGCTGATAAATGACAGATTGAATTTAAGTGTGAGGTGTGGCAATTTGGAAAGACAAACCAATAAAGAATATACATGGTAAATGGTATGGCACTGAGGAGTGTGGTAAAACAGATGGATCTGGGAATACAGATTCATTTAGTGCCCACCATAATGTTTACGACGAGACATTGTTTCTTTTTTTTTGCCCATGTGGTCCACAGTTTAAAATTTGTAATTTTAATGAGTTATTTAACCATACCTATTCTTAGACACTTAATCATAATTCTTGAAACCATCCAGAGAATTGGCCTCCACTGCCTTCTGAGGCAGGGCATTCTGCAGATCCACAACTCTCTGGGCAAAAAAAGTTTTTCATCAACTCCTTTCTAAATGGCCTACTCCTTATTCTTAAGCTGTAGCCTCTGGTTCTGGACTCCTCCAACATCGGAAACATGTTTCTTGCCTCTAGCATATCCAATTCCTTAATAATCTTCTATGCTTCAATCAGATCCCCTCTCATCCTTCTAAATTCCTATGTATGCAACTCCAGTCACTCCAATCTTTCAATATAAGACAGCCCTGCCATCCCAGGAATTAACCTTGTCAACTTACGGTAGACTCCCTCAATAGCAAAAATGTCCTTCCTCAAACTTGAAGACCAAAACTGCACCCAATACTCCAGGTGTGGTCTCACCAGGGCCCTGTACAACTGCAAAAGGACCTTTATTTGCTCCTAAACTCCCCTTGAAGGCCAGCATGCTTTCTTCACTGCCTGCTGTACCTGTATGCTTACTTCCAATGACTGATGAATAAGGATACCTTGATCTCATTGTACTTCCCATTTTTCTAACTTGGCACCATTCACACAGTAATCTGCCTTCCTGTTCTTGCCACCGAAGTGGATAACCTCACATTTATCCATATTAAACTGCATCTCCCCACCCAACCTGTCCAAGTCACCCTGCATTCTCATAACATCCTCTTCATATTTCACACTGCCACCCAGCTTTGTGTCATCTGCAAATTTGCTAATGTTACTTCTAATCCCTTCATCTAAATGATTAATGTAATATTGTAAATAGCTGCGGTCCCAGCACTGAGCCTTGTGGTACCCCACTAGTCACTGCCTGCCATTAAGGGACTCATTAATCCCTACTCTGTTTCCTGTCAACCAACCGATTTTCTATCTTTGGCTCTCCATTGCTGGTGGGAGCTGAATATTAAGAGGAGATGGTTAAAGTGTGTCTTGTTAAAGATATCACTGAATCATCAATTATGCTTCATGTGTTGCTATCCACTTGTCAGCCATACTTAAATGTGTTCCAGACTATTCTGCCTACTGGCAATACTTCATTATTAGAGAATTCTAAATGGAACCGAACACAATAGAATCATCAGGCAACATTTCTTTTCTGGGCTTATAATTGAGGAACAGTCACCTCTGGACCAGTCAAAGATGCTGAACAGCAGAAGTGAAACAAAAACATGAGAAATGTACAACAGGTTCAGTAGCATAAGTGGAGAGAGGAAGAAAGTTGATTCAATTACTTTTCATTTTGGGTTTACGAAAACATTACCACAATCTGCAGAGGAGCTGACTTTCAAATCAGAAAATTCTGTGTTCAACCATAATTGTGTGACTACCAGTCATTGCTGTCATTTAAAATAGCAAATTGCAGCTGATATCTTCTCTCGAGAGAACCCTGTGTTGGCAGTTTTTCCACTATGGTTAGCAAAGGTTGCTTGATTTCAGGGTCCTGATTAAATGCAAGTAAACTCTCGGGAGTCAAGGTGTCTCTATTTTCAGTCTGCTCTTGGGAGTTGGTACTCCACAACTGTGTGCAAGAAGGTGCAGCATACAGGAGCAGAGCTCAGAAAGCAGCTATACTCTTTCTACTTCTCAGGAGACAACCTGCTGTCTTTTTTTTTGCTGCATGCTGCAAAATTGGCCATTAGAAGTGGTCGTTCAATTTTAGGTTCTCACATGTACCAAAGTACAATGGGAATTCTCATTTTGCATGAAATCCAGCCACTCAACCCAGACATACTGCAGCAGAGAAAACACAATGCAGAAATTCAGAGTTTCATTTGTAAACATTGAAGGATGTGAAAGAAGTACACACGGAAGCTGAGATACATCATCTCTAGAATTGAACCTGTTGTAGATGTAGAAATAATGAGCAACAGATCACTCTTGTGTCTGTGACCGTGATTGTTGCCTGTCAACATGACATTGTTTATTTTAATTTTCATTGTACTTAAAATGAGGAAAATTCAGAGTTGCTTTTGAATGCTCTTTCATTAATATCTGTTTCGTACGAGAATCTTTCAAAGATGAACCTGTCGAAGCAAACCTTGGGGAGATGCCCTCCTGGAAGGCTGTGCACTGGATAAGCACTGGAGAGAAATACATGGGTTATTTTCTTATTCATGGCAAAGTTTAAGTAGCTGCATAACAAGGGGAGATTTATGGTAATCAAATTATTTTATCTTTCTCTCTAGGTCATGGAATTAAAGATTAGAGTGATGAAATTCACTGGGACCTATTTTCGTAAATTAATTGTTGTGTGCAAAAGATTTTAGAATTAATAAGTACAAATTCACTGATCACTTTTTAAAATAAAGTTGCCAATTAAATGGCTAGAATTAGAGTTAAGTGTCTAAGAATAGGTATGGTTAATTAACTCATTGAAAGTGGTGTTTTGCAGTGTTTTAGTATCTGCAACCGTGTCTGCCTGTCCCGCATCGGACTTGTCAGCAACAAACAAGCCTGCAGCTGACGTGGACATTACCCCTCCATAAATCTAGGAATGTTTTTAAGGAATGTTCAATGAAATGTTATGAAGGTTTCTTGTTCCTCTGTTCTCATTTATCTACTTACTACTTCAAATAATTCAGCTGCCATTTGTTCTCTTACCTCTACTGCAATGTAAAACATGAAGGATTTCTAACTTGCCCCAGTTCTGGTGAAAGATCATGTCTGCATCCTTATCTGTTTTTCTCTCCACAGTTGCTGTCTAAATGCTCCTCTTTTAGAATATGGGTCATTGGGGAAGCCAGCGGTATTATCTGCAAGAAGTGCGTCCAGCTGCATCTCCATACAATCCAAATTAAGGAATTGGAGCTGGAGTTGGATGAACTGAGGATCATTCGGGAGGCAGAGGGGATGATGGACAGGAGTTACAGGGACATTATCACACCTAGGAGGCAGGATGACAGTAGATGGATGGCAGTCAGGAGAGAGTAAGGGAACAGGCAGGCAGTGCAGGGCACCTCTGTGGCCGTTCCCCTTAATAACAAATATACTGTTTAAGATACTGTTGGGGGAGTTGGAAAACTAGGGACAAGACACAGCGATCAGGTCTCTGGCATGGAGTCTAGTCCTGTGGATAAGAAAGGAAGGGATGAGAAGAGGTGAGGTGTAGTGATAAGGGATTCCATAGTTGGGGGACAGATGAGAGGTTCTGTAGAAGAGATCAAGTATCCAGGATAGTGTGTTGCCTCCCTGGTGTCAGGATCTGAGTTATCTCAGATCGAATTTACAGCATTATTAGGAGGAAGGATGAGCAACCAGATGTCATGATAAACGTAGTGCATAGGAAGGGTGAGGAGATCCTGCAAGGAGAGTTCAGGAGTTGGGCACTACATTGAAGAATGATCTCCAGGGTTGTGATCTCAGGATTGCAACCTGTGTCACATGCCAGTGAGGTTAGAAATAGGAGGGTAAAATGTTTAAAATGTGGCTAAAGACATGGTGCAGGAGGGAGGGCTTCAGGTTTGGATCATTGGGCTCTCTTCCAGGGAAGGTGCAACCTGTTCCTATGGGACAGTTTACATCTGAACTGGAGGGGGACAAATATCCTTGCAGGAAGGTTGATACTGCTGCTTTGGGAGGTTTAAATTAGTTTGGAGGGGAATGGGAACCAAAGTGCCAAATCAGAAAGAGGAGTGGAGGAGAAAAAAGATGATGTGAATATTGCATGCCAATGGTGGAAATGTTCTCTGGTCCATCTATTTTAATGCAAGGAGTATTGTCGGAAAGGCAGATTACCTTAGAGCATGAATTGGCATGTGAAATTATGACATTGTGGCCATTAGTGAAATTTGGCTGCAGGTGGGGCAGAACTGGCCTTTAGTTGTGTTAGAACAGGTGGATGAAAGCAGAAGGATTGGGATTGCTCATCAGGGAAAATATCACAGCTGTGCTGAGGCAGGACGGACCAGAGGGCTCGTCTACTGAGGCTATATGGGTGGAGCTAAGGAACTGAAAATGTATGACCACATTCATTGGGTTGTATTATAGACCGCCAAATAATCAACAAGAATTGGAGGGAGGAAATCTGAAGAGAGATAGCAGACAGCTGGAGGAAACATAAGGTTGAGATAGGAGATTTTAATTTTCTACTTATTGACTGGAATTCCCATAGTGTAAAAGAGCTGGATGGCTTGGAGTTGGTCATATTTGTTCAGGAAGGTTTTTGATATCCATATATAGAGGTACCAAGTAGAGGGATCTCCAATTAGGCGATGAGTCAGGACAGGTGATAGGTATATGTAAGGGACCATTTTGACTCAAGTGATCATAATACCATTAGTTTCAAGTTAATTGTGGAGAAGGATAGGTCTGGACCTTGGGTTGAGATTCTAAATTGGAGAAAGTCCAATTTTGAAGAAATGGGAAAGGATCTAGAATGTGTGCATTGAGATAAGTTGTTTTCATGCAAGGAAGTGCAAGGTGAGTGAAGGACATTCAAAGCTGAATTTTTGAGAGTGCAAAGTTTGTATGTTCCTGTCCGAATTAAAGGCAAGTTAGTAGTGGCTAATGAGGAATATTGTGTATCTAGTTCAGAAGAGAGAGGTGTCGAACAAGTATATGCAACACGGAGGAAATGAGGTACAGGAGTTGTATAAAAAGTGCAACAAAAACATTAAGAAATCAATCAGGAAGAAGACATAAGGTTGCTTTGCCAGACAGTGCAAAGGAAAATTCAGAGTTTCTACAGGTATATTAAGAGCAAAATTATAGTAATGGACAAACTTGGTTGTCTTGAAGTTGAGTGGTCGGTTTTGTTTGGAGCCAAAGAGATGAGGCAGATCTTTTTTCATTCGTTTTCACACAGGAAATGAGCACAGTTGTGGGAAGAAAGAAAAACCAGCAATAAGATAATGGAACCGAAACAGATTGAGGAGGAGCCTTATAGCAAGTAAGGGTAGATAAATCCCCGGGCCTGACACGATATTCCCTTGGACCTTGAGGGAGGCTAGTGTGCAAATTGCAGGGACTCTGGCAGAAAGATTTAAAATGTACTTAGCCACAGGTGTGGTGCTGGAGGGTTGGAAGGGAGCTCAAGTTTTTTTTTCCAAAGCTCCAAAAATAACCCTGGAAATTATAGGCCAGTGAGCCTAATGATGGCAGTAGGTAAATTATTGGAAGGTGTGCTAAGAGATCGGATATACAATTATTTGGATAGCCAGGGACTGATTAAGGATAATCAACATGGTTTTGTGCATGTTATCTACATGGACTTTAGCAAGGCCTTTGACAAGGTTCCACATGGGAGGTTAGTCAGGAAGGTTCAGATGCTTAATATTCATGATGAAGTAGTGAACTGGATTCAACAATGGCTGGATGGGAGAAGCAGAGAGTAGTGGTGGATGATTGCTACTCAGACTGGAGGCCTGTGACTAATGGAGTGCCTCAGGGATCGGTGCCTGGACCATTGTTGTTTGTCCTCTATCAATAATCTGGGTGATAATGTGGTCAATAAGTTCAGCAAATTTACAGATAACACTAGGATTGGAGGGATAGTGAGGAAGGCTTTCAAAGCTTGCAGAAGGATCTGGACCAGATTGAAATATGGGCAGTAAAAAAACAGATAGAATTTAATGCAGACAAGCTTGTGGTGTTGATTTTAGAAAGGACATTCACGGTAAATAGTAGGGCACTGAGGAATTTGGTAGAACAGAAGTATCTGGGAATGCAGATACATAATGCACTGAAAGAGAATATTGGTCTTTATAAATCAAAGTATAAGAGTTGTGATGTTTTGGTAAAGTTGTATAAACATTGGTGATGCCAAATTTGGAGTATTGTATGCAGTTTTGGTCACCTAACTCCAGGAAAGATATCAATAAGATAGAAAGAGTATAGAGAACATTTACTAGGCTGTTGCCTGGAGTTCCAGAACTGAGTTACAGGGAAAGGTTAAACAGGTTAGGACTTTATTCCCTTGAGCGTAGAAGAATGAGGAGAGATTTGATAGAGGTATTTAAAATTGAGGGGGGATAGACAGGGTAAATGTAGATAGGTGTTTTCCAATGAGGGTAGATGAGATACAAACCAGAGGACATGGATTAAGAGTGAAAGAGAAAAGGCTTAGGAGAAACACCTTAAAAAGAGAGTGGTGGGGGTATGAAGGGAGCTGTGAGCTGAAATGGTGAATGTGGGCTTAATTTTAACATTTAATAAGAAGTTGTCAGGCACATGGATGGGAGGGGTTATGGAGAGCCATAACTGAGTGCCAGTCAGTGGGACTAGGTGAAAAAAATGGTTCAGCACAGACTGTAATAATCCATGAGTTCTACCCACATGTCAATCTTCAGCTATTTCTGGTTTTATTTTAGATTTCCAGCATAGGAACATGGGAAGTAGGAACAGGAGTAGGCCAAAAATGGCCCATCGAGCCTGCTCCGCCATTCAATACGATCATGGCTGATCTAATTTATGACCTAACTCCACCTACCTGCCTTCTCTCCATATCCCCTAATTCCTCTATCATGTAAAAATTTATCTAACTGAATTTTAAATATGTTCAATGAAGCAGCCTCAACCACTTCCCTGGTTAGAGAATTCCAAACATTCACTACTCTCTGGGGAAAAACTATTTTTCCTCATCTCTGTCCTAAATCTACTCCCCCGAATCTTGAGACTGTGTCCTCTCGTTTTAGTTTCCCCAGCCAGCTCAAAAAACCTTCCTACATCTATCCTATCCATACCCTTCATAATCCTATATGTTTCTATAAGATCTCCTCTCATTCCTCTGAACTCGAGCGAATACAATCCTAGACGATTTAATCTTTCACCATAAGTCAACCCCTTTATCCCAGGGATCAACCTAGTAAACCTCCTCTGGACCGTCTCCTTCCTCAAATATGGAGACCAGAACTGGACACAGTTCTGCGGTCTCACCAGTACCTTATACAGTTGCAACATGACCTCCCTACTCCTGAATTGAATTCCTCTAGCGATGAAGGCCAACTGCTGATATTTTACCCCTTTTTAAACTTGTCTGCTACATAGAATAAAATCTAGTCCAGGTGACTCAGCATTAATAATATCAAAAGATAACAAGTCACACACCCTCCTTTTGAATGAGCATGTATTCAACTGTGAATATTTATTTACCCATCCTTTTATATTTAGCAACTACTTTATATCTCATGGTGTATTGTGGTAATTGAAGTTATAGAATTGTGGTTGATGAATTGTATGCACCTTTTTTGCTGAAACAAGAATTTTGGTGCATCTATACATTGTACTAATTTTGCCCATCAACTCCCAACCCGTGACCTCTTGTATCCATCTCTCCTACTCTCAATGTATAGATGCACCAAAATTCTTGTTTCAGCAACAAAGGTGCATGCATGACAATAAACTCTCTTGTCATATTGGGCAAGAATGGAAGCCAGAGATGTGGGGTGCGCGAGTGACCTTGGGTTGGGACTCACATTCTACCAATGAAGAATGAAGTCTTCACACCATCCTTTGCTGATGATAACTGCAAACCTGGACCACTCAGTAGTGAGGACCATATTTAAAATGTTGTTCATATTTGAATGGTGACTTTGGGACCCAATGCAGGCATTTAAATCAGCCTCCATTCCAATGTATCAGCCATCTCAAACACATCATCTAATCAATATCTTGACTGAAGTTTATGCATAGCAAGAGTGCAGATGAAATTGTTGGTGTAAACAAATATTTCAGGATTTCCATTCCATCTTATGTAACCATGTGACAATTACAGCACAGAAACAGGCAAATTTGGCCCTTCTAGTCTGCACTCCTCTAATCCCACTTACTAGCACTCTGCCCATATCCCTCCATCCCCCTCCCATCCATATACTTATTCAACTCTTTCTTAAATGACAAAATTGACCCTGCCTCCACCACCTTTCCCGGAAGCCCATTCCACACAGTAACCACTCTCTCAGTAAAGAAGTTCCCCTTCGTGTTACTCCTAAACCTTTGCCCATCAACTCCCAACCCGTGACCTCTTGTATCCATCTCTCCTACTCTCAATGGGAAAAGCCTTTCCACATCAACTCGATCCCTCTCATTATCTTAAACACCTCTATCAAATCCCCTCTCAGCTTTCTATGTTCCAAGGAATAAAGACCTAATTTGCTCAATCTATCCTTGTATTCCAGATGCTGAAACCCAGCCAACATTTTTGTAAATCTTCTCTGCACTCTCTCTATCTTGTTAACATCCTTCCTATAAATTGGTGACCAGAACTGCACACAGTACTCTAAATTTGGCCTCACCAATGCCTTGGACAGTTTCATCATTACTTCCCAACTCCTATATTCTATGCAGTGATTTATATAGGCAAGCGTACTAAAGGCCTTCTTCACCACCCTATCCACGTGCGCTCCTCCCTTCAGGGAACAATGCACCATTATTCCTAGATCTTTCTGCTCCACTGCATTCTTCAATGCCCTCCCATTTACCACATATGTCTTGCTTTGATTATTCTTTCCAAAATGAAGCACCTCATCAGCATTAAACTCCATCTGCCATCTTTCTGCCCACTCCTCTATGCAGTTTAAATCCCTCTGGAATCTTTGAAAATCCTCTTCATCATCCACAGTTCCCCCTATTTTAGTATCATCTGCATATTTATTAATCCAATTTACCACCCCATCCTCCAGATCATTAATATATATGACAAACAGCAATGGTCCCAATACTGAACCCTGAGGTACACGGCTTGTCACTGGCCTCCATCCTGATAAACAATTATCTACTACTACTTTCAGGCACCTTCCTTCCAGCCAAGGTTGAATCCATTTGACAATCTCCAAATTAATACCCAAGGACTTAGCCTTCCTAACTAACCTCCCATGTGGAACCTTATTGAAGGCCTTACTGAAGTCCATATAGACAACATCCACTGCACTACCCTCATTAACATTCCTAGTCACCTCTTCAAAAAAATTCAACAAGATTGGTCAAACACAACCTTCCACGCACAAATCCATGTTGAGTGTCCCTGATCAGACCCTGTTCCTCCATATACTTATATATACTATCTCTAAGAACGCTTTCCATCAATTTACCTCCCACAGACATCAAACTTACAAGCTGATAATTGCATTCTGATGTTGGCTTTTCCACTGTACAAACTTTCTTTCACAATTTTAAAATACCTGTAAATGTAGTTCCCACCAGGACTGTGCTGGAGTGGAAGATCAAAATTCTCCTTTGCATTTTGTCAAACCAAGAGTCACTTTAAATGGTCATGTGATCACATTTAATGTAATTGATAATAGGAATATGTTAATACCAATGATAATCAAATAAAGGCTTGAAATAAATTTTTCCTAGAAATGGGATTTCACTCTTCCAGGGCATGTGTTTCTAACACCCAATCAAATGTTCCCACCAAGACTTTTGGAACTTAGTGAAAGTACAGAAAAAAAAATGGCACCTTGGGATTTCATACAAAGAATCAGGCAATTCAACTGGTTCCATTTGGTTTCCATTTGGAGCTATAAGAAGACATCACAATGACCACATCAACTCAGGAAGTGTGTCAGACCTTAAAGGACCTGTCTACATGGTCCCTGAGAGAGGTGTTTCACAAATGTAATTTGCATTGGAAATGAAGTTGATTTTTTTGATACATGATTTAGTTTAAACATAGAACCACAATTTAGTACTTTATCTCTTTGACCTACTGCAGTTTGCTAACCAATTAAGAGAATGTTTCATCTAACAATTGAGGGCAGGTTGGGATTGATTAGTAAAGGTATCAAAGGTAAAAGGTATCAAAGGTATTAAAGGAAGAAGGCAGGAGAATGAGGCTGAGAGGAAAACTGATTGGTAGGGCAGAACAGGGTTGATGGGCTGAATAGCCTAATTCTGCTCCTATTATCTCACAGTTGTGTTATTACTCCTGTTATAATTAGTAATGTGCCCAAAATATTTACCAATCTAAGAGCTGCTCTGTTAAATCTCTTAAGATTTTTATTTTGTTGGAAAATCCCCACAGGTTGAAAGATGCAGTAATTTAAATGCAAGGGAATATCTATCCTTGGGCTTTTGTGTGGTTTTGTAAAATGAACAGGATGTAATAAAAGAACTTTAATTTATAAGGATTTACTGGCATTCAGCACTATCTGCTTGTGGCTCTAAGCTAATTCCTGCATTCATTGGATGCCAATCTTGGAATAACCCTCAGGATCCGTGAGTCTGGTGCAAGTAGATTACTCTCCAGGGAGTGATACTGTCAATTACACTCTGAGTCAAAGATAGTGACAGGTGCTGGTAGGAGATATAGATTGATGCCATAGTTGTGGAATTGAATACTAACCCAATGTGAATATACCTAAATATGCAGCACATACAGTATCTGCATTATTGACTACTTGTTGAAGTCCAGATGAATATTCAAGGTCTGTTCGGGAAATATATGAAGGAGTATCAGGGGCCAGCACCACCAAGCCTAGGAACATCTTCTTCCCAGGCAGTGAGAATGCTGAATTGGCAAAGGAACAGCTCATGCTAACCACCTAAGACTCATATTTCTGAAATAATATATTTATTTGTATATATGAATACTTGTCCTGTATCTGGATTGTTTGTATGTGTGTAATGTATTTCTGTGTGCGCCAAGGACCAGAGAACACGGTTTCGTCAAGTTGTACTTGTGCAATCAGATGACAATTAACTTGACTTGAGATATGGGCCGGAAACAATTTATTAAAAAGATTTCAGGAAGAGGGAAAGGCAAAACTTCGAACACAAGAGGTTACATGAGAGTTTGATGAAGGTATTCAAAGTTCATGAAAAGTAACCAAGTGTGGAGACCAAAGTTCTTTGCACCAGCTGGAGGTTCAAGTGCCAGATGACAGAAAATTAACAACTGCCGAAGTAGCCAAAAGAGTTGTGAGGAATGATTTAATTTAAAAAAAATAAAATAAACACTATATGGTTGGGTCAGGACATATTGCTGGGGAGTGAAGGCAGATCAAATGGAAAATAAAATGCAGAACGACAGGGAAATGGAACCAGCTGGATTTTACATGTGCAGGGTTAGTACAGAATTAGGGTTGAAAGGCCACCTCCACTGTTAAATTTCTGATTCATTCCTGTTATAAAACATAATGAAATGGAGAAGACCAAGCAACTTCTGATCCTTCAATTGCACCAATAGTCTCACAGGTCAGAATAGCCTCTCACCTATCAGTAGGTGAGCTGCTGGTTGCTTACAAGGAAGACAGCCAAGTCTTGCTTGATGGTGGTGTGGGTAGTCAAATTCATTGCCTTGGCTAATATTACTACTTTCACCATTTAAAATAGGCCTAGCTGTTAAAATAATCCAGGACTCATTATTAAAAATTGTATGCTTAAAACAGCCCCATCTCATTAAAATCCAAATTTATCAGATTTCAGCTGAAGTGGACATGTGCTGTTTAATACAATGCCGGCCAACGGAGATGGTAAAGACTCGAATAGTAACCTTGTTATCTCCCATGTATATTCTACAGGTCAGTAGTGTTCTTTAAGTGGCTTCATGACTCTGTACTCTGTGGACTGTTCCTATGGATGCATATTTTATTGATTACTGCTGGAAAATCATCAACTTTGTGGGAGAGACGCATTTAAATCTGCCCAAATCCTATAACTTTCCAGTGTAAAATGTCCGCGCACGAATGGTGCTGACAGTGTGTTCCAAGGGGTACGTGCTGATGGATGCAAGTTCATTTGTCATCTGATTGTAGCAGGACATCCCTCCAAAACCACATTCTCCGCTCCACAGTGTAGAACAGTTCAAAACATGCATACAGACGTGACACACATACAATTGATGCATGTACACATTATATACTGTATGTGCATATATTAAAATAAATTTTCTTAATCACAGAGAATTATTTTAGCAGTCATTCAACAGTTTCTCTGCCCGTGGGAAGAAGTTGTTCCTCAGACTGGTGGTTCTGGCACTGAAATTGGATACAGCATCCACAAAGGCTTTGTGGTGAAAAACTACAATCTAAGGTCTGAGTATCATGGGAAACTGAATCCAGCGCTTCAGGTGAATTATTTAAAGAGCAAACATGAGTGCTATTAGACATTTATGGTACAAAGAACATCAAGAAGGGCATGTTCCAATTGTACTTATCTTGTGCATAAAGTATACTTCCAGAGAGAGAAAAATGTTTAACTGAACACTTTTCTATTTCCCTTGTGACTTGAAGCTGCAGTCTTGCAATCATTGAATCCCACCTGTCCTAACCCTAAACCCAACCCCAAAATAAGCACCACACACCCACCTCCTGTTTTCCTTGCTCTTCTACATACTCTGACTTTGCATTCTTCTCATCTCTGGACTAAATGAATTTATATTTATATATGAAATTAGACAGCTTGGTTGAGCACACATGGCATGACATTCAGCTGAAGTATGCACCCATTCAGGGATGGCTAGGCCTGTGGCATTCAGCACCGCTGGTTTACCACCTCTCAGTCCAGAGGTGCTGCAGGAAGTTTATCTCATACCTACCACCTGAGTTCATCCTGCACCTATCTGGATGGGGAAAATTATTCAAGGTTAACAAAGCAGCATACCCAGAATTCTTTCCATTGGTTTGTTAAAATTCAGTGAATAAAATAATAATTAAAGTTAATTCAAATAATGTCATTAGGTTTTACAAGAAATTAAGGTGTGAAATAAAAGAGCATATTCTCCAACTCTTAACTCTGGTTTGTATCCTACACACCCTTAATGCTTTAACTCCAGCTCTTGGCATATCACCTTCTCTACAGTTGGCCAATTCTGTTTGAGTTCCCTTGAAAGTTACCTCCAAAATCACACAGGTGCAAATTTGATTGACGTTGCCCTTTGAATTGTAGTTGGTTGTTCTCTCCCTATCCCATTTGTCTATAGAGTTGAATGTTGGAATGTTTGGTGTCCAACCATTAAGACAACTCATTTGCTTTAACGGGGAAAACAATTTGAGTTTATTAGTATCCAGATTAATTTATCTTCTGATGTTACCCAGCCACCTCAGACATATTTGAATCAATATGTTGACTGAGGTTTCTGCATGGCAAGGGTCCGCATTGAAAATATTGCTTGTATAAACAAATACAGTCGAACCCCATTATAACGTGATAGCTTGGGTCCAAAAAAAACTCATAGCAAAAAAAGGAGGGTTGCTTTAAATCGGGGTTTCAATAAATGGTTGTAGTTACAGTTGAAATTAAAACACAAATTAACTTTTAGTAAACAGACTGTCCCCACTCGCCATGGCAGCCCAAGGTCCCTGCTCCCTGCAGGAGCCCGACGCCCAGGTCCAATTACTCATTGTGTTATATCAGGACTCACGTTAAATTGGGTCGCGTTAAATTAGGATTCCACTGCACTTCAAGATTTCCATTCCATCTTACAGCCCGTTTTAAAAATTTAGGATTGATGTTGGCTTTTCCACTGCATATTATATTAGGAACATAGTTAGCCATTTTGTACTGGCTATGTGCCCAAAACTAATGAAATTAAAATCAATTCTATTAAAGTTTAAACTTTAAATCTCCTGAAATAGATGTTTTAGCTTCTTAATCAATCATTGATAGAGATTGGCCAAATAAAATGCACCCTAAGGTATTGCCATGCTCTTTCAGTTTTCTTGAAATTCTAGCACAAATGATTTAATCTCCGAGTTTGAAGCAAAACAAATAGAACTGAAGGTTTCTCAAGGAGACAGAGCGATGGAATGATTTCATGCAGCACATATATCACTGCACTATCCATCCATTTCATCGACCTTTGTTCAAACAAGACAAATATTGCTCGAGACCATCCTTTTCCAACAAAATTGGCTCTCTGCTGAAACATAATCAAAACATTTTCCAGAGACCTTGTGAATCAATGCTGGCACATTTTTCTCAAGGCACAAGATATGAATATAAAATTTGAAATCCAAATTGGTGTGAAACTTTTCTAGAAAATCACGAATATATTGACTATCAAATGTTTTGTATTAAAGAGTTTTTTTTCTTGATAATTGGTAGACTGTTCAGTTTGTAGTCAATGGCAGTGGATATATCATGTGTGGTGTGTTCTGTCTTGCAAAACACAGAGCAATGTTATTGTATACCAATCGTGCAGTGATATTATAATTTCTTTGAATGGAAGGCAAATGTACCAGTGGATCTCCTCAGGACAAGCCATCCTGCAGAAATACTCAATATGTGTGTCAAGTAAATAGCAGCCTTTCAAAATGTTTTATTGCATCAGTAAACTCCAAATCTAAAATGTTTATCCAACAACATGGAATAGCACAATGTCCCTCTGCATGCCTCCACAGTAATTACTAATTACTTGCTGCAGAGTTAGGAAATTATCTCTGCTTTCTCTGTTAAATTAATTCCACTTAAAGGACGTATGAAAGTGCGCTCTGTAGTCAAACTAATTGGGGTAACTAAAATAGATATTAAGTCTGTCTTTGTTAATATTTTTATCATCTAGGTATTCAAATTAATGGAAATCCTTCTCTAGTGCTCCCCTTTATGCTTGGTGTCAAATGATTTGTCCATAATTTGTAGACGACACTATCACCTATGTATTTATAGTGTGCTTGAATATCACTCATCTATTTCCAGCCCCTTGAGGAAACCATGGGGTTCTAAAGCCTCTGCAGTTGAGCAGCCAAAAGAACTGCCTGAAAGAATTATACGAACATGCATTTTTGAAACAGGGAGCTATAGAGAAAACTACTTTTGTGATGGGAAATAAGGCTTGTCAAACTCGGGAGGGAAATGTTGATAATCCAGGGCTAATGTCTAGTGCTGTAAGACAGCATTGATGGACAGGAGAAATGTAAAGAGGAGTCTCTAGCATTTAAAGTAGTTACACTGGTTCTGGATGCCCAGCTACAGGAAGGACGACAGGTTGAATAGGCTGAGTCTTTATTCTCTGGAGTGAAAGAGGCCAAGGGGTAACCATACAGATAAGATTATGAGGAGTATGGATAATATGAATGCTCACAGACATTTTCCCACAGTAGATGATTCTATAGCTAGATGGCATAGTTTTAAGGAGAATGGGTGAAAATTTAAGAGCGACCTAATAAGCATCATTTTTAACAAGAGGGTGGTTTGTATCAAGAAAGAACCACCAGAGGAAACTGTGGATGTGGGCAAATATAACAACATGCAAAAAACATTTAGACAGATAGGAGGGCTGAGAAGCATATAAAACAAATGCAAGCAAAGTTGGCTCAGAATTTCAACTTGATTAGCATGGAGGGCCTGTTCTATGCACTGACTCAAATTGAATTGAATTCCTCTTCCATTACTGCCAAGTTTTAGCAGCCTAATTCTCTCAGGATAAATCCCACAGCCACTTTTCCTGGTTAAATTAGTGGGACATTTGGCACATGTATAAGCAAAGGGATAATCAACCTGCTTCTTAATTGATCCACAAGGACCCCATTGACAGCTCCTGCAGCTGTATGAGGCCATCATCAGCCTGCTTGTCACCATGAAACATTCCACTTCCTCTTTGAAGGCTGAAGACTATCTTTAAGAAGTGATGACCAGGCCAAATTCCTCATCCACTTCATTGCCCATCTGTCTTGAAGTTGTTCAATTAGAGCTGATGGCTTGCTTCCAGGGTTAAAAATGATGCCAGAATGTGAAAACTGTTTGGGCCCTTCATTGATGTTGTCAGACTATCCTCTCACCATCCACCTGACTCTCGTCATGAGGGAAAGTCAGACGCTTGTACTTCACGTGTATGCTAAATCAAAATGTGAATGATTCTTTATTTTCATTAGCCACTGGTGAGGTACAAGAAAACTGGAGCTCTCCAGTCATGTTCCATTATTTAAGAGTGACTGAAGGTATAAGCCAGTGAGTCTTACATCAGCTGGAGGGAAATTATTGGAGTAGCGTATACAAGATCAGATCAAAGGCCAGAATCTTGTGGCAAGTCATTCACCTCATAACTCCCCAAAGCTTGTTCAGAATCTGCTAGACTCCAACCTGGAATGTGATGGACTACTCTCTGCTTCCCTGGATGAGTGCAGCCTCAAGAAGCTTGACACCATTTTGTACATAACAGCCCATTTGATAGACACCCCATTCATAATCATTCACTCACTCTACCACCAACTCACTATGGGTTTGTATCATTGAAAGGAGACACTACTGTAAATCACCAAGATTCCTTTGCTAGCAGCTACCATGTCCATTACCAGCTCTTACGACAAGGGCAGAAATGCAATGGGAGCAGCATCGCGTGTAATTTCCCTCCAAGCCATGCACCATCTGCTCCTTCACCGTCGATCGGTCAAAACCCTGGAACTGCCTCCCCAAGAGGATTGTAGGTATAGCTGGATCGCAAGGGCTGCAACAGTCTAAGAAACAGGTGAGGCAACTAGAAGAAGGAAGCATATGTTAGCTATAGGAAACAGGAAGGGCTCATGAGAAATCTATGATAGCCAGAAAGGAGCTTAAGGAAAGAAAGGGGTCATGAGAAAGCCTTGGCAAGTAGGATTAAGGAGATCCCCAAGGCATTCTATGCACAAGTGAAGAAGTGAAGGATGATGAGAGTGAAGGTGGGGCCACTAAAGTATAAAGGGAAAAAGTCTGGAGACTGGGGAGTTCCTAAATGAATATTTTGCTTCAGTCCTCACAAGAGAAAAGAACCTTGATAAGGGAGAGTTCAAAACAGAACAGGCCTCTGTGCTGGACAATGTGGAGATTTAAGGAAGCGGAAGTGTTGGGTCTTCTTAAAAACCTCAAGATAGGTCCACTTGCTGGGTATGCTGAGGGTGAGGGGGGAAGGGTAGTTGTAGTTTGTTTCTGCTTTATATATTATGTATTTTGTATGTTTTTTTGAAAATTTTAAATAAAGTTTAAAAAAAAGATAGGTCCACGGGGTCGGACGTGATATACCCCAAGTTGCTGTGGGAATTAGCTATGATCTTTGAATCCTCTTTGGCCACAGGGGAGATGCTGGAAGATTGAAGAATGGCAAATGTCATCCCTTTGTTTAAAAAAAGTAGTAGGGAAAATCCTAGGAATTACAGACCATTGAGTCTTACGTCAGTGGTTTTCAAACTATTGGAGAGGATTCTTTGGGTAGAATCTATGAGCATTTGAAGTACAGTCTACTCAAGGATAGTCAGCATGGCCTTGTGAAGGGAAGGTAATGCATCACGAGCTTGATTGAGTTTTTTGAGGATGAAACAAAAGAAATTGATGAAGGTAGGGCAGTAAATGTGATCTAAGTGGATTTTAGCAAGGCATTTGACAAGGTTTCCCATGAGAGACTCATCCAGAAAGTCGTGAGGCATGGGATCAGTGGAACCTTGGCTGTGTGGATAAAAAATTATTGGCTTGTAGGAAGAAAGTAGAGAGTAGTAGTGGAAGGAAAGTATTCTGGCTGGAGGCCAGTGACTAATGAAGTGCTGCAAGGATCTGTTCTGGAATCCCTACTCTGTGATTTTTATAAATGACGTGGGTGAAGAGACGGATGGATGGGCCAGTAAGTGTACAGATGACATGAAGGTTGGAGGAGATGTGGATGAAGATAAAGGTTGTCCAAGGTTACAAGAGGATATAGAGTTGGGCAGAAAAGTGGCAGTTAGAATTTAATATGGATAAGTGTGATGTGAGGCATTTGGGAAAGACACTCCAGAAGGCTGAGAACCAGATTAATGGTCAGTTACTTAAGAGTGTGGATAAACAGAAGGGCCTTGTGGTGCAAATCCATACATCCATCACACAGGTTGATAGGATAGAAAAGAACACTGATGGGATGCTGGGCTTCATTAATAAGGGGATTGAGTTCAGGAGTAGAGAGGTCATGTTAAACTCTACAAATCTCTTGTAAGACCACACAGAGTATTATGTTCAGTTCTGGTCACCTCATTGCAGGAAAGATGTGGAAGCTATGGAGAGATGCAGAGGAGATTTACCAGGATGTTGCCTGGATTGGAAACAAGTCTTATGCGGCAAGGCTAGTAGAACTGGGATGAGAGAAGACTTGATAGAGGTGACCAAGATTATGAGAGGTATAACCATGGTGGATAACCAACACCTCTTCCCCAGAGCAGGAATGGCAAGCACCAGAGGACACATGTACAAAGTGAATGGAGGGAAGTTTAGGGGAGAGATCAGAGGTAACTTTTATTATTGCAGAGAGTGGTGGGTGCTTGGAATGTCTTGCCAGGGATGGCAGTGAAGGCTGAGATATTGGGGGCATTTAAGAGACTCCTTGACAGGCACATGAATTAAATAAAAATGGAATGTTATAGGGTAGGGTGGGTTTAGTACATTTAAAAAAAAAAGAAACATACAAGTCAGCACAACATCGAGGACAGAAGAGTCTGTACTGTGCTGAAGTGTTCTATGTTCTAAGGCTGCTCACCAGTTTCCAGTCAAAAGAGGATGGCATGGCTAGTGTAGCAGTTAGCACAATGCAGTTACAGCACTAACGACCCGGTTTGAATCTGATGTTGTTTGTATGTTATAACCATAGAATACTACGGCACAGCAACAGGCCCCTTCAGCCCTTCTAGTCTGTGCCAAAAACAAATTCTTTTGCTTAGTTCCATTGTCAAATTACCCTTTCCATAGTCCTTCATATCTCTTCCATTTTCATATACCTGTCCAAATTCTTCTTAAATGTTAAAATTCATCCCACATTCATCACATCAGTTGGCAGCTCCTTCCATAGTCCCACCACTTTTTGTGTGAAGATGTTCCCTCTCATGTTCTCCATAACTTTTCCCCTTTTGCTCTTAACCCATGTCCTCTGGTTTGTATCTCACCTATCCTCAATGGAAAAAGCCGATCTCCTTTTACTCTGTTTATTCCCCACATAAATTTAAATACCTCTCTCAAATCTCCCCTCATTCTTCTATGCTCCAGGGAGTAAAGTCCTAACCTGTTTAGTCTTTCCCTGTAACTCAGTTCCTGAAGTCCAAGCAACAACCCAGTAAATCCACTCTCCACTCTTTCTACCTTATCGGTATCTTTCCTGTAGTTAGATGACCAAGAATGCACTTAATGCTCCAGATTTGACCTCACCTATGTATTATGTATTACACAACTTTACCATAGCATCCCAGCTCCTATACTCAATGAAGGCCAATATGCCAAACGTTCTCTTTACAAACCGATTCATATGTGATGCCACTTTGAGGGAATTATGTATCTGTATTTCCAAGTCCCTCTGTTCTACCACACTTCTCAGTGCCCTACCTTTCACCGTGTACGTCCTTTCTTGGTTTGCCCTTCCAAAATGTAATACCTCACACTTATCTGCATTAAATTCCATCTGCCATTTTTCAGCCCATTTTTCCAGCTGGTCCAAATCCTTCTGCAAGCTTTGAAAATCTTCTTCGCTGTCAACAATGCCTGTAATCTTTGTATCATCTGCAAATTTACTCATCCTTTTTCCCACATTATCATCCAGATAATTCATATAAATGAATGACAATATCCCAACACGGATTCCTGGGCACATGACTAGTCACGGGCTTCCAGCCTGAGAAGCAACCATTCACAACTACTCTGGCTTCTCCCATCCAGTCATTGTCAAATCCATTTCACTACTTCAGCATGAATATCTAGCGTCTGCACCTTCCTGACTAATCTCCCATTTGGGAACTTGTCAAAGGCCTTTTTAAAGTTCATGTAGACAAAATCCACAAGGTTTCATGGTAACCTCCTTGAAAAACTCTGGTTAAATATGACCAACCAGGCACAAAGCCATGTTGACTATCCCTAATCAGTTTCTGTCTATCCAAATAATTATATATCTGATCTCTTAGATGACTTTCCAATAATTTACCTACTACTGACATCAGGTTCACCACCCTATAATTTCCAGGGTTACTTTTCGGGCCTTTTTAAACATATATAATATATTACAATTACAGTACGGAAACAGACCATCTCAGCACCTCTAGTCTGGACTGATCTAAGTAATCTCCTCTAGTCCCACCTACCTGCACTTTAACCATAACCCTCCAATCCCCCCTCATCCATATACTATCCAACTTTGCCTTGAATGACAAAACTAACTTTACAATGACCACCTCGTCTGGAAAGTCATTCCACATAGCCACCATTCTGAGTGAAGAAGTTCCCTCTCATGTTACTTCTAAACTTATGACCCCTATCTCTTGACTCGTGACCTCTTGTTTGAATCTCACCTACCCTCAAAGGAAAGAGCCTATTCACATCTACTCCCTTCATAATTTAAAGACCTTTTTCAAATCCTCCCTCACTCTTCTATGGTCAATGAATAAAGATCTAATCGACTCAATCTTTCCTTGTAATCTAGATTCTGAAATCCAGGCAATATTTTATTAAATCTTCTCTGCACCCTCTCTACCTTCCTATAATATGGTGACCAGAAATGTACACTGTATTCTAAAAAATGTGACCTTGCCAATGCCTTGAATAGTCTCAACATCACTTCTCAACTCCTATATTCTATGCTTTGATTTATAAAGGCCAGCATCCCAAAAGCTATCTTCATGAGATTATACCTTCAAAAAATTTATTTTCTTCTTCATTCTTCAATGCCCTCCCATTTACTGCAACAGAACAATGTGAGCTACCCATGGCTAAGGATATTTTTTTCTGCCATAGCCCCTGCAATTTCTATACTAGCTGCTCTCAAGGTCTGAGTGAATGATTTATCAGGCCCTGTGGATTTATCTACCCTTATTTCCTTTAAGACAGCAAGCACTTCCTCATCTTTAATCTGTATAGGTTCCATGACCATACAGCTTGCTTACCTTACTTCCCATGTCTCTGTGCCTGTTTCCTGAATGAATATTGATTTTAAAAAAAACATTCAAGTTCTCTCCCATCTCTTTTGGCTTCATTCAAAGCCGTCTGTTCTGATCTTCAAGGGGACCCATTTTGTCCCTTACTATCCTTTTGATCTTAATATATCTATATAAACCCTTAGGATTTTCCTTCACATTATCTGCAAAAGCATCCTTGTATCTTTTTTGCTTTCCTGATTTCTTCCTTGAGGATTTTCTTGCATTTTTTATACTCTTCAAGTACCTCATTTGCTCCAAGTTGTTGATACTTGCTATACACATCTCTTGTTCTGAACCAGATCCCCAATATCCCTCTAAAACCAAGGTTTCCTATGTCTGCTAATTTTGCCTTTAATCCTGACAGGAACATGTGAACCCTGTACTCTCAAAATTTCACCTTTGAAGGTCCTCCACTTACCTCACACATCCTTGCCCGAAAACAACTTATCCCATCCACACATTCTAGATCCTTTGTCGTTTCCTCAAAATTAGCTTTTCTCCAATTTAGAATCTCAACCCAAGGCCCAGTCTTGTCCTTCTCCATAATTAACCTGAAACTAATGGCATTATGATCACTGGACTGAAAATATTCCTACACATACTTCTGTCACCTGTCCTGTCTCATTCCCTAATAGGAGATCCAGCATTGCATTCTTACTGCTTGGTACCTCTATATATTGATTTAGAAAAGTTTCCTGAACACATTTGACAAACTCCAAGCCATCCAGCCCTTTTACAGTAAGGGAGTCTCAGTCAATGTGTGCAAAATTAAAGTCCCCTACTATCACAACCTTATGTTTCCTATGGCTGTATTCTCTCTCTCCACAGATTTGCTCCTCTAATTTTCATTGACTATTGGGCTGTCTATAAAACAACCCAATGAGTGTGGTCATACCTTTCCTGTTTCTCAGCTCCACCCATATAGCTTCAGAAGATGAGCCCTCTGGTCTGTCCTGCCTGAGCACAGTTATGATATTTTCTTTGAAGGGCAATGTCACTCATCCCTCCCAGTTATATCGCATCTAAAGCAATGGAAGCCCAGAATATTGAGCTACCAGTCCTACCCGTCCTACAACGAAAATTTCACTAATGACCTCAATGACATAATTTTACATGCTAATCCACACTCTAAGGTCATCTGCCTTTCCCCTACAATGATAACTGATGCACCTGAGAACATTTCCACCTTGTACAACCTGTTCACTTCTAACAATGCATGTAATTTTCACATAATCTTTTCCCTCCTCCAGTCCTCTATCTACTCTGGTTCCCACCCCCCTGCTAATTTAGTTTAAACTGATCAGAGCAGGATTAGCAAACGTTTCTGCAAGGATATTAGTCCCCCTCCAGTTCAGATACAAACTGCCTCATTGGAACAGGTCCCAACTTCCCTAGAAAGAAAGCCTAATTATCCAGAAACCTGAAGCCCAACCTCCTGCTTCATGTCTTTGGCCACATGTTAAGCTCCATTATCCTCCTACTTCTAACCTCACTATCACGTGGCATGGGTAGCAATCTGTGATCACAACCCTGGAGGTCCTGTCTTTTAATCTAGTGCCTAATTCCTTGAACTCTCCTTGTAGGGCTTTCTCACTTTTTCTACCCATGTCATTGGTCACTATATGGACCACGACATCTACTGATCGTCCTCCCTCCCGAGAATGCTGTTAACTCAACCTGAGATATCTCAGACCCTGACACCAGGAAGGCAATATAAGTCCAGGATACTTGATCTCTTCTACAGATCCTCTTATCTGTCCCCCAACTAAATATTGACCCATCTGATATCAGTTTTCATTTTCAAATTTCAAACTGAACTCAATCATCTTATGATCATATCACCCAATCCAAAACTACTTATCAACAGGCTGTTCCAAAAAGCCATCCCTTTGGCATTGTACAAACTCTCACTCTTGAGATCTAATACCTTCCTGACTTTCCCAATGCCCTTTCATGTTAAAATAATCTGTAATTATTTTGACATTTTCCTTCTGACATGCTTTTTCTATTTCCAGTTGTAACTCGTAGTTCCCCAGCTGTTGGTTAAGAGGCTGTATATAACTGCTAACAGAGTCCTTTTACCCTTGTAATTTCTTAACTCGACCCATAATGGATTCTAACTCATCTGACCATTTGTCCCATCTTTATAGTGATTTTAACATCATTACTTACCATCAGAGCCACAGCACCCCCTCTACCTACTTGCCAATTTTTCCTGTACACTGTGTACTTGGACATTCGGCTCCCAATCACATTCATTATTAATCCATGTCTCAGTGATGGCCACAATGTCATATCTTTCAGTATGTAATTGTCCAACAACGTCCTCTATTTTATTCCTAATGCTCCATGCATTGAAGTACAGTGTTACAGACTATATATGTGTTTATGTGTGACCTGCTCTAACAAACCTTTCCCAATTTATCTCCCAAACACCTTAACAGTACTCTTAAATCAGTATCTGTTACCGATTCAGCTGTCTTTCTATTGTACAGTAAATTATCCTGACTTTTAACCTGTCTGTCTTTCTAGTCATCTTTGATGCACATTATTTTTGAATTTTTTCTAACTTCTTCTTTCTTGACCCTAACTCCCTGATTTCCTTTCTACATTAATCTCTGCACTCACATTCTGATTCCCACTCCCCTGCCAAAGTAGATTAAACCATTCCCAACTGCTTTAGCGAACCTGCCCGCCAGGATATTGGTCCCCCTCCAGTTCAGGTGCAGAGGCCCGACCTTCCCAAGAAGAGATCCCAATGATCCAGAAATCTGAACCTCTGCCCCCTGCACCAACTCTTAAGCCATACAGTCATGTGCAATAACTTCCTATTCCTAACCTCTCTGGCACAATCAGCAGACCCGAGATTACCACCCTGTTTTTTTAACTTCTTTCCTAACTTCCTGTATTCCTTCTTCAAGACTCCTATCTATGTCATTGGTCTCCATGTGGACCACGACACCTGGCTGTTCACCCTCCCTCTCTAGAATCCTATGAACTACATCAGAGATGTCCCTGACTCTGGCACCTGGGAGGCTACATATTATCCAGGAGCTTCGATCTTGTTTGCAGAATCCTCCATCCACTCGTCTAACCAATGAGTCCCCAATTACTATAGCTCTCTGCTTCTCCACCCTTCCCTTCTGAGCTCAGGATGCAGCCTCTGTGCCAGAGACGTGACCACCTTGACTTGTCCCTGGTAAGTCATCCCACCAACAGTATTCAAAACAGTATACCTATTGTTGATGGGAACAGCCACAGAGGTGCTCTGTAATATCTGACTCCTCCCCTTCCCTCTACTGACAATTACCCAGTTACCTGCCTCCTGAATTTTAGAGGTAACTGTCTCCCTGAAACTTCTGTTCTGTCTACAACTGCCTCTGCCTCCCTCAAGATTCACAGTTCATCCAGCTCCAGTCCTCAATAACTTTGTATGGCCTCTTCAGACAATGATCCTGGTAGACCCCATCAATGGCAGAGGGGGGGGGGAGAATGGGTGTGGAGGAAGACTCCAGTGATCCTCTCTGCTGCTCTCTGATCCATATCTTTGCAGCAATCTTACCAAATTGTGATGCAGGTAGCCAGGACATACTCAATAGAGCTCCTGTAGAAGGTGGACACAATATTGGCCAGTAGCCTTGCTTTCTTTTCATGAAGAGCAGTCACTGTTGTACTTTTCTGACAAGTGAGGAGATGTTATGTGTCCACGATAGGTCTCTAGTTAAGTGAATTCCAAGGAACATGGTGCTTCGACTCTCTACTACAAAGTTGTTGATGTGTAGTAGAGGATGATCATTCCTGATCCTCCTGAAGTCCACAATCATCTTCTTTGTCTTGCCTGTGTTGAGATTCTGATTATTATTCTGGCAACATTTTGTGAGATTTTCCACCTCTCCTCTCTAGTGTGATCCTTCACTGTTACTGATGAGCTGAGCTACTTTTGTGCCATCTGCAAACTTGGTGACACAGTTGGAGCTAGAGCTGGATCTGGCAATGTAATTGTGGGTCAGTAGTGTGAACAGAAGTGGGCTGAGTGCACAGCCCTGAGGTATACCAGGGTGCTTTCATAGTTTGGGGCATAGAATATTAAAGTTTGGAGGTTATGTTGCAACTTTACAAAACACTGGTTAGACTGTACTTGGAGTATTTTGTGTTGTTCTGGTCAATCCTCTACGGAAAGGTAAAAGTGGAGAGGAGATTCACCTGGATGTTGCTTAAAGTACTTTAGTTCTGGGAAGAGAGTGGATGGGTTGAGCTTGTTTCCCCTGGAAAAATTAAGACTGAGGGGTGAACTGATGTAGACGTACACACTCTAGAGGTGTGAAAAATTATAAGAAATAAAAATTGGTAAATCATCAGAATCTTTTTCCCATTTTAACAAAAGAATAATTTAAAGGTGAGTGGATGGAGTTTAGAAAGGGATTAAAGGGAATTTTTTTTTTTACACAGAGATTGGTTTATATCTGGAGGTGGTGGACTTGGATACAGTTACTCTGTCAGAGTCATTTTGATGGGCACTTGATATAGACATAATGAAGTGAAATGGAATCAGTGCAGAGAGCTGTACAAGTTCCATAAGTTACAGTGGGATAAAGAGCCATTTTCTGTGCTGCACATCTCGGGCTCTTAAATCTCTCCATACAACCAGAACCTTAACCACGAACTACTCTGTGACCATCAAATCCCCTTTTTTCTTGCACTATCTACAACTGTGAATATTTATTTAATATCACTTTTTCTATCTTGGCATATTATGATAATTTAAATTTTACTATTGTCATTGGTGTATCTACACACCTGTTTGGCTGCAGAAAGTTTCTTTGCACCTATACACGTGTCTCCGACAATTAACTCATACTAAAATTACAACTCTGATTTTGCAGTACACTATATTTCTGGCAAACCATTGGTTAGCATTGGGAAACAGCTGTATATTCATTTGGCTGCTATAATATTGGCCAAAAATTAGAAAAGATTCATTTGGTAATTAAAAATAAAAGGACGGGGAACGATATTCCAATTTAGAGATCCAAATCTAACATCAGTTCTTCAATAACACCATTGCCAAAAGACGTAACGCTTCAGGGAGACAAAGTGATCCATAGTGAACAGTGCACTGCATCCTAACGTCGTCGCATCAATAGTTGTACTGAATTTCAGATAGCTTGTTTCAACAAGCTAAAACTGGAAAGCATCAACACCCAATCTAGAGGAGCAGATAAGGTCAAAAGCAAATGATTGTCATTCCTTTGCAGAACGCGTCAAATCTCATTAAATTTAGTTAATGAAGTAATTGCAACTTGATAAAAGCAGACAACTACTCTCAGCTTCCAATTTAAGTTGGAACAAAGCACTTAGTTTGTGATGCTTCGGATCTTCTGAAAATGAAATTAATGATATCTGGAAATGAGAGCTAAAATGTTCAAGGCGTGGTAACTTTGTCCTAGTGGGAAGTTTAATCCTTGCCTGGCATATAAAATGAAGGACTGTCAAAATGTTGCAGTTAGCAGACAACTGAAATAAAAGGAAAAAATGAATAAAAACATGCAGTAGGCCATGCATCACCCATGGAAAGAAGAATGGAATTGACATTTTATATCAAAGGTCTTCATCAGATCTAAGAAAGGAGAAAATCTGTTCTTTGGCAGGAAAGCATTGACAAATCAGTTACTGTGGGAGTGAGTTGAATTGAATTAAATAGTTTATTTTCATTTGTGTCGAGATGCTGTGAAAGGTGCTGTTTTGCTTGTGATCTTGGCTCGTTCTGGCTGGAGCAGAGGAGGTTAAAAAGGGAATAAATGAGGTATATACAATTATGAGGGGTATAGAAAAGTTTTCCCCATATCAGAGACAACAAAAACAAGAGAACATGGATTCCGATAAAGTGAAGAGATTTGGGGGTGGGGGGGGGGGGGGGTTAGGGGGAGACCTTTTTGTTTTAGCCAGAGTGTGATGAGTAGCTGGACTGAATAGCTTTAGAAAGTGATAAAAGTGGATTCAATGGCAGCACTTGAGAAATCTCCAGATAAGCACTTGATTAGGTAGAGAAGAGCATAGACCAAGTGATGGGAGGAAATGTGAGTGGGTGGGTGTTCACAGATCATCTTGTATTTGGTGGGACAAATGTCCTGTTTCCATGCAGTATGTCTCCGTGTGCTTTTCACAATGCCCCTGAAAGCTGGTTTTTAATCACCTTTTTACCATTTCACTTATCTGTGAAGACGTCCAACAGAGTATGGGGGCGTGGGGGGGATGTTATTTTCAACCTGATACCCGCAAAGATAGGTAGTATCAGTCACATCAGCTTCAGTGTAAATATTGAACTGAATCCACTTTTCTTGGTTCACTGTGAACGCTCCAATCTGACCTGAACCAAATTTAAACACGAGTCATTGACACGCCACTTAATTGGGATCTCAGTGTGAAAGCACCTATGTGACTCAAAGAAATTAAACATTCAGACTGAGTCCTGGAATGTCTGCCCAACAACTGCTTCAAATGGAAATGGAGCATTTGGGATGATTGAAAGAGCCTCAAAGCCATTCAATGGGAACAAACTGAGGTAGAAAGGCTTGAACCCTTCACCCAACAAATTACTGTACATTTGCCCTGATAGGACTTAGAACATTCATAAATAGAGGAATAGATGGGTGTCCACTGACCGTCGAGCCTGCTCCACCACTTAATATCACAATAGATCTGTTAATTCAGCTTCTTCTACCTGCCATTTCCCCATAACCCTTAATTCCCCTACTCTGCAAAAATCTAGCTTGCTGCATCATAAATATACTGTATTTAATCAGACAGCTTCTACTGATTCCTTGTGCACATGGTTTTGCACAGTAGTGATTCTGGGAAAAGCAGTTCCTCCTCATCTCCATTCTAAATCTACTCTAGTCTCACCCACAAGTGGAAATAATTTTCCTGCCTCTATCTTACAATCCCTTTCATAGTTTTATGTTTTGAAAAGATTCCCATTCATTCTGAATTCCAGTATATATAGTGGCAGCTGACTCAATTTCTCCTCATAGCCTAACACCCTCATCTCAAGAATCAACCGGGTGAACCTCCTCTGCTTTGCTTCCAAGACAGTTTAGTCTATCTCAAGTAAGGTGACCAGAACTACACACAAAATTCAGTGGTGGCCTCTACAGTACCCAGTAGAGTCAGCAGATCCTTCCTGCTCTTAAATTCAATCCCTCTAGCAATGAAGGCTCACATTCTTTTTGCCTTGAGTAGCTGTTACTATTCACACTGGACCACTGATAACCAGTTCTCTGCATCCTTTCGCACTCACTACCAGGCATCCTCTACTCGAGACGTCTGAATGACACATCCACTAATTTTGATCTTGTATTTAAACAAAATTAATCATGCCTAATTATAACCTATTAAGCACCAGTTCAGCACGGACATTGGTGACTTCAGGGGTTTCTACGAGGCTCTAAAGGCTGTGTACGGCCCCTCACCCCAAGTCCAAAGCCCGCTGCGCAGCTCAGACGGCAAAGTCCTCCTCAGCGACAAGATCTCCATCCTCAACCGATGGTCAGAACACTTCCAGTCTCTTTTCAGTGCCAACCGCTCAGTCCAAGATTCCGCCCTGCTCCAGCTCCCTCAACGGCCCCTAAGGCTAGAGCTGGATGAGGTCCTCACCCTGGATGAGACATATAAGGCAATCGAACAACTGAAAAGTGGCAAAGCAGCAGGTATGGATGGAATCCCCCCAGAGGTCTGGAAGGCTGGCGGCAAAACTCTGCATGCCAAACTGCATGAGTTTTTCAAGCTTTGTTGGAACCAAGGAAAACTGCCTCAGGATCTTCGTGATGCCACCATCATCACCCTGTACAAAAACAAAGGCAAGAAATCAGACTGCTCAAACTACAGGGGAATCACGTTGCTCTCCATTGCAGGCAATATCTTCGCTAGGATTCTACTAAATAGAATAATACCTAGTGTCGCCGAGAATATTCTCCCAGAATCACAGTGCAGCTTTCGCGCAAACAGAGGAACTACTGACATGGTCTTTGCCCTCAGACAGCTCCAAGAAAAGTGCAGAGAACAAAACAAAGGACTCTACATCACCTTTGTTGACCTCACCAAAGCCTTCGACACCGTGAGCAGGAAAGGGCTTTGGCAAGTACTAGAGCGCATCGGATGTCCCCCAAAGTTCCTCAACATGATTATCCAACTGCACGAAAACCAACAAGGTCGGGTCAGATACAGCAATGAGCTCTCTGAACCCTTCTCCATTAACAATGGCGTGAAGCAAGGCTGTGTTCTCGCACCAACCCTCTTTTCAATCTTCTTCAGCATGATGCTGAACCAAGCCATGAAAGACCCCAACAACGAAGACTCTGTTTACATCCGGTACCGCACGGATGGAAGTCTCTTCAATCTGAGGCGCCTGCAAGCTCACACCAAGACACAAGAGAAACTTGTCCGTGAACTACTCTTTGCAGACGATGCCGCTTTAGTTGCCCATTCAGAGCCAGCTCTTCAGCGCTTGACGTCCTGCTTTGCGGAAACTGCCAAAATGTTTGGCCTGGAAGTCAGCCTGAAGAAAACTGAGGTCCTCCATCAGCCAGCTCCCCACCATGACTACCAGCCCCCCCACATCTCCATCGGGCACACAAAACTCAAAACGGTCAACCAGTTTACCTATCTCGGCTGCACCATTTCATCAGATGCAAGGATCGACAATGAGATAGACAACAGACTCGCCAAGGCAAATAGCGCCTTTGGAAGACTACACAAAAGAGTCTGGAAAAACAACCAACTGAAAAACCTCACAAAGATAAGCGTATACAGAGCCGTTGTCATACCCACACTCCTGTTCAGCTCCGAATCATGGGTCCTCTACCGGCATCACCTATGGCTCCTAGAACGCTTCCACCAGCGTTGTCTCCGCTCCATCCTCAACATCCATTGGAGTGCTTTCATCCCTAACGTCGAAGTACTCGAGATGGCAGAGGTCGACAGCATCGAGTCCACGCTGCTGAAGATCCAGCTGCGCTGGATGGGTCACGTCTCCAGAAAGGAGGACCATCGCCTTCCCAAGATCGTGTTATATGGCAAGCTCTCCACTGGCCACCGTGACAGAGGTGCACCAAAGAAAAGGTACAAGGACTGCCTAAAGAAATCTCTTGGTGCCTGCCACATTGACCACCTCCAGTGGGCTGATATCGCCTCAATCCATGCATCTTGGCGCCTCACAGTTTGGCGGGCAGCAACCTCCTTTGAAGAAGACCGCAGAGCCCACCTCACCGACAAAAGGCAAAGGAGGAAAAACCCAACACCCAACCCCAACCAACCAATTTTCCCCTGCAGCCGCTGCAACCGTGTCTGCCTGTCCCGCATCGGACTTGTCAGCCACAAACGAGTCTGCAGCTGACGTGGACTTTTACCCCCTCCATAAGTCTTCGTCCGCGAAGCCAAGCCAAAGAGAAGAACAGTACAATATGAGCCCTTCAGCTCCTGTTGTTGCGCCAACCTGTATAAATCTTTATAAATTTATAAAAAACTGTGGGAAAGTTGTATAAAACACATAGCCACACAAATTATAAAGACAGTGGGAAAGTCGAGGATGAAATAGACACATCGAACGATGTCAGGCCTGCCCTCCCAGAATTCTGTGCGGCATGAATGCTCCAGGCAAACAGACCTTTCTGTGCCACTACCGCATTCCCATGGTTCTTTATAAATTGTTTTATACTGTGCTAACATAATGCTTGATTCTGCTATATTTAGGCATGATGAATTTTGTTTGAATACAAGATTATAATACATTGATCAGGAGTTATTAAATATTGAATACAAAATTTATAACTTTTAAAATTTTTGTTTCCTTCATGTTCCTGAACCCTCACAAAAATGTAATCAACGCGTCACTACTTTATCCCTTTCACACTGATCTTATCAACACGCATGCATCTGACAATCTTGGAGACGATATTACCTACCTAGAGCCCCTCTCACACGTGGTCCCAGGAATTAACAGGCAATTGAATGATTAAGGGTCAAGTGTGAAACCAAAATCGTCTGAACCCTGGCATAAATGATGACATACAGATGGAATAGATGGCTTCAACCTCTATTGGAATCCCCAGCATTTCCTGATGCCAGCGTGCAGATTAGCCTAGTGTAAAAGTGAGAAATGACGCATGCTTTTGTGTGAGTGCAGGAACGTGAAAGGAGGAAAAGATTAAAGTGAAGGTATTAACTGTGCCATGGGAAAGTCGCAGCAGGAGAGAAAGAGGAAAACGCAAGCAATAAATAGCAATAGCAGATAATTTATAACCAGCATGGGAAAGTTTTGTAGCGCTATTGTGCACAATTTATAAAGACACTGGGGGAAAAAGCAATGACGGACATGCTGTTAAAAACCGTCCACAATTGGTATTTATTGCTAGTTCTTTCACACAGCCCCTTATAAAGGTTTACATAGGTCAACACAACAACAGGAGATGAAGGGCTCTTACTGTGCTGTATATAAAACTTAATTATGTTATAATTAGGCATGATTAAGCTTGTTCCAATATAAGATCATAATACATTGATCAGGATTTAGGGCAGGTCATGACTTCACTGGTAGAAGTTGGAACAGTCTTAACCCCGGGAATGGCTTGTTGTAAGTATGAAAGCCTGCCATATCCAGGTTATAAGTGGCTAAGCGTGAACAGCAAAAATCCCATTCCTAACCAAGACACTGAACGGCTGACTTACTGGGATGCAAGTGTAAAAAGGGCTTAACCAGTCCATCCCCAGTGTGATTTGATTTTGGCTGTTATTTATAAATGATAGTACGAAAGCAGATTTAGATACTCAACCCTCTGTCTCTCTTCCCGATCATGAACAGTTGTAGAACTTTCACTGACCCCTGTGGCACTGCGCTCACCACTGAATGGCAACTGGAGAACATAGGACATAGAACACTACATCACAGTACAGGCCCTTCAGTCCTCAATGTTGTTCTGACCCATATATTCCTTAAAAAAATATTCTAAACCCTTCCTACCCCGTAACCTTCTATTTTCCTTTTATCTATGTGGCTGTTTAAGAGTCTCTTAAATGCCCCTAATGTTTCAATCTCCACCACCATCCCTGGCAATGCATTCCAGGCATCTTCAATTCAGTGTAAACATAAATAAATAGATGTTACCCCTGATGTCTCTTCTAAACGTGCCTCCTTTCATTTTGTACATATGTCCTCTGGTTTTTTTCTGAGAAAAATGAGCTGGCTTTCCACCCTCTCTATGCCTGTCATAATCTTGTAGATTTCAATTAACTTGTTTATCCCAAATTTCTACCTTTGATTCATTAATTATGTTCCCTTCATGAGTCAACTCAAAGCACAGGAGAGATGCAACTAATATTATCTCTGCAAAATTCTTCAGATCCATTGGCAGGAATAAGGAACAAATATCAGCGTTCTTTCCTCAGCCAATATCCAGCACTCATTTACCTTCAATGGGTGACCACATGCTGAATGCCAAACTCCCAAAACTCTAGCTCTGTACCAGCAAGGGATAACCCAAGGAATACAAGAAAAACTCAGGGGATATTCTCAATGACTCCTTGACAAAAGGTTATACAGATTCTATTTATTGTCATGTAATAACATCTAAATATAATATTACATGAAATTCCTTTTATAGTCTGTCACCCCTTGTGGCCACTGCCAAACACAGGCACCACCAACTTAGGACCAGACCCTCATGGTCTCAGGATTTTAAATAAAACACCGTCGACTCCTTTAACAGGGGTTTAAAACCTGTTGGCAGTAGGACCCTGTAGGGGAGCACTGTGCCTCCACTTTCCACTCTCTCCAGGTCTGCACCAGTGGGCGTGCTGCTGTTACAGCAGCTTCAACCACGCCGCCAGTTTTTTTTTCTACCTCCACCAACTCGTGGAATATCCAGGTGATATAAAACTTCCTGAGGGTATTCATTGTAAAATACAAACCCCCCCACCCCCCCCCCATACCAAAGGCAGAAGCTGACCACCCCACCCCCCCATCCACTCCATCATTCATCTCTTACTCTACTTGCGGCAGAATTTGTAGGACCCACTCAGCCAACTAGGAACTCACAGAACTGAGGTGGACGAATATTATTCTCAATCCTAAGGGTTTGGTTCTGAATTATAAGAAGAGAAAACATTTCTATTCTGTTATGGCAGCTGGATTGTGTAAAATCAATCTACTTCATTGCAATCCTGCATTTAATTTTTCCTTTGGTTTCCTTTCAACTTGCTTAAAGATATTGTGTCGTGGAGTTCTGCATATCAGCATTTACATTGAATCTTCAATTTTGATGCTCTATTTCTGTTTTATTTGCTGAGCATCAAATTTCAACCTGAATTTTAATTAGATATCCCGTCGTGTCTTCATGTAGTGTATCACGTTCATAGTGTATATTCCTCAAAATCTACTTTAAAGAAAGCAAAGATGCTAAAGCTTCTGCCCAACCTACCAAATTGTTTACCTGGAATCATTCCCACATTTACTTGAACTTTGCCCATATCCATTTAAACCTTTCCTACCCATAAACCTGTCCAAAAGTATTGTTATTGTACTTATCTCTACCACTTTCACTGGCAGCTCATTCCATATACAGTGCAATCTTCCCTCTGTGTGAAAACATTGCCCTTCAGATCCCCTTTGAATGTTTTTTCTCTCTCACTTTAATTCTTTGCCCTCTAATTTTAGTTTTCCCTCCCATCTGTGTCCATTCACTTTATCTAAGCCCCTCATGATTTTATACACCCTTTAAGGCTGCACTCAGCCTCCTGTACTCTCCAAAATGCAACAGTTTACATTTGTCCAATTAAATTCCCACTGCAATCCTTTGACTCGTTTTCCCACTTGATCGATTGTTTTTTGCAACCATCTTCACTTTCTATGATACCACCAAAGTCGGTGTCTTCTGCAAAATTACTAACCATACCAAGTACACTCTCATCCAAATCATATCTAAGACAAGGAGTAGGTTTGGAATTAGAAGCATGAGGTTTAGAGGGGATATATGAAGAAATGTCAAGATATATTTTTTGTGTAACTCCTTTTTGCCACCAAAAATCAAGTGAAAGTTCAACTACCCACCTGGCCTTCCAACTAATGTTACTCAATCCTATCTAATTCCCTTCATCCTAGAACATTACCGTGATCTTAATTATATTATTCAGTCCATTCTGCTGGCTGAACTGAGTGTCGTGCTGCCAAGAGCATGTGGAGGTTATAATGGGTGAACATTGACCAGTTAATGAGCAGTAGCTTGCATCATTGTATATGTGATGGTACTTGGTTCCTGTTAAGTGCCTTAGCCTTAATGGCCCTGATGCAGTTATGCACAGAGGACCATAGACACAGAGAATCGGTGTAGTGGAAGGCCATTTTGTTCTTCAAGCTTGTTCCACTTTTCAATACAAATATGGCTGATCAAATGACTTCAGTACCTTATTTCTGGCTTCTCTCCCTACCCCATTGATCCCTTTAGTCAATAGGGCCACATTTAATTCTCTTTACATACATCTAATGGACCAGCCTCAACAACATCCTGTGGTTGGTTGTTCCAGAAGTTCATAGCTCTCTGAATGACCTTTTCCTTAGAACTGTGATCCCTTGTCCTGCACCCTCCCCAACATTGGGAACATTCTTCTTAAATCTAACTTGCCTAGTCCTCTCAGAATTTTAGATGACTCAGTGTGAACCCCTCTAAATCTTCTAAAGTTCAATGAATTTAACCCTTATCCAGTCTTTCTTAATATGAATAGTGGCATTCAATAGAGGCTACTTCCAAGATTTTCATTGATAGATATATTACCTGCGCTGTCTGAGGAACATTCATGCAGGCTCATGAAAAGGCTAATTCACCAAGTCTCTTGGTGGTTCTAGTTACTCACTTAGTCCCCTTTAAGTCATGCCTCACCTGGTTTTCTCTTTGCATTTTCTCATTGTAGTCACCTCTCTTAAGATTGTACCACCTTACTTCCACTGACCCCAAACTCGTCCCCAAACATCAACTCCCCATTCCCACCAACAACTGACTAAGTGAATCGTCATCTAACTAGTGATGTCAGAGCCTGCAGATGCTGGTATCTTGAGCAAAAGAAAAATGAGTGGCTGAAGGAAAAAATGCAGGGCAGATAGTTACAGTGAAAGGAAAATTGAGAGTTGACATTTTGGGTCAGGATGAATGGCCTCTAGCCAAAATATTAACTCTCTCCTTCCACAGATGCTGCCTGACCCTTGAGTCTCTCCAGCAACTCATTTTTGATCCTGAGCTAACAATCATCCATCCAAACTCTTGACCCTACACGCACCATCATCATCTGCATGTGCACACCATCTTGACCATTGATCAGTATTCTAGCATGACCAATTATTGACCAGCTTTTACACCATGATCCTTAGTATTTGACCCTTGACCTCATTCATTACCAAACCTCACCTCCAAACTACTTACGAATTGGTGTCAATGTCCCTTTTGATCTTTGACCATATTCTTACTGACCACAGCTTTTCACATTTCCTTTGCATATGTTGTCATTGGCAAAGTACAGAAAGAAAAGTCCTTTCCCAAATTAAGCCTATTCACTGGTGTATGATGCTTTTAAGCCTCATATATGACTTGATTTCTTTTGGGAGCCCATAAACAAAATGTTAATTTGCACTCCATGAGCCAGCTCCCTTTGGTGTCAAAAGCAGATGAGTGAACTAGATGCAGCAATGTCTGAATCCTGCACAGAATCATCCTAACCTTTGGATAACTTGCCCTGCTATAGACCTACTATGTGTCCATTCCTTTTATCATAAGATATTGGAGCAGAAGTAAGCCTTTCGGCTTGTCGAGATTGCTCCACCATTATAGACAGATTCATTATAATTTTCTGCACCAATTATATCTCACACCTTGAAAGATGCATAAAAATAAACTGGAATTTTCTGATGGATGTTTTAGGTGTGATATAGATGTTGGTGCCTTTTTACATTCCCCCTGGTTATGCATGAAACTAAGTCCCTTTTGGATAGAATTGGGGTTAAGTGTGGATCAAAATTGTGGGGGTGAACTTCCCTCTAGACCCAGAATTGTTTCTTCTGGAGAATTTGGTAACTTCTCCAGAAGTAAATCTAAATTTATTAAAATTGTGTTGTCAAGAGCCAGGAAATGTATAGCAGTAACATGGAAATCCTATTCCCGACTTAAATCGTTGGAACATGGAAGTGCAAAGTTATGTCCCCTTGGGAAAATTACTCTGAATTTCCTAAGCAGCTTCTCTCTGGTTATTCTGATAGCACTCACTAACTTCCCTGACACCTTTGAAAGTCCAGTACACAGCTCATGGCTTTCACAGTGAAGACTGATGCAAAATATTCATTCGGTTTCTCTGCCATATCCTTGTCTCCCATAATAATTTCTCCAGGGTCATTTTCAATCGGTCCTATATCCATCCTTGCTTCTTCTTTACTCTCCATATATTTCGAAAAAGCTTTTAGTATCCTTTTTGATATCAAGATGGGCTCCTTTCAAAGTTAATCTTTTCCTTCCTAATTAATTCTAAGTTGGCTTCTGTAGGCTAAAAGCTTTCCAGTCCACTCTCTTTGACTAATGCTTGCTTCCTTGTAGGCCCTTTAGTTTGGCTTTGACTTTTCTTGTCAGCCACAGTTGTCATTGTTTTCATTCAAATATTTCTTCTTTTGTTGGATATACCTGTCCTCCACTTTCCTTCTTTCCTTCAGCCATTGCTGCTGTGCTGCCATCCCTGCAAGTGCACCTTTCCAACGAACTTTTGACAGTTCCTCTCTTCTACTCTGCAAACCTTTATTCGACTAGAATCCTGGCACCTCTGATTTTAGTTTCTCCCTCTTAAACTGCAGGGTGATTTCGATCATAGTATGATCACTGCCTCCTAAGTGTTCCCTTAATTTCAGATCCTTTATTAACTCAGGTTCATTACACAACACCAGATTTGCCATTTTCCTTGTTGGCTCAGTCACAAGGCTGTTCTAAAAAAAAAACCCATCTCCTAGTGTAAGGTAAAACATCATGAGATGGGAATGTGTAAGGAGTTACCCTGTGCAGGGCTGTAACAAGATGTGAATGCATCCTTGTACTTACAAGATAAGAGAGACATTGATGGATTGAGAGGCAGGAAGCTAGCAGGGAAAGGATAGCAACAGTTTTAGTCATTGGACAAGTAATGATATGATGATGTTCTAAGCACGTATCCAAGGGTATAAAAAAATCACCATTTTGCTGATAACGGCAGAATGCATTCTCCGACTAACATTGTTAGTCGCAAGTGTTACAATCCGGTAATAAAGAACAAAGAACCCTGATTTTGACTCAGTCTGGTGTTTGTCTCACTCATTCATGAACAAAGCAGACCTAACACTAGACATTCTACAAATTGAAATCCAGTCACAACTTGGTTTTCCCAATATCCTTGCATGTTAGCATACCACGTGACTTCCATAACATTACCCTTCTGACATGCTTTTTCTATTTGCTGTTGTAATTTGTGGTCCACATCCTGGCAACTGTTTGGAGATCCATGTACAACTGCCAGCAATATATTTTTAACCTTGTAATTTCTTAACTCAACCCACAATGATTCTATATCTCTGGATCCTTTGTCACCTCTTTCTAATGATTTAATGTTATTCCTTAACAAAAGAGCCACACCACTACCCCCTCTATTTTTCTGCCTATCCTTTCAATACACTATGTATCCTTGGACATTCAGCTCCCAATGAAATCCATTTTTTAGTCATGACTCTGCCATACTTGGTGATCTGTAGCTGTAATACAAGGTCATCCACTTTATTTTTTACGCTGCGTGCATTTAAATAAAAAAAAAACTTTTATCCCTGCATTTGTCACTTTTTTTCACTTGGTTCCCTTGTTCCATTGCAACTCCTCAATTTTGCCCTGTTTGCCTGTCCTTCCAGGCATACTCCCTACCAGCTGCCCCAACCACTTCTTCCTCTCCCTCTTCACTTTGGTTCCCAACTTCCTACCAATCTAGTTTAAATCCTCCCCTTCCCCCACCCCCAACAGCATTATCAAACCTCTCTTCCAGGATGTTGGATCCCCTCTAATTCTGATGCAACCTGTCCCACTTGTTCAGGTCAGCCATTCCCCAGAAAAAATTCCAGTGATACAAGAACTTGAAACCTTTCCCCCTGATCCATCTCATCAACCACTCATTTGTCTGCAGCATCTTCCTGTTCTGACCTTCCCTTGCTGGTGGCGCAGGGAGTAATCCAGGTACAACCACCTTGGAGGTCTTGCTTTCAAGCTCTTTCCTAACACCTTAAACTTATTTTGCAGGACTCTACCCTGTTCCTGCCTATGTTATTGGTATGAATATGTACCACAACTCTGGCTGCTCACCATTCCCCTTAAGAATATTCTGCAACTGCTCAGAGATGTCCTGAACCTGAGCACCTTGGAGGCAACACACTAAACAATGAAAAGTCCACTAAAGATTATTGTAACAACAGGAAAGAAACTGGCTTTGATTCTGGAGGTTTGTTTTTTCATGTTCTGTCTAACAGGATATGGTAGGAGGGATCATAATCAGGGTGGTATGGGCCTTTAATACATTGGCCACTTTCGTGAAACAGCGAGAGGTGAAGTTACAGTAAAGTCAGTGGAGGGGAGGTTGGTTTGTACGATGGTTTGAGCTCGGCTCACAACTCTCAGCAGTTTATTGTGGTTTAAGGCAGAGCATCTCCTGTACAAAGCTCTGATGCATCTGAACAGGATACTCTCCATAAAAATTAGTTTGATACATTAGGAACATGCCAAATTACCTTGGCCTTCTGAGGAATTGGAATCATTAGAGGGATTTCTTGACTGTAGTTTCAATGTTGATGGACTAGACAGGTTAGTGATATTCAGTCCTCGGAACTTGGACTGAATATCCGAGGAACTGTCCTGTTTAGTTTCAAATGGATCATCCCATTTTTGTGAATCACAGTAGAATTCCTAAAGAGGGGTGATCTCAACAATTCTAAGAGCATGACACAGTCTGAGGGATTCTATTACTTCATTTCCTCTCTCCTCCCAAATTTATTTTACGAAATTTTGTTTTTAATAATGGATTTATTTTGTCCATTATTTTGCAAAAAAAAAATAATTTTGGCTCTGATGTGGTAGTATTTGGAATTCAGAATTATGTTGATCTCATACAATGGAGGAAAATACTTCCTGAAATATATAACAGCATTCTCCATAAAAATGCACAGATCACCCTAGAATGCTGGTCTCTTCTTTCTTTGGCTTGGCTTCGCGGACGAACATTTATGGAGGGGTATGTCCACGTCTGCTGCAGGCTCGTTGGTGACTGACAAGTCCGATGCGGGACAGGCTGGCACGGTTGCAAGGGAAAATTGGTTGGTTGGGGTTGGGTTTTTCCTCCTTTGTCTTTTGTCAGTGAGGTGGGCTCTGCGATCTTCTTCAAAGGAGGTTGCTGCCCGAACTGTGAAGCACCAAGATGCACAGTTCGAGGCGATATCAGCCCACTGACAGTGGTCAATGTGGCAGGCACCAAGAGATTTCTTTAAGCAGTCCTTGTACCTCTTCTTTGGTGCACCTCTATCTCGGTGGCCAGTGGAGAGCTCTTGGGAAGGCGATGGTCCTCCATTCTGGAGATGTGACCCACCCAGCGCAGTTGGGTCTTCAGCAGCATGGATTCAATGCTTGCGGACTCTGCCAGCTCGAGTACTTCGATGTGTCAATGTTGTTGGACTAGACAGGTTAGTGATATTCAGTCCTAGGAACTTGGACTGAATATCCGAGGAACTGTCCTGTTTAGTTTCAAATGGATCATCCATTTTTGTGAATCACAGTAGAATTAAATTCTTACTTTAGTTCTGTTTTTACAAGAGAGGATACAAATAACCTCCCAAGGATGTTGGGAAACATAGAGACTAATGCAAGGGAGGAACTGAAAGAAATCAGTATCTCTAAGGACATGGTCTTGGGGAAATTGATGGGATTGAAGGCCCAAGGGCCTGATAATCTATATCCTAGGGTACTTAAGGAAGTGGCCATTCAAATAGCAGATGCTTTAAGAATTATTTTCCATGAACTCAATAGACTCAGGATCAGTACCCATGGATTGGAGGGTAGCTAATGTAACCCCACTATTTAAAAAGGGGGGTAGAGAAAAAGCGGGGAATTATAGGCCGGTGAGCCTTACATCAGTAGTGGGCAAAATGATGGAATCCATTATTAAGGATGTAATAGTGGAGCATATGACTAGAAGAAGGGATTGGACGGAGTCAACATGGATTTACAAAAGGTAAATCATGCTTGACAAATCTATTGGAATTCTTTGAGATGGTGACAGGTAAAATAGATGGAGGAGAGCCAGTGGATGTGGTGTACCTGGACTTCCAAAAGGCCTTCGATAAGGTCCCGCATAAACGACTGGCTTCCAAAATCAAGGCTCATGGGATTGGGGGAAAAGTATTGATGTGGATTGAGAACTGGCTGGCAGGAAGAAGACAGAAAGTTGGGATAAATGGCTCATTTTTTGAGTGGCAGGCGGTGACCAGTGGGGTGCCACAGGGATCTGTACTGGGACCCCAGCTGTTCACAATTTACATTAATGATCTGGATGAGGGGATTGGATGTAATATCTCCAAATTTGCAGATGACACTAAGCTAGGAGGGGTTGTGTGCATGGAAGAGGGAGTCAGGAAGCTCCAGTGTGATTTGGATAAATTGAGGGACTGGGCAGATAAATGGCAAATGCACTACAATGTGGATAAATGTGAGGTTATCCACTTTGGTAATACAAACCGGAGGGCAGATTACTATTTGAATGGCAATAGATTAAGAGATGGGGAAGTGCAGAGAGGCCTCGGGGTACTTGTACACCAGTCTCTGAAGGCGAGCATGCAGGTACAGCAGGCGGTTAAAAAGGCAAATGGTATGTTGGCCTTCATATCAAGAGGGTTTGAGTATAGGAACAAGGATACCTTACTGCAGCTGTACAGGGCCTTGGTGAGACCCCACCTGGAGTATTGTGTGCAGTTTTGGTCACCTTATCTAAGGAAGGATGATCTTGCAATGGAGGGAGTGCAGAGGCGATTCACCAGATACCTGGAATGGCAGGAATGACTTATGAGAAAAGATTGCGCAAATTGGGATTGTACTCCCTGGAGTTTAGAAGATTGAGAGGGGATCTCATAGAGACATATAAAATTCTGGCAGGACTGGACAGAGTGGATGCAGATGGGATGTTTCCAATGATGGGAAAATCCAGAACCCGGGGCCATGGTTTGAGGATAATAAGCAAACCATTTAGGACCGAGTTGAGGAGGAATTTCTTTACCCAGAGGGTGGTGAATCTGTGGAATTCATTGCCACAGAGGGCAGTGGAGGCAGGTTCATTAAATATATTTAAGAGGGAATTAGATATATTTCTTCAGTATAAGGGTATTAAAGGTTACGGAGAATAGGCGGGGACGGGGTACTGAACTTTAAGATCAGCCATGATCTCGTTGAATGGCGGAGCAGGCTCGAAGGGTCGAATGACCTACTCCTGCTCCTATCTTCTATGTTTCTATGTTTAATTCCTCAAGAGGGGTGATCTTAACAATTCTAAGAGCATCACACAGTCTGAGGGATTCTATTACTTCATTTATTCTCTCCTCCCAAATTTATTTTACTAAATTTTGTTTTTAATAATGGATTTTTTTGTCCATTATTTTGCAAAAAAAAAAATAATTTTGGCACTGATGTGGTAGTATTTGCAATTCTGAATTATGTTGACCTCATACAATGGAGGAAAATACTTCCTGAAATATATAACAGCATTCTCCATAAAAATGCACAGGTCACCCTGAAATACTGGTAATTGGACAATAAATAGTCAGCTGGGAGCAGAGGATATAAAAATAGTAGGAGTCACTCCAGATTTAAACATCCTTCACCATTCCAGAATACTAATCCTTTTCTCGATATCGTTTTCCCACACTTTCGTGGTGTGCAGGTATGTAACAGTGGCGGTTGGGTGGGAGAAGGAACTCATTACAAGGGGAGAAGTCTAATCTTTTCAGCTGGGAATGGACGTGCATCCACTCTCACAAAGGAATGTTTTCATTCTATTTTGGAGGCCTCTGGAATGAAAAAGGAATTAAATGGCTATTTGTTTTTCTTTGCCTTTCAATAAGTCAACAGCGCTTTAGCTGCTCAGACTTGGTTTTGATTTCTACTGGTGTCTAGTTGCTATCACTGGACTCTGTTAACTATTCATACTAGCCTCCAGCATGTCGCACAGTCACCACAGAAACCAGTGGCTGCGAAATTGAGAATTGCTGAGCAAGAAATGGAAGCATTCTGATTTTGCAGCCTCGTGTCTGCAAGGGAGCACTTTGTCTTCCTCTTGCAAGCTCTGCTTGACTATTATCAGCACTCAACAGCTTCCTCTGTAATCTACCAAAGCCAGGAACCAGGTCATGTTTCAGAGCCTTGCATATTTTGTTTTTTTGCAGCTCTCTCAACTCCTCCAGAGGTATGCGAGCATCCGACTAACAGTGGTACTTTACTGGAAGTGAGATTGAACTCTGCTGGCCTGATGTGTTGCAGAGAAGTTTGGTTATTAAAAAAAAAACCAGAAAGTTCCTCTGAAATGGTAACTCTCAGAAAAATTTAAAGTTGCTCACCCTCTCTACCTCACATCTCTCAATGTTCACTGGAACATACACCTCCAGTTTTTCTTTGTAAAGTCCATAATCGGCTTCTTGGATTTGGTGATCATCAGGGGACATGGTGGGGTTGCAGGATATTGCCACCCTAGTAGCATGAACATCATTCTAATATAAAATAGAGGACTGTTTGAGGCAGCACAGTGGTGAAGCTGCCTTACAGTGACAGAGACCTAGGTTCAAACCTAACCTGGGCTGGTGTTTGTATGGAGTTTATATTCTCCCCCAAACAGGCCTTACGAGTGAGGCAACATTTCACTTGTGACTCTGCAGGTGTCATCTACTGCATCCAGTGCTCCTTCATTTCGCACCTCGGTTCTGTCTGCTGCAAGAGCATGGATCTCCCAGTAGCCACCCATTTCAAGTCGCCGTCCCATTGCCTTACCGATATGTCTCTGCCAAACTGAGACCAGCTGCAAATTGGAGGAATAACACCTCATTTTCTATCTGCGCAACCTCCAACCAGATGGTATTAATATCGACTTCTCTGATTTCTGTTAAACCCCCTTCCCTCTCCAATCTTTCCCCATGTCTCCTGCCCTCTAGCGCTCTCTCTCCCCCTCCCCCTTTTTCCTATATTTCCTTTTGCAGACTCAAAATCAATTCCCACTTTTCCTCTTATCATATCCAATTAACAATTTTTTTTGTCTGCTGGCCTGTACTCATCCTCTTCCCATTCTTCCCTTTTACTTCAGCCTTCCATACAGATGCCTGTCTCACTTTTTTTATACTCATTGTACTGACAATAACCACAACAGCAGTGCGAGTATAAGACAGCTTTAATAAACTAATATGTACACTAAATGGTCTTGTCTCTCCGCAAGATAAACCTGGAAGACTCGACTGTAGCCCTGGACTGCTTTATATACAAGGTCACCGGTATGACCCCTGGTGACCTAGTGGTGTAATTACATATCACCACACTTATACCTTGAGGAAGGGCTCAGGCCTGAAACGTCAGTCATATAGCTTTACCTCCTAAGGATGGTGCGAGACTGGCTGATCTCCTCCAGCATCTGTGTTTTTACTACAGTTACAGCATCTGCAGACTTCTGTGTTTCACACTCAGCATGCTTTTCCACAGATGCTGCTCAACCTGTCCCAGTATTTTCTGGCTCTGTTTATGCCTCTGTTTTTATTTTGTATTTTTACAATCTGCAGTGTTTTATTTGCTGTGCTGATGTGCCTACATCACGCTAAGCTACTTCAGTTGCTCTGTCTTTTGTTTCTCTTTGCAGTGTATTTCACCGAAAGGCCGAGGTTTCATGCTGGGAGCTTATGACTGTCCTTGTCGATCTGGATTCTATCGTCCCAGCGGTGTCTCACAGAAAAGCTTTGATGGTAAGTGTTTCCTGACTGGGAAGAAATTGGCCTGGTTAATAATGCATGATTTTCTTTCTCTTTCTTGCCAGCAGAATGTATTTAATTCCCAAGGACCTTTGGGCCTGGGTTTATGCAATCATTAAAAGCGATATTCCTTGCATCATGTTATCTGTAATTCATCTTAAGGTCAGGTAATGTCTTCAAGATCTTTGATTTACATAACCAACTGAAATAAATTTCCTGAATCAAGTGAGCATGAATTTAAGGACTATAAGAGTTTAGAAAGTGAATTATAATCAGGTTATCTGCATATTTTTAGATAAATAGTATTCTATCCCTTATCAAAGTTAATAAAACCTTATTTTACAAATAAATTCAAAATTAAAGGATGGATAAGAACATTGCATGTTGAGAGATGTCTGACTGTATTATGTTCCTGCCCATAAAGTTATTATCAGACAAACCAAATGAAATTATTTTGACAAATTATGATAATAAAACTATTTCAGTCAAAATGAGATTTAAAAATCATTAAAGATGATTTACAAAATGTTTATATTGTGGAATATGGATTAGCAGTTCAGATCGCATCTTTCTTTCTTATAATTTCTTAAATTTTACAGTACAGCTCTCATTCTGATTTCATTTATGAATTCAGAATGTGATTTATTACCTTTCAGATTTTTGCAAGTCAAAGCTTTTTGGGAAATATATATGGGAGCAAATGTGGACCATATAAGAACTTGCAATATGTGTTGAAGAATCAAAGACCATGGAACAGAAGTCCACAAGTCAGGCCCTTTGACCCACAGTGTTGTGCAAACATAATAACCTACTCTACCAACCGCCTAGAATTTTCCTTCCGTACAACCCTCCATTTTTTTCTCTTCCATATACATATTTGATAGTCACTTAATAGATCCTATTGTACCTACCTCCACCACCATTGCTAGCTGCGTATTCCATGCACCTATCACTTTCTGTGTGATAAACGTACCTCTTACATTCCTCCTGTACTTACTCCCAACCGTCTTAAAACTATGTACCTTAGGGTTAGCCATTTCAACCCTGGGAAAAAGACTCTGGCTATCCACATGATCAATTTGGAATATCTCTGTCAGGTAACCCCTGTTGCCCAAAGAAGAAAACACCGTTCACTCAAACTATATGCTCTCTAATCTAGACAGTATCCTAGTAAATCTTCTTTGTATCCTATCTATAGCATCCAAAACTTTCCTGTAATGAGATGGCCAGAAATGAAGACAATACCCCAAGTGGGGTTCCAAGGTTTTATGTAGCTGTACCATTACCTCACAGCTCTTGAACTCAATCCCACAGTTAATGAAGGCCAACACACCTTCTTAACAGCAGCATCATCCTTATCAGCATCCAGGGATGTGGATGCCAGTATCACTGGTATTGATGCCAATATTCTGGATGCAGAAATTAATGCTTCAGATGGGAACTGAAAAAAAAAGCTGGCAGTGCGAAAGTCATGAAGAGATGAGATAAAAACCAGAGGACATGGGATAAGGGTGAAGGGGAAATGCTTAGCGGGAACATAAAGGGTAACTTCTCACAGAGAGTGGTGGGAGTATGGAATGAGCTGCCAGCTGAAGTATTAAAAGCAGACTCAACTTTAGCATTTAGGAAGAATTTGGACAGATACATGGATGGGAGAGGTGTGGAAGGCTATGGACTGGGTGTAAGTCAGTGGGACGAGGCATAAAAAATATTTTGGCACAGTCTAGGAGGGCTAAAGGGGCCTTTTTCTATGCTGTAGTGTTCTGTGGTTCTAAGAGATTAGGTAGAGCATAAATTCCTCTGCTATATCCTTAGGCTATATCCTCTGGGATCATTGCACTAATGGTAGCGGGATCTGGAACCACTGGGGTGATCATGGGATCCAGGAGAATGTTACATATTTTTGAAGACTGAGAGGGAAACCCAAGAAAATAATAAATAAAACGTGACTTGTATGTTTTGGCTTGAAAGGTGTCGTGGCATCACTAAACCAATTACTTTTATTCAAACTGGTCAAAGAAATGTAAAGAGGAAATGCAAGCTATTTATAAAATAAATAATATTTAAAAAATTATACATAATCATTTTTTAAAAATAAATATTTATTAAAGTCACAGTCCCTGACGTATTACATGAGTTTGAAATAAAAACAACCAAATACAAGATGGATTTGTTCTGTTATCACCCTATTGATTGAACCTTGGATTGTTTTGATTTACACTAACTAAGTATAAAGTGTAGGTTGACTTGCCTGGATAGCACACAAAACAAAGTTTTTCACTGTTTCTCAGCATACTGAAAATAAACAATTCAATGATAAGTAAAATAATTTCAAAAACTATAAATGTACTGAATATATCATCTTCAAATCATAATATTGAAAACCTGATATGATTTTTTTGCTCACAAAATATTCTATTGGGAAGCCATTCATCTCATTCACTCTGTACCAGCTCTATGTAAGAGCAATTCAACTCTCACTGTATTAGGGCTGAGATAAGGTAAAGAAGAAAAAAATATTTTTTTTCCATATACTTATCCACATCTATTTTGAATGTTCCAGTGGAATCTGCTTCGAATTCAATATAATGGAACATCATGACTAAAACAAATTATATTTTTATATGTTCACAAATGGTTTTCTCCAACAAAACGTTCTACATAAACTAAAGATAACGTTTACAGGAAATGTCCGCTTTACAGAAGAACATCTTGTGAGACAGACCTTTACACAGGCAAACTGCACACAAACAGCGACAGAGATGAGAATTGAACTTGGGTGACTGGAGGTATGAGACAGGAGCTCCACTACCTGTACCACACTGCTTTCTAAAACTATACAAAAATAATGTGTATGAACCACTGCAATAAGTGAGGCACAGAAATATGGAACCAGCTTGTAAAAATAGGATTCCTAACTTTACTACATAATCCTACGTTACTTTCTAGAAAAGAGAGAGGGAGCGGTGTGTGTTTTATCGTTAATACTGGGTGGTGCAAGAACATTGGGCTCATGTCGACCTTCTGCTCTACTGCCTTAGAGTAAATGTCGATTAAATGCAAACCCTTCTATCCACCCCAAGAGTTTTCATCAGTGATTCTCACTGGAGTTCATATCCCTCTGGATGCAAATTACAAAAAGGCATTAATGGAGCTGCATGATGTGGTCAGTAAACGAGACAGCCCAGCCTGACTCACTACAAATCCTAGTCAACTTTAACCTGGGCTGGGTCAAGAAAACCCTGCCCAACTACCACAAGCATGTAAAATGCTGTACCAGAGGTCCCAGCACATTTGATCACTGCTATATCAAGATAAGAAAGGCCTACCGTTCTTTACCAAGACTGCATTTTGGGCAAGTTGGATCATCTGATGGAGCTCCTTCTGCCCCCATACAGACAGAAAATAAAAAAAGAGAAGCTTCAGGGATTAGGACAGCTAGAAGGTGGTCACAGGAGGTTGAAGAACAGTTACACAATTTCCTCAAATCAGCAGGTTGGGCACTGTTCAAGGACTCAGCTGAGAATCTGAATGATTACCCCAGGGCAGTCACAGACATTAACCAAACAGCTGTGGATGAGTGTGTCCCCAACAAATCATACATGCTTTTCCCCAACCACAAGCCCCGGATGAACAATGAAATCTGGAACCTGCTGAGAGCCAGATCACAGACATTTAAGTCTGGAGATCCAGATCAATGCATTAAGTATGACCTGCATAAAGCTATCTCCTGGATGAAGTAGAGATTCCAGATGAAAATGGAAAAAACAAGGAACACTCAACAGCTGTGGAAAGCCATGGCAAAGCTTTGCTCCCAGAAGAACACAACGCCTTCTACGCCTGATTTGACAACAGTAACAGTGAAGAACCACCTCCTCGCACCCCCATGTCCCCTGATGGTTCCATCCTGTCCATATCTGAGGATGACGTGCATGCTGCCTTCAGGAGAGTGAATCTGAGGAAAGAACTCACATAGAACAATATAGCAAAAGGTCATGATGTCCAAAAAAACTAAAATTACTGCTTGGACTTGATAGATATATTTCCACTCCTTCACATTCATGTGTCTAACTAGAGCCATCTTAAATACATCTATCATAAATGCTTCCATCACTACTCCAGGTAGCCAATTCCAGGCACCTACCACTCTGTAAAAAGAAATGTCCTGCACATCACCCTTAACCTCCCCCACCACTCCCACTATCGTAAACGTTTGTCTTCTGTAATGTGACTGATCAGGTCTTTTTCAATTCAGACACTTAATTCCCAGATTAGGAGTAGGAGAATCTGGAGAGAATAAATCAGAATTAATGTAGGGTTAGTGTAGGTAATCAGAGGGTGTTCGGCATCTGTAATGAGTTGCTGGGGAAGTTGTAGAATGAGGCATGATTTTGATGTTCAAAAGACAATTGGATAGATATCTGGATTTGAAGGGTTTAGAAGGACCTAGATAAATGCAAGCAAGTGGGATTCGCCCACAATGCCAACTTGGTCAGCATGGGCAAATTGGGTTGAAGGGCCTGTTCCATGCTGCAAAATTCTATTACCTTGATGGACACAATGGGCTGAAAGGCCTGTGTACTGTCTGGTAATGAAATAAACACAAATTTTAATGCTTGAGTGGAATTGAATTTTTTTTCATGCGTACTGAAATGCAGTGAAAAACTTCAAAATAATTTACTAAACTCTCATACTTACACAGTAAAGAGATCATATAAAATTAATGCTAAAATGCATTTTCATAAATTTTCTTGCTAAAACTGTCCATCACCACATGCCTTTGAACTCCTTTAATAACAACTGGTGACCCACATCCCATTATTTCAGAACTGCACAATAACTTGAGATCAAACAGGAGCAAGGATATTATGCACTTAAGCCAGGCTTGAATTTTGATGTAAAATGCCTTTCTTACAACTAATTGCCACTGAAATCACATAACCCTCACCCTAACTCTTATGCATGTCAAAATAATGTCCAAAGCCTCATGATAGAAAGAAAATAATGGAAGAGTAATGTAAAATTCTGCAAAATCTGTATTCAGAGGCAATCTGTATGTAGCCCAAATGCGGAAACTGATAAAAGAGTGTCTAGAGGTTGAGCAGAAGCAGTAAATGTACCTGTGGATGTCCAAGCAGAAACCCCGTGTGACAAGTTTCACTCTCTCAAGCTTTATAGCCCCCAAAGAGCTTTGGTACAGCTGAAATTTACATTCTGACAAAGAAGAACACTGAGCAGAAATAAAGACTGAAGGAACTTGATATTTATCACATATTTTAAAAAAATAACAAACAGGGATGCGAGATCCTGTCAGTTGTTATGAAGGTAAGACATCCAAACACCTAAAATTTGTGACACACCCTTCTGTAATATATGGTCCACAAAAAAAAGGACCAGGAGATATGTTCATTGTTACTCCTAAATTACTTCATGACTTCCAACTGGAAGAGTGGGTTTTTCAATTTTAATATCAAAGGATGATGACCCTGAGGACTATGCTTAAGATGGCAAGCTGCATGGATCTAGTCTCTGAAATGTCTTGGTGGCTCTTGATGGCTTCAAAATCATTTTTTATTTATTGTTGCATGTGCCCAGGTACACCGAAAAGGTTTGTTATCTGGCAAGTCCATCCATACATGTCCAGCAGAATAAAACGTAGTACAGAGTGTATAATTTTTTACGGTAATGTTTTTTAGACTGCAATTTCTGGAAAATCGCAGGAGAAATTAACATAATTACTGCCTGTATGATCGTTCACACTGGGTACTTTTTTAGACAGAAGTATCTGAGTGCACCAGTCCTGGTGGTTAGACGTGCAGTAGAGTGAAAGACCAACAATAAAATTTTCTGGTATGATTTACACTGCAGGTTTCCTCCAAAATGTTTAGGAGTCCTGCAGGATAAATCATGGTGCAGGAATTCTTGCACATTCCTTTTTTATACTGTCCGTGTAGCAGCAAAATTCCTTGATTGTGCCATTACATGCCTGCAGTCTAAAAGCTATAGGTGAGAGATCAGTTTGAATGAGGTAGGAGCAACATTAGTTGACTAATTTATTCAGAAGCCTGATGGTAATGGGGAAGAAACTTGGATTTGATGGCAAGCAGCAATACTCTCTTCTTCCCAATGTGAGAAGTATGGCCAGAGTACAACGAGTCCTTTGGTATCTCTTTAATAATTTCCAACTCCATCCTGTTGGAACTATCTTCCTTCATCTGACCCTCATTTTTTTCCTCTTGCCTCTCAATCTCTTTGTTTGATACCTGCCAATCACTTGGCCCTATCTATCCCCTTCCACTCTGCCCTCACTGTACAGGCTGTCTCCCTTTGCACTCTCATTTTGATACAAGGTTCTGACCTAAAACACTGACCATACTTTTGCCCCACTAATGCTGCTTGACCTGTTGAGTTTCAAATTCAAATCTTGTGTGTGTCTTGAGCCCTTTAATACATTGGCTGCCTTTCTGAGGCATCAAGAGATGTAGATGGAGTCAATGGAAGGGAGGGAATTTTGTGTGATGATCTGAGCACCATTCACAACTTTGCTTTATACTATGACAAGCTTTCCTAAACATCGGATAGTCAACATAAATGCTAATATACTATTCAAATAGATTTATTCTTACAAAAATAAAAAAATAAATATTTATTTGTATTAAATAACTCTAAAATATAACAAATAAAGGCAGTTAAAGCTCAGACTTAGGTCTTACATGTGTATATGCGGAAATCCAAGACATCTTTCATAACGGTCGACTAATAGCTAGAGGTGAACAAAATATGCCCTTTACATACAGGGACAACATTCCAGGGTATGTGACTGCACATTGAAAAAAATGTGGTTGGACATGGGAGTGATATTGATGGGATGTGGATAATGATGGGACTGACATTGGAGGATGGGTAGGGGGTTATTGGGATGGGGTTAGCATTGATGGAGAGAATTTGGGATGCGATTGACATCATGGGATGGGTGAGATAGGGGTGCTGATGGTGGATTGGGACAGCTTTGTTTAATAGGAGGGATTGTTTAATTGAGGATGTTACCAGCTTTATTGGAAGAGTAAAAGAGTGTTATTTAAGATTTAAGATAGGTATGGAAAAAGATAGGACTTGTCCACATATTTAAGTTCAAAATTGAGACAAAGCTAATTTTGATAACATTGGACAGGAACTTGCAAAGATTGATTGGGAGTGTATGTTTGCGGGGAAAAGAATGTCTGGCTAGTGAGAGGCTTTTATGTTTTAAGCTCTTTCAAATCTAATATCATGTATCAAGATGCAGTGATAGAGATTGTTTTGTGAGCAGATGAGTTTAAGCATCTCATAACTTGTTATGAGAGTTTGTCATCATATGCTCACAGTGTACAATGTTCAGATGAACTGAAATTCTTACAGCTAAATATTGTACAAATAAAACAGAATATAAGTGCAGAGGTACAGAGAGCGATCAGTTGGTATGGAGCACTGGTAGCATAGGCTTTCTCTTTTGAGGTTCACTCGAGTCTGAGAACTGCAGAAAAGAAATTGTCTTTGAATCTGATCATGTGTGATCTTATACTCGTGAATCTTTTCCATCATAACTTATACCAGTGAGCAGGGCTCGGGGGTGAAAATTAATGTGTTAATCATAAAAAAGATTATCTAACACTGGAACCTCCATTAGGTATAGGCCACAGCTAGACTCCACGAGGAAGAACTCTGCAAAACTGTCTGAAGTAGCTATTAACATTGTTGCACAATATTCAGCTCCAAATATAATGTGTTTTTGACACAAAGTGACAGAATATTAGTACAGGACCATTGTGTTAACAAACTCCACAGTGTGTGTATGTGTGTGTTATATATATATATATATATATATATATATATATATATATGCCGTGGCCAAGCGAGCTGGGACGTGGCAGCGAGGTCCTTGGGTCGTAGGTTTTATATCCAAGAACACGGCGCGGGCTACACACTCTACTGGTCTGGAAAGCCTTCGGATGAACGACGCCTATCTGGTGTAGGCTTCATGGTCAAGAGCTTCATTACCTCCAAACTCGAAAACCTTCCGACAGGCCGCTCGGACCGAATCATGTCCATGCGACTCCCCCTTCAAAACAAGCGTTGCATCACCCTCATCAGTGTCTATGCTCCAACCCTCCAGGCGGAACCAGCAGAAAAGGACAAGTTCTACACCGACCTGCGCAACCTCATCCAACGCACCCCTACAGCCGACAAGGTTGTCATCCTTGGCGACTTCAACGCTCGCGTCGGCAAAGACTCAGAAACCTGGCCTGGAATCCTGGGCAAGCATGGCGTCGGCAAGTGCAACGACAATGGGCGCCTCCTGTTGGAGCTCTGCGCAGAACAGCGGCTTGTCATTACAAACACCCTTTTTCAGTAGAGGGATAGCCTTAAGACTACCTGGATGCATCCCCGATCCAAACACTGGCACCTCCTGGACTACATCCTGGTGCGAGAAAGTGACAAACGAGATGTGCTCCACACCAGGGTCATGCCCAGCGCGGAATGCCACACTGACCACCGGCTGGTTCGCTGCAAGCTCAACCTTCACTTCAAGCCAAAGCCCAGGAACAGTAAAGCCCCCAGAAAGAGGTTCAATGTTGGAAACCTGCAGTCAGACGAAGTGAGAGGAAACTTCCAGGCAAACCTCAAAGCAAAGCTCGACGATGCAACCCGCCTCACGGACCCGTCCCCTGAAACCCTCTGGGATCAGTTGAAGACTACCATACTGCAATCCACTGAAGAGGTACTGGGCTTCTCCTCCAGGAAAAACAAGGACTGGTTTGACGAAAACAGCCAGGAAATCCAGGAGCTGCTGGCAAATAAGCGAGCTGCCCACCAGGCTCACCTTACAAAGCCGTCCTGCCCAGAGAAGAAACAAGCCTTCCGTCGCGCATGCAGCCATCTTCAGCGCAAACTCCGGGAGATCCAAAATGAGTGGTGGACTAGCCTCGCCAAACGAACCCAGCTCAGCGCGGACATTGGCGACTTCAGGGGTTTCTACGAGGCTCTAAAGGCTGTGTACGGCCCCTCACCCCAAGTCCAAAGCCCGCTGCGCAGCTCAGACGGCAAAGTCCTCCTCAGCGAAAAGATCTCCATCCTCAACCGATGGTCAGAACACTTCCAATCTCTTTTCAGTGCCAACCGCTCAGTCCAAGATTCCGCCCTGCTCCAGCTCCCTCAACAGCCCCTAAGGCTAGAGCTGGATGAGGCCCTCACCCAGGATGAGACATATAAGGCAATCGAACAATTGAAAAGTGGCAAAGCAGCAGGTATGGATGGAATCCCCCCAGAGGTCTGGAAGGCTGGCGGCAAAACTCTGCATGCCAAACTGCATGAGTTTTTCAAGCTTTGTTGGGACCAAGGAAAACTACCTCAGGACCTTCGTGATGCCACCATCATCACCCTGTACAAAAACAAAGGTGAGAAATCAGATTGCTCAAACTACAGGGGAATCACGCTGCTCTCCATTGCAGGCAAAATCTTTGCTAGGATTCTACTAAATAGAATAATACCTAGTGTCGCCGAGAATATTCTCCCAGAATCACAGTGCGGATTTCGCGCAAACAGAGGAACTACTGACATGGTCTTTGCCCTCAGACAGCTCCAAGAAAAGTGCAGAGAACAAAACAAAGGACTCTACATCACCTTTGTTGACCTCACCAAAGCCTTCAACACCGTGAGCAGGAAAGGGCTTTGGCAAATACTAGAGCGCATCGGATGTCCCCCAAAGTTCCTCAACATGATTATCCAACTGCACGAAAACCAACAAGGTCGGGTCAGATACAGCAATGAGCTCTCTGAACCCTACTCCATTAACATTGGCGTGAAGCAAGGCTGTGTTCTCGCACCAACCCTCTTTTCAATCTTCTTCAGCATGATGCTGAACCAAGCCATGAAAGACCCCAACAATGAAGACGCTGTTTACATCCGGTACCGCACGGATGGCAGTCTCTTCAATCTGAGGCGCCTGCAAGCTTACACCAAGACACAAGAGAAACTTGTCCGTGAACTACTCTTTGCAGACGATGCCGCTTTAGTTGCCCATTCAGAGCCAGCTCTTCAGCGCTTGACGTCCTGCTTTGCGGAAACTGCCAAGGTGTTTGGCCTGGAAGTCAGCCTGAAGAAAACTGAAGTCCTCAATCAGCCAGCTCCCCACCATGACTACCAGCCCCCCCACATCTCCATCGGGCACACAAAACTCAAAACGGTCAACCAGTTTACCTATCTCGGCTGCACCATATCATCAGATGCAAGGATCGACAATGAGATAGACAACAGACTCGCCAAGGCAAATAGCGCCTTTGGAAGACTACACAAAAGAGTCTGGATAAACAACCAACTGAAAAACCTCACAAAGATAAGGGTATACAGAGCCGTTGTCATACCCACACTCCTGTTCGGCTCCGAATCATGGGTCCTCTACCGGCATCACCTACGGCTCCTAGAACGCTTCCACCAGCGTTGTCTCCGCTCCATCTTCAACATCCTTTGGAGCGCTTTCATCCCTAATGTCGAAGTACTCGAGATGGCAGAGGTCGACAGCATCGAGTCCACGCTGCTGAAGATCCAGCTGCGCTGGGTGGGTCATGTCTCCAGAATGGAGGACCATCGCCTTCCCAAGATCGAGTTATATGGCGAGCTCTCCACTGGCCACCGTGACAGAGGTGCACCAAAGAAAAGGTACAAGGACTGCCTAAAGAAATCTCTTGGTGCCTGCCACATTGACCACCGCCAGTGGGCTGATATCGCCTCAAACCGTGCATCTTGGCGCCTCACAGTTTGGCGGGCAGCAACCTCCTTTGAAGAAGACCGCAGAGCCCACCTCACTGACAAAAGGCAAAGGAGGAAAAACCCAACACCCAACCCCAACCAACCATTTTTCCCCTGCAGCCGCTGCAACCGTGTCTGCCTGTCCCGCATCGGACTTGTCAGCCACAAACGAGCCTGCAGCTGACGTGGACTTTTACCCCCTCCATAAATCTTCGTCCGCGAAGCCAAGCCAAAGAAGATATATATATATATATATATATATATATAAAATGTATGTATGCGTGTGTGTGGTATAAAAAGCATTGCCGAACACAAGAGTGTAAATATAATTGAAGCAGAACATCTGCTGTCCTCTGATGACTGCTTATATTCGGGGTCATGTTCTTTCTCCCAGAACTCACTGGCTGCATGGCTGCACTGACAGAATGGCTTTGACTGGGTCCCTGGGCTCATCAGCTGCCATAGCTGTCACAGTTATGGATGATTGAATGCATTTGACATTGACAAGCATTCAACATCCTCATAACTAAAATTAACATTTGAATTAAAATGACCAAAATAAATTAAATGACAAAAAGCTGTAAGTGTAAACACCAAGTAAATACAAGCGCCTACGTCAAATAAATAAACAATAACAAAGGGAATTAGCAAAATTGATGACACTCTCCTATAAATGCTAATTTTTTCCACTAATTTTTAGTGGTTATAATACTGGGGTTGTTTCAGCTGGCTTTCCAGCTTGGGAACTGGGAAATATTTGGAGGTTGCATTATTGAAGTCCACAGTCTACTGGAATATCCTACAGACCTAGGATACAAACCTGCACTTTAACCTATGCTTGGGACTAGCTCTGATCTGGACCCACTTGTCAACAGTTCCTGGTGCATTCCATGAGGAATATTGCAGAATCATAATCAGGTTGAACGTCATGAACATGTGTTATGTAATTTGTTCTTTTGCTTAACAGTATTGTACAAGCTGCAAAAAATAAGATAAATTACAATTCCGTAAATACTTTTAAAAAATAAATAAATATGAAGTACAAAAAAGAAGAAAAAGTGAGGTAGTGTCCATAGATTTGATTATCCATTCAGAACTCTGATGGCGGAGGGCAAGAAGCTGTTTGTGTAATGTTGAGTATGTGTCTTCAGGCCCCTGTACCTTCTCCCTGATAGGGGCAATGAAGTGCGCCTGTGTTGATTGTCAGTGAGGAGGAAGACTGATGTTACTGATCCCCATTGACTGTGGATTTCTGGTGAGAAAGCCAAGGATCCAGTTACAGAGGGAGGTACAGAGGCCAAGGTTTTGAAGCTTGTTGACCAGTACTGAGGGGCTGGTGGTGTTGAAAGATGAGCTATACTCAATGAAAAGCAGCCTGATGTAGGTGTTGCTGTTGTCCACGTGACCCAGGGCTGAGTAGAGATCCAGTGGCATTGCATCTGCTGTGGAACAATTATGGTGATAAGCATATTGCAGGCCTTTGCTTAGGTCTGAGTTAATTCTGGCCATGAACAACATCTTAAAGCATTTCATTACAGACCTGCTGAGCTTCTCAAGTATTGTGTGTTCAATACAGTAGATGTGAGTGCCTCTGGGCAATAGTCATTGAGGCAGATCACCCTGCGCTTCTTGGATGCTGGTATGACTGATGCCCCTCTGAAGCAGATGAGAACCTTGGACTGCAGCAATAAGAGATCGAAAATGTCCGTGAATACTCCAGCTAGTTGGTTGGCACTGATTTTTAGTACACTGCCTGGTACGCCATCAGGACCTGATGCTTTGTGAGGCTTCACACTCTTGAAAGATATGGCCTCTAAAACAGATATCAGAGGGTCGCCAGATTCTGCAGCGATTCTCACAGGTGTGGTTGGATTCTCCTTTACAAAGCGAGCATAAAAGGTGTTCAGCTCCTTAGGGAGTGTTGCGTCATACCCATTTGTGATGTTACGTTTTCCCTTACAGGATATAATGGCCTGCAAGCCCTGCAATAGCTGCAGTATACCTGATTCTGTTTCCAATTTCCCTCAGGATTGCTTCTTTACTGTTAACATAACCTTCCGTAGGTCGAACCTGGTCTTCCTACAGAGCTCTGAATCACTGGTCTTGAACACCATCAATCTAGCCCTCAGCAGGTTGGGAATTCTTGAGATCATCCATGGCTTTTGGTTAGGGTACATGAAACACAGCTGTGTCATATTCATTCAAATTTGTAGATGAATCCTTGATTATGGTCCAGTCTATTGATTCAATGTCTAATTATCAAATTATCAGGTACCTAGAATATTGGAAATTCTTGAACTGTCTATGGTTTGCTTCCCTGGAGGTTGTTAAAAAGCCCCATACCTATGAGGAAAATGTGACCCCTCAGCTTAGGGTACACCTGTTGCTGGATACTACATGTTTATGACAAGGAGAAACACCCAATATTTGAACTTTCAGAAGTTCCTCAGTTCAGATGAGCACAAATTGTACTAATGCAAAACATGAAAGGGCAAAAAGAACATGTTGAAAAGAGCTCGAGCTCAGACTTGATAAAAGGTTCCAGCCAAAAAGACCTTTGACAATTCTTCTCCTCCAACTGCTCATCCTCCTGTAGATTGTGTGTCGCTCCCAATTCCCAAATGTGCAACCTTATATATCATCAAAGGTAAAAGGTAGGAAAATGAGGTTGAAAGGAAGAATACATCATCTATGATATGATTGGCAGCATAGATTTGATGGCCCAAATGAGGTAATTCTGCTTATATCTCTTATGGTCTTACAGATGTATTTGTTCCCTAACTTTCCAGTGGCATATCCCCCAGAAGCCATCAAGTACAGAGCAAATAGTATATGTAAAATACATCTGTAGTGTGATTTTCAGTCTCTCCAATTTAAAAAAAAACTAATTCTTGTTACTTGCAGATTAGTAAAGTTTTACTGCCCCAGTTCCCCTGAAATCATGCACTTTATTGGGCTCACATTCTCATTGTCCTTGACTAAGATCTGTACCATTTTGTGTCCTCAAATGCAGCCTGTGTTGTTAGTTGAGAATAAAAAAAAATCTTGCTTACTTACAGTTCCCCAATATCAATGAGTTGCTTCTTGCTGCATTAAGTAGATTACCCAAATACCATGTAGAATGAGAAACAATTTCATTTCTTTCCTTAAATTGATGGGAATAAGCATGGCATTGCAGGCATCCCCAAAGTACACCTATGAACAATTAGATTTCTCCAGAACATCTGCTTGTGGTCCTAGAAGGTTTCAGTGGCTGGCTTGCACTTTCTGCAAGCACACTTTGTCCAGGACTCTTGAGAAAGCTCTCTCACCCACGCCCATCCATGCAGCATATGTTGAATAGCAACGCTTTCCAGTAACCTTAGAAGTGTTGCTGGAATTGCTAAATGTTGCTTCAAGAGTTGGCTGCAAAAATTACACCTGTTGGGCTCAAAGCTATTAACTAAGATAAATTGCAATAATGTCAGTTTAAGCATGGCAATTTTATGGGAAAGCCAAATCACACTGTTTTGCAAACTTTGTAATTTAAGTTCTTGCTCTATAAATGACTTTCACAGACAGCTTGAGGGTGATACACCACACTTTTAATACTGTTTGGAGGTAGTAATGAGATTTCCAGCCCAATGTACATATAATTAACTGAAACCCACCATATTAATCTGGGGAAACTACCACTACCTTAATTAGGAAAAGTCACTGTGGCATTCATTATGACTTGTATTTCTTCACTCTTCATGGAAACTGTTTTGTTGTGAGGAATCCCTGACCACTTCCCCATCTCCTGGTCTTCAAATCACTGCTCAATGGATTATTGTCCATCAACACTTTGTGAAATGAAAATAATAAAATTGTAAAGAGCATAAAAAGGAAGAAATGCTCAATATCTGAAAAAGAAAAAAAATGATTGTAGTATTATTGGGGAAAGTCTTTCAGCAACTGACAGAAATAAGAGAGGAGGAAGCGAGGTGAGAACACGGGAGCATACTGCCTACTCTCACATAGAGACAGTTAATAAGTTCATGGGCCATTAATGGATTTCCTGATGTGGAATTGCAATTGCTTTCTAAATATCTTCTGTTCTGGGAAATTTGTTTTTTCACACAAACAAGTACTTTCTATTACATCTGCCTTAGTGAGAGATGCTTTGCATCTCCAATTCCCATAATTACAGTAATTACTACACATATATCGCAAGCTATTTCGGTGGTGAATTTTTTTGATTTGCATTGCAAATTAATTGCATCTGCCAGAGAAGTTTTAATTTTTGAAATGTGAAGTTCTCTTATCAGCCTTGACATCCCACTCTCTTCGGGACACACTTGACTTCAAACATTCTCCTTTTATCGGGAAATTGGAACAGATTTTGTTTTCAGTTTAGTTATCAACAATTTCAAAGAAAATAAGACAAGAAATATGCTGAAGCATTGAGTCTCCTTTAAACATTTATAAAGGAAGGGTTTTTTTTTCATTGGGAAAGCTTATTAAGAGTAAGGACGAAGTCCAGAAAGTCATGAGTCACACTTGGCTGTGTGGATAAAAATTGGCTTGCAGGAAGAAAGCGAAGAGTAGTAGTGGAAGGAAAGTATTCTGCCTGGTGGTCGGTGACTAATGGAGATCTGCAAGGATCTGTTCTGGGACTCCTGCTCTTTGTGATTTTTATAAATTACCTGGATGAAGAGGTGGAAGGATGGGTTAGTAAGTTTGCTGATGACATGAAGGTTGGAGGATTTGTGGATGGTGGTGCTGAATGTTATCAAAGGTTATGAGCGGATGTAGACAGGATGCAGAGTTGGGCATAAAATTGGCAGATGGATTTCAATCCAGATAAGTGTGAGGTGAAGCATTTTCTAAGGACAAACCAGAAGGCTGAGTACAAGGTTAATGGTTGGTTACTTAAGAGTGTGGATGAACAGAGAGACCTTAGGGTTCAAATGCATACATTCCTTGAGGTCACTGCATGGGTTGATAGGATAGTTAAGAAGGCCTATGGGATACTGGGCTTCATTAATAGGGGGATTGAGTTCAGAAGTAGGGAGGTCATGTGGCCACTCTACAAATCTCTGGTAAGAGCACACTTATTGTGTTCAGTTCTGGTCACCTCATTATAGGAAGGATGTGAAAACTATGGAGAGAATGCAGAGGAGATTTACCAGGATACTGGAGGTAGCCCTCCAAAACTTTGATGACTACTTGGCCGTCTCTTGGCTGCCAAAGGCTCCACTATCTTGGGACAGAGTACCATCTTGCACCATGAGCGAATGGTCACAGACATTATCATGCTCCTCTAGTGACTTGACCTTGGCTGCCACGGTGGATGATTGTCCTGGATGCTACTTCAGCAGGCTGGGCAAGCACCCAAGGAAATGCTGCTCTGCCAATGAGGCACTATACACTAAATGCGGGAAAAGGTAATTTTATGCAAAAGTCTGCCAGTCCAACCCGCCTGCAAAACCTAGCAGCACTGCGTGTGGACAGCGCCACCCCATGCAGTGCGATCGGCACCATCTCCTCTGCGGACCACTGACGCCATGTGCGAGTCATGGGGATTACTATTTTGGACTGCGTGTCTGGTGCCATCTTCTCAGGCCTGCAGCACTACAGGGGAACAGCAAAGGCAGTCATCTTGAGAACTCAGGCCCTCATTGGACTTGGTTAGTGAGTCCCATACTGGCCTCCATCACCCTGAACCAAGAGGCACCACATGAACTCGCCAGGTCCATGATGGACATCCAGATAAAAGGGCACATAATGAACTGTTTGCTTGATAGCAGGAGTACAGAAAGCTTCATTCACCCTGATACCTCTAAGTATCTATCCCTCAAAGTACCACCAGTCAAAAGTAAGATATCACTCTCATCCAAATCCCATATGGCAGATGTCCACGGGCCCTTTTGATCATTGGACGCATAGTTTAGAAACACTTCAGGCTCCTTGTCATGTCACAGCTCTGCACCCCCTTGCTGCTGGGGCAGCACTTCCAGTGCTAACTTAAGAGCATGACATTGGACTTTGAAGGGCCTGATTTCACCCCCCCCCCCTCACCGTTTGCAGTGAATAGTTCCAAGACAACCCCCTGAGCATGACCTGTGGGCTCTCAACCTTCAAGGTCATGCCTCCACTGCTGTTTACGAACTTCACCCTCAAGTGCAAGCCGGTGATCACCAGAAGCAGGCGATACTGAACCGTAAACAGAGCATTCATCAACTCAGAAGTTCAGCGTTTATTGGGCGAAGACATCTTTGAGGCTAGCAATAGTCTCTGGAGGGTTCAGATGGTCATAGTAAAGAATGGAATGAAGAACAGAATGGTCATAGAGTAAAGCTAGACCATCAACTGATACACACAACATGTTGCATCCCCCCCCTCCCCCATCTATCCAATATGGTTAATTAGATTGCACAGTGTTGGGTGTGCTCCATGACTGACCTGAATTCGGCCTACCACCAGATCTTCATCTGCCCCAAGGACTGCCAACATAATGCATTCCAGTCCGATGGCCACTGCTACCACATCCTCTGGGTCCCCTTCAGCGTCACCAATGAGGTATCCATTTAAAAGCAGGAGATGGACTGCATGGTGGACCATTATAAATTGTAGGCCACTTTTCCATATCTTGACAATGTGACCATCTGTGGCCACGACGATGACACCAGCCTTTGAAAATTCCTCCAGGCAATGAAGCTCTTGAACCTTACTTATAACAAGGAGAAATGTGTGTCCTGGACAACCTGACTAGCTATTCTTGGCTGCTTGGTCAAAATTGGCATCATTGGCCCTGATCTTGACCATATGTCCCCTCGACTGGAGCTGCTCCTCTCCCATACCCTCAGGACCCTGGAGAGATGCCTGGGTTTCTTCTCATACTATGCTCAATGGGTCCCCAACTTTGCAGACGAGGCTTTCTCACCCCTCTCTGATTGATTCTTACCTTTCCTCTCCTGTCCTCTCCATGTCCAATTATCACTTTTTGCCTGTGTTCCTCCCTCTGCCCTTTTTTCTCTACTCTTTATTCAGGCACCTACCTAGTGCTTGGTCATATCATGACAAAGTGTTCAGACCTAAAATATTGGTTATATATCTATGGAAGGTGCGAGACCTGCTGAGCTCCTCCAGCATTTTTGTGTTTCATTGCAATCATAACATCTACAGAACTTTGTGTTTCTCTCTACTTACATTATATTCCTTGCTGTACTACAAACATAGATACTGAATATGACCATCTCTGATGGTTAGAATGAACAGTTCCAATGGTCATTCAGCCTTTTCACTGCCCGTAGGAAGGAGCTGTTCCTCAGCCTGGTGGTGCTGGCTTTGATACTCTTGTATCTCTTTCCCGACAGGAGCAGCTGAAAGATGTGTATGGGGTGAAAGTGGTCCTCAATAATTTTGCGTGCCCTCTTCAGATAACAATCCTGATAGATCACATCAATTTTGGGGGGAAGGGGGTGGAGACATTCCAGTGATCTTCTGTGCCACCCTTGTGGTCCTATGGATTGACCTGCGATCCATTTCTCCACAGCATCCGTAACATGCTGTGATTGCAGCTGGCCAGGATGCTCTCGATAGAGCTCCTGTAGAAAGATGACATGATAGTGGCTGGTAGCCTTGCCCACATCAGTCATCTGAGAAATGACAGTCACTGATGCACCTTCCTGTGTGACCCCAACAGGTCACTAATTAAGTGAACAAGGAACTTGTTGCTCTCCACTCTCCTCACGACAGAGTTGTTGATGTGCAGTGGAGGGTGGTTGTTCCTTGACCTCCTGATGTCCACCATCATCTTCACGTTGTCCACGTTGAGACTCAGGTTGTTATTCTCACACGATATCAAGAGATTTTCCACCTCTTCTCCATAGTGTGACTCATCTTTGTTGCTAATCAGGCCAACTACTGTTGTATCATCTGCAATCTTGATGACACTGTTGGAGCGGGATCTGGTGATACAGTTGTGAGTCAGTAATCTGAACAGGAGCGGGCTGAATACACAGCCCTGAGGTGCACCTGTGCTTAGTGCAAGAGCAGTTTAAATTAAACACAGATAAAATTACACAGTCAGCAAAGAAATAAGGACTTTCATCTGTGAATATCAATGCTTTAACTTGCCTGTTCCGGTTGATTTTAAATAAGGTTTTCTGGAAGAATGCTGGATGACCACAACATCCATGCTTTTGCTGTGCTGATTATTTGGCAAAGACCTCTCTTCATTGCGACCACTGACAAGTAACATAGAAGGCTGACAAGGTGGTAAACGAAAATACACAGAAGGTGTCCATCTGTGTGAGTGGCTTCACCCCAGGCCTTATGATGGTATCGGCACTGTGATGTGGTCTCCTGCATCGTGAGGTGCAGAATGATCAATGGGCAGGGATGGCAGTGTGGTCCACCAAGTGCCAAACAGCAGTGAATTGTAAGGCATCCTGAGGATTGCAGAGTTCAGTAGACAGTCGATTATGGACATCATGGGGACCATATGATTCATGATGTTCAGCAGACTTGGCTCCTTTTTTTTTGTAATTATTGTTTGATGTTAGTGATTCAGAAATGTAAATACACGAGGAAGGTTTGTCAAATGAATGCTTCAGTACCAAGCTTGTAACATTATTTACTTGTACCTGAGACTGCGTTTTGGTCAGATGCACTGGTGTAGATTGTACATATTGTAGCAAATTCTGTAACTATCACATTTCACAAGAAATGATTATGTACGAGCGTAACCTTGGTAAAATTGGTGATTTAGTTATGTCCATCTTATTTGCAAAACAATTTTCCCAGGCATTCCATGGAAACAATTTAACATTTAATGTAGATTTCAAATTCAATTAATTGAATACTTGAATGGTGAGATTGTCGGGTTGGAGAATTTTGGAGACAGGCCTAAAGTTTGGAATTGATCCATGTTGCAAATATCACAGTAAGATAAATACCAGGTAAAAACACAACACTGGAGAAACTCAGTTGGTAAAAGAGTGTACTTTATGTAGCAAAGGAAGATACATAACCAACATTTTGGGCTTGATCCCTTCATCAGGTATGAGAAGACATCTGAGGGATAATTTTATGCTTGCTCCAATCTGATCCATTTCCATCTTTGTCCGCCAGCTTAATGTAATTTGAATGCACTGTAGCCGACCGCTACAAAGAAACACACACACAGTGTGGCAGGTTAAGCTCACTCCTTTATTAGGGTTGGAAAGGCTGCTTTTATAATGTTCAAGTTCCCACCATTTTTGCTGATTGACTGAGTCATCCATATAAATAACAATAGCGGGCGGGAATGTCCATGCATATGAATGCCCTTCTTCCCCAACCTGTTTCTGCTGAGTTAGCTGGACAGGCTTGAGTCTATCTGTAGTGAAGACCTCTGGTTTATCACCGATATCCAACTTAACGGTAGCACCATTGTTCCAGATGACTTGAAAGGAACCTTGGGCTTCTGCAGTGGTGAACGGTGGGCTCCTCTACATACAAACTCGTACTCATAGCCCTTGAGTTCTTTGGGGATGTTGGACTTGGCTTGTCGTGTCTGGAGGGTGGGATAGGAGTCAGGTTACCAAACTTTTTGTGCAGCCTGTCCAGGAAGGTGGTTGTCTCCTCCTACTGTCCTCTGGCCTGTGGAACAAAATCCCTGGGAACCATGAGTGGGGCTCCGTAGACGAGTTCAGTGGAGGATGCATGAAAGACTGTGGGAGGACCTTGGTGTGTCGCTGCACTTTGTCTGTTTGGTACTGTGTACTTGCCTTGGCCCACCCCTGGACTTGTTTCTGCAATCCATGCCACACTTATTTGCTGGCCACCAGCCAGACCATAGTCCTGATGGATGGGTGTGCTAGCCCGTGGATGGAGTCAAACACCCGTCGCTTCCATGCCGTTGAGACAATAGTGGCCATGTCGCACAGAAGGGTGGTAGTACCTGTGCCGACTGGAACGTCCTGAAGCCAAAGGCCTGTGACAGCAGTCCTGTACTGCGGAATCTCATTGTCCTGCTGCTGTGCCTCTGCCAGAGCTGCAAAGTCCAGACTGTTGACCAGGGAGTAGATGCTGTGTCTTGATAAGGTGTTTGTGACCATGTTGTCTTTGCCCAAGATATACTTGACGTCGGTGTTGTACTTCAAGGTGTAAGATTAGTGTCTCTCTTGATGGGCTGACCAGGCATTGGAGATTTTAGCCAGGGGGAAGTCAGTGGTTTGTGGTCCATGAAAGCCCTTCCCTCAAGAAAGTACCAGAAGTGGCGGATGGTTAAGTACAGCACCAGCAGCTCTCTATCGAAAGCACTGTACTTTTCGTTCAGGGGGCTGCAGATATTTATTGAAGCAAGCTAGTGGGTACCAACTTCCTTCTATCTGCTGCTCCAAGATTCCACCAAATGCTGTTCCTGAGGCATCGACTGTGAGGGCTGTGGGTGCATCTGGTCTGGGGTGGGTCTGGAGTGCAGCTTTGGCCAGGGCTTCTTTGGTTTCAACAAACGCACGTGTGGATTTGTCGTCCCAGGTAAGGTCCTTCTCCTTGTTCTCCATCAGGATGAACAGAGGGGGCATCACTCCAGCAGCTGCTGGGATAAACCTGCGATAAAAGTTCATCATCCCCACGACCTCCTGCAGACCTTTAGTTGTACTGGGCTTCGGAAAGCTGCGGATGGCCTCTACCTTGTCGGGCAGTGGTGTGGCCGCGTCCTTTGTAATCCTGTGGCCCAGGAAGTGGATGGTGTTCAGGCCAAACTGGCATATGGCCAGGTTGATTGTGAGGCTGAACTCCTGCAGACGACTACAGAGATTTTGAAGGTGATTCTGTTGGATTCTACTTGCTACGAGGATGTTGTTGAGGTAGACAAAAGTGCCGTTCAGGTCTTGGCCCACTGCGTCCATCAGTCACTGGAAAATCTGTGCTGCATTTTTTGAGCCCGAATGGCACCCTCAGGAACTCGAACAGCCCAAATGGAGTGATGATGGTCGTTTTAGGGATGTCATCAGGATGCATTGCGATCTTGTGATATCCTCGCATGAGGTCCACTTTTGAGAATGTTGTTGCCCCATGCAGGTTTGCCGCAAAATCCTGGATGTAAGGCATGGGGTAACAGTCCAGGGTGGTGGCTTAATTGAGCCGGCGATAGTTGCCACGTGGCCTCCAGCCCCTAGTTGTTTAGGCACCGTGTGCAGGGGCGAGGCCCATGGGCTGACTGACCGTGAGCAACACCCAGCTCCTCGATCTTGCAGAACTCCTCCTTGGCCAGTAGGAGCTTCTCTGGGTGAAGTTGTCTCACCCTTGTGTGGAGAGGATGTGATGTCTGATGCCGTGTCGAGGCATCTCTACTGTGAACTGAGGAGAAAAGATTGCTGGGAATCCCGCTAGCACCTTGGAGAACTCAACCTCCAAGCTGTGGATGGAGTCCAGGTGCATTGCCGGAAACCTAGTGCCCCTCATTGTGATGGTCTGGTAGGTCTCGGTGTGGACAAGTCGTTTACCCTTAAGGTCTACTAGGAGGCTGTGGGCTTGAAAGAAGTCCGCTCCGAGGAGTAGTTGTTCCACTGCGGCCAGTGTGAACTCCCACGAGAAGTGACTGCCCCCGAATTACAGCTCAGCCTTACGAATGCCATAGGTCCATATACTGCTGTTGTTGGCAGCCCTCAATGTGGGTTCTGCTAGCCTGTGTCTAGTGTCTCACCCTGTTGGGGAGATCACTCTGACCTCTGCTCCTGTATCCACCAAGAAGTGTCTGCCGGACAGGCGGTCCCAGATGTACAGAAGGCTCTCTTGGTGGCTAGCCGTCGTGGCCATCAGCAATGGCTGGCTTTGTCATTTCCCTGGAACTCGTAGAGGGACTGGCTTCGGCTGGCCTCAGTGCCCCATCTCCGGTGGTAGAAGCATCATCTGTTGCTGGACTTGCTCCTGCCTGTCGTCTGCTGTTCCTTGCTTGGGACTGCTCTGGTCTGATTGTGGGACTTCTTTATGAGCCCCATGGTAGCCGAGCACTTCTGTTTCTGTTTCCACAGAATGTCTGCCGTGCTGTGACTTTCTGGGGGTTGGTGAAATCCACATCCTCCAGGAGCAGTTGGACGTCTTCAGGCATCTGTTCCAGGAACGCCTGCTCGAACATGATGCCGGGCTGCTCATCTCCCAGGAGGGCCAGCGTCTCGCCGATGGCGGAGATCTGTCTCCAAGCCCATCCAAGTGGAGCAAACGTGCTCCTTGCTCTCACCGCGAGAGTTTGAACGACTCGGTTAATATCTCTTTGAAGGCAGTTAAGTGCTTTCTGATGGTAGCCTGTGGAAAAAGTTGGCCACTCTATCTGCAGTCTGCGGATCCAGGGTGCTGACCACATGGTAGTATCGGGTGGTCTCTGCTGTGATGCCCTTGATCTAGAACTGACCCTCCACCTGGTCGAACCACACATTGGGTCGAACATTTCAGAAGGTCGGGAACTTCAGGCTGACTGCACTGACAGCTGCTTTGTTCTCCATCGCTAGGTTTAGATTCCTTCTAAAACATTGGGGTCACCAATTGCAGCTGATCGCTACAAAGAAACACATACACACAATGTGGCAGGTTAAGCTCACTCCTTTATTAAAGCTGGAATAGTGGGTGGGAACATCCATGCATATGAATGCCCTTCTTCCCTAGCCTGTTTCTGCTGAGTTAGCTGGGCAGTTTGACCAATGCCATTTTAGGGCTGTTGATCTGATGCTGCTCCGGCTTCTACCCCCACCGGTTCGTTGTCCTGGGAGTCACTTTAGCGATTTCCGTCTGCATCTGCTCCCGATTTCTGCAATTGCGGGCCGCCACAGCACAAACAAGCCAAGTTGGCTTTTTTGTTACACACTTAAGTCCTCATTGCATTTAATATGACAAAAAATAAATTGCACGTTATTTCATTTTGTAACAGTTCATGATGGATGTCAAAAGCTTCGTGTTGATTAGCTCAATTAGGTGGTAATTAACTTGTTCTGTGGAACTCACTGAAAACAAATGCATTAAAAACCTTAGAATGATAAAATCACTGACCTTTTTTTATACCCGTGTTCAGCACTGAAGAGCTCATAGAAGCTGAATTTATATCCCAGCTTTTCATTTGTTCTTTGACATGGGAAGGGCCACAAATATGGTGAAAATTAATGTGTCTTAATTTAGGAGAATTCTGTGTATAATACTGAACTGATAGAGGTACATTAATGTTACATCATGGGAAGCTAATTGATAGAGGTCATATGGCTATATTTTTGCAAAGTATCAGTGTGTGAGTGAACAAAACCGATATTTTGTCATGGCTCTGTTTTTTTTTCACACTTTCTCACAGACAAAAAATCCTGCACAGAGACTTCAATGTGCTTGCATTGTTATACAATTTTTTTAGCCACATTGGATCCTTTCCATGGGTGCACAATCATTGAGACCTGGACCCTGGAACATTTTGGGGCCATTCATGTCCTGCCATCATCAAAAACTTTTGAACTCTTTTTAGCTTTCTCTGCAAGGAACCTTTAAAAAATAAAACACAAATGAGGGAGTGCAGCGAGATGGCAGGAATAATGTATGAAAAAAGACTGGATAGACTTGGGGTTATACTCACTGGAATTTGGAAGAATGAGAGGAAATCTTACAGAGACATGAAATTCTGACAGGACTATCAGGTGAGATGCAGGAAGATAGCGCCTTTGGAAGACTACACAAAAGAGTCTGGAAAAACAACCAACTGAGAAACCTCACAATTGGCAGTTTTAAGTAATTCTGGGTATGACTTGGATATCTATAATATCCAAGTAAATGTGATGATCTAGGATAATCATGGTTAAACCATATATAATCAACTTATCTAACACAAACAGAAAAAGGAATAGAAAAAAAATTTAAAAACTGAAATTAATAGTCATGTAACTACTCCCTCTAATCAAGGTTATTTAATAGGACAAAAAAGAAGAAAATGGATCAAGTAGTGACTCTCAGAGGATAGACGGAACATCGCTGGAGCATCAGAATTACTTAAAACTGCCAATTGTGATAGTATTCTATAGCCCCTTTTCCACTGGCAACCTGTCCCAGGAATTAACTGGAAATTTACTGAAACAGTATCCAGTGGAAAAGGAACATTGACTGAATGTCAGTGTCAAATGACATCCTTTCACGCCGGGGATTAAACACCTCTTTCCCCACTCATATCCCCATCATTTGCTGATCCCAGTGTGCTGATAAATTCAGTGGAAAAGGGACAGCGGAAAGTCACCTATTTCCAGTTGAAGGTAGAACATGCCAATCCCCGGAGATGAGTGTGTTCAGTGGAAAAGCAATTAGTGTCCCAGTTAAGGGTGGTCCAGTGGAAATGGCACAAAGGGCTTCCTTTCCCAGGACACTGCACCACCAATTAACTGGGATAACAGTGGAAAAGGGGCTTATGAATGGGCCGCATATCTTTCCAAATTGAAACGTTCTATCTTTAATATTGTATCTAATTTACATATGTCATTACATCATGTAGCCACTGTGCATGAGTCAGTGAGAGTCCATCTTGCCATTTCATTAAAACTGCTTGTCTGGCTATCAATGAGTTAAAAGCTAAAACTTTCTCTTGAGATGCTGACAAAAGTATATCTGGTTCATGAGAAAAAAACAAACAAGGACATGGGTCTATCTTAATCTTAAAAATCGTTGATAAAGATTGAAAGATATTCTCCCAAAATCTTCCTGATATGGGACATTCCCAAAACATGTGAATCAATGAGGCTTCAAAAATTTTGCACTTTTCACATAATGGGTCAGCATATGCATAAAAAAACTAAATAATTTAAATTTGGACATATGTGTTCTGTGTACCACCTTAAATTGTAAAGAGTCAGTAATCAAGTAAGAGTGGTATCTGCCAAGCTGCCGGACTCCCCGCTGGCAAGCTTTGCTGTACTAACATTGACTGTGCATTATCTCTACTGTTAAGGACACTCCCCTTGGATATAACTGTATATGCACCTATTGTCTTTCATTGTACCATGAGTTTCTGCTAATAAAAACCATGATTACTGTTTGACCATAACGTCTTTGTCTACTTCATCAACTGGCACTTCAATTTTATTAGCAGAAATGGATCCAGCACTCAAGCCAGAGCGGCTGATAATTGACCAGTCTGCTCCGAGGGCCAGAGAAAATTTCAACCTCTGGAGTGCTTGTTTCGATTACTACATAGCTCGAAAGAACATGGTCAATAAGGCGATACAGTGGGGCCACCTGAAGTATCTGCTGGGTGAGGACCCTTTTGCCTTAACGCAAGGAGCTACCACTCTGGCTATAGCCCGGGAACGTCTGACTGCTTACTATGTAGCACCATGGAATGTGGTGCTTGCTCGAAACCAGTTGCTGACTGGACGCCAGAAACCCGGGGAAAGTGATGCTGCCTATGCACTGGCCCTCAACTCACTGGCAAACGAATGTGGTGTCAAGGCAGTCAATGTGGAACAACACCACAATGCCTTGAAGCTGGATGCTTTTGTCAAAGGGATTGACTGCTGTTACATCCGACAAAGGCTGCTGGAGACAGAGCCCTTAACCTACGACCGGGCAGTCACTTGAGCCAAAACACTGAGAAGTGCCATGCGGTCCAGTGAAATGCTAGAAAGCGAAAAGGAAACATCCAGGTGTGGTGGAACCCCGAAGGAAAGAAAAGGGCAAACTCCTGAAAAATGCTACTCCTGTGATAAGAGCTAGCACCCCAGACAGAAGTGCCTGGCTCGATTTGCTACCTGCAGCTATGGCCATTTTGCTAAAGCGTGTAAGGCGAAGCACTGATAAGAAGAAGAAGAAGAAGAAGAGAAGCACCAAGAAAATGTGTCCTGAGTTTATCAAAGCTGAGACCCAGAGATTGCTTAAAGAGGAAGTAATTGAACCCAGTAAGAGTCCGTGACAAGCCCAGGTGGTAGTTGTGAAAAATCACACTAAGAGATGACTGGCTATTGACTACAGCCAGACAATCAACCATTACACTAACCTGGATGGCTACCCCCTGCCACGCATCAATGAAATGATTAATCAGATAGCGCAATACAAAGTGTACTCCACTATCGACCTCAAAGCATCTTACCACCTAAAGCCCGTAAAAGGTGTATGGGATTCTTTTCCTACTATTGCAAATTGGTTTGGGACTATGCCACGAAGGCACACCCTCTGTTTGGCAATAAATCTTTTCCTCTCTCTCCAATGGCCTTGAAGGCTTTCGAGAGAATTAAAACTGATATTGCCAAAGCTGCACTCTCGTCCATTGACGAGGATGTCCCATTCAAAGTGGAAACTGATGCCTCAGATTGTGCCTTGGCAGGAACCCTTAATCAAAAGGGCAGACCTGTGGCATTCTTCTCCCACATGTTACATGGACCTGAACTTAAACATCCTGCCATTGAAAAAGAAGCCCAGGCTATAACTGAAGCTGTTCGCTACTGGAGACACTTTCTAGCTGGCAGAAAATTTACTCTTGTCGCTGATCAGAAATCTGTAGCCTATATGTTCAGTACTAAACACAAAAGTAAAATCAAGAATGATAAGATGGCACGCTGGCAAATAGAACTCTCAACTAATAATTATGAGATCCAGTACAGACCGGGCAGGTTAAATGATCCCTCTGACGCATTGACATGATCTGCTGCTGGTGCTCAACTGGAGGAGCAAAAAGAGATCCATAGAAGACTGTGTCACTCAGGAGTCACAAGATTCTTCCATCATATAAGGGCTAACAACCTTCCTTACTCTCTCGAAGAAGTCAGGAAAACGACTAAAAGATGTCCTGTTTGCGCAGAATGCAAACCGCAATACTTCAAAGCTCCGGAGGCCACTCTCATCAAGGCATCTCAATCTTTTGAGAGGATTAGCTTAGATTTTAAAGGGCCGTTACCTTCCAACAACAAAAATGTATATTTCTTTACTGTAATTGACGAATATTCCAGGTTTCCCTTTGTGATACCCTGCCCTGATGTCTCGTCAGCGTCTGTCATGAAGTAACTTGACAGAATTGTCAGCATTTTTGGTTTTCCCATTTATATTCATACTGATAGAGGCTCACAATTCATGAGCACTGAACTGCGGTGAGCTCTGCTACGAAAGAGGATTGCCACCAGCCGTACCACAAGCTACAACCCACAGGGCAATGAGTAGGTTGAAAGGGCTAATGCTACAGTCTGGAAGACAGTTAATCTTGCTTTCAAAACACATGGTTACCCTGTTACCCGGTGTCAGGGGGTGCTACCTGAGGCATTACATTCTATTCGGTCTTTATTGTGTACTGCAACAAATCAAACACCTCATGAACGTATGTTTGCCTTTTCTAGGAAATCAGGAACTGCGATGGACTGGCCATCCTGTTTATCTGAGCCTGGAACCATGCTGCTGAAGAGCCACGCTCAGGCGCATAAAACAGACCCCCTAGTCCAACCAGTTCAGCTACTGCATACTAATCCCAACCACACTCATGTTAAATTCCCAGACAAGAGTACTCACACTGTATCCCTAAGAGATCTGGCCTCGCCTGGTTCGTGCCTTCCTCGCACCCCTACTCAGAGTGAGCCTGAGAGATTGGACTCACCCTGCCAGCCTGTGACCCCTAGTAAGCTTTCAGATGGCCATGCTGAAGCTCCACTGCCTCACGCTGGCGATTCTGGAGCAGGTCCTTCCCACACGACAGATCCAGGACCTGTACCAGTTCCCAAGGTCGCAAAGGAGCCACCTGTTTTGATACGAAGCACCAGAATTCATAAACTACCTGATAGGCTGACATATTCATAAAACATCTCATTATATTTCGATTGCTTGCTAGATACTGGCGTATTTTGGCTGTTACAGTATTCTTAAGGCCAAACATGGTATTCATGTATCGCTTGCTTCAGTCTTTCCTAGCAGCTGTCCTTTTGATTTTACCCCTTCTTCTGCCGGGGGAGACTGTGGTGAATGTCTGCCAAGCTGCCCCTCTCCCCCTGCTGTACTAACATTGGCTGTGCATTATCTCTACTGTTATCTCCTGCTATCCCCTTGGCTATAACTGTATGTGCACTTATTGTCTTTTATTATTGTACCATGAGTTTCCGCTAATAAAAGCCACGATTACTGTTTGACCACATCGTCTTTTTCTATTTCATCAACTGGCTCTTCAATTAATGTGATATTGAGGTCACACTCCCAATCATTTTAAAACCCAGCCATTGAAGCTGATCTTAAATCCAATGAATCATTATAAATATGTGATTTCAATCCACTGTGAACAAACAGTAAAATAAAAAAAATATATCAAGAATATTTGCATCTGCAATTCAAGGAAAATCATGTAGTTTAGATTGAACAAAATATTTCAATTCATTAAAGACCTGACACAAAGTGTATCCAGTCCCCTTGCTCAATGTGTTACTGTTCCATTGCGCTCAGTGATGACTGCACAAGTGGAATGAAATGTAGATACAATGACATCTGGCTCCAGCTCATCTCAAAATGCTGCATTTCAATGGACATGCATGCAAGTCTGAGAGCCATCAGCTGTCACTCAGCTGACTCAGCTCACTAAAAGTTTGATGTTATACTTGTTAGTTTCTGAATTTTAACCACTGAATACTGACTGTATTATGAATTACAAGTTTAAAGTTGAGACCTCATATTATGAGGGAGAACTTGAGCTGCTCCAAACAAATTGCTTTTATTTTGCACCTCTTCCCATTTCACGAGCAACATTTGTTTCCGCATGACTTGCCCTTGTAGTAATTCTTTGAATCTTCCAGATACACTGCAGCTGTCTGGCTGTTTTATATGCAGCTGATCACCCATTCTAAAGATTATTAATTCCCTTCTGAGGGAGCAACATCTATACAATGATGTTGTTTGATGTCCAGAGAACAAGCATGCAATATTATACCATTTTGTTCATTTGGGATTTTAATGCTGGCAATATTCTAGATGCATTTAAATCTCTGCAAATTAAATATGATTCTAATGTATGTCTCAGAACTTGCTGAAATAATAATTTGTTTCTGTTTAGGGCCTAAGTGTTTGCAATGTATTTTTTTCAGGGAAGTTTACAGAGCACGGCGTTCTCCAGAGCCAGCATGGAAGTGCGTATGAGTGCCTTCCTTGTAGGAATGGATGCAGCTCGTGTCAGGATGACAGTCCCTGCCATGCAGAGGAGGACAAGCACTTGCGAATTGCCATCATCGCATTCCAAGCTTTCTGCATGTTGCTGGATTTCATTGCCATGCTGGTTGTCTACCACTTCCGCAGGTGTAAGGTAAATGTTAAGACACCTTGATGATGTATTTCTATTCTGGATTGATACTTTGAATTCTTGTACTGGATCTTACATAAGCCATGTTCAATCTGCAATACGGGTGGGACATTCCTCATGAGGGAATTGAATCCACTTATTACTGTTTGGATTTAGATAAGTAACAGCATTTTATTTAGCATGGAACTATAGAACACTGTAGCACTGAAACAGGGCCTTCAGCTCATATAGACTGCGTCAAACTATTTTTCTGCCAAGTCTCATTGACCTGCCTCCAGTACAAAGCCTGCTATACCCCTCTCACTCCTCCCATCCATGTACCTATGCAAATATCTCTTCAATTTTGCTCACACCCACCACTTCCTCTGGCAGTTTGTTCCTTACCCTCTGAGTGATGATGTACCCCCAAATATTCCCCTATAATATTCACCATTCACCCTTAAGCTCTCTCACTCTTTCTCACTCAACCGCAGTAGAAAGAGCCTGCATGAATTTATTCTACCTACACCACTCATAATTTTGTGTACCTCTATCAAATCTCTCCTCATTCTCTGATACTCCAGAGAATAAAATCCGGACCTAATCAATCTATAACATGGCTCCTCAGGATCTGGCAGCATCATTTTTTTTTCTGCACTGCTGCAATCTTAGTATAATCTTTCCTGTAGATAGGTGAGCAAACCTAAAAACAATACTCCAAATTTCAAATGCAACATTACAAATTCTGTACTCGATACTTTGATCTATGAAGGCCAATGTGCTAAAAACCTCTCTTTACCACCCTATCTACCAGTGATACCACCTTCAAGTAATGATGTTTCTGTATTTCCAAATCTCTCTGTTCTGCTCCACTCCACAGTTGCCTACCAATTGCCATCTTAGACCTACCTTGGTTTGTCCTCCCAAAGTACAACATCTCACACTTGTCTGCATTAAATTCTATTGCAATTTTGCAGTTCATTTTTCAAGCTGGTCCAGATCCCATTGCATGCTTAGAACACCTTCTTTGCTCCCACTGTACCAATAATCTTAATGGCATCTGCAAATTTGCTGATCCAATTTACCACATTATCACCCAGATCATTGATAGAGATGACCAAGAATAATGGACACAGGGCATATTCCTGAGGCACACCACTAGTCACAGACCTCCAGTCTGAAAATCATTCATAATCTATCACTTTCCAGCTTCTTCCACATAGCAAATGTCTATTCCAATTTACTACCTCATTCTGTATACCAAGTAACTGAACCTTCTTCACCAGGCTCCCATGCAGGACCTTGTCACAGGCCTTACTTATCTCCATGTAGACACCATCCTCAGCCTTTCTTTTATCAAATTTACTTGCATACTCCTCAAAAATCTCTCTAAGATTGTTTAGACATGGTTTATCATGCACAAAACCATGCTGGCTACTCCTAATCTGTGCATATCTATCCGAGTAATGTATACAGTCTCTTAAGATACTTCACAACTTACCCACTTTCAAAAGTCAGCCTCATCTGATGCCGAGGAAAGCTCCGTGTCCCCCTGATGAATGGAACCCCTGCATAGCTGCAGCCGTGATGGTTAGAACCCTATTCAAGGTGAACTTAGACAAGGCAGCAAGGTGAGACAACCTACCTGGTCAGGTACGGAAAGACTACGCTGACCAACTGATGGAGGTCCTTACAGACATCTTCAACACGTCAGTCACTGCAGAAGTCCATCGTTCCTGTGGGTTTCAAGGATGCCACCATTATCCTGGTATCAAAAAAGGCCACAGTAACAGGCCTCGATGAATAATGCCCTGAGGCACTGCCCCCAACGCTTATTCAATGCTTTGAGCATCTGGAGAGGGAAGCCATCAAAGCACACCTGCTAGAGACTTTGGACCAATTTCAAATTACCTTCACATGGAACCATTTCACTGATGCTGCTGTAGCCTTGCCCCTCCTCTCTGACCTGACCATTCTGGAGAATGACACTTCATATACCAGGCTGCTGTTCATCAACTTCAGCTTGGCATTTAATCCTATCACCCAGTGGTTGGTGGAGAAACTGTCCTCACTGGAACTAGGTTCTGGGCTTCCTATTGGAGAGAGCACTGGGTTGGCAGCAGAATGATGTGTACCATTACACTGAGCACACATACAGCTCAGAGCGGTGTGTTCAGCCGACTCCTTTTCACACTACTGACCCACGACTGCATCGCCAGATCCAACTCCAAAAGAGTCATCAAAGTTGCAGATGAGAACAGTAGTTGGCCTCATCCGCAGCAATGATGCCCTATAGAGAAGAGGTGAAATATCTCATGATATGACGGGAGAACAGCAACCTGAGTCTCACCATGGACAAGACAAAGGAAATTATTGTGGACTTCAGGAGGAACAGCAACAACAACGCACTACAACACATTAATAGATCATTAGTGGAAGAGGAGAGAGCAGCAAGTGCCTCGGAGTCCACATAAGAAGTGACCTATCCTGGACACACAACTCCTCTCTCATCAGGAAGATGCAACAGTAACTGCACTTCCTGAGAAGATTGAGATGGGCAAGGCTACTAGCCACCATCTTTTGATTCTCTACAGGAACACTATCCAGAGCTTCCTGGCTGGCTTCATCACAGTGTGGTAGAGTTTCTGTAGAGCAATAAAATCAGAAATCAATCTACAGGACTGTAAGGGCAGCAGAGAGGATCACAGGGGTCTCCTTCCCTCCTGTAAATGTTATTTTCTGGGATAGTTGTTTGAAGAGGGCTCACAAAATCACTGAGGAACCCTACCTACCCACAGATGGTATCTTTCAGCTACTCCCATTGGGAAAACATGCAGGGGTATCAGAGCCAGAACAACCAGGCTGAGAAAACAGCTTATTCCATGGGTAGTAAGGCTGGTGAATGATTGAAAGAGCTGCTCATTCAAACCCTCCAAGACTCTTCTATTTATTTTAAAATATTTATTAATTTTTACATACACACTCCACATGTATTGTTTGCCTGTCTGTGTGTTATGTCTTTAGGTGTGTTTGCATGCTTTTGCACCAAGGACTGGAGAATGCTGTTTCGTCAGATTGCACCAGTTCAATTGGATGTTAATAAACTTAAGTTTGAATTTATAATTTCTGGATTATTCTTAGAATCTTTCTTGAACAATGGAACAACATTAGCTATCCTCGAATCCTCCAGCACCTCGCCATGGTTAAGGATGTCTTAAATACCTTTACTCGGGTCCCTGCAATTTCTGTACTTGTTGTACTCTGTGTGGAGCCCATGACCTCACTGCAATTTGGCTCGCTTCTATGGACTCCATGTCCATCCTTTGGATAAATACAGATGCAAAACATTCATTTAATATCTCCCTTAGTTGGCTTGTGCGTGCAGAGAAATGGCAGATGGCATCCACCTGTATCCGTTGATCACCTTCACCAATGTACACTACTCCACCAGTTTTTGTACTATCTGAAAACCTACTTACCCAATGCCCCAAGACCAGGTGGTGGACATACTTTTCAATGTCTATTGTGATATATGCTTAAGCAGTAGATGCTTACAACAATGTGTAACACTCAGTTCTCAAATTTTCTCTGCATGAATGAATGACTGAGCAAGATAAGCGAGATAAAAAAGGGAGATTTTAGTTTCCTTGATGATATTTTATGTTTGGAAGAATATGGGCAGAGTGGGAGTTAAACATCACAATTTTCTTTTCATTCCCATCCATACGTGATTTCCAACTCATACTGTCAGTAAATATGATAAATTATTAACCCAGGGTCCATTTAGATACAAAATGCCTTTATTGTCACGTAATTGTACAGAACACATAATATTACACACAATTGCCTTCTGCCTTCTGTAAGGCAGGCAAAGCACCACCTAGTACCCCTTACAGTGAGAGAGGAAGAGAAGCCAAAGTGACTCTCTTCAGAGTCACTAAATGCCCATAGATTCACCTCCAGCCTCTCCAACTGCAAAGACTCATGTTTGATCCAAATCTTCAACACGATGAGGAAGTCTTCAGCACCAGAGGCCCTTTGGGAGACCACCTTGCCTGCAGCACCCTCTTGAATCCCAGCTCTGATACCTGATACCCAGCCATCCACAGCCTGTGCAGGTCCCTCAACTGCTGAGCCCTTGACTGGTCCGCCAGCATGGTTTGTCTCTTCTTTAAGGTTTTTCCTCCCTCTTTGATGTATTCCTGCCTATCCTGTCCATTATACTTGCTCTCAGAGTATAGTACCAGACCATAACACCTCATCTGACTCATCTCTGCTCTGAGCCCTAGCCTCCTATCAATTTAGTTTAAAGGTTCTTGAGAAGTGCTAACAAATCTCCCGGATAGAATATTGGTCCCCCTTCAGTCCAGACATTATCCTTCTTTGTTGTGTAGGTTACCTTTGTCATAAGTGATCCAAATAATCCAAGAACTTGAATCCTGGTCCCGTGCACAAGATCTTCACCCACGCATTAATCTGGCCTATCTTTTTATTTCCATTCGCACCCATACGTGGCTCTGAGAGTAATCCAGAGATCATTACCCTTGAGCCCCTCCTTTTTAGATTCACTCCTAGCTTACTAAATTCACTCTGCAACTCTCATCCCTTTTCCTAACTACATAATCTCTGGTCTCTTTACTTGAAGAAGGATATACAGACTTTGGAGGTTGATTTAACCAGGTTGAGTCCAGAAATGAGGGGTTAAGCCAATGAAAAATTGCATTAGAAGCTTGAGAATTTGCATCAGCTGGGGCTTTACTAACTAGAATTTAGAAGAATGAAAGCGGATCTTCAAGAAATACATAAAATTATGAAAGGGGGTGGTAAGATAGAAGCAGGAACATTCAGATTCTTCTTCAAAAAATGTGACCTACTCGACTGCCATCAAATCAGGTCTTACCCACATCTCCTCGATTTCCAGTAGAACTACCCTGCCTCCCTCTGACCTGAAACACAAGGGTAGGATTCTACTTGTTCTCATCTACCACCCCACCAGCCTCCAGGTCCAGCATATTATCCTCCATAATTTCCGCCACCAACTATATGATCCCACTACTAGATACATTTTCCCTTCTACTCCCTCTCTCCTCATCCACTCATCCCTTCCCACTAATTGCCCCCTCAATACCTACCACATCACTGCAAGGAATGCTATACTTGAGCTTACACCTCCTCCATCACTGCCATTCAGGGTCCCAAACAGTCCTTCCAAGTGAAGCAACACCTCACTTGTGAATTTACAGGGGCCATCTACTGCATCCGGTGCCCCCGTTGTGACTTCCTCTATTTTGAAGAAGCAGACACAGACTTGGAGACAGTTTCATTTGTACCTTGAGGACCATCGCCTTCCCAAGATCGTATTATATGGCGAGCTCTCCACTGGCCACCGTGAACAGAGGTGCACCAAAGAAAATGTACAAGGACTGCCTAAAGAAATCTCTTGGTGCCTGCCACATTGACCACCGCCAGTGGGCTGATAACGCCTCAAACCGTGCATCTTGGCGCCTCACAGTTTGGCGGGCAGCAACCTCCTTTGAAGAAGACCGCAGAGCCCACCTCACTGACAAAAGGCAAAGGAGGAAAAACCCAACACCCAACCCCAACCAACCAATTTTCCCTTGCAACCGCTGCAATCGTGTCTGCCTGTCCCGCATCGGACTTGTCAGCCACAAACGAGCCTGCAGCTGACGTGGACTTTTTACCCCCTCCATAAATCTTCGTCCGCGAAGCCAAGCCAAAGAAAGAATAATGTATGCTAATTAATTGTTAAAGGCTTGTGGAGATGTAACTATAAGTATGATTAAAAAGTATCGTGAAATAAAGGAAGAAGTACATGGGAGAGGTGTTTGTGCAATAGGATTGTGGATTGAATTACTTAATATTTGGCATTGTACTATTGTTTTTTGTTTCCAAATGATACTATATGATATTATATGATCTTGCAAGTGAAACATATTTATTCTTTCAGAGCATCAGAGCATCTGGACTTGTTTTATTGGAGACAATTCTTTTTGGAGCTCTACTTCTCTACTTTCCAGTAAGTGTTTAATTATATATTTAAGTGTTTACATATATGATTCAATGTATGTTCTTGAGGAATATTTTTGACCTATGGATAAATGTACACCCAAAAATAATGTTCATGAAATAGTTTGTCAGCAGGTACATTTCTGGTCACCATTTACCTGATTTTTGATAAACTTCCCAAGTGTTAATGCAATCTCAAAAAATGAACAATCACATTTACATTTAATTGATCACATGCTGTGCTGTGTTATTTCTCCATTATTTCTCCATACAAAAAAGCTTGTTATGTTTGTTAGACTAATAATACAAATGGGCTTTCTTAACTTTCATGAAAATTTCCCTTACAGGTTATGTCACTTCCTTGTTTGTTTAGTAATCTGCCTGATTTCTGAAGCTTGGATATTTACATCAGGATTAATAAGTGGTGAAATTTTAACATAGTAATAATTTCCAAGGACAGATTTTTGTAAAACCTAAAGATTCTTGGTTATATTTTCAATATTATCTTTCATTTTAAACATCATGAAATTCTTGTTAGAATTTGTAGATACCTGTATATAGAGATAATTCCTTTAACAAATTGTATCTTTGTATAGCATTTTTGGAGATTGGAGAAAAATGATATAATTTTGCATTTGTTTCTGAATTTTATGCTCTTGTTAATATAATCCATGCAATTGAGATTATCTGTGATAGCATAATATTTGCAATTCCAATCAGCTCTATTACTTTTACAAATGGCATTGTATTGTGTATGTTATACCCATCAATGTCAGGAGAGAACCTTTGGTACATGACAAAGAAGAGAGAGAGAGACTGTAAGAATTCCAGCTGTCAAGGATGGAAATCTAATCAAATAAACAAAATGAAAGTACAGCAAGCTTCCATGGGGATCACCAAGAAAGTGACCTCTGGTTTCACTGTTTGTGCAGTTTCAAGAGGAAGGTCAGAAAAATGTAATGAACAAAGTTAAAATAAATTTCCCTCTGTCTAACAGGATGTTCTTGACAGTAGAGGTTACAACTGTAAGCGAATGAGATTTATGACTGAAACACAGGAGCTCAAATAGAATGTGCCTTATTTGCAGTCTGCAAGGCATAGGTAGGGAACAGTCAATTTATTATAACTAGCTGTGGATAGGCTTAAGTCCTTTTAACATCACAAAGTCAGTTCACTTGAAGGATCCAGATATAAATATCTATGCCTTTTCCTGGGATAGCTTGAGTGTCTTGCCAAGGGGAGAAAGGCTGGGACAGATGTTTTCTTTTGCTGTCCCTTGTTGCTACAGTATGCTAATGGGTGACTGTAGACCAGTGGTTTTCAAACAACCCCCTACACTCACATTCCACTTTAAATAATCCCTATGCCATGTGCTCTGTGATTAGTAAGGGATTGTTTAAGGTGATATGTGAGTGGGAAGGGAAGGTTGAGAATCACTGCTCTTGACCCATTTGTTACTGAAATGTTTTGCTTGAGAAGTGAATGATCTTTTAGTATATCTTATGGACATTTAAATAGAGGTTGTCATCTCAACACCATAACACTAGACTTTCAATCTCCTTCCTGTATTTGTCTCATCGTTATCTAATACCTGATGGTGTCGTTGACAAATTTGAAGAAAGAATTGGAATGGTATTTTCTGTACAGGCGTGGGTATAGAGGGAATATGGTAGGGGACTACACATTCTTAAGGAGTGCCGCTGTTGAGTGTGCCTGGAGGAAATCTTCACTGATTGGGATCTGATGGATAAGATGTCAAGGATACGGTTGCAGAGGAGGATGCTGAGGCCTAGATCTGAAGTTTTGGAGTGAGTTTGCTGTGGGCAATGGTATTGAAGGCAGAGTTGTAGTTTATGAAGGGTTTTCTAACCTAGGTATCCCTGGCATCCAGCTATTCCAGAGCCAAATGGAGGGGCATGGAGATGCCAACTTGGACAGTAGGCATTTGAAGTGAGTAAAGGCTGGCTGGACGTCTTGATATGATGTGAAATGCCATTGTTGCAAACAACATGCATAATTTAATGAGCAAATTAAGACCAAAACATTGGCATCCAATTTGTTATTCCACCCTGTAAAAAGTGACAGAGAGTGTGGCCTTGAAGAAACTCAGATTGACAGGTTAATTAGGATGCAGGTCTTCTGTAGGCCTTAAACTAGTAATGAAACATATAAGTTTGTTGATGATAAAAACTGTGTATAGATAAATGATGGCTGAAAAGTAGGTGGGTGGATTAGTTAATTAGCAGATTATACAGATTGTTGGAGCCATGGAGAATGTAAAAGCCTATTAAAGAATAAAACAGGATATAGATTAATTACAAATGTAGGCAGAGAAATGGCAGATGGAGTTTAATCTGGATGCGGGTGAGGTGTTAAATCTTGGAAGGTCAAATGGTTAATGGCAAGATTCTTCAAATAATTAATGAGCAGAATGTTCTCAGGGTCCAGGTCCATTGCTCCTTATAAGAGCAGGGAGAAGGCCATATGGTCCATTGACCCTGCTCGGCCATTCAATGTGATCATGCTGATTGGTTCATCTCCATCTACTTGCCTTCTCCCCCCCACCCCCTCCATACCATAATTCCCTTACTATGTAGAAATCTATCCAATCTTGTTTTAAATACATTTTCTGAAGTCACCTCCTCAATGCTTCAATGGGCAGTGAATTCAACAGATGCACCACCTCTGGGAAAAGGATTTCTTCCTCATCTCTGTCCCAAATTTACTATGCTGAATCTTGAGGCCATGCTATTAAATTCATTCCCTCTAACAATGAAGGCCATCATTCCATTTGTCTTCTTGATAGCCTGCGGCACTTAGAAATCAACCGTTTGTGATTCCCAAGTCCTCCTGCATGTCAACATGCTGCAGTTGCTTTCCACTAAATAATATTCTGATCTTCCATTATTCCTTCCAAAGAGGAATTAGGAGATATGGGGAGAAGGCAGGTAGGTGGAGTTAGGTCATAAATTAGATCAGCCATGATCGTATTGAATGGCGGAGCAGGCTCGATGGGCCATTTTGGCCTACTCCTGTTCCTACTTCCTATGTTCCTATAGATAACCTCATGTTTGCCTACATTGTACTCCATTTTTCAGACCCTTGCCCACCAACTTTACCTATCTATATCTCTCTGAAGACTCTTTGAATCCTCTGCACAATTTGCTTTACCACTTTTTAGTGTCATCAGTAAACTAAGATACACTACGCTCTGTCCACTCTTCCAGATCTTTTATGTATACTGTGAACAATTGCGGGCCTAACACCAACCCCTGTGGTACACCACCCTCCAACCAAAAAAAAAAACACCCAACTCTCTGCTTTCATTTTGTTAACCAATCCCTCTATCCATGCTTGTGAACTGTGTGACGATTCTTCTTTTTAAGCAGTTGGACTTGTTAAAATCTAAGTCTCTGAAATGTGATTGTCTCTACTGAGCCTCTTGCCTAGTTTTTCATCTTTTACTGTAGCAATTTAGCACTTTTTTTTACTCACTATGTAGTTTTGAGTAGGTGTGGTTTAGTCGTGTGTAGTTTTATCTTTTGTTTTGTCTGGAGTAGAAATGGTGTCTTGTGTTGCCTGATGTGTAATCGCAGTTAGGTGGGTAGCATTATGGTTCCTGGAGGACATAATTTCATTTTTAACTGTGTACCTGTTTTAAATAACAATAAAGGCTGTTACTACTATGTTAATATATCACCCCCAGTTTCAAGCATCCTTATCTTCTGTACGTCTTTTATGTGGCACCTTATTAAACACCTGGAAATCCAGGTAAACAACGTCCGCCTGCTCCTCTCTATCTAACGTGCTTATTATATCCTCAAAGAACTTCAAAAAATACATCAAACAGCTTCAGAGTAAGGAAGTCATGTTGCAGCTATATAAAATTTAGGTTAGGCCATACTTGGAGTATCGTGTGCAATTCTGGTCATCCCATTACAGGAAGCATATGAAGGGATGTGTAAAGGGTACAGAAGAGATTTACCAGGTTGCTGGCTGCATTAGAGGGTATAAGCTATTGGGAGATGTTGGAACAGACTGCCAGGCGTAGGGCTCTTAAACATTGTTTAAGAGGCTTTTAGCTATACACATGAATATGCAGGGAATAGAGAGGCATGTATCATGTTTTTTAAAATATTTTTTTATTTTTCACACTGTGAACCATATTAACCAAAATACACACAAGCATTTCCCTCTTAAATATACAGAGTGTAATTTTCTCCCCTTTTCCCCCTTCCTTCCCTCCCTCCTTCCCACCCCTCCCTACCCACTAATCGTTCAACATATACAATACAATAAACCCATTAAACAATGTCATCACACAATGAAAATAAACAAGAAAATTGTGTCATCTACTTTTGCACACTGGGTCAGTTCATTTCGTCTTCTTCTCATTCTATCATTTTAGGCTGTGGAGGTCCGAGGCAAGCCCTCTCTGTTGTGTTCCATGTACGGTTCCCAAATTGTTCAAATAATGTGACTTTATTTTTTAAATTTTATGTTATTTTTTACAATGGAATACATTTATTCATTTCCATGTACCATTGCTGTATTCTCAGACTCTCTTCTGTTTTCCAGGTTGACATACATTTTTTTGCTACAGCTAAGGCTATCATAATAAATCTTTTTTGTGCTTCATCCAGTTTGAGGCCTAAATCTTTGCTTCTTATATTACTTAGAAGAAAGATCTCTGGATTTTTTGGTATGTTGCTTTTTGTGATTTTATTTAATACCTGATTTAGATCTTCCCAAAACTTTTCCACTTTTTCAGATGCCCAAATTACATGTACTGTGGTTTCCGTTTCCTTCTTACAGTGAAAAAAATCTATCTGATACTGTTGGGTCCCATTTATTTAACTTTTGGGGCATGATATATAGCCAATTATATTGTATCATGCGTAACCTCGTGTTTATTGTATTTCTCATAGTTCCAGAGCATAGCTTTTTCCATATTTCATTTTTTATCTTTATTTTTAGATCTCATTCCCACTTTTGTTTGGGTTTACAGCTTATTTCATCATTCTCTTTCTCTTGCAACTTGATGTACATGTTTGTTATAAATCTTTTAATTATCATTGTGTCTGTAATCACATATTCAAAGCTGCTTCCTTCTGGTAACCTCAGCCTGCTTCCCAATTTGTCCTTTAAGTAGGTTTTCAGTTGATGGTATCCAAACATTGTACCATGAGTTATTCCATATTTGTACTTCATTTGTTTAAAAGATAATAAATTATTTCCCAAAAAACAATTTTCTATTCTTTTAATCCCTTTTCTCTCCCATTCTCTAAAGGAAAGGTTATCTATTGTGAAAGGGATTATTAGTTAATTTTGCGTCAACAATAATTTTGGTAGTTGGTAATTTGTTTTTTTTCCTTTCTACGTGAATCTTCTTCCAAATGTTGAGCAGATGGTACAGTACTGGTGAACTCCTATATTGCACCAGTTTTTATCCCACTTATAAAGTATATGTTCTGGTACCTTCTCCCCTATTTTATCTAGCTCTATCTTGGTGCAATCTGGTTTTTCCCTTGTTTGATAAAAATCTGATAGATACCTTAACTGTGCTGCTCTTTAATAATTCTTAAAGTTTGGTAGCTGCAAACCCCCTTGTTTGTACCATTCTGCTAATTTATCTAGCTCTATCCTCGGTTTCCCCCCTTTCCATAAGAATTTCCTTATTATTTTCTTTAGCTCATTGAAGCTCTCTGTTAAGGGAATTGGTAATGATTGAAATAGGTATTGTATCCTTGGGAAGATATTCATTTTAATGCAATTTACCCTTCCTATCAATGTTAGTGGTAAATCTTTCCAATGTTCTAAATCATCTTGTAATTTCTTCATTCATGGCAGATAATTTAATTTGTATAGATGGCCTAGATTATTACCTAGTCTAATACCTAGGTATTGGATTGCTTGTGTTTGCCATTTAAATGGTGATTCTTTCTTAAATTTTGTGAAATCTGCATTATTCATTGGCATCGCTTCACTTTTATTTGTGTTGATCTTGTACCCCGATATTTCTCCACATTCCTTCAATTTCTTATGTAATCCTTTTATTGATTATTCTGGTTCTGTTAAGTATTCTATGATGTCATCTGCAAATAGACTGATTTTATATTCCTTCTCTTTTAATTTTATCCCTTTTATTTTATTTTCTGTTCTTATCAGTTCTGCCAAGGGTTCTATAGCTAAAGCGAACAGTAAGGGAAATAGTGGACATCCCTGCCTAGTTGACCTGCTTAATTTAAATTTGTTCGATATACATCCATTTACTGTCACCTTTGCCAATAGTCCCTTATATAATGCTTTAATCCAATTAATATATTTCTCTGGTAGGTTGAACCTCTGTAGTACTTTGAATAAATAATTCCATTCTACCCTGTCAAAGGATTTCTCTGCGTCTAAAGGAACAGCCACTGTTGGCGTATTTTTTCCTTCTACTGCATGGATTAAGTTAATGAGCTTACAGATATTGTCTGTTGTTCGTCTTTTCTTAATAAATCCAGTTTGATCTAGTTTTACAGTCAGCCAATCTGTTTGCTAATAGTTTTGCTGTTATCTTATAATCTGTGTTGAATAGAGATATTGGTCTATACGATGCTGGTGTTAGTGGATTGTTCCCCGTCTTTGGTATTACTGTAATTATTGCTGTTTTACATGAATCTGGCATGTTTTGTGTTTCTTCAATCTGGTTCATTACTTCCAGGAGAGGAGAAATTAGAAACTCTTTAAATGTTTTATAGAATTCTATTGGGAGTCCGTCCTCCCCAGGCGTTTTATTGTTTGGTAGCTTTTTTAATATATCTTGTATTTCCTCTATTTCAAATGGCTTTATCAATTTGTTTTGCTCCTCTTCTTGCAATTTTGGTAGTTAAATTTTAGCAAGAAACTCATCTATTTTGTCTTCTTTTCCTTCGTTCTCAGTTCGGTATAATTGCTCGTAGAATTCCTTAAAGTTTTTGTTGATCTCCGTTGGGTTATATGTAATTTGTTTGTCCTTTTTCCTTGATGTCAATACCATTCTTTTAGCTTGTTCTGTTTTAAGCTGCCAAGCCAGTATTTTATGCATTTTTTCTCCTAGCTTATACTACTTCTGCTTTATTTTCATGATGTTCTTCTCACCTTATACGTTTGTAGTGTTTCATATTTTATTTTTTGTCCGCCTATTGTCTTCTTTTTGTTGTATCTATCCCTTGTTGCTAGTTCTTTTTCTGTACTTACTATTTCCCTTTCCAGCCGTTCTATTTCCCGATTGTACTCCTTCTTAATCTTAGTTACATAACGTATTATCTGCGCTCTGATGAAGGCTTTCATTACATCCCATAATATAAATTTGTCTTTCACTGATTCTGTATTTATTTCAAAGTACATTTTAATTTGGCGCTCAATATATGTTCTTGGTGGGATGTCCTCCAGTTCTATTGCTTATAACAGGGGTAAGTGATCCGATAACAATCTAGCTTTATATTCCATTTTCCTAACTCTCCCTTGGACATGGGCTGACAACAGGAACAGGTCAATCCTTGAATATGTTTTATGTCTACTCAAATAATATGAGTATTCCTTCTCCTTTGAGTGTTGTCTCCTCCATATATCCAAAAGTTGCATTTCCTGCATTGATTTAATCATAAATTTGGCTACTTTGTTCTTTCTGCTAGACTTTTGTCCAGCTTTATCCATCTTTGAATCCAAACTAAGGTTAAAGTCCCCTCCTATCAATATATTCCCCTGCGTATCTACAATCTTAAAAAAAAATCTTACATAAACTTTTGATCCTCTTCATTAGGTGCATATATATTGACCAAATTCCAGAGTTCTGAATATATCTGACATTTTACCATTATGTATCTCCCTGCTGGATCTATTATTTCCTCCTCTATTTTGATTGGTTCATTTTTATTGTTTAATATAGCTACTCCTCTTGCTTTTGAGTTATATGATGCTGCCGTTACGTGTCCTACCCAGTCTCTCCTTAATTTCTTCTGTTCCACTTCCGTTAGATGTGTTTCCTGCACGAATGCTATATTTATTTTTTTCTTTTTTCAGTAAATTTAATAGCCTCTTCTTTTTGATTTGGTTATGTATTCCATTAATATTTATAGTCATATAGTTCAACATGGCCATTTCATACTTTGTTTACATCTCATTTCTGCTTCCTCAACACCACCTTTCCCCTTTACCCCATTTCCATTTCTCAGTTTTCTTTTTTTGAACGCACTGTATGACAACACTTCTAAAACACAAAATACTTCAACCACTCCCACATCTAAAATTCCCTTAACCCCAAGTTTTCCCCCACTTCTCTGAGTCGCTCCTTGTCCCTTGCCGGGCCACCCCAACTCCCCTCTCCATTCGGACTGCAAACCTGTTCGCAAGTGTCAACTGATTTTGCAGTGACTGTTAATCTCTCCTACCCAACCCCCTCGAGAAAAGTCTTTTATCTTCACATTACAACAAAACTCCCCCTCTTTTCCCTTTTATTTTTTATTTATTTATTAATAAAAATTTTAACCCCTCCTCTTTTTTTCCCCCTTCTCCCTTACTTCCCTTTTCTTCCTGCAATTAGTTCTTACTTATACATTATTTTTACTTCTTTATATGTAGTTTGTCATCGTTCTTTGTTCTTGTTACATCTCTTCATCTCTCTTTCTGTTTTGCAGGCATTCTGCAAATTCTCGTGCTTTCTCCGGATCCGAGAACAGTCTGTTTTCTGCCCTGGGGTAAATATTTTAAGCACTGCTGGATATCTTAACATACATTTATAGCCTTTCTTTCATAGGATTGATTTTGCTGCGTTAAATTCCTTCCTCTCAAAACTTATGTCTTTTGACCTTTGTATTCCAGTGGTTTTTTGTCTTCTCTCATTTTATTCATTGCCTTCTCCAATATATTTTCTCTTGTCGTATATCTCAGGAATTTTACTAAAACGCATCTTGGTTTTTGTTGTGACTTTGGTTTTGGGACTAATGTTCTGTGTGCCCTTTCTATTTCCACTCCTTCCTGCATTTCTGACATTCCCACGACTTTTGGGATCCATTCTTTTATAAATTCTTTCATATCTTTGCCTTCTTCATCTTCCTTAAGTCCCACTATCTTTATATTGTTTTGCCTACTATAGTTTTCCATTATATCCATCTTCTGAGCTAAGAACTCCTGTGTTTCTTTTTTGTCACTTTCTTCCAATTTTCTTTTTAAGTTATTCACTTCCATTTCTACTGCCATTACGCGTTCTTCCACATTTTCTAATCTTTTCCCTATTATGACCAGCTCTATTCTACTCACTTTTTCTTCTGTACTTTTCATTTCACTAAATTCTAGTGTCAGCCATTCTTTTAATGCTTTCAATCATTTGGATTTTTTAAAATCTATGTACTGTCCATTCATTTTACCTCCTATTTTTCTGTGCAGAGCTTGGTGTTCTTCTTCTTCTTCTGTGTCTGCTCTTGGGTTTATGTCTTCTCTTTCTCTTCCTTGTATCTGTGTCTCTTCTGACTTTCTTGTTGAGCTGCTTGTCTCAGTTTGTTGGGTATTTTTTTTTCCATGGTGTCTTGATGTTGGTCCTCTTCTTCTGGGCTGGTTATCTGTTGTGTCTCCAGTTTCCTTTTTACTTTCTCACCCCTCCCTTTCCCATTGCTTTCTTTATCTTCCAGCTGGGAGCCCTGCTGTTGGGCCTCTCTCAGCTTTTCATGCTGTGGATTTTTACTCCACAGTTAGTCCCCCCTCCCATCAGTGTTCTCCTTGTCGTGCGCAGTTGCGTACCCATGTTTGACTCCGTGAGCCATTTTTGCAGTCCTGCGGTCGGTGGGTCGCGACCCTGCGGGGTCTACACTAACCTCGGGGAGTGGGCTCCTCTTTCCACGGCGGGTCCCTGCTTTTTTGCGTAAGTAAGGCCTTCACCTTTCTCTTCCAGCATCTTTCTTTCTTCTTTTCTTCCCGTTTTTGGCTTTTCTTTCTTAGGTGCCATTTTCTCCACACCTTTATTTTTTATTTGTTGTGATTTGTGTGTCTGAGGCTTTGCTTTTTCTTCACTGTTTTCCTTCTTTCCTGGAGAGGGCTGGTATTCTCCTACCGGCCACTACTCCATCACGTGACTCCTCGCCGGCGTATATCATGTTCAAGCAGTCGAGGTTTAGTTTAATTTGTGCATATCCTGCACAGACACATGGGCTGAAGGGCTTCTTCCTGTACTTCATTGGTCCATGTTTCCTGTGGTCTCTAAATTGGTAAAATAGGCTCTTATACTCATGTGGTACATTTTTTCTGCATGATTCTAGTGGCCTACTAAAAATTATAATTCACTGTTTTCTCAGTGACTACCAGTGGGGAAAGGGACACTTGGTGGGTGGAGGGAAAATGATGGCATATTGAAATATAGCAAAAAGTTTCATGGGTGAGATCATGGGCAGTGGTCATTTGGGATGCCTTTACAGAAGGACATGGAAGGAAGAGGTAGCCATTCATTTGCTTTCATTTGCTCTTCTTTTCAATTAGGCGTTTAATCTCAATGCAACTTTCCTGCAATATCCCGATATCTCTTGATTAATGACAATAATTGTCATACACGTTGAATAACGTACAGGTGCATTGAAATTCTTGCTGCAGCTGAACAGCCATTTCATGACAAAAACAGAACAAATGGAGAAGTAAACATCAAATTAAGCATAGATAGTAAACATAAAAGATAGATTGATAATAAATATTCTTCCTCTTATACAAAAATCTATCTGTCTGTCTTGGGCATCAGAGTAAAACAGCTGGTAGAGCCCCTATCTCACAGCTCTAGAAACCTGGGTTCAATCTTGACCTCGGATGCATCCTGTGTTAATTTAGGTTATATCTTTGTGGCCAAATTTGGTTTTCTCGGGTGCTTCATTTCCTCCCACACACATGTGGATTGATAGATTAATTGACCACTGTGAATTTCCCAGTGTGCAGTGGAGTGGGAGAATCCAAGGAATTCATGAGAATCTGGGGAGAATTAATTAAGGTAATAGATTAAGGTAAAGGTGCATTCTATGTTTAACACAGATTGTGTGCTTCTCTGCAGCATGTCTATTAGACTCTGTGATGCTATGAATATATTCAATGACTGAGCTATAAGAGACCTCGAGGGAAAATTGCAAAGATTCACTCTCCTGTGAAGAAATATCTTCTCTTAATAATACAGTACAGGAAACTATTGGAAAGGATGCTGAGTGACAGGATTTCTGCACACTTGGAAAGTCATGGTCAGATTAAAGACAATCAATGTGTAGGTCACCTCTTCGGAGGTGATAAAGGTGGTTAATGAGGGTAAGGCAATGGGTGTTGTTCACATGGAATTAGTAGAGCATTAGACAAGTCCCTCATGGTGGGTGGGGGGTGATGGCGGTGGGTGTGTGTGTGTATGTGTATGTGTGTGTGTTGATTCAAAGAATGATGTGAACTTGTACATGTGGTGAAGATGTGGACTAGTGTAGAGGGTTATCAAAGAATACAAAAGGATATAGATTAGTCACAGATATTGGCAGATAAATGGCAGAAAGTGTTTAATTTAGACAAGTGTGAGGTGTTGCACTTTGGAAGGTCAAATGCAAGGGATATGCATACAGTTAATGGTAGGGGTCTGAAAAGTATTGATATACAGAGGGATCAAACACTTTGCCAAAATCCCTTTAAATAACATCAATATCGTCTACCATCTTTGCCACCACTTCAAAAAATTAAATCAAGTTCATGAATCGCTAATTCCAACAAACAAATCCATGATGACTCTTCTTGCTTTTTCTCTGACCATCCAAATATTGAGGGATCAGGTTCAAAGCTCATTGAAAGTGTCCACGCATGGTGGGGTGATAAAGAAGGCACATGGTATGCTTGGCTGGGCATTGAGTATGAGAGTATGGAAGTTATGTTTCACGCTGTATAAAACTTTGCTGAGTCCATACTTGGAAAATGCTGTGCAATTATGGTCACCTCATTACAGGAAGGATGTGGAGGCTTTGGAAAGGATACAGAAGTTTACCAGGATGTTGGCTGGTTTAGAGTGTATGCGTAATGGGGAGAGATTGGACAAACCTTTCATTTTCTCTGTAGTAAGGCTGAGGGGAGACCTGAAAAAAAAATCATGAGAAACATTAATAGGGTGAACAGTCAGAAACTGTTGCCTCAAATTCAAATTTCACACTTTAAAGGATAGGTGTTTAATGGAAGTGGGAGAAGGTTTAAAGGAAATGTGAGGGGCAAATATTTTACACAGAGAGTGGTAGGTACCTGGAAAGGACTGACGGGTAGTGAAGGAAACAGATTCAATGGTAGTTTGAGCTTCCAGATAGACATATGATTATGAAGGGGATACATCAGACTTTTAGTTTGATGTAGACATCATGTTAAGCAAGATGTGGGTCGAAGGGGCAATTTCTGAGCTGTACTGTTCTAGTGCTATGGTCTGGAATGCAGTTAAGGTGTATGCCACACCTGTTTTCCACCAGAAGCACCAATATAGTGCAGGCAAAGAAATAATGTAGCTTCATATTTATGTTGATCCACATTGATTAATGATGATTAATGACACTTGTCTAAATTAAACACTTTCTGCCATTTCTGTACAAATTACAAGAGAGCCAAAAATGATGCCTGATGACATGCTTCATTACCGCAAAGCACAGAGGGGATTCTCTGTGAAAGCACTTGCCCTCTTGAGGTTCAGAATCTAGCAAGCAACTGTTTCATCAGGGAATTTCAAAGATATTACAAAAGACTATAACCCATTATGTTTTTCTATATACTAATGGCTCCAAGTTGTCTCCTTTTCAGAATTAATATGAAATGCATTTAACCGGAACTGTTAACATTGTTTCTCTTTTTTCAGATATTTCCTGAGAATTTCCAAATTTTCCCTTTTTATTTCAGACTTGCAGCATCTGCATGGTGTTCTTTTTGTTATCTAAGCACAATACCACATTTAATCCTCTCCCACATTGACAAGAAAAATAAATCAAATCTGATGAGTTCTACGACCCAGATATTAGAGTTTTACAGCACAGAAACAAGCATTCAGGTCCAGCTTGTCGACGCTGACATTGTGTCTTCCTGCTTGAGTCCCGCTTGCCCACATTAGGCCCTTACCCCTCCAATCCCTTCCCCTCAAATTCCCTTCCCCCATTCATGTACTTATCTAAGTGATACTTAAAGGAAGCTGTTATTCCTGCCTCTACTATTTCATCTGGTAGTTTATTCTATATGCCCACCACCCTCTGAGCGAAAAGTGTTCCCTTATGTCCCATCTAAATCCATCCATCTCACATTTTGTCTTAGATTCTCCTACTCTCAGAAATGAATGGTACCCATTCATCTTATCTATGCCCCATTTCAAGAAGATCCTCTCTCAACAGCCCAAGCTTTTACAGTCTCTCAGGATAGCCTAACTACCCTAATCCTGACAACACCTTAGTAAATCCCTTCTGTACCTTTTCCAATTTTATAATATCCTTCCTTTTTCCAAGTAACCAAAGCTACACACAATATTCCAGGAGTGGCTTTACCAATGTCTTCAACATGATGCCTCTAAACTTTTATGCAAAGCAGGCATCCAAGACACTCTCTTCATCACTCTGTCTGCCTGCGCTGCCATCTCTAAAGAGCAATATACCTGCATCCCTAGGTTTCACTGCTCCATAACACTCTCCAGGGCACTACCATTAGCAGAGTATGTCCTGCCCTGGTTCGATTTACCCAAATGTACCTCACACATTGGAGTCAAACTGGATCTGCCATTTCTTAGCTCACTTCCTCATCTGATCTGGATCCCAATGCAAACCCAGATAACTGTCTTCACTGTCCACCATCACACTTTTGTTTAATCAGCAAACTTACTTTACCAGTAATATCCTTGGCCAAATCATTTACATATATTGCAAGGGTCCAGGTGCTAAACCCTAAAGCACTGCATTGGTCACAATCCACCAGGCTGAAGAACTGCCTTCCACATCCTCTATATGACACCTATCACTTTGGCAATGTTTAATTTTTTTTTAAATTTTAAAGTTTAAAATTTAGACATACAGCACTATCACAGGTCATTTTGGCCTACGAGTCCGTGCTGCTTAATTTACACCCAATTAACCTACATTTTGAACGGTGGAAGGAAACCAGAGCTCTTGGGGAAAACACACACATACACGGGGAGAATATACAAACTCCTTAAAGACAGTGTGGGATTCGTATCAGGTCCTGATCGCTGGCACTGTAAAAGTGTTGCGGTAACCGCTACGCCAACCGTGCCTCCTCTAATCCAGTTGGCCTGTTATCCCTTGTGCCCTATCCTACCACACCAACCTATCATGCGGGAACTTATCAAGCACTTTATTAAAATCCCTATTCATAACATCAAAATCGTCACCAGTTCAAAAAATTCTTTCAAGTTCATGAGACACTATTTCCCACAAACAAATCCATTCTGATTCTTCTTGATTTTCCTCTGACCATCCAAATATTGATAGATTCTGAGAGCTAGCACCCATCAATATTTAATAAATAAAGCAATCAGTAGTTTCCCTCTCACTGATTTCAGACTAACAGAGTTTAGTTAACGGGATTATCCTTACAGCCCTTTCTAATTTGCCATCTACCAGAATTTCTCCTATCCTCAGCAATGAGGTCAAAAATCTGGCATCTCAACAGTTTCCTTCCTCCCTTCACACAGTTCTGGAATGTACCTGGTCTGGTCTGGACACAGAGGTTTATCCACCTTGACACAATCCAAGACTGCTAACACCTCTTCACTATTGATGTGGACATGCCCCAGGTTATCTTCAGTAACCTCCCTCATCTCCCTATCCTCCCTATCCTGCTCTACAGCAAATATATTCAAACTTTTAATTAAATTACTTTCCCATCTCCTCCTGCTCCATGCAAAATTGCCCATTCAAATCCTTAAGCCACACATGTCAAACTCTGGCCCGCGGGCCAAATTTGGCCCGCGATATAATTATGTTTGGCCCACAAGATCATTTCAAAAATGTATTAGAGGTGGCCCGCCCTGCAGCGAGAGCCGATGCTGTATTTTGGTCATGTCACCCCCACCATCCTCCCCCTTCATTGCACATCCTTCCCCATTGTAACACGAGAAATTGTAACACGAGAAGTCTGTTGATGTCATCAGCCGGCAAGCCAGTTGGAAGGCTCCCCGCACAACCAGTCACTTCTCCCACCTGTCGAGCGGTGCGGCGGATGGGCGAGTGCCTGTGATTTCCTGTCGGCGCGACGGGCATGGCAGGCTGCGCACGGCCCCCGGGCAGCGCGAGCCCCGCGCGACTGGCACCGGACGGCCCTTCCACAACGCGAGCGCACTTCTCCCGGTCACCACGGCCTTCAGCGCTTGCACCCGCGCGGACCCCAGGGATGGCTGGTTCGGCCCTGCACGTGAAGGGAGAGAGGGTGGCTGTCCGCAAAGGCTGATCGGCAGCGCGCTGGGCCTGAATGGGTGGGTAAGCAGGGGTGGGCAGAGGGTGTAGGTGAGGAGTAATGGGCAGGCGAAGTTATGGTTGTGCGAGGGGCAGTTAGAGGGAGGGATGAGTAGAAGGAGGGGTGGATAGGGAAGAGGTAAAAGGGGAGGGGCAGGGCGAGTAGGAGAGGGGTGATTAGAGGGTGAGAGACGGGTAGAGAGAGGAACAGATTGAGGGGAGAGGCAGTAGAGGGGCGTGTATAGGATGGGGTGGGTAGTGGCAGAGCGCGTGGAGTGAGGGGTGAGTAGAGGTTGGGTAAAGGACTGGTCATGTAGAGGGATGGTGGGTCGAGGGTGAATAGAGGCCTAGAGCCTGAGGAGTGAGCAGGAAATGCTGAGACCTGATGCAGGCCAAAATGGACACAGCCTGTGAATGCTGACTACATCTCCACAGGGACCAAATATGTTTCCCTCAGGTCAAGCAAAGGGTGAACTTGAGCTACCTACTCCTGACCTGTAACATTATCCTCCTAAAGTTATATCCTAAAGTTTAACATTACATATGTTGAAAGAAGAGAAAACATGCAGATGTTGTTGAAAATTTTCAATAAATATTTAGTTCGGCCCTCGACTTAGTCCAAGTTTTTAATTTTGGCCCTCCATGAATTTGAGTTTGACACCCCTGCCTTAAGCAGACCTGTTCTTTCCATCATAGCCCTTTTGTCCTTAATATACTTATGACATGTTTTTGTATTCTCCCTTACACTGTCAAAACCATCTCAAAACCTCTTTTATCCCTTCTTATTTCCCTCGTTATTGTGATTGTGCATCTCTTATACACCTGTACAGATTCCCTCAAGCCTATATGTCTGTATCTGATATACGCTTCCTTTTTCTTTCTGATCTATGCCACAATATGTTTTGTTAACTAGGGTTTCTTTACTTTCCCATGCCAGACCTTTACCTGACTGGGACCTTCCTTATCACACCCTTAAACATCTCTTATTTGACAGCCATCCTTTTGTTTTCATTTCAATTTTATAATTTTATTTACAAGACAGTGGAAAGTAATTCCAGTCATTGAAACCTGTGCCTCCCAATTGCAACCCAATCAACTTACCTAACCCATATGTTTTTAGAAGGTGGGAGGAACCCTGACCACCGGGGAAACCAGCTCAAGTCATGAGAAGAGCATACACACTCCTTAGAGACAGTGTTGGATTCAAACCCAGCTCACTGATGTGGGTTTGACTAGTGAATGTTGCACTAATTGTTTCAGATGATAGACATTTTATCAGAACTGGAGATAAGCAGACTTAAGGTGCAGAAAAGGTTGGTAGGAGATGTAGTGGTGGGGGTGGGGTGGGTGGCAGTGAATGAAAATCATAACAGGCTGTGATATGGTAGGAGAACTTGGAAGAGAAAAATACAATTTTCCCATGGGCAATCCCAAAAATAGCCCACATAGTCATGTTAAAGTATTTGCTAATTACTTGTAGATTTATTATCTACGATTAATGCCTGTTTTTTATTCTTCAGTAATCTTATGGTGATAAAATGGGAACAAAAAGCCAGTTAAAGTTACCCAATTGGCTGCAACTGTATTAACACGAACCTGCAGGGATCTGGCTTTGGTTTTACAGCAGTGAAATGTTCACACAGCTGCAAATTCCTTAATGCATTTGGTGACTGAGCTTTCAGATCAATATTTAAAACCTCTCCAAATAATTGGCCTTGGCTTGTGCAGGATTTCTTTCAGAAAATGGTGCTTTCTTTTAAAGATCATTACAGATTTGATTACGGAGTAAGGAATTTATTAAAATTGGAGCTGGACCGATTTGTGTTAATCGTGTGTAATTCCATTTGGAATTTTTCTCTTGCTTTGTGGTTTTCTCATCTCCCTTCAGAAGTCTCCTATTGGGACAGAGCCACTTAGGCTATCCATGGCTGTACTCAAGTACTCAAATGCTCAACCCTTTGTTATGTATTATATGGTCTAATCTAATCCTCCATTCCTTTAAGTGTGTTTTTAGGCATAAATATCTCCAATGAACTCTCCTGGTTCAATTACAAAGACACGATGGATAAGAAAGTATACTAGTATCTCTAGTTCCTCAAAGGCCTGTGGAAATGTTCACTGCTTCCCTCAACAAGATTCACCATTGGAAGTATCCTGTCATTGGGTATCACAGTATCATAGTGTGGTGGTACACCATCAGCCTACTGCAGGGGGCAACCTTTGTACCTGCAGAAGTGTAAGGGGATAGGACAACACCTGGCCGGCTGCCAATCAATCGGTTTGAACGGATCAAGCCTCACCTGGTCGGGTATCAATCACCCTCTGGGTTATAAGCCTATGCCGGCCTCCTGAGGCCTCACACAGAGCTGCTGCAGCCACAGCCAGCCTGGCTCTGTGGAGGTTTTTCTGGATTAAAGCCTGTTGTTCAGTCTTTACCTTGTGGGTGTCTGATTCGGTCTAACAGCGCATCACAATTTAATCCACAAAAATTTCCCACGGCTGCCATAGAAAAGCTCCTGTGCGCAGGGAGCCTCGAGGTCGACCCATGCCACCTGGAAGCCCAGATATGCTTCGAGATCTGGCGATCGAGGCAATCATCGAGGCACACAAGGGTGACATCCTGGACTCCGATCGGAAGACGTTGGTCCTACTCCAGTCAAAGCTTAGTCCCTAAGCCTTCCAGGTAACCAAAGGCTGCACCAAGTACAAAAGCGCAATGGAAACTCTTGAGAACTTGTACAAGCCTCCATGAATGTGGTCTGTGCAAGGTACCTCCTCAACACCCGAGCCCAGCAACCCGGGGAGACGGCTGAGTCTTACCTGGGACACTTGCGAGAGTTGGCCCGACTGTGTCTGGCTGAACCCGGGGTAGGTGTAAAGGAGGTCGAGAGGCTGATCCAGGATGTCTTCATCCGAGGGCTATGCTCGAGAACCATCTGGCAGAAGCTGCTAGAGGACAACATCTATGCCCTAACGAGGAATGTGGAAGTGGTCCAAACCCTGGAAGCAGCAGCCCTGCACGTCAAAGCCTTCAATTCCGTTTTCCCCAGGCTCCCTCATGGCCCTCTCACACTGCAGCTGCAACCCCAGGCTGAGCTGGGGAGGAGAACATCGCTGCGGCAGGTGGGCCCAGTGCCCCTGTAAGTAATGTGGGTCCTGGTGCGGGTCAGATCAACAATCAAGCTAAAACTGCCCAGCTAGGAACCTGTATTGTTTCCGATTCAGCAAGAAAGGCCACTTTGCAGAAATGTGCCTCTCTAAAACTGCCAGCAGCTCAGCGGCCCTCTATGACCTCCCTACCCCCCCCACGGACCCCCCCACATGCGCCATTGACCCCGCGATGATTTCTGTCTTCTCCGACTTCGACCGTATAACATCCAGCCCCGCCAGTAACCATCGCAGCGTGTGCCCCAAGCATCTGCACCAACTCTCGTCCTCGCCACTCGCTGAGAAATACAGTGATGTCACTTCCGGTTCACAGTGTGACATCACTGCCACTGCCCGTGATGTCATCACTTCCCCTGGCGCAGTGGATATGGCTGGGAAAGGAGGAAAGTAATGCAGCAGCTCTCCACGTGCCACCGCCATCTTGGGCCAGGCAGCATCCAACACGGAGTGCCCCTGATGACATTGAGAATGATGTAGTCTACACGGGCGATGACCAGGCTGCCCTACAGATGCTCCCCAAAGCTCCGGGTGCCATTAGCTGCCACACACTGCACCCAGCGACCGATGACAATGTGGTCAATATGGTCGATGACCAGGCCACCCTTCTGACGCTTACAAAGCCTCCGGAGGCCATCGGCTACCGCATGCTCCACCCCACGACCGATGTTGACATGGTCAACATGGGCGATGACCAGCCCACAGTCATGATAATGAATATGTATGAGATGTATGCAGATAGAGGTTGAGCTATTACCTGACCGATGTATGCAGGCGCCAAATGGTGGAATAATGGAAGCAGAGAAATAAATACACGCCGATGTTCAACGGGTAAATCATGTGTTGATGGTGCTATCAATTTCACATTTCGGGTCACAAATGTGACATTGGCGACGAGGAGAAACATTTTTGATTTTGAATCTGTGGCTTTGAGTTTCATCATGGCAGTCACTGGAGCTGAATTTCTAGCACTTCGCGGTGTTCCTCATTTTGACCCGATGGGCAATGCAAGCACTGTAAGCGTGAAGTGGAAGGCGTGGCTTGAAGAGTTCAAAGCTTACGCCGACAGTCGTGGCCTATTTCTCGATGGGAGTATGGTGGAGCAGAAAGCGCAGCGGAGGGCGTTACTTCTCTTCACCGCAGGACCTGCAGTTTGTGAAACTTTTAAGACACTTTCGAATACTGGAAGGAAGGAGGAATACCAGAAAGCTGTAGATGCATTGAATGCACACTATGTGGTGACACCGAATGCCACATTTCAACGCCATTTGTTTCGCAAAACAAAACAGGAAGATGGGGAAACGGTCGCCCAGTACGTGACGAGATTGTGTCAGCTGGCTGTTGGATGCAATGACGTAGCAGCTGATTTGGACAACCAGTTATTGGATCAAGTCGTGCAGCACTGCAGATCAGACAAACTCAGAAGGCGACTGCTGGAAAAAGTGGGTGAGTTGAAACTTACCAATGCTTTAACAATGGCTGCTGCATTAGAGGCTGTTGAGGGGCAATTTCATACCATGAAACTGAAAGACAACTCAAGCCAGCCCAGTAAAGACAAAGTTGGTCAACAAGTAAATAGGCTCTCGCATAGCCATAGCCAGCCAAGAAATATGCCGACACGTGATTTGGAGTGTTACAGATGTGGAGACAGAGGTCATTTTGGAAAAGACCCATGCTGCCCAGCAAAAGGCAAAGTTTGTAGAAAGTGTGGAAGTAAAGACCACTTTGCAAAGAAGTGCAAAAGCAAGTCAAATGCAAACCAGAATGGGAAGAGTACAGCTTCTAAGGGCAAAGCTTGAGGGAAAGGAAAGTCTCCTGGAACGAAAGGCAATTAGGGACAGAGAAAGCAAGGCACTATTTGCCATATAGAAGGTGACCCAGAAAGTGACGATGATGACGACAACCAGGATGGGCAGAAATACTATCAGTTTACATTGAATGATGACTATCATGAGAAAGTCCCAGTGATAATTGGTGGTGTGACAGTTCCGGTCATTGTAGACTCAGGCAGTGACAGTAATGTAATTGACCGACACTTATGGGAGAAATTGTACACCAAAGAAGTGTTCAAACAAACTGTATCCATACACAGCAACTAAGCCATTGCAGACCATTGGATGCTTCACTGCAACTGTTGAAGCTGGTGACAAGCACACCAAAGCAGAATTTGTTGTCATAGACGAGAGGGGAGAACCATTGCTGAGTAGACGCACGACGCAAGATCTGGCAATACTTCATATTGGAGCTCGTGTTAATTCAGTTCAGTCATACGAGAATAGGAAGCTAGAATTTCCCACAGTTTTCCAAGGAGTAGGAAAGCTGAAAGGTCGACAACTAAAGCTAACAGTGGACAAAATGGTCAAACCCAAGGCGCAACCAGTGCGCAGAACCCCATTTGGACTTCGTGTGAAAGTCGAGACCAAAATCAAAGAGTTGATTGAGCAAGACATTATTGAACCTGTAGAACATTCAACGCAATGGGTCAGCCCAGTAGTGATCGTGCCCAAACCAAATGGTGACATGAGACTGTGTGTTGATATGAGGATGGCCAATGAAGCTATAATTCGAGAACGACATCCCATACCAACAGTAGAAGAAGTATTCCAGGAGTTAACAACCAGTCAAGTGTTCTCAAAAAGTGATTTAAAATGGGGCTATCATCAATTAGAGCTGGACCTAGAATCCAGGGACGTGACATTTATGACTCACTGTGGATTGTTCTGGTACAAGAGGCTGTTGTTCGGCATCAATGCAGCACCTGAGATCTACCAGTACGAAATCCATCGAGTGATTCAAGGCATTTCTGGAGTTGCCAACATTTCTGATGACATCATAGTCCATGCGGCTACACAGGAAGAGCATGACAGATGGTTGAGGCTTGTGCTATCCAGACTACAGGGGGCAGGCCTTACTGTGAATGGAGACAAGTGCCAGTTCAGTGTCTCAGAGATGGACTTCATGGGACACAGGCTTACACGGGAAGGACTGAACCCAGCTGATGCCAAGGTGAAAGCTGTTGCCGATGCACGTGAATCCCAGAATGCAACGGAGATGAGGAGTTTCTTGGGATTGGTCAATATTGCGCAAAGTTCATCCCTAACTTTGCTACACTGGCAGAACCACTGAAGAAACTAACCAGGAAAGGTGTACCATTCCATTTTGGCCCTGAGCAGAAGAAAGCATTCACAGCTCTGAAACAAAGTCTGACGAATGCCGATACTCTTGGGTATTATGATCTGGATGCACCAACCAAAGCCATAGCGGATGCTAGCCCTGTTGGTTTAGGAGCTGTGTTGGTCCAGACGCATGATGAGTGACCAAGAATCATTGCCTATGCCAGCAGATCTTTGACAGACGTTGAAAGGAGATATTCCCAGACAGAGAAAGAAGCACTCGGACTTGTATGGGCCTGCGAGAGATTCCATGCATATTTGTATGGCATTGAATTTGAACTAATCACGGACCATAAACCATTGGAGGTGATCTATGCCGCCAGGTCTAAACCGTGTGCCAGGATAGAACGATGGGTGCTCAGACTACAACCGTACAAGTACAGAGTAGTCCACATTGCTGGGAAAGCAAACATTGCTGATCCGCTGTCCAGATTGTTGAAAGATGGATGCCCACAATCCAAGTCAGAACTGGGGACAGAAGCAGAGAGCTTTGTACGCTTCGTAGCTATCCAGTTGACACCGGGAGCTGTGACAACGAGGGAAGTCGAGAGAGAGTCCGAACATGACCCAGAACTCATAGAAGTTAGAGAATGTATCCAAAGTGGACAATGGGACAAGTGCACTCACAAGGCATATGTTCCCATTAAAGACAAACTTTGTTGCATCGGGCAGTGTGTGTTGAGGGGTTGTAGATTAGTAATACCGCAGAGGTTGAGACTGAAGATCGTATCATTAGCTCATGAAGGACACCTAGGTATTGTTGATACCAAGCAAAACCTAAGGAGTAAAGTATGGTGGCCAGGTTGTGATAAAGACATGGAGAAATTCGTCAAAACCTGCCATGGGTGTCAACTCACAAGTAGGAGTAATTCCCCAGAGCCGATCCAGAGTACGCAACTCCCGACAGGACCGTGGATCGATGTAGCTGTTGACTTTCTCGGACCTTTACTAACTGGCAAGTCAATCATGGTAGTGGTGGACTACTACAGCAGATACTATGAGTACTCTGTGATGAGGTCAACGACCACTGAAAAAACGATACAAGCATTGGCAAAGATCTTCGCGAGTCATGGATTGCCTGTTACGCTATACTCTGACAATGGTCCACAGTTCATCTCAGAGACATTTGCTGAATATATGAGGTCCACAGGCATCCACCATCACAAAGTAACTCCTAAATGGCTGCAAGCCAACGGAGAAGTAGAGAGACAAAATCAATCCATCGAAAAACAACTACGGATCACTCATGCAGAAGGACAGAACTGAAGAGAAGCATTGCTATCCTACGTAGCTATCTATTGAGCAACCCCTCATGCAACCACAGGAAAAGGTCCAGCAGAAGTACTCTTCAGGAGGAAAATCCGCACAAAAATGCCCAAACTGAAGGAAATCAGGGACGACCAGGAGATGAGGGACTACGATGCTGAAAAGAAGGGGGCAGCAAAGCTGGATGCAGACTCAAGGCGTGGGGTCATGTACTCAGACATCATGCCTGGAGATAATGTTCTTGTGAGGCAAGAGAGTGGTGGTAAGCTAGACAAACCTTATTACCATCAACCCTACACTGTTGTATCCAGAAGCGGCAGTATGGTGACAGTCAGGTTTCCAGCTGGAGTCCTCTACAAAAGAAACATGTCTGGTGTCAAAAAGTACCAATCCAGAGCGGCACAGAGTGAAGTGGTTGGAAATCCAGTACGAGTTGCTCAGCCTGAGGGACCAGATGACGTTCCAGAGGTAGTTACCAGTTTTCCCGATGAAGTAGCCAGAGTACCAGAAACACCAGAGGCCGTAGCGAGCAGTGTTTCCGGTGCTGAGGGTGAGCAACCAAGTTGCAACAGTAGCATTGCAGGAAGGCTGAGACGGGACAGGAACCACCTAAGCGATATGAAGATTTTGTGCCATATTTCTAATCGTGCCTGCATTATGATGGAAATGAAAGTTTGTGATAGTTGGAATGAGTTTCAATGAAGAAAAAAAAACTGCATTGATTCAGTGGAAGCGCAGTAATGATACACGCCAAGGAAAAGTGGAAATGTGTGGTGATTGTGAAAAAAAAGAGAATAATATAAAGGGTGTATGCCGAACGCTGCCTTGTGAAACACGCAGTGAATGCCTATATGTGGATGTCAGGAAGGAAACCATCATGAACTCCGAGAAAGAGACCTTTGCAAAGTTGTGCTATGATTACCTGGATCATCGCTGTTTTGTTGTGTTTAGCGTTATTAGAAAAAGAAAACTGTGCGCCGAACATTTATTTTATACTTGACATGGTTTGACTTTGGAACATCAGTAGCAGTAACCAACAATCAGAAGTATTTTGATGCAGGAAGAGGAATGATAATGGGAACATTTGGACAGTGATTTTGATAAATACATCAGAAAGTACATGTATGAGTGCTATAAGAATTGCATTTTTGTTTTGGTCGACTATTTGGTATTAAATGGAAAAAAAACCGAAAGTATTGGAATTTAAATATGTGGTTTTATAGAACGGAAAAAAAATAGTCATGAAAAATAAAGGGGAAAGAAATATGTGGGGCGTATAATTTTAAACGCTTACATTTTGCATATGAGGTGACCATTGTATTAGTATAACTACAGAAGAAATGTTGAGCTATTATATTGCATTTGGTTATAACATGGTTACGTTACATTTTGTGAAGAGGGAATTTGATGTTGCTTTTGTTGGTTTGAAGGCAGAAAAATGCTATTGATAGTGTTAAAGTGTTTGCATTTCAACAGAAAGAAACAGCAATGTATTATGTTCGGTGATATTCATACAAGATATACACTTAGATTGAAAGGTTAAGACACATAAAGATATAAAGTTTATTTCCGGTGAAAGGAGGGATGTCATGATAATGAATATGCATGAGATGTATGCAGATAGAGGTTGAGCTATTAACCTGACCGGAGGTCAAAGGGCATGCGCGCGATGTATGCAGGCGCCAAACGGTGGAATAATGGAAGCAGAGAAATAAATACACGCCGATGTTCAGAGGGTAAATCATGTGTTGATGGTGCTATCAACTTCACATTTCGGGCCACAAATTTGACAGCCACCCTATCGACACTCCCCATTCCTCCGGAGAGCGACGACTTTGACTCTGAGATGGTCTTGGCTGCCACCACGCTGACCAGGGACATTCCCCACGATCTCGGGTGCTCGATGATGAATGTGCGATTCAACAGGCAGGTAACAAAGTGACTGTTGGAGCGTGGCAGCTCCAAGAGTTTCATTCACCCAAGTGTGGCCCACTCCCTAAGGTTAAAGGTTCACCCCACCACCTGCTCGATCACCCTCACCACCAAGGATAAGACTGCTCGGTTGATATAATGGTGGGAGGGGATACTTACATAGGATTCAGGCTCCTGGTCATGCCCAAACTCTGCACACCACTCCTCCTGGGCCTGAATTTCCAGTGCCACCTGCAGAGTGTCACCCTTGCCTTTGGGGGGGGGGGGGGTCCCAACCTCCACTCACATTGCACAGCATGCCAACCTACCACCCCCGGCCAACCTGCGGCTTCTCCACACTGCGCATCACCCCACCAGCACTCTTCATCATGCGCTAGGCTGCAAGCCAATTGCCGCCAGAAGTAGGCGCTATTGCACTGCAGACAGGGACTTCATCAAGGTGGATGTGAGGTGATTCCTGGCAGAAGGCATTATAGAGCCCAGTAATAGCCCTTGGAGAGCCCAAGTCCTGGTGGTCAAAGGGGGAAGTAAGCAAGGATGGCCTTGGATTACAGCCAGACCATTAATCGGTACACCCAGCTGGATGCCTACCCCCTGCCAAGGATCGCTGACGTGGTCAATGAGATTGCCCGCTACCAGGTTTTCTCCACGATTCACCTAAAGTCGGAGTATCACCAAATCCCTATCCACCTGAAGGACAAGCCCTACACCGCTTTTGAGGCGGATGGGCACCTGTAGCATTTCCACCGGGTTCCTTTTGGAAAGCTGAAGGTGATGTTCCCATATCTGGATAACATCACGATCTGCAGCCGTGACCAGCAGGACCATGAAGCAAACCTGGAAAAATTCCTCCAAACGGCCGCGGAGCTGAACCTCACTTACAACACCATGAAACTAGAGGGACCACCCTCCTCGCCATCCTGGGGTACATTGTGGCCCGTGGAGTCATCGGCCCAGATCTGGAAAGGATGCGCCCATTAATGGAGTTACCTCTCCCCACCCCCCCATGCTAAAGACCCTTCGCAAGTGCCTGGGCCTGTTCTCTTATTACTCGCAGTGGGTCCCTCACTTCTTGGACAATGAGCCACTGGCCCAAGCCACAACTTTTCCCTTCCCACCAGAGGTGCAGGCAGCCTTCACCCGCATCAGGCAAGGCATCACGGATGCTATGATGCAGGCTGTGGTTGAGGACTTCCCCTTCCAGCTGGAGAGCGATGCCTCCAAGGTGGCCCTTGCTGCTACCCTCAACCAAGGGGGGGGGGGGTGCCCTGTTGTCTTCTTTTCCAGGACCCTCCACGGCTCTGAGCTAGGGCACTCCTCCATTGAAAAGGAGGCCCAGGCGATTGTGGAAGCAGTCTGCCACTGGCGCCACTACCTGGCTGGCAGGAGATTCATGCTCTTTACGGACCAGTGGGCCATGGCGTTCATGTTTAACAATACCCATAAGAGAAAGATAAAGAATGACAAGATCCTGCACTGGAGAGTCGAGCTTGCAACCTATAGCTATGACATCCAGTACCGCCCCGGGAAGTTTAACGGCTCCCCTAATGCCCTCTCTCACACCTGCGCATCTATGCATGACGACAGGTTGCAGGAATTGATGAGTACTTCTGCAATCCGGGCATCACCCAGTTGTACCATTTCGTTAAGTCCTGAAATCTGCTGAACACCATCAGAGATGTCAGGGATATGACCGAGGCCTGTCGGGTCTGTGCGGAATGTAAACCCCGCTTCCTCCGCCTCCCCCCATCCCCCCCAGGCCCACGTTGTAAAGGCTACTTGGCCTTTCAAGTGTCTCGCCATGGACTTCAAAAGGCCCCTGCCTTCCATGAACTGAAACGACTACTTCCTCACGGTAGTGGACGAGTACTCATGCTTCCCTTTCGCCATCCCTTGTCCGGACACCTCCACGGCCACTGTCATCAGGGCCCTGGGGCAGATCTTCACCATGTTTGGCCACCCTGCCTTCATCCACAATGACTGGGGGTCTAGTTTCATGAGCAAAGAGCTGCGCCAGTACCTGATGGCGAGGGGTATCGTGACCAATCGCACGACAAGCTAAAACTCAAGAAGCAACGGGCAAGTGGAACGCGAGAATGGGGTGGTCTGGAAGGCAGTCATCCTGCCTCTCAGGTCAAAAGGATGGGCCATTGAATTCTGGCAGGATGCCCTGCCCGAGGCCATTCGGTGACTGCTGTGCACGGCTACTAATGAGACCCTTCACGAACGTCTGTTCTCATTCCCCAGGAGGTCAGTGACTGGAATTTCACTCCCAGCATGGCTCACGTCCCCGGGACTGGCGCTTCTGCGTAAGCATGTAAGGACACACAAGGCCAAAGCCCTGGTGGAGCAGGTGTTCCTCCTTCATGCAAACCATATCTACGCTTACATTAGGTTCGGCAGTGGCAGGGAGGACACCATCTCAACCAGGGATCTGGCACCAACCAGAGCACCCACCACACCACGCCACCCTCCAACCCAGGATGACGCTGACTGGGCATACATTCCCGTCCCCATGCTGCTATGGGGCACGCAGGGCCCCCTTGATGACTAGGGGCCTGCTTCAGCCTTAAGAGACGAACCCGCCCCCCCACACATCCAATACGATCCGCATATGTCGACCCTGGCCCCCTGGTCACCCCTCCGCACGGCACCACACCAGCCACACACACCCCTGCCACCAGCCCCCCCACTTCCCCTCTGACCAGTGACTAGGAGCCAGTCATACAATGGTCACAGAGACCCCAGCGGCCGCCGAATTGTCTCAACCTGTAAATATTGTGTGTACATAGTTGGTGTGATTCCTTGTTGCTGCCCCCCCCCCCCACTCCGCGGGACAATTTTAAAGAAGGGGGTGAATGTGGTGGTACACCACCAGCCTACTTCAGGGGGAAATCTCTGTACCTGCAGATGTGTAAGGGGACAGGACAACACCTGGCCGGCTGCCAATCAGTCGGCCTGAATGGATCAAGCCCCACCTGGTCGGGTGTCAATCACCCTCCGGGATACAAGCCTGTGCCGGCCTCCCAAGGCCTCACACTGAGATGCTGCAGCCATAGCCACAGTGGAGGTTTTTGTGGATTAAAGCCTGTTGTTCAGTCTTTACCTTGTGTGTATCTGATTTTGTCTAACAGCGCACAACACATAGTCTCAAGCAAATTCAATGCCAAACATTGGAAAATGGGACTCGGGTGCCCCCTCTTTAATTGGACGTAGACTTGCTCTCTAACAGACCACAGTGAAGATCAGTAACAACCCTTCTGCAGTGATTATCCTCAAGGATGTTTACTTGGCACCCTTGCTAATACACCGTCTACACCCATGATTGAACAGCCAAACACCGTTTCAACTCCATTTTCAATTTCACAAATGACACCACAGTCAGTTATCAAATGACAAGAATACAGGGAGGTGATTAAAAGACTAATGGCATGGTTCAAAGATGTCAACTTCTCTTTCAATATCAAGCAGAAAAAGATGATCATTGACTTTAGGAGAGTGGGCAAAGCCCTAGTTTCATTCCCACATTAATGGTGTGAAAGTAGAAAGAGTGGATAGGTTCACGTTCTTAGGAAGCAACATATCCAATGATCTGACCTGAGACAAGCATATTGATACAATGATCAAGAAAGTACACCAACACCTTTACTTCCTTAGAAGTGTAAGGGAGTTCTGCATGTACTCCCTTGTACTCAACAGCCTCTCCAGTTCCACCATGCAAAGCATACTTTCAGGATGCATCATCCTGTGGTACAAGAACCGCTCTGCTCAAAATCAGAAGCTACAAAAGGTAGACAATGTATCACATCACACAAATTTCCCTCCCCTCCCTGGATTTCATTTGCGTCTCCTGCTGCATAGGAAAGGCAGTCAACAAAACTAAAGACCCATCGCACCTCAGACAAATGCTCTTGTTCTCCCCTCCCATCAGAGAACAGAATGTCAAAATGGCCCCTTTCATTCAGGCTCCTGAATGAAATCCCAAAGTGCTATATTGCTGCTCTTGCTTGGGACGAGGTAATCTTTCTTACAGGTGCTCCCCGACTTAAGATGGTCTGATTTACGATGGTACAGTAGCTTAACTGTCATTATTTACTTTCATACGTTAAAGTAAGGTCATCACAAGCATTGTTGATATTTTCAATAAAGGTCAATAATTCCACCAAGATGAATTCTTTATAGCCTTGGTCAATCACTTATTTTAGTTCAGTCAGAAAGCTTGCAGGGACTGATAGAGCACTATCTGGAGAGAGTGGGGCTGCAGGATCATTGTGGGGACTGATACAGCACTGTCGGGGGAGAGCAGAACAGAGCAGAGGGATCAGTGTGGGGACTGATACAGCGCTGTTGGGGGAGAGCAGAGCAGAGGGATCAGTGTGGGGACTGACACAGCACTGTTGGTGTTATACAAGATCTACCCAAATTGGAATTTTTCGACTTACAATGGGTTTGTTGGATCACAACTCCAGCGTAAGTTGAAGAACACCTGTAACTCTATGCTCTGTAAATTGTGCTCTTTACTCAGCTGTATAAATTACTGAGAAAATCTATTAGATTGTTCGCAGAAAAATTCTCTTCACTTAACCAGATACAATGCGACAAATAAGCTTAAGCTTTAAGGTAGGTGCTTGTTTAAGTCTTGTCAGGAACTGCAAGAGCAGGGTTGTGAACAAGAGGAGGAGAGTTTAAAAAGCACCACAAAAGGAGACACTTGTTTAAATCTCATTAGCTAAAACCAATGAAAAGAAGGGTAGCTCAAGCGTAACAGACAGTGCAGGAGTGGGAATTTGCGGCTTTGGCTCAAGAGGCTTCAGTGAGCTGAAGTCGAGGTGGTGCTGCAGGATATCCCTATTGATGCAGAATAGGATTCTGTAGGGAGGCCGAGATAAGGACAGGTTGGGAATGGCAGCTGGGGCAAGGGCATGTTCCTCTTGCAGAATATGATAGTCAGGGAAGCCAATGGTATCCCTGGCGACTTCATCTGTGAGAAGTATATCCAACTGCAGCTCCGAACAAACCATATCAGGGAATTGGAACTGGAGTTGGATGATCCCTGGATCACTTAGGAGGCAGGTTAAAGGAGAGGGAAAGGGAACAGAAGGTAGAAAGTGCAGGGTACACCTGTGGTCATTTCTGTCAGCAAGAATATAGTCCTTTGGATACTGCTAAGAGGCATGACCTGTCTGAATGAGGCAGCAGCCAGAACGATAGCACCATGGTCAGCTCTGAGTCTCAGAAGGGTAGTGTAAAGTCAAGTAGAGCAATAGTCATAAGAGACTTGATAGTTAGTGGAACAAATAGAAGATTCTGTGGTTGCAAAGGAGACTTCAGCATAGTGAGTTGCCTCCTGCATGCTCAGGTCCAGGATGTATCTGAGTGGTTATAGAATATTCCTGGCGGGGAGTGGGGGGGGGGTGGTGGGTGAGCAGTGAGAGGTTGTGGAATTGGTACCAATGACATTGGCAGAAGAGGGATAGAGGTCCTTCAAAGTAAGTTTAGGGAGTTAGGAAAGAAGTTGAAGTGCAGGACAACCAATGTGGTAATCTCTCAATTACTCCTGGTGCTACAAGATGGGGATGGTCAGAACAGGAAGACAGTGCAGGCAAATGAGTGGCTGAGGAGATTGTGCAGGGTAAAGGGTTTCAAGTTCTTAGACCATTGGAAACTTTTCTGGAGAAGGGGTGACCTGTACAAGTGGGAAGGGTTACAGCTGAATTGAGGGGGAACCAAGATCATGGCAGGGAGGTTTGCTAATGCTGTTGGTGGGGGTGAGGGTTTAAAACAGATTTGCTGGAGAGTGGGGGCCAAAGTGAAGAGTCAGAGGAAGCGGTGATTAGTAAACAAGCAGAGACAATCGGTAGGAAGTTTGTGTGGAACGACAGGTAGGGAGGGTAAGATGGCAGCCATTGGGATGAGTTGCAAAGCAACAGGGACACAAAGTCAAAAAAATAGAAAATATGTGGCTAAAGGTTTTGTATTTAAAAGCACACAGCAAAACAAATAAAGTGGATGACCTTGTAGTACAGCTACATGTGGGCAAGTCTGATGTGGCCATCACGGAGTTGTGTCTAAAGGATGGATGTTACTGGAAGCTGAATATCCAAGAAGACTCAGGGTATTGAAAGCATAGGCAGGTAAGATAGCATGGCTCTGTTGGTGAGGAATAACATTAAGTCATTAGAAAGAGGTGACATTGGAACAGAAGATATAGAATCATTGTGGGTGAAATGGCAAGGGTAAAAGGAAATTTATTTGAAATTTTTTTTTAAAATATCTCTTCAACTGTATTTCAGGTGGAGTTATGAACCAATCCAATAGCTGCTCTTTTTGAGAGTTTTTCCGTACCTGCATAATGAGTTGTGGCCCTCTCTACATTGTTGGCTAGAAGAGCCATCTTATTCAAATGGAAAGACTCCAGACTTCCAACAGTGTTTCAATGGTTCTCTCATATTATGCTCTGTTTAAATTCAGGAAAAAAAAAATAGATTTCATGTATTTGATTCATCAGTGAAAGTTTGAAAGTACATGGTCTTATTTTCATTTGAAGTAAATGTTTTTATTGTGATCAGATAAACTCACTCTTCCAGATGAGCTATAGTCTTACCATGGTGTTTTGATGGTATGGATCAAAAGCTACAAAATATATGTAACCCTCAGGATAAGCTGCTCAGAGTTTTTTTGTTTTCTTTATTTTAAAATAGAGGAGGTTATGTGGATTTTATATTGTCTTCACCCAGTGCAGTGGAAGGGGACCAAACTTATACTGTTTGAAATTTTATCTTGATATAGATGCACGTGATATTGTATTCAGTTTTATTCCCTTTTCTTCATTGTACTGCACTTATTACATAAAGAAAAAAGGAAAAAAAGGACACTTGGCCGTTATAAATGGCCTTCAAACAATAGCTGGGATGTGGACAAGAAATGACAACAGGAAATAGGAAAGGTAAGTCAGAAGGTTGATGTCGTGGTATGTCATGGGAGATTTTAACATGCAAGTAGATTGGGAAAACCAGGTTGGAAATGGATCTCAAAAGAAAGATGTAGCATGCCTGTGAGGCGGCTTTTCAGAGCAGCTTGCTGATGAGCCCACGAGGGGATCGGCTGTACTGGATTGGGTGTTGTGCAATGCATCAAAGCTGATTTAAGTACTTAGAGTAAGAAACATGAGGGGGGAGTGATCACAATATGACTGAGTTCAATTTGAGATTTAATAAGGAGAAACTAAAGTCAGAAGTATGGATATTTCAGTGGAGTAATGGGAATTGCAGTGGCGTGAAAGAGGAACTGGCCAAAGATTGGAAGGGATAACTAGTCAAGAAGATGTCAGAGCTGTAAGAGATGGAGTTTCTGCAAGAAATGAAGAAGGTGGAGGATAAATAAATAACAAAAAAAAGGAACTATTTGAATGGAAAAGTGTCACAACTATGACTAACAAGAGAAGTCAAAGCCAACATAAATGCAAAAGAGAGTGAAGCAAAATTGAGGGGGTAGATAGAGGATTGGGAAGTTTTAAAAAGATTTAGAAGGTCCAGTACAACCCTGATTATCGGAAATGGTCAGGATCGGGCCTATTTCAGATAAATGTTTTTTTTGGAGAACCGGTCATTTTTTTTAAAAACAGCCCAGTAGCAACAGCAAATCACTTGTAACAGTATTTAAACAACAATGACCAACAAGGGAAGGCTTTTAAAGCATTAAAATAATGTTTTATTCTCACCAAAAAAATGCTGGTCACCACTGATCACTGACACCTCCCCACTGAGGCCCCACTCCTGCCAGGAGCTTGAGGTCCCCACCGCCACCAGTAGCCCAAGGTCCACACTGCCACCGGGATCCTGAGGCCTGCTGTCAGTTTGGCTCCAAAAAATATTTGGATAACATACATAACATAATATAACAATTACAATACGGAAACAGGCCATTAGGCCCTTCTAGTCTGCACCAAACCAAACACTCCTCTCTAGTCCCACCTACCTGCACAATGACCATAACCCTCCATCTTCTTCTCATCCATATACCTGTCCAGCTTTTTCTTAAATAATAAAATTGACTCTGCTGCCACTATTTCTCCCGGAAGCTCATTCCACACTGCTACCACTCTCTGAGTAAAGAAGTTCCCCTTAACTCTGCCCCTTAACTCTTAACTCATGTCCTCTTGTTTCAATCTCTCCTACTCTTAACGGAAATAGTCTATCCACATCCACTCTGTCTATCCCTTTCATAATCTTAAATACCTCTATCAAACAATTAGGATTTCTGATTCGTTTTGGATATCCTTATTTATCTGAAATTTATAAATGAGGATTTTGGAGAATCCAATTTCGATAATATGAGTTGAACTGTAACTGAAAAAAAAACTCATAAGGAGGGAAATGATGAAGTATAAAATTAACAACTAATATCAAACAGGATACAAAAAGCTTCTTCAAGTATGTAAAGAGTAAAAGAGGTGTGAGAATAGATACAAGACCATTCAAAATATAGCTAGAGAAATAATAAATGGAGACAAGGAGGTGGCAGAGGAGCTAAATGAGTATTTTGCATCAGTCTTCTCTGTGGAAGACATTAGCAGTGTGCCATATGTCGATGGGTTTCAGTGAAGGGAAGTGTGTATAGTTGCTATTTCATGGGAGAAGGCGTTCAGAATCTGGCACAGTCCCAGAGCACTGGAAAATTCCTCGTGTCCCTCAACTACTCAGCAAGAGAGGGAGGCAGCAGAAAGGAAATATGGACAAGCTAGCCTGGGGTCAGTTGTTGGGAAGACAATGGAGTCAATTTTCTTGGGTGAAGTTATTGCATCCTTGGAGGCACATAACAAGATAGGCCAAAGCCAGCATAGTTTCCTCAAGGGAAAATTTTGCTTGACCAAGCTATTGGTATATTTTTAGAAAGGGCAGAATGATTAGCGTAGAGACTAGTGCAACACTGTTACATATAACCATATAACAGTTTACAGCACGGAAACAGGCCATAACCGTGCCAGTTCACTTGAACAACTCCATGTAAACTTGTACTTCTCAATTTGTTCATTTTAGATTGGTCACAGTGTTTGAGCTACCAAAAGAAAGCAGAGACACATGCTGAGAGCACTTCAGTTTATACCAATCCTTATTACTAAATCTAAAGCTGATTTCAAACTACGATATGCAAGCCCTTCCCAATTATAATTATCAACGCCTGGACTGGTCCCAACTGCCGAAGCAAGCCAACCACCGCACACTTGTATTAGGTTGTCGGGGCGCCAGTAGCAGATTCTCCACCTCCCCCGACCGGGACGTTGGTTGGACTCTAGAAGTTCTTCTTCTTGCTGAGAGACGTTCCCACCCCTCAGAGAGTCTGAAACTTCAGCAGTGGGACCATGGCTTATATTACCCAAAAATCGTTTACTCATAGCTCATCACCCTGAATAAATGGTTTACTTATTTTCAAGGTCTCCTGACAGTCTGCGATCAACAAAAGACAACTGCATCTCTGGGCCTCATGGTTTAAATTAGATTATGTCTGCTGATTCAGATGCATCTCTGGGCCCCATGGTGGAACTTAGATTATGTCTGTTTCATATATTATTCTTAAAGTAGGTTATTGATACTTAAACTTGTAATAAGCAAAAGCATGGTCTAAATCCTCCATTACACTCCACTAGTTCCCCACTCCCACTCTCTGCCCATAACCCTCCAACCTCTCTGTAAGATGCTTATATTTTCTCCCAGTATCCTCATAGATTTCACTGGGTGCTCTGGTGTCTTCCCAACATTCAAAAACCTACTGGAATTGTAAGTCAATTGGCACAGGCTCATGGGCCAAAAGTGCTGTTACTGGGCTGTATGTCTAAACTTGCAAAAAAAAGAGACAAGCAAGCTGAATAAAGGAGATACCATGAATGGTATTTGATAATGAGCTGCTCATGAGGCTACTTAACAAGATAAGAGCCCATGGTATAACAGGAAACAGACTAACATAGGTGCAGCATTGGCTGATTGGCAGGAATGGCAGAGTTGGAATAAAGGGATTATTTTTTGGTTGGCTGCCAGTTGCTAATGGTGTTCCATGAGGGTTGGAGTTAGGGCCGATTCTTTTTATGTTTGATATTAATGATTTGTATAACGGAATGATTGGCTCTGTGGCCAAATTTGCAGATGAAATGAAGCTAGGAGGAGGAGCAGGTAATGTTGCAGAAATGGGGAGGCTGCAGAAGACCTTAGATTAAGAGAATGGCAGTGAAGAGGCGAATGAAATGTAACGTGAAAAAGTGTGAGATTGTACCCAAGATCAGAGTGAGGGAGAAATCTCAGGATGCAAATGTAGATGCAAGAAATACATCCCAATTTTACATGCAACTTATGATCTCAAATATAATCAACTCAAACTCTGAGGTTGGTTTTCTCCTTTACCAGGGAAAGAGTGCTCATTTAGCTCCCAAACAAATGCACTGTTCTTGTCAAGTTTCTTCCCAAGTAATGATAATTTACTTTAATCTGCTTACATGCTAATAATTGTCTATAAATGTCATTGAAAACACAGCCCTGCGGTGTGATTCGGTTACCAGAAAAGACTGGATTGGCTGAGTTTGCTCTTCTTTGAAGTGAAAGAAGTCGATGGAAAAATCTGATAGAGCAGATGATGAGAATCTGTTGTTCATATCACAGGTATCTTAAAAAGCATAGGGTAAAAGAAATAAAATATTCAGAGAAATCTGAGGATGAACATTTTCAGGTCCTGAAGCAGGTTATCGGCTCAAAATGTCGACCATCCCTTTGCCCTCACAGATGCTGCTTACCCACTGCAATTTGTTTTTTTGCACCGTTTTCCAGCATCTAAGATTATGGAACTGGGTCATACAGTATGACTAACATTATAATATAATGATTAGATGTCATACATCACCCACTAGCAATGTAGTTCTTTTAAGTAAAACCTCATTATTCGTTATTAACAAATTGCAGCGCTATATTTCTCAGAATCAGTTCAGATATTGAATCGGTTCCTGAAGACATGCAAAATAATCAAATAAGCTAAAATTAGATCCATGAATATTGAAAGAAATCCACAAAGTAAATGTTGACTTTTATAGCAATGCTGATGAGGTGAATTCACTTCTGTGGTGTTTTAACCTGAATGCAGACCTCCTGTGGTCATGTGTATTTGGGGATTGAAGTATGGTTTCTAAGGTCGAACCTGGATCCTCATTATGACATCCACTATCATATAGCGAGCTTACTCAAGCTCCATGGGTACAAGAAGTTCAAACATTTAGGTCTTTTCACTAATGAGTATGTATTATAAAAATCCAATTAAACAATAAAATCTGCAGATGCTGGGTAGAGACGAAACACAAGGATGCTGGAGAAACTCAGCAGGTCACAAAGTAAATTAAGTAAAGGGAAAGCAACATTTTGGACCTGGAGACTTTATTAGGTTTAGCAAACACAACCAGGCACCTGAATAAAAAGGTGGGGGGGGGGGGGAGGAGATGAATGGAGGAAGGGCCGGGAGTGCAGCACAGGCTATAAGGTCAGAGCTCATAAGTTAGTACAAATAGAAGAGAAAAGAGATGAGAAGCAATAGGGAGAGAGGGTAGCTCTCTGAAAGTAGAAGAGAAGGAGTGGGGAGCTGGAACAAAGGAGGGAAAGGGATTAGGAAAAAAAATGAGACAAAGGGTAGGGCATTAACTGAAATTGGAGAATTGAATGCCATTTGGTTGGAGATTCCCATACAGAATACAAGGTTTTTATTCCTCCAACTTCCGGGTAGCCTCAGTTTGACAGTGCATAAGGCCATGGACAAGCATGTTGACGTTCCACGGTGGGTGAGATTTAAATGGATGGCCACTAGGAAATCCTTGCTGTTATAATGGACAGAGAAAAGGTGCTCAATGAAACAATCTCCCAGTGTGTGGCCAGTCACCCTGATGTAGAGGAGACCATATCGACAACACAGTAGATGACCCCTGCAGGTTCACAAGTGAAGTAGTTACAAAGCGGGCAATTTGTGGGAAGTGATGAATGGATGCAGGAGTCCTGGAGGATGTGGGAAGGGTTAAGTGAAAAAGGGAGTCCCAAAGAGCTTTTTACTCTTCTACCCTCCCACCAGTATCCACCTCTTACCTATTAGCCTGTTCTTCTCTCCCTGCCCCTTCTCCTCCTCCTCTCTCCTCCTCCCTGTCCCCTGACATTTTAAATTCAGATGCTTGCCTGTTTATGCTTATACTTTATGGACCCAGGCCTGAAAATTTGGTTACCCTTTTCTTCCTATGGATGGTGCATGACCTGCTGAGTTTCTCCAGCAAATTTGTGTCTTGCATTATAAAAATCTAGTCCAAAACCCCAAGAAGTTTGTAAAATAAAAAACGAGATGCAACGAAATATTAAAATATATTGTTTTCGTAACATAAAATATAACTGGGTTTGACTTTGAGGATGCATTGAGATATTGTTCCACAGGAACAAACTAATTTAATGAAGATTTATTTCAAATTGAGGGCAAGTTCAACTTGAGCTAACCGAGCAGTGCCTGTCATTGTAGATGAGAACAGCTCAATCATTTCACAATCACTTTCCACCTACCTACTCTCTTCCATGACCTTCAAGGCATTGGAAGTTTCACAAGGCAGACAAGTACATGGCAAGGAAACAAGCAACAGACTCAAGTTAACAATAATTTGCATTTAAATAAGTTTGATAATCCTGTAACGAAAAATATACAGTACAGCCAATCAAAATTTTGGTCAAAGGGTACATCGAAAGGGAAGGGGGAATGCAGAGAAGCAGGAATTTCTGAGGAGGGAGTATAAGGAGTGCGTGATGGTGTTGCCAGAACTGCTGTAAAGGTTGTGTGGCCGCTGATGTGGACTCTGGGAGAGCAGGAAGTGGAGACACAGTGCTCCTCTACTGGCGATGGCTCTGTGCAGGCTTTAAATGGCCTGATAAAGGAGCGAACAGTGTTTTATTCAAATCCAAGATGGCGGGCCTGTGTTGGGCAGTGGCCTTGAGGGGTTGCAGACTCTGGGGGTACAGGGCTGCAGTAATGGGGATAACTCACCCCTCCCACCCTGTGGAGAAGAAGAGTCAGAGGGGATTATCCTGAAATGGTGGTGGACCAGCAAGGACACACATAAGCAGCGGTCTGTTGGTGACTTGCGGACGAGGAACCCACAAAGACTGCAGGCTGCTGAAGTCTGGGTATCAGGGCCAGGATTTGAGAGGATACTGAAGGCAATGGGGGCTCCTGAATGGTCCTGGACACAGAAGGCTTCCTCATCAAGACAGAGGTTTGAACTGAATGGAGTCTTGAGCGGAGGCTGTGGGAACACTGGTGGTGAATCCTTGGACCTTTATGACTGGGGGGGGTGGGGGGGGATGCTTGGGTCTTTATCATTGTCTATAAGGACCCAAGCAGCTGAAGTTCTATGGGTACCATAGAACTTTTAATTACCATATCCAAAACTAATGGCTTCATTGTGCTATTTCCCCAATGCCAGATAATACAATGGGCACTTAACATGGACCTAAAATGAAGTTAATTTGAGTTGATAATGATTGTTGAATTGAATTATTTATTGTCACAGGAGAAATGGTTGTTTTGCCTACTGTCCAAGCAAGTCAATTCAGGTATGGGACAAGAATAAACAGAAAGGTCAGGATAGTATTACAATAAAACAAACATGAAAGGTATCGTGTTAAAGAGAAAAATTACAAGTCATCATCGTTTACTGATGGGATGTTTGATCAAAAGTCCGGTAACAGAAGGAAGAAACTGACCTTCAATCTGGAGATGTATATTTCAAACTTCTGCATCTTCTGATCAATGGGATTATTCATGAGGATCACTTTGGGGATACAATCTGTCATCCCCAAGAGACACACAAACTCAATAACAGAGCATGATTTGAATGCCATTCAGTTACTAACCAAAAAGGTAAAGGTTCCATTTAGAATATAACATACACAAAATTCTTTAACTTTGTCTACCGAAAGGAAGGTGCCAGCCTGGATCACACTTACACTCTGCTAATCTCACTGCCCTCAACACAGCCACACATGCCACAGTCACGTGATCGCAAACCATGCCCACTAGTACTACCAGCGTAACCACCAGTACGATTCTTGTCTCACCCAACCTATTTCCGCAAGCCACACATTATATGTGACTCGTGAGGCATGGTTTGGCCTCCCTAGTTTAAGGTGGGTGGAGGAACAATTAGAGGAGATTTCAGATTTTTTTTAAAATACAAAGAGAATGGTTGGTGCCTGGAATGCATTGCCAGGGGTAGTGGTGGAGGCTGGTACAATAGGGACATTCAAAAACCTCTTAGACAGACAAAATGGAGGGCTATGAGTGTGATGTAGGGGAAAGTTAGATTGTTATGGAGTAGTTTTCCATAGGTTGGCACAATATCATGGGCTGAAGGCCCTGTGCTGTAATGTTCTTGTTCTAGTGGGAGTTATAGATGGAATTGATGGAGGGGTTGGGGTGTGTGATGGTCTGAGCCACATTCAAAACCCTTTGCAGCTTCTTGTTGTGGCCTTGGGCAGAGCAGATTCCTGCACTACGCAGTGATGGACCTTGACAGGATTCTTTGAATGGTGCCCCTGTAGAAGTTGTTAAGGGATGTAGGTGACTTTTCTCAGGCCTCAGAGAAATGAGCTTAGCCCCTTTTCAGGAATTCTCCAACCAGTTCTTGGGCCTTGCTGATATTGAGAGAGAAGTTATTCATCTGGCATCAAGAAACATCCCTCTATCTCTTTCTGTAGTCTTCTTCATTGTCGTGAGAGATCCTGTCTATGACAATGGTGCCATCTGTGAATTTATAGATGGAGTTGGCCATGCAGTCATGTGTGTACAGGCAGTATAGTAGAGAACTGAGTACCCAGCCTTGTGGTGCCAGGTGTTGAGAATGATTGTGCAGGAGGTGCTGGCACTAATGCTCACTGACTGTGGGATAGAAAATCATGGAACCCATTGGAGAGAAGTGTGCTGAGACCAAGGTCACATAGCTTGCAGACTAGTTTACTCGGCTCTATTGCATTGAAAATGATGCTGTTGGTAGACAGTGGTCTTTAACTGGTATTCTTGGTGTCCAGGTGTTCCAGGGCTGAGAGTAGAGCCAGGGAGATGGTATCTATTGTGGATGCATTTCAGAAGCATGGAAACTCAATTGGGTCAAGGGTGGCTGGTAGGCTTGAGTTATTGCAATCCATGGGCAACTTCTCGAAGCACTTAACGGTGGTAGATGTCAGAGCCACCAATGATAGTCATTTAGGCCCATCACTGTATTCTTCTTCAGTTAATAATGGTTTTATTGAACTAGTAAAATGTGAGTAGCACTTCCAACTTGGAAGATAAATTTATAGAACATCTGGGTGCATGCAAATATGACATGAAGTAGAGTGCAGCGCACCACTGCCATGGGAATGGATTGCAATGTCCGTAGAAGAAACTGTACGGATATAGATTGGCAAAACAGGTCTTGACAATAGGATGAAGGTTACTCAGCATAAAATAAAGGACATCTCCTTACCTGACCCATTGTCATGAAGCCAGCTATGAGATCTTTGGTCTCAATGGTCAAAGTGAGGGCAACTATCTTGTTGATCACGGGGAAAAGTGTGAAGGGAAGGGGTATATGCAGTCGTATGATTACTTACAAATTTATTGTCTGGAGCACTAAGTTTTAGGGATTGACCTTTGCACAAAGGTGTTCTATTTTTCAGAATATTCTTGGCACTGACCTGAGTTTATGCTTAACATCCAAGAGACATAAGCCATCTTACTGATGCATCCAAAAGAACCCCTGCAAACAAGAGCTCATTTGCTAAAGTTAATTCAAATGGTGTATTGGCACTACCCATTTAAAAAACTCAGCTTTCTTTATGCAAAAAGTGTCCTACTGGAAAAGCATTGGTATTAAACTATTTATAGAACCATTCCACATAAATAGTAAGAATACTATAAACAGGATTTAAAATTATTTTGGCAGTTGTTAATTTGGCAGCTGGAAGACATTACCTCTCCACTGATGTTCAAGAAGGCTGTCTCTGGCTAAGTTGCCCCATGGTAGGAGGGACCAGAGGATGGAAAATTAATTCAGTGAGACTATTTTTGTAGTAGTTCTTTGTAGCCAGGCAGTGCTAAAACCGTACGTGACTTTAGCCATCATTGAGAATGTGGGGAACACCATTCTTTCGAATCCCTTATTTGCTAAAACTCTTGAGCCAATTTCCAACTCATGAAAAGAAGAACATGCTGGAAAACTCAGCATGCTATACAAAATCTGTGTGCTTAAAAAAAGTTAAATGATTACTAGCCTGCATTTATTTCCCCATTGTGGAGGAAACTTGAGGGTGAACAATGACACTTATACTGATTTAGAGTGAAATAAATTGTTGCTGCTCTTCCTAGCTCACCTATGGGAAAAACATGGTCAGCGGGTTCCTCTCTATAACACACATAATAGGGCTGGATGGATTAGATATTGTCAAGTGTATCAGGAAAGTTTTCTAAATCAATATATCGAGGTATCAACTAGAGAGAGTGCAATACTGGATCTCCTAATAGGGAACAAGGCAACCCAGATGTCAGAAATATATGTAGGGGAACACTTTTGGACCAGTAATCACAATGCCATGAGTTTCAAGATAATTATGTATAGGTCTGGTTCTCAGTTTGAGATACTAAATTGGATAAATTCCAATTTTGAGGAAATGAGAAAGGACCTAGAAAGAATGAATTGTGCTAGGTTGTTTTCTGGCATGGATGTGCTCGGTAAGTGAAATTTTGAGAGTACAGAGTTTCTGTATTCCTGTAAGGATTAAAGGCAAAATTTACAAGCATAATGAACATTGGTGTTTGAGGGATATTGGAATCTGGTGAAGAATAGTGGGTATAGACAACAAGGAGTAAATCAGGTACTTGAGAATTAAGAATTAAATCAGGAGGGCTAAAGGAAGACATAAGGTTGCTTTGGGAGACAATATGAAAGGAAATCTTCAAGGCTTTGACAGCAATATTAAGAACAAAAGGTCAGCAAGAGACAAAATTAGTCCTGTTTAAGGTCAGAGTGGTCAGATAGGTTTGGAGCCAGGAGAGATGAAGGAGATCTTAATTTTTTTTTGCGTCAGTATTTACTCAGGAAACTGGAATTAGTAGAAAAGAAAACAATCAGCGAGGTCATGAAACCTATATAGATTAAAGAGGAGGTAGTGCTTGCTATCTTAAAACAAATAAGGGTGGATAAATCCCCAGGGCCTAACCTTGTGCCTTGAGAGAGGCTAGTGTAGAAAATGCAAGAGCTCAAACATTTAAAATGTCCTTATCCATGGATGAGATGACGGAGGATTAGAAGGTTGCTCATGTTCTTCCATTGTATAAAAAGGCTCCAAAAATTACCTCTGAAATTAAATCCCTGTGAGCGTGTTGTAGCAGGTAAGTAATTGGAAGGTGTTCTAGGAGATCAAATATACAATTATTTCTGGATAATCAGGGACTGATTAAGAATAGTCAACATGGCTTTGTGCTTGTAGATCATGTTTAACCAATCTTGAAGAGTTTTTAGAGGAGTTTTCTAGGAAAGTTGAAGGAAATGCTATGGATGCTGTCCTCATGGGATTTAGTAAGGCCTTTGTCAAGGGCCCACATTGAAGGTTAATCAGGAAGGATCAATCCCTCAGTATTCATGGTGAGGTAGTAAACTGCATTCAACATTGACTTTAAGGAGAAGTCAGAGAGTGTTAGTGAATAACCACCTCTCAGACTGGACAGTTGTGACTAGGAGTGTGCTTCAGGGATGAAGTACTGGGTCCATTGTAGTTTATCATCAAGATAATTGATGTAAATGACAATATGGTAAATTGGGTCAGCAAATTTACAGATGACACAAAAGTTTGGAAGTGTACTGGACAGTTCAGAAGGCTTTCAAAGCTTGCAGATGGATCTGGACCGGCTCGAACAATGAGCTGCAAAATGGCAGATGGAATTTAATTCAGACAAATGTGAGGTTTGGAATTTTGGAAGGACAAACCAAGTTAGTCATACACAGTATGAAGCAAGGCACTGAGGAGCGTGGTAGGACAGAGGGAGCTCGGAATACATGTGCACAATTCCCTGAAAGTGGTGACATAGGTAGAGAGATTTTTAAAGAGAGCTTCTGGCACACTGGCCTTCATAAATCAAGGTACTGAGTATAAGAGTTGGGATGTGATGTTAAAGTTGTAAAAAGCATTGATGAGGACCAATTTGGACATCAGATTCTTTCTCCTGTGGGCCAAGCAGAATTTTTACTTATCAATAACTGTAAACAAGAAATTAAACATAGATAAAAGGGAGAAATATAAATATAAAATGTAAACAAATTGTGCAAAACAGATAAAATAAATATTTAATAATAAATAATGTGCAACGTAAGTGTCTTTAAATAAGTCTCTGAGTTTGTTGTTTAGGAGTCAGAGATGGAGGGATAGTAACTGGTACTAAATCTGGTGCCAGCTGAAGTGGGAATGTCAATTTTGACATTTAAGAAAAATTTGGACATGCACATCAATAGGTGCTGGTCCAGGGGAGGAAGTAGAATTATTGTTCAGCACAGGCTGGCAGGGCTGATAGGTCTGTTTCTGTGGTGTAATTTTCTATGATTCTTAGGTTTAACAAGGCCTTTGACAATATCTGTATGAAAGGCTAGTCTGGAAGGTCAGATCATGTATGATTCTGGGTGAGCTGGCCAATTAAATACAGAAATGACGAAGTTAGTAGTCAGAGGGAAGTAGTGAAGGACTGTTATTATTACTGGGGACCCTTTGAGCACTTCTGAACTGCATGCATTAGTTCCGGATCCACTGGTGTAATCTTATAACAACTTGAATGGCAATAGTTATGAAGTTTGTATATGATAGTTAAATTGGTGGTATAGTGGACAGTGAAGAATCTTATCCAAAATCACAGCAGGATCCACATGAACTGGGAAAGTGGGCCAAGGAGTAAGAGATTGAATTTAACTCAGACAAGTGCAAAGTATTGCACTTTCATAGGTTAAACCAGGGGAGGATTTACACAATGAATAGTAGAGTCGGGAGAATGTTGTTGAATAGAGAGACAGGCAGAGGCTTATAGGTACATACCTCAGATAGTCAGGGTGGTGAAGGCATTTGACAAATTGGTCTTATCTGTCAAGCATTGAGTACAGGAGAAGGGATATTGTATTACAACTGTAGAGAGATCACATTTGGAAGATTTTGTGGTATTCTGGTTACCCAGCTCGAGGAAAGCTGTCTCTGAATATCAAGCAAGCTGTACTTTTAAGGATTCATGATCAAAGTCTTTTGAGTACAATTTAATAAAGTTGTTGACTGAGTAAGCATAAACAGGTTAGTGACTTCATTAAAGGATTCTGCACAGGAATTTGATACAGGTGCATTGAGCAGGATGCTATTAACAGGACTCAATGCCAATTTCATCCGAGTACTTTTAGATTTTTTTTATATTTGTGGAATGAAGTGCAATCGTAAGGTACAGTAATATATGTATAACTAATGGCACAGCACATCCTCAGTAGTTTCCTTATTTAACAATGAATGATTATGACCATGTAAATGGAGACACAAGAATTATTGTTTTAGAGAAAATGGTTATGTTTTATAATAAATAGCCCACTCATTACTTTTTACTGCTCACGTTATTAAATGGTGCCACCAGTGGCGATGAAAAAATACAGGCATTGAGCCAGTCCGCCGAAAGAACCATGAAATTGCAAGTGTACAATTGAGAGCACTTCGTGTGGCTTCATAGTTGTCTGGAATGGTAGTGCAAATCATCAGACCGAAAGTCAGTACATAGTATTATTAAAATACAGAGAAGATCACCGGGGTCTCCCTTTCATTTATTGACAACATTCAAGGCTCAAATAATTATTTGTCTATCACACAGGATCTTTGACCTTCTACCATCAAGAATGATATACTGTATGTGTGTGTGTGTGTATATACAACCACATGTTGTGAGAGAGAGAGAGAGATCATGAGGGTATTGGTGCACAGTCCCTGGCCTGGGACAACCTGCCTCTGCTACCCCGAAAGAGCTCAGCAATGGGTTCCCTCCCACCATCCACTGCTAAGCCTCCAGAACCCATAGTGCCACGTCGGTAAGTTTGACATGATAGAGCAACAGCCGCTGCCCTGATTGCTGGGTCCTGCAATGACAGCCTGAAGCACTCCTCTTTGATTCATAATAAGTATTATGCTACAAGTCCAGAAGACCCCAAGACCCAGCAGCAATAGAAGTTCACCAAAAGTTAATTAAACAATTCCCTGAAAGTGGTGACATAGGTAGAGAGATTTTTAAAGAGAGCTTCTGGCACACTGGCCTTCATAAATCAAGGTACTGAGTATAAGAGTTGGGATGTGATGTTAAAGTTGTATAAATCATTGATGAGGACCAATTTGGACATCAGATTCTTTCTCCTGTGGGCCAAGCTTTAATTTTTTTTAAACATAAAAACAGGATCAAACTTTAACTTTTATTACTATTAACTTAATCGCCTTCTAATTCTGATGACAAATGTTTACAATGTGTATGTGTTCAGGAAAGTTCTTTGATTCACAGCTCATTCATTCACTTCTCCAAGTTCACTGCTATCAGGCAATTCTTATACTGTGCACAGATTTTAACATTTATGAATTTTCACCAGGCTCTGGTGCTTAAAGTTAAATGGTTACTGCTCAGGAAGGTTCTTGTTGCTTTCAGAGAGAGATTTGTTGCTCGTTGGACACACACAAACTGATTTACTTCCATCAGTCACTTCAATGTCTTGCCAAAGAAACTTGCCCATTCAGGGTTTTCCAAATGATGATCTCTTCTTCCAGGTCACCACAGAGTTCCTCTAGTTTCCTTTATTTCAGGTGAAACACTCTAGCCAGCCATTTCCTCTTGAAAGGACCCCAAGAGTTTTCAACAGGCTGAACTCAGAACTCACAACCCATCTTCAAAATAGGGTTTTCATCCAAGCGTGCCAACTTATATTGCAAACTCAAAAGCCACTGCAGAACTGAATTCTCTCTCTCTCTCTTACAGAAAACCTGTCTGGCCTTTTCCTTTCACTCTGCTTGCAAAACCATAGACCCTTTTAAGATTCCAGACCCAAAGATTTTATAAACTCTTGAGCCCTGGGCTTCTCCATTTAGAAACATAGAAACATAGAAAAATAGGTGGAGGAGTAGGCCATTTGGCCCTTCAAGCCTACACCATTCAATATGTTCCTGCCTTCTCCCCATACCTCTTGATCCCCTTAGCCACAAGGGCCAAGTCTAACTTAATATTGACAAGGAACCAGCCTCAACTATTTCCTGTGGCAAAGAATTCCACAGATCTACCACCCTCTGAGAGAAGAAAGTTTCCCTCATCTCAGTACTAAAAAACTTTCCCCTTATCCTTATTCTGAAAATTCTTGAGTAAAGCATTTCCAGAATAGTTTTATTGTCTTTGCAAAGGCTCTCAGCGCCTCAATGTCTCGCTTTCAGTAAAGCTCTTGCATTTTAAATGAGATCTGTTTTGTGAAGTGTTACCATCTGTTTGTGAAGTGACCACTTCACTAAACCACCACAATTTAACTCTTAAAAACATATTTATATTTAATATAACCCATCACAATAATAAGTGAATAAATTGTTGGAGCCTGTTAGTGTCAACTTCATTAAAAATCAAACAAAACCTTACCTTACAGAAGCCTTCTGCGAACCCTGAATAATTTGACAAGTCTGTTAGTAACAAAATGATAAATAAAATCAGTTCCAAAAAGACAGTCTAAATACAAAATAATACAGAAGGGAGAGTTATTTTTTAAAATGTAACCCTCAGGTCCCCATAGTGATAAATAAGAGTCTTTATCTCCTGTGGACGCTACGAGACCTGCTGAGTTCCTCCAGCATTTCTGTTTTTTTTACTTTGCAAAAGTATGGTCCCCCTCCCCCTCAGGTGCCAGTAGGAAGGCGCAAGGGAGCATGATTGACAGTTTTCATTCCCGAATCCGTCAAGGAGAATGGGTTACGTGGTAGTGATTTGCCTGGAGGCAAGTCCAAGAGAGTGACAGGTTTCCAAAGTCAATTATTGGTCGACGACAGGGAGCACGGATGAATGGGCAGGTGCTGTGCGTGATGATGTCATTACGGGAGATCACATGGTTTAGTTTCAGTGTGTATTCTTTTCAAGGCAGGCGAGATGGAACAGTTTCTGCACCACTTTGCATTGTGGGTAAAAATACTGACATCTCTCTTGCTGTGCCCCATGTTAAAGAATTCTGCTCCAGCAGCACTGCAACCCTGGTTGTGACAGGCCCCCTGACCTTCCGGGCCCCTAGGCTTCAGCCTACTCAGCTTAATGGTTAATCTGCCATTGAGTGTGGGGACTGAAAAGGGGCTAAGGGTAGAGAGTGGGCCAGTGGGATCAGTGTGGGGACTGACACAGGGGTGTGGGGAGAGAGCGGAGCGCTGGGATCAGTGCGGGGATTGACTCGAGCTATGGGGAGAGAGCGTGGCAGAGGGATCAGTGTGGTGAATGACATAGGATTGTGAAGAGCGAGCAGGGCAGTGGAAACAGTGTGGTAATTGATACAGGACTGTGGGGATAGCACAGAATAGTGAGATTAGTTTGGACTGCTACAAGGCTGTGGGGATAAAGTGGGGCAGCTGGATCAGTGTAGGTGTATAGTATACAATATTCATTGGCTATTGATCGCTTTTTCTAAATGGCTGCAGACTTGCTTGCAGTACACACACAGACCCCCACCCCGGGTATCACTATGTATGTTTGTGCTTGTCTGAGTGCTAACCCATAATTACCTGTCGCATGGTCAGCGACTAAACCGTCTCCCCCAACAGGCTTGCCTGGTGTGGAGGGTGCCTAGACTCCCTGCTGGATGAAAAACAAGACCTATTAAAGGGCAGAAGAACCCTCTTATAGGGTTAGTGACATCTAGCAAACACGTTCCATGAAGCATGGAAAGGGCAGCACTTGCAATGAAGCTTGTTCTAGCCATTCAAGGCAACAGAACTTCCCCCCAGCTGTCTTGGACCTCATCATGCCACTGGATCTAGGAGAGGATGTCAAGAGGGTGGATCTGGACCTGTACAATCCCCTACTCACCTAAAGTTCATTCATACACACGCTGTTGCATTCTGAGGAGTGGGGTATCCTCATATCAAACCCCAAAAACTGACTGAAAGAAACCATCATCATCTTATGGGATGGATAGCTAGATTGTTTGTGTGTGCACTGATCTAGAGAAACACTATTTTGTTATGCATGTACAAGTAGATGATAAAATTTTGAACTGCCATGCCAGTCAATAATGGCCCATGTTTTCCATCCCTACAAATAAATTCCAGCCAGGTGAATGGAATTATTGGAATGAATACGAATAAGTGGGATTTGTACAGATCACCATGATGGCCAGGCGGAGATGTGATTACTGTGAATTCCCAGAGTGTCTTTTTCAAAGTGATTGAAATTAGACTCTGGACCCCAGCTGAGACATAACAAATAATTTGTAAATATTTTGTACTCTATTTATTCATTAATAAAATTGACAAAGAAAACTACAAATGCTGAAAATCTGAAGTAAAATAAAAAAATTGCTGACAACACTTAGGGCAGCATTTGTAGAAAGAGAAACTCAGTTAAAATCACAATTTGCAAATCTTAGTCAGAATTGAGAAATAGCAAAACCAATTTTCAGATGCACAGGAGATAGGTGTACATTCGGATTAGTTTAAATCAGGGTTGCCATAATTTTGAGCTTTTGATAAACCCATCTGGTTGATATAGTTTATCAGGGAGGTTAGTGAGTGAGAACACAAAGGCAAGTAAAGGTTGTAGAGCGCGTCAAAAGAACCAAAGATCTGTTGATCCAAGCCAAGGCTTTTATTAACTAAAAGACTGGAGCATATCACAAGTAGGTCGACCAGTCCAGAATGACCTGGTCTGGATAGGAGCAATCCTTTAAGACTTGCCAGTAGGTGTGGATACAATCTCAGCCAATCACAGTCATCCTACACTACCATCTGTACATATGTACATATACACATTGCTGATAGAATCTGTACTATCACATTCACCCCTTCTTTGAGAACTGACCTCAGGGTGGATGGAGGTTTGGAGCTGTACCGGTCAGGGGGCCTGACCATCCGGCATGACCGCCGTGGTGTCGGGATTGCGATTGCCAGAGTCGTGTCGCCGGTAGGCCCGTAGGGTGTGGCCACTGCTTCGCTCAATTCCCCAACGGTGTTGTCGACAGACTAGCCTGAACTGGTGGGTGGTGCTGGTCCCTCTTTTCAAACATATGATCTGGGGGAGAAGGAATAGGAGGATGTTGGGTTAAAGGCACTGCTGCACCTGATCCGGCTTGGGCTATGTACAAGTCCTCCCGCCAATCTGGGTACTCAACATAGGCATAATGCGGGTTCGCATGGAGCAGATCACTCGGTCAACCAAGGGGTTGTTCTATGAGTACCGGACGTGGTGTTGTAAGAGGACCGGACCAGGAACCGTGATCCATGCCGGTATGGTCATACGGACTCGGATTTCCTCAGTCAAGAGAACATCCTTTTATGGGGGGTGGCATTGGTCGCAGTGCACAGGAGGGAGCGGATGGTGTGTAGGGCACTACTGAGCACGTCCTGCCAGCGAGAGGTGGGGAGAAATTTGGACCGGAGGGCATGCGTAACCGCTTTCCAGATGATGGCATTCTCTCTTTAGACTTGCCCATTACCGCGTGGGTTATAGTTGGTGGTCCTGCTTGAAGCAATACCACGCTCAAGAAGATACTGCTGCAGCTCTGCGCTCATAAACGAGGACCCCCTGTCACTGTGGATGAAGATGCTGTGCAGGGCCTCTATGACTGAGGAGGCAGTCATGTCCGAGCAGGGCACAGCGAACGGGAAGCGGGAGTACTCGTCGATGGCCGTAAGGATGTAGGTGTTTCGGTTGGTTGACAGTAGGGGCCCTTTGAAGTCTACGCTGAGACACTCAAAGGGGCGGGTGGCTTTGATGACATGGGTGTTCTCTGGATGGAAGAAGTGGGGCTTACACTCAGCACATACCGGGCAGGCTCGAGTCATGGAGCGAATCTCCTCAACCGTGTAGGGCAGGTTGCGAGCTTTGACAAAGTGCGCGAACCTAGTGACCCCTGGATGACAGAGCTCCTCGTGGAGTTTCTGCAGCGTCCAGTTGTATGTTGGCACAAGTCCCCCTGGAGAGTGCATCTGGCAGGTCATTGAGTTTGCTGGCCGATACAGTGGAATCTTCTTTGGCTTGGCTTCGCGGACGAAGATTAATGGAGGGGTAATGTGCACGTCAGCTGCAGGCTCGTTTGTGGCTGACAAGTCCGATGCGGGACAGGCAGACACGGTTGCAGCGGTTGCAAGGGAAAATTGGTTGGTTGGGGTTGGTACCTCTTCTTTGGTGCACCTCTGTCTCGATGGCCAGTGGAGAGCTCGCCATATAACATGATCTTGGGAAGGCGATGGTCCTCCATTCTGGAGACGTGACCTACCCAGCGTAGTTGGATCTTCAGCAGCATGGATTCAATGCTGTCGGCCTCTGCCATCTCGAGTACTTCAATGTTGCTGATAAAGTTGCTCCAATGAATGTTGGGGATAGAGCGGAGACAATGCTGGTGGAAGCATTCTAGGAGCCGTAGGTGATGCCGGTAGAGGACCCATAATTCAGAGCCAAACAGGAGTGTAGGTATGACAACGGCTCTGTATAGGCTAATCTTTGTGAGGTTTTTCAGTTGGTTGTTTTTCCAGACTCTTTTGTGTAGTCGTCCAAAGGAGCTATTTGCCTTGGCGAGTCTGTTGTCTATCTCGTTGTCGATCCTTGCATCCGATGAAATGGTGAAGCCGAGATAGGTAAACTGGTTGACCGTTTTGAGTTTTGTGTGCCCGATGGAGATGTGGGGGGGGCTGGTAGTCATGGTGGGGAGCTGACTGATGGAGGACCTCAGTTTTCTTCAGGCTGACTTCCAGGCCAAACATTTTGGCAGTTTCTGCAAAACAGGACATCAAGCGCTGAAGAGCTGGCTCTGAATGGGCAACTAAAGCGGCATCGTCTGCAAAGAGTAGTTCATTGACAAGTTGCTCTTGTGTCTTGGTGTCAGCTTGCAGGTGCCTCAGATTGAAGAGACTGCCATCCGTGCGGTACCGGATGTAAACAGCGTCTTCATTGTTGAGGTCTTTCATGGCTTGTTTCAGCATCATGCTGAAGAAGATTGAAAAGAGGGTTGGTGCAAGAACGCATCCTTGCTTCACACCATTGTTAATGGAGAAGGGTTCAGAGAGCTCATTGCGCATCTGACCCGACCTTGTTGGTTTTCGTGCAGTTGGATAACCATGTTGAGGAACTTTGGGGGGCATCCGAGGTGCTCTAGTATTTGCCAAAGCCCTTTCCTACTCACAGTGTCGAAGGCTTTGGTGAGGTCAACAAAGGTGATGTAGAGTCCTTTGTTTTCTTCTCTGCACTTTTCTTGGAGCTGTCGGAGGGCAAAGACCATGTCTGTAGTTCCTCTGTTTGCGCGAAAGCCGCACTGTGATTCTGGGAGAACATTTTCGGCGACACTAGGTATTATTCTATTTAGGAGAATCCTAGCGAAGATTTTGCCTGCAATGGAGAGCAGCGTGATTTCCCCTGTAATTTGAGCAGTCTGATTTCTCCCCTTTGTTTTTATACAGGGTGATGATGATGGCATCACGAAGGTCCTGAGGCAGCTTTCCTTGGTCCCAGCAGAGCTTGAAAAACTCATGCAGTTTGGCATGCAGAGTTTTGCCGCCAGCCTCTGGGGGGATTCCATCCATACCTGCTGCTTTGCCACTTTTCAGTTGTTCAATTGCCTTATATGTCTCTTCCCGGGTGAGGACCTCATCCAGCTCAAGCCTTAAGGGCTGTTGAGGGAGCTGGAGCAGGGCGGATTCTTGGACTGAGTGGTTGGCACTGAAAAGAGATTGGAAGTGTTCTGACCATCGGTTGAGGATGGAGATCTTGTCACTGAGGAGGACTTTGCCATCTGAGCTGTGCAGCGGGCTTTGGACTTGGGGTGAGGGACCGTACACAGCCTTTAGAGCCTCGTAAAAACCCCTGAAGTCGCCAATGTCCACGCTGAGCTGGGTTCGTTTGGCGAGGTTAGTCCACCACTCATTTTGGATCTCTTGGAGTTTGCGCTGAAGATGGCTGCATGCATGACAGAAGGCTCGTTTCTTCTCTGGCAGGACGGCTTTGCACGGTGAGCCTGGTGAGCAGCTTGCTTCTTTGCCAGCAGCTCCTGGATTTCCTGGTTGTTTTCATTGAACCAGTCCTCGTTTTTCCTGGAGGAGAAGCCCAGTACCTCTTCAGTGGATTGCAGTATGGCAGTCTTCAGCTGATCCCAGAGGGTTTCAGGGGACGAGTCTGTGAGGTGGATTGCATCCTCAAGCTTTGCTTTGAGGTTTGCCTGGAAGTTTCCTCTCACTTAGTCTGACTGCAAGTTTCCAACATTGAACCTCTTTCTGGGGGCTTTACTGTTCCTGGACTTTGGCTTGAAGTGAAGTTTGAGCTTGCAGTGAACCAGCCGGTGGTCAGTGTGGCATTCCGCGCTGGGCATGACCCTGGTGTGGAGCACATCTCATTTGTCTCTTTCTCGCACCAGGACGTAGTCCAGGAGGTGCCAGTGTTTGGATCGGGGATGCATCCAGGTAGTTTTCAGACTGTCCTTCTGCTGAAAAAGGGTGTTTGTAATGACAAGGCCGATGCAGTATGTCATAATTAAAGGTGGAGAGCTCGATTCTCCACCTGGCGATTTTGTCATTCTTGATCTTACCTCGCTGGATATTGCTAAACATGAAGGAGACCACGCGTTGGTCGGTCAGCAGCGTAAAGCGCCTGCTAGTGAGGAAGTGTCTCCAATGATTTACTGCTTCGACTATGTCCTGAGCCTCCTTCTTGACAGAGGAGTGTTTGCTCTCAGGACCCTGGAGGGGTATGGAGAAGAAGACTACCGGCCAGCCGGCCGGCCTGCTTCAGATTGGCTGCCAGGGCAAAGTCGGATGCATCGCTCTCGACTTGGAACGAAACAGACTCGTTGAAGGCATGCAGCAATGCAGCAGCGATGTCCAATTTAATGCAGTCGAAGGCCGCACTGGCTTCTGTTGACGGGGGAAGGAGGTGGTCTTGATGAGTGGCCGTGCCTTGTCGGCATTGTATGGAACCCATTGGGCATAGTAAAATAAAAAGCTCAGGCAGCATCTGAGTGCCTTCTGGGTGTGGGGGGGGGCGCAAGTCCATGAGGAGACGCATGCATGACCACCCCGTTCTCCACCACACAACCCAAAATTGTGAGACGAGTGGTCCGGAAGACACACTTGTCGAAATTGTAGGTCAAGTTCAGCCGAATTGCAGTCTGAAAAATTTCTCAAGTTTGGCATCATGATTCTCCATGTCATGGCCGCAGATGATTATGTTGTCCAGATACGGGAAAGTAGCAGTCAGCCTATTCTGGTCCACTATCCAGTCTATTTCCCGCTGGAAGACCGCGACGCCATTTGTGACCCCAAAGGGCACCCTGAGGAATTGATACAGCTGCCCATTCACTTCGAAGGCCGTGGAAGGTCGTTCTTCTCGGTGGATCGGGAGCTGATGATAGGCTGAACGTAAGTCAATGGTGGAAAATAAATGGTATTGTGCGATCTGATTCACCACATCCGTGATCCGTGAAAGGGGGTACGCATCCAGAAGCGTGAAGCGGTTGATTGTCTGGCTGTAGTCAACCACCATCTGCGGCTTCTTCCAGTTTTTAACAACCATCACCTAGGTTCGATGATGCCCTCGTCCAGCAGTCAGCGCACCTCGCTTGTGATAAATTTCCTGTGTTCATAACTATATTGCCAGCTTTTGGTGGCCACAGGCTTCCAGCCAGGGGTGAGATTTGCAAAAAGCACTTGTGGAGCAACTCAGAGAGTGGAGAGACTACAGGTGAGGCCGCAGGGTGGGTGGCTTGGGCTGCCGCTGACAGGATGTTTCTGTGGCGGAGTGGTTACAGACAGAGAGTGGAGCATGAGGCCCCCCAAAGTGCAGGGAAATGGTTTGAAACTGGCACGAAAATCCACTGGGCACACAATTGGATAAGGACTAATAGTTTGAAGTCTGTGAATGTGATGCCCTGGACTTTCAGGGTCACCACGCAGTACCCCTTTACCCCAGTCGAGTGAAATTCTCTGTGCAGTGGGGAGAATAGCCAGTCCGCAATGGTGGGCCAGATCTGGGCGGATAAAACTGTCAGTTGACCCCGAGTCAAATAAGCAAATGGTATAATGTCCATGCATTTTAATCAGTTCCATTGCTTTTGTGAGGGGTTGGGGGAAGTCCTAGTCAAGGGTTATTGATGCAGAGACTTGTAATGGGAACAGTGGAGTCCTGCGTGATGATATCATGCAACGTGTGTGTGATGACGTCAGGCAAACAGTTGGGCCTGAAAAGACAGTGTCGAGGGGTTGGTGTTGCTGCCTGCAGCCTGCTGGGGGTGTCGGCCAGCTAACGGTAAATGTTGGGGGTCCCTGGTCAGCAGCATCAGTGGTTACCGGGTCAGCAGCGTCGGTCATGGCGGCGTGTCCCCGGTCAGCAGCGGCGGTAGACATTGAGGTCGGGTCTGGGGCCTGGTTGGACGTTGCTTCGTGAGGTAGAGTGAACATCATTGCGGTGAGGCTGGGTTGTACCTTCCGCGCTTGTCATCTGCCCCGTGACATCAGGCACTGCCGCGCGGTGGAGTCCTCGCTCTCATTGGACGAGACCTCTAAGGAAGAAATGTTTGAAATGGAGAGTGGCGATTGGGCTTCACACGAGGCACTGTGTTTGATGGTGGCCATTTTGGAGCGACAGACTAAAGTAAAGTGGCTGTTTTTAAAGCATTTCTGGCACCTGGCTTTTCTCGTCGGGCACTGGGACCTGCTGTGCTTGTTCCTCCCACAGAAATAACATTTTTGGATTGCATCGGGCAGTGTAGTGGCAGTAGTAGGGTAGAGGAAGGGCATCCTACTCACATCAGAGTGTGGGGTCCAGCCCCGAGAGTACATGTTCATACTTAAGACCGCAGCCTCCATCGTCTCTGCAATCTGGATTACGTACTCTAGGTTTTCTCCCCCGTGCTCTAGTAGGCACTGCCTCACCTCATTCGATTGAACCCCGGCCACATAGACATCCCGAATGAGATCGTCTGTGGTCTCCGCCGCAGTTCTGTCTATGCAGGCATGGTACCTTCCCATTACTCTTAGGGCCTGAATATAAGCTCTACAGGACTCATCGGGCTGTTGCCTCCTTGTAGCAAGTTTGTACCGAAGATAAACCCTGTTCACCAGGCGCTCATCGAGCCCTCTCAGTACCTTCATGGCTGCGGCACAAGTGGTCGCATCCTGGACACTCTGGTAGACTCTCGGGGGACACCATAGTCATCAATATTAGTAGTCGATGGTTGTCCTCTATCTCGGCAGGATCAGAGAGCTGTAAGTATGTTTCGAAGCATATTACCCAGTGCTTAAAGTCATTCGCAGCTGTAGCTGACTGTGGGTCGATGTCGAGGCATATCAACCATTGCATACACTCCATCCCTTCAAAACCTTTTAGTTAATAAAATTGTAGAGCGCATCGAAAGAACCAAAGACTTATTGATCCAAACCAAGGCTTTTATTAACTAAAAGACTGGAGCATATCACAAGTAGGTCGACCTGTCCAGAATGACCTGGTCTGGCTAGGAGCAATCCTTTAAGACCTGCCAGTAGGCGTGGCTACACTCGCAGCCAATCACAGTCATCCTACACTACAATGTACACATATATACATTGGTGATAGAATCTGTACTATCACAAAAATGGAGAATGCAAAGCAGTAGGAAATACCTAGTTGGTCACAATATCACAGATAAATAACCTTCAACCAAATCTATCATTTTTAAGACAACTGAAAGCGAGTTACTTAAAGATGTTGAATTTGATACAGAGTCAGAATTTTGCTGGAAGATGAAGTTCCTTACAGAGCACTCCATTGCCATGGACAATAAAATCAGGGTAGGAGTGATCTGAGGTCTGAAGGAAGGCACTCCACAAAACAGTCATCTAAATTCCTTTTTATGTCTCAGATGTAGAGGAAACCATATTAGGAGCACTGAATTCAGTAAGCTATTGGAAGGTTTAGATTGTTGAGTCGGTTTAAACAAGTTAGAAGAACATCTTGCACTGAAGGGCCTGTAATATTCTATGTTCTAAGTGTGGGTGAATGCTATATTTGGAAGGAAAATTTTATTCCTTGGATGGTGGGAAGGTAAGGGGTGAAGGGGCATGCTTTGAATCTGCAGGAATAAAATACCAATATCTGTTATTTTATTTCTATATTTCATTTCCACTCTGAGCTTGCTGCCTTCTGTTCTCTTATAATTTGAAGAACAACACTTTGTCATTTGTCTCAGCACATTGTGTTCTACTGAACTCAGTGTCTTGCTTGCTGGGACTTCCCTATTGTAATAATAATAATCATGGTTGCAATGCAACTAGCAATGCTGTAAGGATTGTAGATTCCATTTGATTAGACTTGACTGCCAGCAGGGGGCTGACAGAGAGCAGGAAACAGTATGTAGATCAGTAATGGAGGCTTGCACCCTATGACAGTTTACAACAACTTTAAAGTAAATAACCTTTTCCTTCATCCATGTGTTGTCTAAGAACTCACACATACAAATACAAGATGAAACACCTAGAAATTACAGATTTTACATGTTCCTTGTTTTGAGATTGGCCTGTTATTAACTTTTCTTATCAACTATATTGGCTTCATCAAAAACTTCTCACTCCATCAACTCCATAATCCTGACAAAAGTATTCCCTTTGTCGTGTTCATACCTTCTCCCCACTCTCTGCAAGTTAAAATTGACTAATTTTCTCTCCTTCTCAATTGTGAATTGTTGACATTGTTTCTCATCAATGTGTTGCCTGACATGCCGAGTGTTTTTAGTTGAACTAATAATTTTATTTCCATGGTCTAAAGCAAGGGTGTCAAACTCAAATTCACAGAGGGCCAAAATAAAAAAAACTTGGACTAAGTCGTGGGCCAAACTAAATATTTATTGAAAATTTTCAACAACATCTACATGTTTTCTCTTCTTTCAACATATGTAATGTCAAACTTATTCTTATTAAAATAAATGTTTAATAATAGTTTTGGTTAAACTCTTTCCAGAAGAAGCATTAACAAATGAGAAATAAAATATTCAATAAATAATATTTCTCTATAGCCTTTAAGCTCCTTTTAAATGTTTTTTTTTCACAAGCCAACAAGTCAAAAAAATAACAACTTGCTTCAATGAAAATCCAATCTTTCAACTATGAACAGTCCAAAGTTAACCAAAGAAAATATTAATCCAAGCTTAGCTTGCTACACTGTGATTTACTCTGATGCACCTGGATCTAAACCAGATACATGGCATCTCTTCTTAGATGCAAGTTCATCAAAGTCTGGGGTCAGAGTTTGCCTCCCACCTGTCTTGAAAGGTCCTGTTTTCTGTCTATTGTTTGCCCATTTTTCGTAAGGGGTTTATTACATGTGAGTTAGGCGACAGGTCGCAGATGCTATTGAAAGTAAAGAGAGGAGGTGGGGGTGATTAGTGGGCTGAGGGGCCGGTGCCAATGCATTTGCAAAGCATTCTGGGATTTGTAGTATTAGCTGTGCATGCGCTATACTGGTACGGCGGCCAGCGGGCCAGCTCTAATACATATTTGATATGATCTTGCGGACCAAATATAATTATATCACGGGCCAAATTTGGCCCGCGGGCCTGAGTTTGACATGTGTGGTCTAAAGCATTCGGTTTCATGCCCTTTACCCTCCAGTGTTGGAGCCAATGGTCGTTAGAAGACAGGGTCAGACGAGGTCCAGATTTTGTACCTTGGACTTTATCACAGTACACTGGACAACAAATTCTTTCAAAAGGTTTGATTACTGTAAAATCATTGGTGATTATGATAGACAACTTTAAGCTGAAGACAAAGATAATTTCTGATTTGCTGTATCACGTAGGAAGTTGAAGAAACTTTAAATTAACTTTTATTAAATTTAGCTGTTTAGTTACATAATGATGCTGACACATTGCAGTAGTTCAATTGACCCAAAAATGTCTTGCCACTGATTTTGTTTCTAGTCAACATCTGATGAAACCTTTCACCATGATTGCTACTAACTGCACCGAGATCCGCAGGGAAGAAGTCCTAGTGTGAATGCAGAAAATTAATTTTCAATGATGCATTGCACATTGCTTGAAGTGGACAGGAAATCACAAAATACTTTGCACCTAAAAAATGATACACGATAGGAAAATGTTAAGGCAATTTTCGTAATCAGCAGTCCAAATTCCATAACATGCATGCAAAACTGTTCAAAAAGTAAAATCTTCATTGTCCTGTGATATTAATGGTACAACTGAGGACATTCCGATTCTTATTTAAATAAATGGCTTTGCTTGTTTGAGGTCTTCAACCTTTGAAAACTAGGTGTTGAGAATAAAGATTCATGTACCATTAAATGTCAGTTCCACTGCAAGCCACAAGCAATTGGTGTCGAAAATATATATTCCTCCACCTGAGCACGCATTCAAACCACATGGGGTACAGAGACAATTTTGATCTCAACCTCATGCCCAAAATTGTTTTTCGATGCTTAATACTACCCTTCTTTCCATCCGCATCCAACCCAAACCATCACCACTTCTGCCCATGATCCTAGTCTCTGCACCTCCTCCACCCTATCTTGATAGGATTCTTTTTACTGCTAAGAAGGAAAGGCAAGAGGTTTGGGCAGAGGATTGGGAGTAGATAGTTGTCTGAGAATGTAGCAAGGTGGTGGGCACACTTACTTTCCTCAGCAATCATCAACTTCAATTTTCTCAGATTACTTCTAATGGTTCCTTAAGGAAGCTAATTGTGACCACCTCCTCGAAAAACAGTGCACACAAATAGGCAACTGGATTCCAGGCAATATCATCCTGCATGACTTGCATTGATTAGAAATTTACTGTCTATTCCTTCTGATTGCGCTGGTCAGAGAAAATTTTGGCTTTGATCAAAATGGCTTTGAAAAAAAATGTCAGCAATGCTTTATGTGTTCTTTATGACTTTGGACTCGTGACATGCCCAATTCCCTTGAAAGACTATGTGCTAAGGTAGACCAAAAATCACTCTGGGTTTATCTGCACCTTTCAACAGCTTAACACTGGAAGGGAGGTGGAATATCGCTTTGGTAATTATAGATAATGACTTTAAAAGTCAATTAGCACTAGATAATAAAAATCTGCTGCATGGAGATTATATGTGTCCCAGAATAATTGCACAATTCAAGTGTTGAATCTAATGAGAATTTTCTTCTAATTAAAATAACACTTCACTAAATATTTTGATTACATTGAACTGCTGCTGTGTATTGCGATAGATTACATATTATTGTTAGATCAACACCTTTGGTTTTTCTGTCTATATTTTTCTTCCAAAAATACATAGGTTATTTGATGGATGGTGGGTGGCATTTCTGGTAAGGCCTTTCTCACTCCTTGAAATGCTGGAAAGGAAGTTCCTCGATTTGAAGGGCATGCAGTACATTTCCAAGTCAGTTTTTGAAGTGGTTGAATGAAATGGAGCATTGAGTTCCAGCTTCCAGTCTTCTAGATTTTAGACATACAGTGTGGAAACTTGTGGTTTCAGCCCATGCCGCCCAATTAACAGAACAGAGGGAGGAAACCAGAGCCCCCAGAGGAAACCCTTGGAGCAACGGGGAGAATATACAAACTCCTTACAGATAGCATGGGATTCGAACCAAGGTCCTGATCACTGGTGATGTAACAGAATTGCACTAACCATGCCACCCAAAAGAAGAAATTATGGCCTGCAATAAGGATAATACAAGCATCTTGGGAGACTTTAATCTTCATAATGACTGGCCAATTCAGATTTGTTAAAGATAGACTTTGGAGTGCATTTGTAATGATATCTCAATAGATTGATTTCTTAGCCCAAATCATACATTTTAGATTCATTTATCTTTAATGAATTGGGGATAATTAGAGATCTAACAATGAAGATTCTATTGGGGGTGTGGTATGATGGTGTAGGTGAGAGACGTTGGTGGACATCTCTCATGACAGATTGAAGAGAAACCTATTTTGAAATATTTTTCTAACATTATAAGAAAAAGCAGGAATAATTATGAAGAAAACTAGAGCTCAAATGATGAATAAACTGATTTCAAAACAGTCTATAACTTGGGAAGAAGTGAAGCCTACCTTAGAGCTGTATCCAGGGGATTCTAGTAATGTTCCTCCTCACTCCCAGCAATGACAACCGGTAACTCTGAGAGTGATGCTGGTGCCAATGCCGCACAGCTACGGGCAAGACGTTGATGAGGCCAAGCGTCATTCTTCTGCTGAAGCTGAGGAAGCAATGAGTGCGCGTCTGCCAAGGAGTTTTGTCACCATGGGGGTTTGCTGGTGCTTGCCGACCCAATGAGTCTGGAAAGGTAGAGGATTGACCTAAGACCCATGGGGGTGGGGGAGGAAGTAAAAAAAGTAATGGTGATGGAGACTGAATTTCTGGGGTCAGGAGCTGCAGAAGAAGTTGGAGCAAAATGTTCAGAAGAAGAATTAGAATTTAATGAAGAAGAAGAAGAAGAAGAAGAAGAAGAAGAAGGAGTGTTTGCAGCTCATGGTAGGCCTACAACTAAATGTAAAGATTACTTTGAACAACAATTTCAAGCAATGTCTCAACAGATTACTTTGAGTTTTAAATCTGTGAATGACAATGTTATGGAAGATTTAGCAACTGTCAAAGTTCATGTTAAGGTGGTGGATAAAGTAGAAGAGAAGGTTAAGAAGATGAAAGATGAGCTGGAGGATTGTGTTTGTGATATAGATCAGTATCAACAGAAAGTGAAGACTTTTGATCATTCTTTCACTGGATGGAGAATAGTGAAGGATGATTTATTAAAGAAAATTTGTCTCTTTGGAGAATCAGGGCCGGAGGAAAGATGTGAAGATAGTGGGACTGCCAGAAGATTTTGAAGGCTCTGAACCAGTATTTTTTTTTCAAAATGGATTCCAGAGATTTGTTTCCAAATGGGTTGGAACTGGATAGGGCCCATTGAGTGATCTGAAGGAAACCGCTGCCTGGTCAAAAACCTCTGTGTTTTGGTGAGGTGTTTATGCTATCAAGACAGAGAACTAATATTAAGATTGGTAGTTTAAAATGCCCAACAGCATGGCCTGTTGATGGTCCAGAAGAGAAGAGAGTTCTTTTATGCAGATAGCCTGGAGAACCCTGATGGGGCAAATTTCATCAGCAAGACACTGAGGTGACTAATGGTGGTACCTCAGTTGTGGAAATCCTGGAACAACAAATCTCTCTCTGCAAACCCTACGAGAACCTTCCTGAGTGGTAAACATTTACTTTCGAGCACCAAAGTCTGGTGAAGTTTATACATGTTAAATTCTGTGCACAGTATAAGAATTGCCTGGAACCAGTGAACTTGGAATAATGAAAAGTGAGATTGAATTGTGAACCAAAACACTTTTCTTAAATTTACACACACATCACATACACATGCACTTAGAATTAGAAGGGGGTTAAGTTGGGTTTAGTTAAGTTAATAGAGATAAGTTAAAGTTTGATTCTGTTTTCATGTTAAAAGATCATTAAAAACGACTTTTGTTTAAGTAGCGACTTGTCTTGGTGAATGTCTATTGCTGCTGGGTTTTGGGGTCCTTTGGGATCATAACCGTAGTAACTTGTAAAATTTATTCAGATTCTTGGACACTTGTGAATATTTATGCACCAAATTTTGATGATGATGTTATTAAAGATATTTTTTTCTTAGTTTGCACAGTCTTATGATCCAATTAAGATTGGAAGTAATTTTAATTGTTGCTTAAATTCTTTAGTAGATAAATCTGGTAATCTAGAACAAACATGGCTAAAAAAAATTATATCCTTAATGAAAGAAGTGAATTTGATTTATACATGGAGGAGATTAAACCCAAAAGAGAGGGATTATTCATTTTATTCAGCTCAATATGACTCTTATTCTTGAACTGATTTTTTTTATGTTACCGGCTCAGTTATTAGAAAATGTGGTAATGGTTGAATACAAGTTTAGAATTTTGTCAGGTCATTCACTTATTTTATTGACATATACAAAAACAGAAAAAATAAATTCTGAATATAATTGGGAGATTTAATCCTTTATTATTAAAAATTAGGAATTTAATAAAATGGAACAGTTTTTAGATACAAATATTCAGTCTGTGGATAGTAAATTTGTATTATGGGATGCATTCAAAATTATTTCAGAAGCCATATCATTAGCTTTACATCTAAATGTCAAACAAAAAATTTAGTTGATACAGATACATTAGAGAAAGAAAGGAATGTATGGAAAAATAATTACAAAGGAATCCTTTTGATAAAGAGAAAAAAGTACAGTTAATTTCAAAGAAATTGAAATATAATACATTACAAACTTATAGGTTTGAACATTTATTGCAAAGATCTAAAGAAAAATATTATGAACTGGGAGAAAGGGCACAAACATTTTTGGCTTGGCAATTGAAATCTGAGCAAACATATAGAACAAACAATGCTGTTAGAAAAAAAAATAGAATTTTATATAGACCTCGGGATATTAATGAATTTAAAGAATTTTATAAGAAATTATATATGTCAGAAGTTCAACAAGATCAAGTTAAAATATAATTTTTTAAAAAATAAATTGCAACTACCAATTTTGAATGATTGGATAAGGGAAGAATTGTAGAAACCAATAAATCTTAAGGAAATTACAATGGCTCTTAAATCAATGCCAAATGGTAAATCTCCAGGGGAAAATGGGTTTACCACAGAATTTTACAGAAAATTTCAGAAGTTATTATTTCTTTTGTTTATTGAAGTTTTAGAGCAAGCTAGAGAAACACAATATTTACCAGACTCTATTTCACAAGCTATTATAACAGTTATTTTTAAGAAATACAAGGATCCTTTGAAACCAGATATATAGACCAATTTCATTATTGAATGTTGATCATAAACTTTTGACTAAGGTTCTAGCTAATAGATTATCCCCAATTTTTACTGACTTTCATTCATATTGACCAAGTGTTTTTAATTGAAGGTCATTATAATATGATTAAATTAATTAGTTTAATTAATATTTCATGGAGGACTCCAACTTACCAATTGTCTTATTATTAGATGCTGAAAAATCATTTGATAGGTTTGCATGATGTTTTTTTTTAATCTCACGTATTGATTTGGACCAATGTTTATAATTTGGATTAAGGCAATACAGGTATACAAATATCTAAAAGCTAGAATTGTGACATATGGACTTTTATCTGAGTTATTTAAGTCAGAAAGATCAACTAGACAAGGTTGTCCTTTGTTGTCTGCATTATTTGCATTGGTGTTAGAACCTTTAGCTCAATTAATAAGGCAGGACAGTGATATAAATGTTATTAAAACAGGACTGGATGAATTTAAGATTAGTTTATTTGCTGAAGATGTATTGATTTATTTAACTGAACCGCAAGAGTCATTAAAAGTCTTACAGGAAAGATTAAAATGATATGGGTAATTGTCAGGATATAAAGTTAATTGGAATAAAAATGAACTAATGCCATTGACTGAAGCCAATTATTATTCTTGTAAAGATGTAGTGCATCTTAAATGGATAGATCACATTAAATATTTAGGCATTAAAGTTGATGATAGGTAAATCATTTATGTTTTAAACTATTTATTGTTACTTTCTAAAATTAAAGATGATTTCATTAGATGGAAAGACTTGCCAATAACTTTGATAGGGAGAGTGAACTATATTAAAATGAATATATTTCCAAAGCTACAATATTTTTTCAATCCATTCTGTGTAAAATTTCTAAATTTTTTTAAAGATTTGAATATAGTAGTTATGAAATTTTATGGAAGAGTAAAATGACAAGATTACCTATTCAGAAATTAACATGGAAGTATGAGTTAGGAGGTTTACAACTTACAAATTTTCAAAATTATTATAAAACTGCTTAGTTAAAATGTATTAATAGGATGTGTGATTAGATTTAGGAATTGGGCAGACATAGAATTAAATAGAATTAATGGAAATAGAATGGATTAATTTGTTTATAAATGGAATACTAAATTGCTATGCCCATAAAAGTCACAAATATTATCTCATTTGATAGAAATATGGGATAAGATAAATAATGAATTTGGTACTTAAGGTAAAATATCTAGATATACACCTTTGTATCAGTATAAATTATTTCACTTTAAGGTTAATAATCATCTTAAAATTTGGGATCAGAAAGGTATTAAGGTAGTAAATAATTGTTATGAATTAAATCGATTTCTTTCATTTGAAAGAATGAAAGGAAGATATTAAATACCAAATTATTCACTTTTTTATTATTATCAAATAAAATCATTGTTTTATGATTCTTAAGGGAAGAATTTGGAACTTTCAAAAGAGTCGAAATTTGAAATCACAATTCGGGAAGGTGGGAAGAAAGGGTTTATATCAGAAATGTAAAAATTGTTGCAACAGAAAATGCCCAAAGTAAATTTACAAAAGTGAAGAATAAAATGGGGAATGGATTTAGGAGTTAAATTTAATATAGATCATTGGAAAGCTATTTGTAAAGATAGTATGACAAAGATTATTAATGTTCAAAAGAAGCTTGTACATTATAATTTTAAACATCAATTATATTTAACCCAGGAATGTTTAAAAAGATCTAATTTGATTTCTTCTGATTTATATTTTCGATGTAATAAGGATAAAGGGACCTTTTTACATTCAATATGGTTATGTGAAAAAGTTTAACCTTTTTGGTCTCAAGAAATGCAATTTTTACAAGATATTTTGAAAATCAGCTTTTCTTTGGATCCAATAGTCTTTTTAATTGGTGATATTAGTATAATTTGAAAATTTGTTATAATTTGAAAAATTGTTTAGACAAGTTTCAAATAGCATTTTTAATATTGGCTTTAGCAGTAATGAGGAAGTGTATTGCAATTACATGAAAAGACCAGATAGAACTTAATTTACAGAGTTGGCATTTAGAATTACGACCTTGTATTCCTTTAGAAAAAAATAACATAATTGAGAGATAAATATTTACTTTTAGGAAGGTTTAGACTCCTTATATGGATGATTTGGATCTAGTTGTGGCAGGGTCTTCCTATCACATGGTTTGATTACTGTTGTTTTTGGTTATTTCTCCTCTTTCTTATTTTCCTTTTTTTTTCTTTTAGGCATTAGTGAGGGTATAGATAAGGGTTGTGATATTGGGAGAGGGTTTTGTAAGTATAAGGGATGGGGTAGGTTTAGAGGAGTTTTTATATATAAACCATGTTTGTTTTAAATGTATATTTTGTATTAATTGTATTGTGTATGTGTAATCATGGTTGTTTTAAACAAAATATTCAAATAATAAAAATGAAGATTCTATAAAGAAGTGTGATCATAACAGAAATTAATTTCATACAAGTTTAAAAGTGACAAAATTAAGTCCAAAATTTGGATTGTAAATTAAATAAATGCAATTATCAGACTATTAAGCAATTGTGTACAAAGAAATAAGGAGATGAATGATATGAATTGGGAAATTGGATTAAAAGGCGTAGTTGCCGATAATCAACAGAAAATATTTTAAGAACGTTTTAATAATTTTCTTAAAAGTCATCCTCCAACTTTACTGGAGAGCTACCTCAAAATATTTACATGATGTTATAAGAGGTCATGGTATTGGGCTAATAAGGTAGCAAATGCAAAAAGGTACATTAGCTGGTTCATTTTCAGGCTATCTGTAGACTATTAGTATACCTTAAGGAGCAATCCAGGGTCTCAGCAATTCACTATTTCTGTTAAAGTCCAAGATCTCTGGGTTGAGCATATTGTATTCATGTCTCTGACAGCTGGAAAAATTCTGAGGAGCATGAAGACTATACAGACAGTTTAAGTGACTGGCATAAACAAAACAACAGATGAAGTATTTAAAAATGTGGGAAACCTTTGAATGCAAGAATAGAAAAACAGAGCCAAAGCAGTTGATGTGGTCAACATGGATTTCAGTAAGTCCTTAGACATCCCCAGATTTGAATCTGGTCCAAAATGTTAAAGCCCATGAATCCATGGCATTTTAGCAATAAGATCCAGAATTTGCTTGGTAAAAGAAGCAGCGAATGTTGTTAGAAGGTTGCATTTATGATTTTTCATTGTGACCAGCGGTGTTCCTCATGGATTGGAAATAAGATCCTTCTTGTTTATTACATGAATGATTTGTTTATGAGTGCAAGAGATATGGTCAGAAAATTTGCTGATTACACCAAATTTAGAACGCTGTTACAAGTGAGCATGATAAAGATAAATTGATAAGTTGGGCAGAGAACTAGCAGATGGAACTTAATCCTGATAAGTGTGAGGTGAAACAACTTTGACAGAGTAATAAGGGCAATTCATCCACAATAAACAATGGGGTTGAAGGATTAGTGAGAAATGGGAATCTTGAAGTCCAAGTCCAAGGATCCCTGAAGGCAACAATGCAGGTAGATAGAGTGATAATGAAGGCAACACCCACACAAAACCCTATTCTGGTCTCTGCACTATTGGCAGAGAGGTTAAGGCATAGGAGAGAATGTGGATCTTGCCTGGTATGGAGTATCTTGTTTATATAGAGACCAGATGTGTTGGTTTTCCTTGGTGTAGTTGAGGCAGAGGGGGAATTCTAATTGAGGGGCATGGATATGATACACAGTGGGAAATACCTGCCCATATCTGGAAATAGAGGACATAGCTTCAGGGTAGATGTATGATTTTAGGAGGAGATGGAGGAGGTCTGAAAAAGAACCTTATCAGGCAAAACAGGGTGGAAGGGAAGAACTCACTCCCTGTCAAGGGAAGGAACACATGCTTGTACAACATCTATAAAATACAAATAATACATGAAAGTCTGCAGACACTGTGATTGAAGTAAAAACGCAAAGCTGGAGAAACTCAACAGGTCAAACACTGTCCTTTATGTAGCAAAGATAAAAATAGATACCTGATATTTCAGGCTTGAACTCTTCATCAAGGTATGGAAAATGTCAGTAGGTGCCTGAATAAAATGGTAAGGGGGAAGGGTATGGAGGGAGGACCATTGTCTCCAAGGCAGGAGGTAATACAAATGTGGGTATTTGAATCACCCAGGTATAGCCTGCTTCAGCAGAGGTGCTGGCAAATGGGATTAGTATAAAAAAAAATAGGTGCTTGTTCCTGCGCTCTGTTATTCTGACTCCATGAGTTGGAATATTAAGTAGTTTGAGACAATTGAATGCTAATATTTCAGTACAATCTGGACATACACATTATTGTAATGTAAGAAGATTTAAAGCAGATAGAGAAGGTAATTAGGAAGACAAATGGAACATTGGCCTTTATTGCAACAGGAAAATGTCACTAAATAAGGAAGTAGCATTACAAATGTTCAAGGTTTCAGTGACACCATACCTTGAACACATGGTTTACAGTTTTAGTCCTGTGATTTAAGCAACAGAATTCACTCAGAGACATTGCAATAAAAATTGGTTAGATTGAATCCTGGGATGAAGCTGTCAGCACCTATTTGTCAAGCTTCAGTAAGATTCACCTCTCATGTTCAGGCCACCAAGCAAATTATCCTATTCTTGTCACTCCTGCTTGCTGCCCATGGAAAACAGCCAGCATATTAAAAGACCCTGGTCACACTCTCTTTCCTCCCACCCTTAAGCAGAAGACACACATCTCTGTATATCCTGCTTTCTTCAAATTTTTTACCAGCATATTCAAGGACAATTTCTTGCCTGCCGTTATCAGACTATTGAATAAACCCAGCAGTAAAATGAACCCATCTTTGCAGGGTTTTAAATTGTTTCTCTGTGGTACTATACTCTGCACTACTGCTTTGTTTTCCATTGCCTGTGTTACTGGATAGGTTGACTTGACTGGATTGTACGCAAAACAAAATTTCCAGCGAAGTGGATGCCTATTGAAGACAGAGCAATTTGTCTTCTTAGAGATGAATATTTGGATTTTTTTATTCTATGGGATTGGAGTTATTAAAACCAGAGATAAATTTAAGGACATCAGGAAAAATATAATCAAAGAGAAAGAAAGAAATTTGAGTTGAGACAAATAATGTAATCAAGCACATTGCTATTGGGTGACGGATGGGGCTCTGGACCCTATTCAGCTTCCTATGTGGCTATGTTATTATGATCAAGTGACATTAATCTGTTATGCTCATTATGTGATGAGCTCGAGTGGACTTGGGTAATATTGTAACTATTGAGTATAGAACTCTACAGCACAGTAGAGGTCCTATGACCCCCAGTGTTGTGCTGAACTCAGTGAGTTTGATTTTGAATATATTTATCCATGATTTTCTTTATTGTCTCAAAAGGGTCAACAGAGCTGCCTTGTCAGGACTTGAGTGAATTTGTTTGTTCAGCAAAAGGAAGTAAACTGCATGGAAGCATTTAAGTCTCCAGTGAAATAATCAAAATAATATGGAGGAAATCAACGGGTCAGGCAGCATCCATTGTTGGAAATGATCAGCCAACATTTCAGGTCAGGACACTTTATAGAGAAGAGCAGGGGGAGTGATATTTTGCATAAGAAGGAGGAATGAAGCAGGGGGTGGGCCAAAAGGTAAGGCAGAAGGTGGAAGAGTGAAAGTCAGGTTGTTGGGCTGGGATGGGTTCCAGAGGCAGAGAGGAAATCTCGAAAGGATTTGAAAACAAGGATGAGGAGTTTTATATGGATCCATGACAAAACTGGAGCTTGTTTTGCTTTAAAAGCATGGGGATATGAACTAAGTCCCTTAATATTCATTGAAATTTTCCAACTGAATTAACTTTGGTAATTACATTATACTTTAATATGAACTTGTTGCTATAATCATCTTAAATTGCTCAAGAGACTTTCTTCTATAACTAAGGAATATGATAAAATTGGAAGATTTAATTGTTAAGTTGTGTGCATGTATTTTAATTCAAGTTAATTATAAGTTCGATTTTTGTTTCATAATTTAAAAAAAGAATGGTAAAATGGAGGATCCTTAGACTAGATTTTTTGGAAAGTGTGGAAATGTGGCATGTTGGTGGGCATGTAGGAAGCTACCTCATTTGGAAGTCTCTCTGAATATGACCTATAGTTGCTATCAGATTTGAGGTTTAGAGCACATCTGGCATCTAGTGATGTCATCAACCAGACAATGAAGAAATTTCACAGACAATAAAATAAGTAAAAAGAGCAAAGTTTGGATAATTTTCAAGAGTGGCATAAAAATGGCAGTGTGCACATGACATTATAAGAAAAAGCTCCAATATCTTGAACAAACAATTTTAAAAAATGAATTTCATTATTTTACCAAGATACAGAAACTATTTTTTAGACAATTTGGACCTTTAGGTTTGTGCTTTAGAGAGTTGGAGATACGGATGACATTTAAGACTCAAGTTATATATCTACCAACAATGAAACATGTTGCTTTCCCCCACCTACCCCCCAGCAAGAATAGTTTGCAAGAAGTTAAAGTTCTTGCTAATGCACAGATTGTACTGGACAAGGCTGCCACAGCTCTCAGTTGGCGCAGGAGCCAAACACCATTCTCAGCAGCATCTACCATGTTGTCACACAGTTGCAGATTTTATGTTCTACAGTTGTCCTCAGTTTGATTGAATAATAGCTGTTGCAATATCATTTTTTTTAAAAATCAACAATTAGCCTTTAGTGTCATTCACAAAAGAAAATAGATGACTTCTGGCCATGACTAGATTCTTCCATGCTGTTCAATTATTTAGGAGTCTTCTGGTGTGCGGTTTTCTAACTCTTCTATCTGTTAGGTTTCTCCTCATTGATGGATGCAGATCACTTCAAAACTGTATGTAGTTGTATCATTTAGAATGCCAAATCTTCAAATATTACATGTAACCTCAATGATCCTGCAGCACTCCCAGTTCCAGTTTTAGCGAGGGACATGGAACAAATCCATTGCCCAGGGTCAGCTTGGCCAGTAAAATGTCTGTAGTCTCTAATGCAAGCTAGTTTCTAGATCCAACACTGGGCAGCCAGGACCTGTAGGTCTAAGGAAACTGTAGTAGCGGGGCTGTGTGAAAAAAGCTAAGTGCTGTTTCAGCATTGGTTGTGGGCAAGAAGTAATAAGAATGATACCCCTCTATCCAGCCACTTCATCCACTTCATTTGTCAAAATTGCTGTCCATTCCATCAGGATTTGCTTCGTAACTCCCAGCACAACCCCAAACTCAACATTTGGACACTGGTAAACACATGTTGGCCTCCTCTAGTGGATTCAGTACAGAGACAAAAAAAACAACAACCAAGAGCTGGGCAGGCAATTGGGGATAAGATCTTGAGTCAGAGTCTACAATGTGTGCATAGACACCTACCTTCAAATTTCCAACCAGTATTTCCATTCCCTCAGCCACTTCAAACACAGACCAATTTTCTTTTTGTCCATCTCTTTTTAAATATTTCTCCTTTTTCCCCACTTCCTTTTCAAAATGCCTCCTTAGAATCATGGAGAATATGAAGTTCTAAATCGACCTATTTAGCAAGAGTTAGTGAGAGTTCATTGGGAGCAGCTGTTATCAGGCAAGTCTCTAAATTGCATGGAGAATTAGGGTCCACAGCTAGTATGTTCCAGTAATGAGGAAGGAGAGCTATGGCATGATAAGAAAATCTTGGATGATGAAAGAGGACATGAATCCAGTCAAAAAGAAAAAGGTTTTGCAAGCCAAAATTGGACAGGGTTCTGGAGGAATATAATGAATGAGCATAAGCAGGACATTAAGGACAAAAGAGGCTTTGAAATAGCATTAAAAACAAGAAAGGATAGGAAAACTCAAAAACAAATGAGAGGATTTGGGGAAAAATTCTGTGTGAGGTACTCAATGGCCACTTTATACTGGTATTCACCAAGGTGAAGGATGCAAAGGCTAGCAAAAGAAAACATAATATTAGAAAATGCTAATATATTGGTTTGTTTTGAGATGAAGAAAGATGGTATTAGCTCCTTTGAAGAGCATTATTGTAGACAAATAACCAGGGCCAGATGGGATATATCCCAAGTTATTGAAAGAGATTGTTAGGGTTTTGAGGAACTGTGTATCCTCATCAGCAATTGATGAGATCCTGGAGGGTGACAGAGTAACCAATATTATATCTTTGTTCCAGGAGAGAGGTACAGATAATCCAGGAAATTATCTTTCATTTGAAACAACCTTTCTACATCTACTGTATCCATGCCTTTCCACATTCAAAGTAGTTTAATGAGATCCCCCTCATTCTCATAAATTCTACTGAGTATAGGCCAAGAGCTGTCAAAATCTCCTCATATGATAACCCTTTCATTTCCATAATTATTCTTCTGAACCTCCTCTGAACCCTTTCCAATGTCAGCACATTTTTTTCTTGAAATAAGATCCAAAACCTGCTCACAATACTTTGAGGTCTGATCATGTGATGTTGAGGCCTAATAAAGCTTCAACATCAAATCCCTGCTCTTGTATTCTATTCCTCTTGAAATGAATGCTAGCATTGCATTTGTCTTCTTTACTAGAGGCTCAACCTGCAAGTTTACCTTCAGGCTTTCCCAGGACTCGGGTCCCTTTGCATCAGGTTATGTTCAATTTTCTTATCATTTGGAAAATTGTCTGCCTGTTTTTTTTTCCTACCTAAGTGCCTGACTGAACACTTTCTGACATTTTATTTCATTTGCCACTTCTCTCTCCATTCTCCTAATCTATCTGAGTCCTTCTGCAGTCTTCCTATTTCCTCAATCTACCTTCTTCTCCACCTACCTTGATCCCCTCCCCCAAATCATTTATGTATTTTGTGAATGTTGTGGGTCCAGCACTGATCCCTGCAGCCAACTACTGATTACCAACCAGAAAAACACCCATTTTTCCTAACTCTCTTCCTTCTATTGGTTAATCAATCCTCTATGCATGCCAGTAGATTGCCTCCAACTCTGTGCACCCTTATCTTATGCTGATCTTTTCATGCAACTTTATCAAATTCCATCTAGAAAACTAAGTATACCACATCCACCTGCTCTCTCTCTCTCTCTCTCTCTCTCTCTCTCTCTCTCTCTCTCTCTCTCTCTCGCTCCACTGGATCATTATATTCTCAAAGAACCCCAATAAGTCAACCATGACATGATTTCCTCTTTCTAAGTCTATGCTATGTCAGCCGGAGAGAACAGTTACAATGCAGATGTCTTGCTATTTTCTTCCTTAAATATATCATAAAACACTTTCCTAACTTTGGATGTTGAGATAACTGTTTCCTAGTTACCTGCCATTTTATTTCTCAAATTCTATTATCAAGCCTTTAAATTTGGCTGTTCTCAAAACTATTTATTTTCCACTGCTTTCCTCACTTCCAGCACAGCACAGGCTACAGACCTGTTGTGCACCAAGTTCAATGAGTGTAAGGATTGTCTCAGCATTGAAGTCTGTACCCACAGGACACCTGTGAGAATGAGTGAATTCCAGCTTGATTACATTAAAGCTGCCACCTTGTCTTTTAATGTCTGTTCACTTTCACAAACTTTCAAAAATATTAAGGGCAAACAAAAAGTTTTGATTGAAAGATTGTTAATTGCCATTATATTTAATGCAATTAAAACATATTTCACACTATATATCAATTAAAAAAAACTATTGACCTCTCACCTGGATGTCAGTTTCTGCTATGGGCTTTAATGGAAGTTCACCAAGTGGGCATAGTGGTAGGTTTCTTTGCCTGAATGAAGGGAAGTCATGTTAAGGGAAATGTAGGTAAATCCCAAACTTTGACACATTATCATGTAACACTATGTGTTCTAGATTAGTGGTTCTCAACCTTTTTCTTTCCACTCATATACCACTTTAAATATTCCCTATGCCATAAGTGCTCTGTGATTAGTAAGGGATTGCTTAAGGTGGTATGTGAGTGGAAAGAAAAAGTTTGGAAAAAAAAGTTTTAATCGTATCTAATTGACTCGATAATGTGCACGGTTTCATAACTCCAAAGGAAATGGTCTAATGACAATTTTTTTCAAGCAAAATATTTCAGTAACAATTGGGTCCAGAGCAATGGTTCTCAACCTTCTTTTCCTACTCACACGCCACTTTAAGCAATCCCTTACCAATTACAGAGCACCGATGGCATAGAGATTACTTAAAGTGGTATGTGAGTGAAAAGAAAAAGGTTGAGAATCATTGCTCTCGAAAGTGGAATGCACTGCTGGGGGGTAGTGACTATTATTTTATAGTCAAAATTGATCAGATATTCTTCTGATATCTTTTGGTTCATGTCCCATTATCAAATCCATTGCAAATATTTCTATTTGAACGACATATACACTTAGATAGAGTCTAATTAGTCAGAATATTTACTAACAATATTTCAACACTGTATTTTACAACAAATGTAATACATAACCAATATCCCATTCAATTAATATCAAACAAAAACAAAAAAAGTGTTGGAAACACTCAACAGGTCAGGCATCATCTATTGAAAGAGAAACATTTTACAGTTCAGGTCAAAGACTTCATCAGAGCTCATCACATTTATTTTACCTTTGTTCTGAGGTACCTTTCTTTCCGTTTTAAAATGTTTTTATTGATTTTTACAGTATAGCCAATTAAACGGTACAATTATACAATGTGCTACAAGATTCAAAACATATTTACAAATATTCTCATGATAAGAAAATCCAGAGCACAATAATGGCAATAAAATAAAATTTAACAACAACCAAAAAAAAACCAACAAAAGAGAATTATTTTTTTCAAAACTGCATCCTCTAAGCAAAGTTGGAGGTTCCCAGCCCAATTCTATATTATCACCTTTTTTTTTGACAAAGCACTTCCTTTCAATGACTGGGTATTAAATATTTGAAAGACCTTTTATATTGGCAGCAACTTTACATCTTTTGAACAATTGGTGGTAAAATTTAATTTACCTAAAATGGAGTTACCTTTCTGGCTTCAGTTTGTATTCCTTTATGAGATCTGGGCATTCCTGGCAAAGCTAACATTTATCAGTCAGCTTTTAAAACTTAGGCAATGGTGCCCATTATAACAAACAGATTTTCACTGGCATCTGACACACACACAGGAGGAAAAAGAATGTATGAGAAAGCTGAGGTTAAAATGGATTTGCATTATTATGAGGGTGGAATTGTGAGAAAACAGCAAAATACCCGAGAAAAGCAAAACCTTGTTGCAAATCTCCATATAATGAACATTTCCCTGTGGCTCCCAATGCTTCTTGTTAATTCACAACAAATAATTAAAGAAGGTACAAAATTGATTGTTGCTTGTCTTCATCAGAATGAACTGAAATATCGTCTGATTAACCATGCAATGTCTAGTATCAATCCTTGCAGAAGGAATCCCCTGACAGAATGCGTGCTAGATTACTGACATTAATCTAGATTAATGCACCTCCATATCTAGATTACTGATTACTGCATTAGTAGGAAGGTTCAGACTCCGTTCTTTTGCAGCATTTAATATTGCAGAACTGGGAAATGACATTGAACCCTTGACCAGGTGAAACCTTGAATGATCTCTCAGAAAAAAAAAGTGATTTCCCCAATTAAGTTCTGACAGATATGACAATAGCTCAGAGAGGATAATACAATCCTGGAGAGCAGGAGTAAAAGGGAGACTTCAGCATCTCATAAATGATAAATAGTCCCTTTATTTAGTTTATGGATCGAATTCTGGACAATATTTAATAAAAAAGTTTGTCTTTAATAAAGAAGTATTATTTATATTGAAGTGGGGTGAAATCCAAATTTACCATCCTCTGTGAGAAGAAATGCCTCCTTTCAATTTCCCCGAGTTGTTACACAAACTACTATAATCTATTTTTCCACTGACATCTATATTTGTGTATAGTGTGACAGAGTATATAGATATGTTTTGGGAGATTTCCCAATTTAAGGTTTGTCAGTGTAGGTCACATACGAACACTTTGAAACAAATATTATTTGAAATACTGGAGCTCTTCTAATGCTAGACATGTTGGGGTCCCACAGCCTTTGCAAGAGCTTTGGAGAGTCCCCAAGAGACTTTGCTAATGGATTGTTGTTTACAAAAAGGCAACAGATGAAAGAGCTTGTTGGAGCTGCAGATTTTCTGGAGCTGTTCTAAGAGGGTCATGTGGTTTGACAAGCAGAGAGAGTCAAATGGGCTTTCAGTGAGAGTGAGGGAGAGACACACACACACAGATCACTTCTACAGTGTTACAGCCAGCAACAGCAACTGGGACTGGAATAGGACAAGCTGGCAAGCTTATGGAAAACCCCATTTGGAAGATGGGTTGTGAGTTCTTGGTTCAGCCTGGTCAAAGCCCTTGTGGTTCATGCAAGAGGAGAGGACTGGCTGTCTAATGTTTCACTTGGAATAAGTGAAACAAAAAGGAACTCTGTGGTGACCTGAAAGAAAGAGGTTATCATCTGGAGAACCCTGAAGAGGCAAGTTTCGACAGCAAGACACTAAGATGACTGATTAAAAAGGAACAAAAAATCTCTCTCTGAAAATCAACAAGAACCTTCCTGACCAGTGACCATTTACCTTTCAAGCACCAAAGCCTGGTGGACTTTATAAATGTTAAATTCTGTGCACAGTATAAGAATTTCCTGTAACCAGTGAACTTGGAGGAATAAGAGCTGAGATTGGACTGTGAACCAAAGAACTTTTCTGAACTTACACACACATTACATACACGTGCACTTAGAATTAGAAGGGGGTTAAATTAGGTTAGTTAAGTCAATCATAATAAGTTAAAGTGTGATTCTGTTTTCATGTTTAAAGATAATCAAAAGCAACTTTTGTTTAAGTAACCATTTGTCTTAGTTAATATCTTTTGCTGCTGGGTTTATGAGTCCTCTGGGCTCGTAACTATGAAGTAATCAAAGTCTCTTTACAGTGGAGTTCGAATCTCCCAGTCCTTGTCTCTCTACAGCCATCTGTTATAAAACAGTCTACTTTCTTGCAGTCCAGTAAAAATTCCTTTGGATTTAAGCTCTTATAACAGTTCACTGTCAGAATCAAAATCAGTATTTATCGTTGTGAACATGTCTCAAAACTTGTTGTTTTGTGGCAGCATTACAATTGCAACAATGACTATAAATTACATTTAATAAATAAATAAATACATTGGTGCAATGAAAGAGAAAAGTGAGATAGTGTCTGTAGTTTATTGTCCATTAAAAAATCTGATGGCAGAGGGAAAAAGCTGTTTTTGTACCATTGGTGTCTGTCCAGGTTTCTGTACCTCCTTCCTGATGGTAGCAATGAGACGAGGCCATGGTCTGGGTGGTCAGGGTCCTTGATGATGGAGGCTGCTTTTTTGTGATGCATCCTCTTTTATAAATGTCTTAATGGTGTGAAGACTAATGCCCGTAATGATAATGACCCAGTTCACAACTCTCTGTAGCCTTTTCTTGTCCAATGCTTTGGCACCTCCATATCAGACAGTGATGTAACCAGTCAGAATGCTCTCCATGGTAAGTACATCCGTAGCAATTCACAAGAGACTTTGGTGACATAAGGACCAAATATCCTCAAACACCTCATGAAGTGTAGCTGCTGGCGAGCCTTCTTCATGATTGGATCAACGTGATTGCCCCAGGATACATCTTCAGAGATGTTGACACCCAGGAATCTGAAGTTCTTTACCCTTTACACTTCTGACTTCTTGATGTGGGCTGGTTTGTGTTCTCCTGGTTTCCTGTTTTGGAAGTCCATAGTCTGTTCCCCAGTTTTGCTAACATTGAGTGCAATGTTGTGGTTTTGACTCTACTCAACTAGCTGATCTATCTCACTTCTACACTCTTTCTCATTGAAGGCTGTAATTCTGCCGACCACCCTGGTGTTATCAGCAAATTTGTAGGTGGGATTTGAATTGTGCTTAGCTACACTGTCATGGGGTGTAGATAGAATGGAGCTGTGGGCTAAGCCCCAATCCTGAGGTGCACCTGTGTTGATTGTCAGTGAGGAGGAGATGTTGTTACCAATTCGCACTGACTGTGGTCTTCTGATGAGGACGTCAAGGATCCAGTTGCCTAGGGAGGTGCAGGGCCCTAGGTTTTTATGGTTGCTGGCCAGTACTGAGGAGGTGATGGTTTTGAAAGCTGAGCTGTAATCAATGAAAAGCAGCTAGCTGTACGTGTTGATATTATTCACGGGTGAGAGCGTACGTTTGTGGCAATCGTAAGAATGTCAACTTGTTCGTTATCATCTCCCCCAAATAAATAACTTTTCAGCATTTCTTAATTATTCCATTTTTAATTTCTGTATTCATTTTACCAAATCTAGCTGACACCATTAATTTAAAAAAAACTGGAACATTATGTGTGATTACATTGACAAGAGGAAAAGAGAGCTGGTTGGTAAATATTTTAAAGCATTAAGCTGCTTAACTGGGGTGTTCTTCACTGTCATCTGTTTTCAGTTTGTAGAAGCAAAACTAAATTAAGATGTTGAGCTCAAGTTCATTGTCATGTGTCAAGATACAGGTCTGATAGAGGTTGTTTTATGAGTAGACCAGTGGACATCTTGCATCTGTAACAAGTGCCGTAGAAAAATGCAGAGTTACAGATTGAGTAAAAACATGCCGGAGAAGGGTTCAGAGAGCTCATTGCTGTATCTGACCCGACCTTGTTGGTTTTCGTGCAGTTGGATAATCATGTTGAGGAACTTTGGGGGACATCCGATGCGCTCTAGTATTTGCCAATGCTAGAGCAATTCTAGGAGCCGTATTGGCAAATACGGCTCCTAGAACGCTTCCACCAGCGTTGTCTCCGCTCCATCCTCAACATCCATTGGAGCGCTTACACCCCTAACGTCGAAGTACTCGAGATGGCAGAGGTCGACAGCATCGAGTCCACGCTGCTGAAGATCCAGCTGCGCTGGATGGGTCACGTCTCCAGAATGGAGGACCATCGCCTTCCCAAGATCGTGTTATATGGCGAGCTCTCCACTGGCCACCGTGACAGAGGTGCACCAAAGAAAAGGTACAAGGACTGCCTAAAGAAATCTCTTGGTGCCTGCCACATTGACCACCGCCAGTGGGCTGATAACGCCTCAAACCGTGCATCTTGGCGCCTCACAGTTTGGCGGGCAACAACCTCCTTTGAAGAAGACCGCAGAGCCCACCTCACTGACAAAAGGCAAAGGAGGAAAAACCCAACACCCAACCCCAACCAACCAATTTTCCCTTGCAACCGCTGCAATCGTGTCTGCCTGTCCCGCATCGGACTTGTCAGCCACAAACGAGCCTGCAGCTGACGTGGACTTTTTACCCCCTCCATAAATCTTCGTCCGCGAAGCCAAGCCAAAGAAAAACATGGCTGGAGAAACTCAGCAGGTCCTTTACATAGCAAAGGTAAAGATACATAACTGACATTTCAGGCTTGAGCCCTTCATCAAGGTATTGAAAAATGTTGGTGGGCGTTTGAGCATAAGTGTAAGGGGGGATGTGTGGATGGAATGGCAAAAGGTGATAGGTGGATAAGGGAGGGAGGGGATAGCAGAGATCAAGGGGAAGATGGGATGCTGGGTGGAGGGAGGAGATTTTGAAAGTAGAAGGGAAGGAGGGAGGGGAAAGAGGAGACAGGTTAGCAGAAACCAGAAAAGTCATTGTTAATGCCACCTGGTTGGAGAGCTCCCAGACAGAAAATCAGGTGTTGTTCCTTCAATTTGCAGCTGGCATTGCTGGGATAGTACATGAGGCTATGGATAGACATGTGAGAATGGGAGTGTGGCACAGAAATGAAATGATTGGCTTCTGGGAGTTTTTTTTTGTCTCTGGTACAGACAGTGAAGCTTCAGATAGAGATTAGTTCATTCTGGCATCTGAAATAGCAGAAAATCTGTCCTTCAATCTTATACTTGCAAACCTTCTTCCTGACAACATTGAGGGTGAAGAGAGTGTGGCTGGGGCGGGATGAGTCTTTCACTATGTTCGTTGTTTTTCCAAGGCAGAAGTTATAGATGGAGTTAAATAGCAGGGTGGGGAGGTATGTCCAGCTCACAACTAGAGGCTATCTACTATGTCACCTTATCATTATTGATGTGAGCAGGGGAGTGGGCTCTAAATGCCATGTGGGTAGTTTGGTAAGTATAATGCTATTACAATGCCAGCGGTAGAAGCTATCTACTATCTCACCTTATCACTAATGATGTGAGCAGGGGTGCGGGCTCTAACTGCCATGTTGGTGGTGTGGTTAGTGTAATGCTGTTACAATACCAGTGGTCGGGACATTGTCTATCAGGAGTTTAAATGTTGTCTCCATGTCTGCATGGATTTTCCTTAGGAGCCCCAATTTCCTCCCATTCTTCAAAAAGGCACCACAAGTGCAGGTCAAATGGGTGTAGCTGGGCAGCGGCTCAGGCTTGTGGGCCAAAAGGGCCTGTAACAATAAAAAAAAAACTAGCCCACAAACCTTCCCCCACCCTGAATTTGATGATCAGATCCTTTGATTTTTTTTTCCCAATTTGAATTAATCTAGTCTTTTAAGTGAAATCATTCTCAAACATTTAGAATTAGTTGTTTAGCCTGAGATTCAGAGAACGTTGCTTCATCAGACATTGGAACATTAGAAAACAGAAGCAGGAAGAGACGGTATAGCCTCATTAGCTCACACCACCACCATTCAATATACTGATCATATCCTTGGCTTCAAAATCTCTCAACCTTCATTTCATCCTAAAGCAGCTTTACCTCACAGCTGTTCTGCTTATTGGATGTGTGTGGTCAATTTGTTACTTTGATCAATCAGGCCATCGGGCAAACCAAACTCCCCTCCATCGACTCCATCTATACCTTCTGTTACCTTAGGATATCTGCCAATGTATTAAAGCACCATCCCACACTGGTGACTCTCTCTCTCTCTCTCTCCCCCTCCCTCTCTTTCATTGGATAGGTGCTACATGAGCTTGAAAATGCAAGCCTCTAGATTCACAGACAGTTATTTTTTCATTCCCTTATCAGACTCTTGAATGGTCCTCTTATTGGTCTTGCACTATTTAATTGTACTTTTTGTATCCTATCCTTTTCTGTGATAACACTTTAAATTGTAGTTTATGATTTACTGTAACACTGCCCTGCACTTAATGACTTGGAGTGTCAATGTACCCTGCATTTTTCTTTATTATTTCACTCCCTGCTATATTTAAGATTGGGCTGATTTGCTTCCATAGCAGGCACATCAAAATGTTCTCTGTGTGGTGGTCCACCACTGGCCAACTGCAAGGGGCAACCTCCATACCTGCAGAAGAGTATGGGGACAAGACAACACCTGGCCGGCTGTCAATCAGATGACCTAAATAGACCAAGCCCCACCTGGTCGGGTGTCAATCACCCTCCGGGATATAAACCTGAGCCGGCCCTTCGAAGACATTCTCAGAGTTTACACCAGCACGATCTCACAGCTGGCTCTGTGGAAGTTTACGTCGAATAAAGCCTGTTGTACAGTCTTTTGGTTTTGTGTGTTTGCTTCTGACTGACAGCGCACCACATTCCGTATGTTGGTACATGTGACAATAAGCAGGTCAATTCAATTCCTCGTGTAACGATTTAAGCAGATGATATGATGTTTCAGCCTGAGGCTTCACATCCTCTCTAATGCTTGGCTGACCTCATTGTAGCACAGGGGATGTTTGGCTACGATGAGATACTGGAATTCATTGCTTATATGTGATTTAGGCCATTTTTAAAACATGATATGAAGTGGAAGATCTACTGGAGGTAGCCAAATGTAGTACTCGGATGTTGCTGATAGGCAATAGTAAAAAGTAAATTAAATGAGTTAGCTTCAGGTGCTTCTGGTTCTGTGACAGCAGAAATCGACATGACTATGATATATTTATGATGGTAAACTTCAGGAAAGTGTTTTCCATGCAACGTGTGGTGAACCAACAGAGACGGTCCCAGTATCACAATTGCAACCCCATCACTGCAATGGGCACCAGTAAAAAAGATAGATGAAATGTGAAATAATTGGTTTGCTTCATAGGTTACAGATTGAGTTGTGACATTTTTCGGTGAGATCAGAAATGGCACAACCACATTTAAAACGAGTAGAGGAGAATAATTAAGTGACCTAATTAACATCAAGGATTGATGATCTCTCTCCAGATGGACTTCATTTGCATTTGTTTTTTACAAGTTCAGAGGAGAATGTGCAGAGACATTATTAGTTAATGAGTGATTTAATAGTGAAAATTGTAGAGCTACATGACAGGTGGATGGCAAATGCTATATCTTTAATTAAAAATAGAGGAAGAGTATGTTCAGTGTACTGCAGACCTATGAGCTTATTGTTGTTGGAAAAATAAGAGAACTCCTCCTTGAAGAAAAAGTTGAAAAGGGTGTCACCGTTCACGTAGCAGTTAGTGCAAGGCTACTACAGTCCCACTAACCAGCACCAACAATTTGGATTCAAATTTAGCGATGCCTGTCAGGAGCTTGTACATTCTGTCTGTCTCTAAGAGGGTTTCACCCACCCTTCAAAACATGCAGGGGTTGTGGGTTAACTGCGATATTTGGGTGGAACAGACTTTTTGGCTGGATTGACCTGTTTGTGGTGAAATGCTGTACACTCATTAATCTGGCTCCGCCCCACTCTGTAACAGTGCCCGTGGATCCCCCCTCTTGACCCTGCGTAAAGGCTCCAACACCATAACCCCTCCCCAGGAAGCCTGGGTCACAGCACAGGAGGACTTTCAAGTTTATTGTACATAAAAGCCTATGGTTCTGCAACTCTAGTCTTTTGAGTTATTGATGGTGCTGTAACTATGCAATATATCTAAATTTAAATGTATCCTGAATCCAAAACTCTTGAGATGAATAACCGACATGGATCTCAAAAGGGGAAGTCTTGCATGCACAAAATGCTTTTGTGCCAGAGAATAGATAATGACAAAGCATGAAATGTCGGGGTTCAGGTCGAATAGTGGATACCTACTTGGCTACAAGTCCAGCAAGTGTACATAGGCAAAGACAATTAGCATCTTTAACAACGTAAAGTATCCAATGGCATTTCACATGCATGCAATCAAACAAAGAGAGAATTAGTGAGCTGAGATTCTTGGTAGCTAGAGGTTTGCCAGAAGTGGAGCAATTAAATTCAAGAAGCACATGAGGCTAGAATTGCCCTTGGTTGGTAAGGCTGCCTATGTCTCTTCAGAAGTACATAGTCGGGAGAAAGTGGGGATTTTAAAATTGAGGTCTCATTTAACTGCAAGTACTTGGTTGATAGCTGTGTGAAATGGGACACAAGCAGCAGAATTTAGAATGCCTTTAAAATATTGGAGATGAAAACAAGAGAGAATGGCCTTGAGTGAACTGATTAGGTCATGACCCAAGGATTTGCAGTGTGGATGAGGAAAGGAAGGGGTAGAAATGGGATACATTATGGAAGTAGAGGTTACTAGGAATATTCAGAGCTCAATATGATTTTGCTTATTGTGTATTGAGCAGTGCACCATGATACAGTGAAAGGTGACCTTTCTTGTGCTTTCCAGGCAAATCAACCCATAATTAAGTACACCAGATGGTGCAATAATAAAGCAAAAGTGCAAGGTGCAGTTAAACAAGCACTTTGGAGATGCCGGTGAACTAGTAAAATACACAAAATTATTGGAGGGTTCTGGACCAAATAATCGACTGCTTCTTGCTTTCCATGGATACTGCCTGACCTGCTGAGTTCCGCTAATGATTTTGTGTATTGTGCAGGGTATAGTGTTTTAGAAATGAAAGAAGGCAAGGCTTGGCGATAGAAGACCAGGTCCAGAGAATAGAAGAAAGTATAGTTAACACAGGGGATCATCTTTTACTAGTGGGAGGTCCATTTAAGAGACTGAAAACATGATGAAACATATTGTCTTGAATCTAAAAGTTCACATTTTCAAGCACATGTGACTTCGGCCCCACAGAATTGAGGAAAAGAGAGTATGCTGGGGTGGGATGGATTGTTTAGTATGTTAGCAGCTGTCCCGAGACAGCAGGACGTATAGATGGAGTTAATGGAGGGGAGGTTGGTTTGCACAATGGCCTGAGCTGCAGGAGCAACTCTTGGAATTCCATGCTGTTTTGGACAGAGCAATTCCCACACCAAAATGGGATGCATCCGAACAGGATCCTTTCTCTAGCGCATTTGTAAAAACTACTAAGAGGCCTTGGTGAATTTGCTTAGGCTTCAGAAAAATAGTCGCTAGTGCACATCCATGCTCTTAACATCAACATGGTTGGACGAACAGGTTGTCGGTGAATATTTAATCCTAAGAATTTGAAGTTCTCTCTCATCTTCACCTCATCATTTGCGCAGGGGGCATGACTTCCTCCTCCACCACCCATTTCCTGAAGTCCATCACCAATGTCGTCTTGGTTTTGCTGACATTGAGGGTGAGGTTGTCATCCTGATACCATGCCACCAGACTCTCTTTCTCCTTCCTGTTTTCTGTCTTCGTCGATGTTTGAGATTACAATGATGCCATCATCACGGCAGGAATCAAAGCAACTCCTTGAATCTTTGCGATATTTACTTGTCGTGTTACTATTTGAGGTGATAAATTCCCACAAAGGTTCTTTATGACATTTTATGACTCAGAAAAACAAAAGGTTCATATATTTCTGAGAAATTTTAACAACCCAGATATGATGAAAGAACAGAGATCTCAGTTTATAAATATGCAAATCATAAAAAGTTGGAATGATCACCAGCACATCCACAATAAATGGTAAACAAGATCATGGGTTAAGAAGGCACTCAAGTTATTTTGTACAGTTTTGGTCTCCCCACTGAGGACATATATTTACACTGGAGCTAGTACTGTTTCATTCCGAAATCAGCTGGGATGCTTCACGTGTGAGGAGACAGTGGAAGACTAGTGTTTACTTTCATTGAAGCAAAGAAGGATTTGAGAAAACCTGATTGTGTTATATCACATCAGTGTGGGGGATGGTGGTGGGCAGTCGGGAGACTTTCCTCGTAGCCCGCCGTCAGCCCTCGCTCTGGTCCCGCTGCCCCTGCTCCCTCCTGACAGCCTGCTAGCAGTCCCGGCACTTATCCCACTGCCCTGCTCCCTCCTAACAGCCTGCCACCAGCCCCCACACTGATCCCAATTCCCTGATCACCCCCCACCCCCTCACCGCCGAGGGAGCAGGCCAACACAGCGTCTAAGAGCGGATTTGAGAAAACCTGATTGAGTTATATCAGAATTGGAATTCTGGTTGGAAACCCTTTCCATTCCTTAGAGGGTGGATTGAAGGGGAATGATAGAGGTGTTCTGAGGAACAATCTTTATCAAGATGTCTTGACAAAAGGTTTCGGCTCACAATATCGATGTTTATTTTTCCCTCACTGATGCTGAGTTCTCACAGTGGTGGCAGCCGCCCCATTGAATATATTTAAGAGGTGGAGAGATTTCTGAAGAATAAGGGAGTTACTATATTTGATGCCATACAAGACCCACTTTTTTCAAAATAAATTGGCTCAAAAATATCCCCCGGGTCTTGTATGTGAAGTGAAAGTTAGGGTGATAATGGTGAGGAATGCCAGCGGTAATCACCATCGCTACTTGGCTCACTAGCATCACCGCTATCTGTCGTTGGGAGCTTCTAGCGGGCTGTCAGGTAGTGGGATCAGTGTGGGGGATGGTGGTGGGCAGTCGGGAGACTTTCCTCGTAGCCCGCCGTCAGTCCTCGCTCTGGTCCCGCTGCCCCTGCTCCCTCCTGACAGCCTGCTAGCAGTCCCGGCACTTATCCTACTGCCCTGCTCCCTCCTAACAGCCTGCCACCAGCCCCCACACTGATCCCAATTCCCTGATCACCCCCCACCCCCTCACCGCCGAGGGAGCAGGCCAACACAGCGTCTAAGAGCGGCAGTTTGTTTTTGTAAAATGCTTTCTGCTATAGCTAAGCAGCTTTGGTTCTCTCTTGTGAGTTGCAGAAGAATTATTTTTAAAAAATTTCCTAGTTGCCTGTTCTATCCAAGTATTTTTTATGTTATACTGCAGATACATATTTCAATAACATTAAATGCTTACCCATAAATATACTATGCCTGTAGGTTTTATATACCATCGAATACAGGATGCATCATGGGGAATGGGCAGGTAAGTGGAGCTAAGTCCACGTTAGATCAGCCATAATCTTATTGAATGGCAGAGCAGGCTTGACAGGCCAGATAGCTGACTCCTGTTTCTATTTCTTATGCCCTTATGTTTAATAAAAAAATATAGAAGGAGACTCAAGTGGAACAGAAGCACTCTCTTGATTGAGACAAATGGGCTGTTTCTCTGTTGTATATCGTTTATCTTTCTCAGGCAAAAAATGTTATTGATAAACTTTTACTTTCCCATTCTATATAAGATGTTTGAGTGTCTTCTTCTATGAAAACATTAGCAATGTGTCTGTTTAATGACTGCATTTTACTGATCTTCGTGTTAATTTCTGTATCGCATTTACCTTTACTAATTTCTGTCCTTTGGATCCACGACAATTTGTTTTAAGATTTCTTGCCAGTTTAATTACATTCTATTTGATTTTCATATTCACACTTTGCTGAATTCTAAGATCCTCCTCCACAACCTTGCTATTTGTTTTTTATGGAAAGCATAATTCAATCACCCAGAACTGGAAGCATCTGTACGTCCCCATTTGAACCATTTCAAAATACACAAAACTGGAGTGGAATTCAATCATCCTCAGATTTTTGAGATTGTTTAAGATGAGGAAGAAAAACTTACCTTGGAGAGTTTTTTGAGATGAGAATATTGAGGGTGAGCTATGAATACTCAGTTTTATGAGTTTTTCTAAAAGGTTACAATCATGTGTCCATTGTCACACCTTCAAATCTGAATCCAATCCATGTTTAATGATTCTTCCTCCACACCTAATTATTTTGTTTTCTTGCATTAAATCCCTTGGGAACGCGATACAAACTTCTATTTTATTGTAATCACTCTTCCCCAGAGGTTCTTTTGTTATTAATGACTTTGCCATATTTGAAAATAAAATTGATCTGAAGCAATCTGTTCCTTGCCCTTCTCACCATGCATGTTTGGAAAATTACCCTGAATGGTTTCTGTCAGCTCATTCTCCACATTTATACTGCAAAATAATTTGAGGGTTATGGTACTGCACTTGTGACCCCTTCCTCAAGTATTCTGATTCATACCCTGACCTACAATGCAATAGATTTTTGCAGATCCATATATTTTATAGCCTATTGCCCATGGCCCCGAATTGTTTCTTAACCCATACGCTGTGACCCTCCTTTTCCATTTTTTTTCTATTTGTTCTAAAAGTTAAATTTTCTGCAATACTGTACTTTCCAACATTGTTCACTTGGCAACCTTGATTCTGTGGGGATAAAGAGAATGTGGATGCTGGAATCAAGAAACAAACTGCTGGAGGAACTCAGCAGGTCAGGCAGCATCTATGGAGGGAAATGGACAGTTACTGTTTTAGGTCAAAACTTTGGAACTGAGAAAAAGGAAGAAAGTAGGGGGGGGTCAGCAGGGGATGAGGGGAAAGGAGGATGAACAGAGAGAGCCAAGTTGGGGAACAGAAGGGATGGAATTGAGAGACATGATCAAGAGAGTAATGGATGGATCAGAAAAATGGAAAAAAAGTCAAATGAAGCCAGGGGAAGGGGAGGGTGAAGGTGAAGATGGGCGTTCAAGGAAAGAGAAGCCACAAAAGAGAGAGATGGTTTCCAGATAAGAGAGAATGTGTGCATGATGTGTGGGTTGGTGGAGAAGGGAAAAGGAAATGGGTAAGAGAGGGCTGGGTGTGTGGTTAGAAGGAAGGGCAGGTTGAGAAAACTCAGATGGCTGAGGAGAAGAGAGAAAGGGACCAAAAGGGAGCAGGTGACTTGAAATTGAGGATTTCAATGTTCGTGCCTTTAGGATGTAGATTGCCCAGGCAGAATATGATATGCCATTCTTCTAATTTCCACTTGGCTTCACCCTGGGGATGGCGGACGCTGAGGACAGACAGGCACATTTAGGAATGGGGAGGGGAGTTGAAATGGCTGGGAAGCAGGAGCTGAGCTGATGCAGGAGGCCAGACCTCATTTCTATAAATGCTGGTAGTTCAAACTTTGCTTTGAAAGCTGGTTATCTTGCTGTTTAGTTGCAAATGCTGTTAGTATAATGTGCTGTTTGTAAAATTAATTGTTGCATATAATATGGACATTGAAAGTGCCAATTTGACTTACTTGCTCATAGCATATGTTCATTTAAATATTGTGGCACAAGGGGCACTGGCTGGCCCATATGTTAGGTGAATTAACGTGTGCTGAACTGGTTGCTTGTGCAGAAGAATGTTGACCTGAATTGTGCAGATGAGTCAGATCAGCATGCAATGCCTATCTGACATCACTGATAGATCAATGCCTATGACCATTCCCCAGTTAACAGCCTCCTCTAATTTTGTACAGTTGACATATTGGAATTGAAGCCTCCATCACCACTCATCATGGCACTCAGTTGCATTATTTAAAGGCATCATCATCTGCTTGTAGGTTCATTGCTGATTCCACTCATTTTCACTGTGATTCTGTCAATATTTACTGCTTTCCCTGGGTTCTTTACATTTACAAGCAGTGGGGCAGAGAGCACTGGATTTTGTTTTGACTTCAAGGCTCCTGCAATCAATTTAAAATGTATGTGTGTTTTTTTTGCGTTCCCTTTGGAATACAAGATGACATTGGCAATATTTTGCAGTTTTCTGCCTATGAATTCATTCAAAGAGAACTCTGTTTATTTTACTGATGTGATTTAGGTTTGATCATTTTCCATCAACCTTTGAGGCAGAGAATGTTTGGGGCATGGGAGCTTAGACATGATGATTCCAAAATATCATGAAGCTGCTCAGGTAAGTTCTGCCCACAGGCAGGTAGGTGTGATAGTGGATAGTGGTTCAAGTGGAGGTCTAGGGGTGTATGAAAGTGGTTGGGAATTGAATGGTGGGCGCGATAGTTGATGGTATAAGCTGTTTGTCTGCATTAGAGTTGCACGATGTGACAGAGAGAACAGATGTTGGTCAGAGAATATATGACCTGGGTTTCTTGGAACTTTTTTGTTATCTTACAAGTTTATACAAATTTTCAAAAAAACTCTTTAAAATGCACAATAAGAATAGAAATAACCATGAAAGGAAAATAAACAGTGGCTAGAGGGGGAGAAGAAGAGAAAGGAAAAGGGGAAAGAGCTAACATTAACATTTAATACATTTTAAAAAAATGACTATTAAGAGATGAAAATTAAATATAAAATATTTAATAAATGGACTAAACTCTCCGGTTATTTAAATAATTCAAATAAAGCTGCCTAATATTATTGAACATGTTATATTCATTTCTAAGATTATAAGTACATTTTTCCAAGGCTAGAAAACTTTGCATTTCCATATTCCAATGATCAATATGTAAGAGGGAATCAGATTTTCATGTTACCATCTTGCACTTCCTGGCTATTGCCAAAGTGATTTTAATAAATTTAGATTTACTTTGGAGAAGTTAACATCAATGACAGCCAAATTGCAACAATTGCGGATCAGTCCACCTCCGTGTGAATCCTTGTTGATTGCTGCTGCTCTCCGACAGCAGCGTTCCCTGTAGATGTTCTCGGTGGTGGGGAGGCTTTTGCCTGTGATGTCCTGGCCTGTGTTTACGACCTTTGGATTGCTTTACACTCGGGGATATTAGTGTCCCCATACCAGACCGAGATGCAGCCGGTCAGCACACTTTCCACCATGTATCTGTAGAAATTTGTCAGAGTTTCTGATGTTATAACAAACTTCCGCAAACTCCTGAAGAAGTAGGGGTACTGACGTGCTTTCTTCATGAAGCCATTAGTGTGTTGGGTCCAGGAAAGATCCACTGAGATACTGACTCCAAGAACTTAAATTCACCTCTTACACGAGGCACTTGCACATTGAGAAACACCAGAGTGAGAAATAGAATTGTTAACACATTTTGTGCCAAAATCCTTTATCAGGACTGAAAGTGCAGAAAAGAGGTATCAAAAAAGGAAGAAATAGCGAGACATCCTGATAAAAGTTGTTCCTTCAGGCAGATTTGGCATGGATTCAGTGAAGGCAAGTTGTGCTTGACAAATTTACTTGTGTTCTTTGAGGCTATAATGAGAATGAGATGAAGCCCATCACATCCATCTTTGTCAGAGAGACTGGACAAAGACAGCGATATCGCTTCACTGAACACCTTCACTCTAGCTGCAGCAATGATGGGGATCTCTCAGTGACCAACCATATCAATTCCGTGCCTCACTCCTGTGTTGACATGTCTTTCTGTGGCCTCATGCCCTGCCAAACCAAGGCCACTCATAGCTTGGAGGAGCAACACCAAATATTCCATCTGGGCACTCTCCAACCAGATGGCATTAGCATCAACTTATCCACTTTCTGTTAAGCCACTCCCCAGTCACTTCCCCATTGTCTGTCTCCTTGACTCCAGCTCTCCAGCCTTTCCGTTCAGAGAGCTATTCCTTCCCCCTATCTCCTCAGCATTTTCCTCTTGTGCCCTCCCTCCCATATCCACCTATAAGTTTTTGCCTGTGGGCCTGTGCTATTCTTTTGCCCCCTCCCTTCCATTTTATTCAGGCGCCTGCCTGCATTTTCCTAATATCTTGATGAAGGGTTCAGGACCAAAATGTTGGTTATGAATCTGTATCTTGGCTACAGAAAGAACACTAGGTGACTTAAGAACTCTGTGTGTTTCTCCAGCAATTTTGTGTCATCTGAGACATTTGCAATATTTTCCTTCCCATGATCTGCCTGCGTAGTGTGATTGTGGATGGAAATGTGGCCTTTCCATCTGGATCCTGGTGGGAATGTGGATTGTGGAGGGTCACGTGACATCTCCATCTCGAACCTAATCAGAAGTCACATCACCTGCCAATCAAGGTTGGACTCTGACCACCCATTAGTGCACACCTGACCATTGTCCCTTTAAATCACTTTCTGATTACCTGGACCGGACTCGCCAGCTTACTGCACTTTAAAAGCCTACCTCGTGCAGAAGATCATTCTCTTTGCTCCTTGGTCCTGATTACAAATGCTGGTTCTATGCTAGGTCATGAACTGTGGACATCGCTGGTGGAGTCATTGGTAAGGTGTGCACTACATTTAGAGCAGGACCGTAGTATTGTGTGGGAATACTTAGCACTGAGCAGAACCCCTTTGGTACAGAGAACCAGGAGTGCATGTTGAAGAACCTGTCATGTAAGAATGTGCTAGTTACTGAATATTACTGCTTGTGTGTAATAGAGAGTGCATGTGTGAAGGAGAGAGGAGAATAGGAAGGGAGGAGAAGAGAGAGTGTGAGTGTAGATGCCACTGATATCAGAGATTGCTGTATCCAATATGAATGCCTATGTTGTTTTAGTACTAAGTGTTGTTTTATGTCTTCCCATTTATGATTTCCCCATTTGTGCAATAAAGATCATCCTTTGTTTGTTTAGCCTGTGTCTGGACTCGCTTCTCTGTAAACCCACCAAACCTGATTTAATCTCATGTAACAGTCTGTGCTGACAATTATGTCCTGTTTCATTTATAGTTCGGATTTCCAGCATCCTCAGGGTTTCTTTTCCAAGCTTTGAACATTAACTGTCTCCATGATGTGTCCCTGGTGTTGTTTTGTTCGAACATCCACATAAAAATTGGTATTTGCCTGATTAATTTCCAATCCTCCAGCTGTGTAGATAGGGTGGTCCTCATACTTGCTGATAACCCAGGGCCCGGAGTATGTGCCTTCACAAATAAGATGACCAACAGAATGAGGATGTGAGCTTTGTAATGCCATCATTTTTGTACTTTTCATCTGCTATATCAGCACCCCTTTCAAAAGCAGAGAAAAAAATTCTCGTACCACTCATACAGTGGAATAAGGAGTATTTGGAAATTTGTTTCATTTAGGACAGTCTTAAAAATCCTGTTCCTATAACTAAAAACATTATAATAAATGCCTATGATCAATGTAAATCAAGTGGTGCCCTTTCTACTTCAGATGTCTCATTATTCACACACTGCACAGAAGCAATCCACAAACGCATAAGCATAAATCGAATCACATCGACTACCTCTGGCAGCATGAGCAAAATGTTTAAGTAAACAGCCAATAAATCATCAACAAAGATACTCTTATTTGGATATATTATTTCCTATTGTGGGTTTCTCTATGGCAAGAAGCATTAGAAAAGTGTAACATTTAATTTTTCTTTATTTCTGCTGAGATTTCCACTTTGGTATTGAATTGCCAGTTGATAAAGGAGACAAAGATGATGTGGTCAAACAATAATTATGGCTTTTATTAGCAGAAACTAATGGTACAAGAATGAAAAACAATGGGTGCATACACAGTTATACCCAAGGAGAGTGTCTTTAACGGTGGAGATAATGCACAGCCAATGTTAGTACAGCAAGGCTCGCCAAAGGGAAGACAGGAAGCTTAGCAGAGATTCACCACAGGTATACAAATGTAACAAAGAAATCACATTGTCTGATAATCTCCCCCTGTGATAGCAGCTTCTAATTATTCCTGTATTGAAATCTGGATGCCGACTCACATTGACCACAACTGGGAATCTTTGTTGAGATAAATAAACAGATAATAAAAGTTTGGTTCACATTCTGCAGAAAATAATACTGGTCCCGCCTTTAGGAAACTAATTGCAAAATAATGGTAGGTACTTTTGCATCAATATTTTCTACGATTTGTGGAGTGAAGCAGTAAAACTTGACTGGCTCTGAAATCTGTTGTTTATTCACTTTAGGACAGGTATTACAAACTACCAGTGACAAGCGTCTTCCCCTCTTTCTTTTTAAAATATTTTAATTAATATTTAAATTGAACAATACAGAGCACAACATAATTAAAATAAAAGGAATATAAAAGATTCCAAATACGAACACAATTCAAAAATCCAGAGCACATTTGTAATAGTACATCAAAGCATAATGAGAAAAAAAACAGCCCAAAGGAGATAAAAAAAGGAAAGAAAGAAAAGATGAAATTATAAATTATAGATGTTTTTTATTTTGAAAAAAAAATACAGTTCTCTTTCCTTCTCTTCTTCTGTAATAATTTAATAAATGTTTATATTATTCACAGTTCAACAAAACAGTGATCTATTGTATTATCAAAATCAAACAAAAGAAAAAAAAAGAAAATTCCAAACAAAAAAAAAGAAAAAAAAAAGCCTTAAATCAAAACCCTGACCAATAAACAAGGTTAAAAGAAATGTGCATCGGAATCAACTGACACCAACCCAGAACCAGACAGCACAGCACCAAATAATGTAAACCCCCTAAATTGGTTCCACTATTTTGGAAGTTAAAATTTGAAATTATTTTTCTAGACTTAGATAGGACATGATATCACTTAACCATTGTATATGTGTGCTTGTAGATGGATTATTGTCTTTCCATTTAATCAAAATTGCACATCTGGCTATCAATGAAGATATTTCTCATTGAAATCTCTTGATATTTTAGCATGCTTGGGTTTATGGGAACTCAGCTGCAACAAAATTAAAATTGCTTAACTGATGAGATCAATAAATTGGTCATCGCTGTATTTCTCAAGCATGAGGCTGGAATCATTGGAACATGTACCAATCAATTCACATCAAACATCCAACACAGGAGGGTTAAGGATCACATGGATCTAATTCAAGGTCATTGCTAACATTGAAGTGAATTCTTGACCAATGTATGGGCCAAAGCTTGATGCCATTGTAAGAACAGCTAAGGGGAGGCACAGGAATGCAGTGACACAGCTAGTGAGCTGCTGGCTCTCAGCTTCAGTTACCTGGATTCAATCACAGGTGCTCCCTGTGACCACATGTGTTTCTTCTCATGCTCCAGTTTCCTCCTACATCACAAAGACATATGGATTGGTAGATTAATTGACCACTGTAAATTGATCCTAATGTGTAAGTAAATGGTTCTTCTTTGGCTTGGCTTCGCGGACGAAGATTTATGGAGGGGGTAAAAAGTCCACGTCAGCTGCAGGCTCGTTTGTGGCTGACAAGTCCGATGCGGGACAGGCAGACACGATTGCAGCGGTTGCAGGGGAAAATTGGTTGGTTGGGGTTGGGTGTTGGGTTTTTCCTCCTTTGCCTTTTGTCAGTGAGGTAGGCTCTGCGGTCTTCTTCAAAGGAGGTTGCTGCCCGCCAAACTGTGAGGCGCCAAGATGCACGGTTTGAGGCGATATCAGCCCACTGGCGGTGGTCAATGTGGCAGGCACCAAGAGATTTCTTTAGGCAGTCCTTGTACCTTTTCTTTGGTGCACCTCTGTCACGGTGGCCAGTGGAGAGCTCGCCATATAACACGATCTTGGGAAGGCGATGGTCCTCCATTCTGGAGACGTGACCCATCCAGCGCAGCTGGATCTTCAGCAGCGTGGACTCGATGCTGTCGACCTCTGCCATCTCGAGTACTTCGACGTTAGGGATGTAAGCGCTCCAATGGATGTTGAGGATGGAGCGGAGACAACGCTGGTGGAAGCGTTCTAGGAGCCGTAGGTGGTGCCGGTAGAGGACCCATGATTCGGAGCCGAACAGGAGTGTGGGTATGACAACGGCTCTGTATACGCTTATCTTTGTGAGGTTTTTCAGTTGGTTGTTTTTCCAGACTCTTTTGTGTAGTCTTCCAAAGGCACTATTTGCCTTGGCGAGTCTGTTGTCTATCTCGTTGTCGATCCTTGCATCTGATGAAATGGTGCAGCCGAGATAGGTAAACTGGTTGACCGTTTTGAGTTTTGTGTGCCCGATGGAGATGTGGGGGGGCTGGTAATCATGGTGGGGAGCTGGCTGATGGAGGACCTCAGTTTTCTTCAGGCTGACTTCCAGGCCAAACATTTTGGCAGTTTCCGCAAAGCAAGTAAATGGTAGAATCTAGGGAATTGATGGGGAATGTGGGGAGATTAAAATGGGATTAGTGTAGGATTGCTTACTGTTTGGCATAGACTCAACTTCCCAAATGGAGTCTCTGACTCCTTGGCTTTATGATAAATGTCACCTATACCTGCTGCTTTAGCATTGACTTGGTTCATTTTGGAGTTCTATTCTCTTTTTATTTGAAGCAATATAACCTTTTATTCAACATTCTTGCAAGAGTGGGTGTCCTTCAGAGAAAGACCTTTTTTTATATATTTCTTTGTGTTAATAACCACTCCTTTGTTAATTTAATCGATTAGATAACTGAGTAATTGATATGTTAGTTTTAACCTATCAAAAGCTGTTCCTCTCCTCGTCTTAAAGCTCACCCTTGTTTACTTCTACCATTCCCATGATTTTTGCGATCCCAACTCTTATTTATTGTTTTATTTTGAAAAGTTTATTTAAAATTTTACAAAATATAAGCATAAAATACACAAATAAAAAAACCCTTCTAAATTACCCCCTCTACCCCCCACCCCCACCCTCCAACCCACTATCCCACCCCTTACTATCCCTCACCCTAGAGCTTAACATACATTAAAACAAACAAATAAAGTGGGTTAGGTTACAATACATCATTTCAACAATTCAAACAAAAATGTTAAAAAAATATTTACACATCTAAATTCATACATTTCAAATATAGAGTCCACATTTTACAAAAGATGTAATTATTTATCAAATTATATGTAATTTTCTGTAAGCATAAACATGATTGTATTTCATTATGTCACTTCTGTATACTCAACTCCGCATCATTTTTCCTAGTTACCGCTATACACTTCCTAGCTACTGCCAAACTCAAACGAAAAAATGCAATCCAAGATTTATCAAAATGCGCTGTTAATGGATTCATATATCTTAATAAACACAACCATGGATCCGCATGCAAAACTATTTGAAATAAATCTCGCAAAAATTTATAATCTTTTTCCAAAAGGGTTTAACCTTTGTACAATTCCACACAGAATGAACAAAAGTACTTATCTGATCTCCATACCAAAAACACAGATCAGAATCTCTAAAACCATATCTCTTTAACTTTTTAGGAGTTAAATATAACAGGAATATTGGAAACTTGGTTCGAAGAAAAAGGGAGGCTTACATTAGATATAAGAAGCATGGAGTTAAGGAGATGTTTGAAAGATACATTGAATGTAAGAGGAATCTTAAGAGAGGAATTAGGAAAGCTAAAAGAAGGTACGAGAAAACTATGGCAAGCAGGGTGAAAACTAATCCAAAAGAGTTCTACAAATATGTTAATGGTAAGAGGAAAGCTAGAGACAAAATTGGTCCCTTAGAAAATCAGAGTGGAAAACTGTTTGTGGAGCCTAGAGAAATGGGGGAGATATTGAACAGTTTCTTTTCTTCGGTATTCACTAAGGAGAAGGATATTGTGAGATGTGGGATAAAAAAAGCAAATTGGGTAAATATGGGGAATATAGAGATTACAAAAGGTGTAGTTTTAAGGCTTTTGAAGAATATAAAGGTGGATAAGTCTCCGGGACCAGACGGGATCTTCCCCAGGACATTGAGAGAAGTGAAGGAGGAAATAGCAGAGGCTCTGGCGGTAATTTTCCAAATGTCATTAGATATGGGGATAGTGCCGGAGGATTGGCTCATTGCACATGTGGTTCCGTTATTTAAAAAAGGTTCAAGGAGGAAGCCTGGCAAATATCGGGCTGTAAGTTTGACGTCTGTGGTAGGTAAATTAATGGAGAAAATTCTTAGAGATAGTACTTATAAACATCTGGATAGACAGGGTCTGATCAGGAGCACTCAACATGGATTTGTGGGAGGAAGGTCATGTTTGACCAATCTGATTGAATTTTTTGCAGAGGTGACTAGGAATGTGGATGAGGGTAGCGCAGTGGATGTTGTCTATATGGACTTCAGTAAGGCCTTCGATAAGGTACCACATGGAAGGTTAGTTAGGAAGGTGCAGTCTTTAGGTATAAATTTTAAGATAGTCAAATGGATTGAACATTGGCTGAAAGGGAGAGGCCAGAGAGTGGTAGTGGATAATTGTCTGTCAGGTTGGAGGCCGGTGACCAGTGGTGTGCCTCAAGGATCTGTATTGGGCCCATTGTTGTTCGTTATATACATTAATGATCTAGATGATGGGGTGGTGAATTGGATTAGTAAATATGCAGACAATACTAAGATAGGTAGAATAGTGGATAATGAAGAAGGTTTTCAAGGATTGCAGAGGGATTTGGGGTGCTTAGAAAAGTGGGCTGAAAAATGGCAGATGGAATTTAATGCTGATAAGTGTGAGGTGCTTCATTTTGGTAAGAAGAATCAGAATAGGACATATGTGGTAAATGGGAGAGCATTGAGGAATACAGAAGAGCAGAAAGATTTAGGAGTAATGGTACATCGTTCCCTGAAGGTAGAAACTCACGTGAATAGGGTGTGAAGAAGGCTTTTAGTATGCTGGCCTTTATCAATCATTGCATGGAATATAGGAGTTGGGAGGTGATGTTGAGATTGTATAAGACGTTGGTGCGGCCTAATTTGGAGTTCTGTGTGCAGTTCTGGTCGCCTAATTATAGGAAGGATATAAACAGAGTGGAGACAGTGCAGAGAAGGTTTACCAGAATGTTGCCTGGGTTTAAGCATCTGGAGTATGGGGAGAGATTGGACAGATTGGGTCTTTATTCTTTGGAGCGTAGAAGGTTGAGAGGGGATTTGATAGAAGTATTTAAGATTATGAAAGGGATAGACAGAATGGATGTGGATAGACTATTTCCGTTAAGAGGAGGAAAGATTAAAACAAGAGGACATGAGTTAAGAATTAAGGGGCAGAGGTTTAGAGGTAACATGAGGGGGAACTTCTTTACTCAGAGAGTGGTAGCCGTGTGGAATGATCTTCCGGGAGAAATAGTGGCGGCGGAGTCAATTGTATTATTTAAGAAAAGGTTGGACAGGTATATGGATGAGAAGAAGATGGAGGGTTATGGGCATTGTGCAGGGAGGTGGGACTAGAGAGGGGTGTTTGGTTCGGTGCGGACTAGAAGGGCCTAATGGCCTGTTTCCGTGCTGTAATTGTTATGTTATGTTTAGATGTAAAAAATTATAATTGACTAAATTATAATGCACATTAATTAATTTTGTAACACTATACAAACATAAACCTGACCATTCTTCCTCAGAAATAGAAGTAGATAACTCCTGTTCCATTTATCTCTTATTGTCAATACACCTACCTTCATTTTTGACTGTAACATCGAATACATTTCAGAAACAAACCCTTTCTTTCCCTTATCCATAAGCAATATTTTGAACTTCAATTGTATTGGTATTATAATTTCTCGACTGAAACTCTTCATTAAAAATATCATGTACTTGATAATAGGCAAACAATGTATTTTGTGATATCCCAAACTTCTCCCTAAGCCTATCAAATTTAAGAAATGAACCTGCCTCAAAACAATCTTCAATTGATACTAAAGCCTTTAAATCCCATTCCTTCAGATAAGGATTATGCATAGAAAAAGGAATCAACCAATTGATATAACAGAGTTTTAATTCAACATGCTTCAATTGAACCTATAAGTTTGTTCCATTTACTCTATACTTTAAATAAATGAGTTAAAACAGGTAACTTATATGTTTGTAAAAGAAATAAATTCCATTTAAATATAAAATTATGTATTGATCTTATCCATTTCCACATAAGCCCACATCGGGGGTTGATCAATATCAAACAGTCTACTAATAAATTTCAACTGTGCTGCCTGATAATAATTTTGAAAATGTGGTAATTGAAGGCCTCCCAAATCATATGACCACATCAACTTTTGCGTCGATACTCGAGATAATTTACCTTTCCATAAAAAAGAATATATCACTTTATTTAATTCTTTTTAAAAATTTCCCTGGTACCGGACACGGAATTGATTAAACAAATACTGAATACATGGATATATATTCATTTTAATACAATTTACCCAACCAATTAATGTCAATAATAGATCCTTCTATTGATTTAAGTCAGACTTAATCTTGTTTAACAAAGGTAAATAATTTAAACCTTACAAATTCTTAAACTCCTTGTCAATAATTACACCTAAATAGTTAATCTTCTCTGACCCTGACCATTTAAATTTAGTAATTTGTATACCATCTGAATAATCCTCATCAGATATAGATAATATCTCACTTTTATCACAATTTATTTTATACCCTGACATTGATCCATAAAATTTTAACAAATCTTGTAAAGGTTGTAATGCATTCTTAGGTTTAGATAAATATATCAACACATCATCTGCAAATAAATTAATTTTGTACTCTCATTGCCAAATTGTAATACCTTCAATATTTATATTTTGTCTAATTGCCTGGGGTAAAGATTTTATAACTTATGCAAATAAGGCTGCCCTGTCTGGTTGATCTATACAAAGTAAATACTTGAGAAATCTGACCATTTGTCACCACCTGTGTGGAAACATTTATATATAGTGCCTTCTTCTTCTTCTTTGGCTTGGCTTCGTGGACAAAGATTTATGGAGGGGTATGTCCACGTCTGCTGCAGGCTCGTTGGTGACTGACAAGTCCAATGTGGGCCAGGCAGGCACGGTTGCAGCGGTTGGAAGGGAAAATTGGTTGGTTGGGGTTGGGTGTTGGGTTTTGTCAGTGAGGTGGGCTCTGCGGTCTTCTTCAAAGGAGGTTGCTGCCCGCCGAACTGTGAGGCGCCAAGATGCACGGTTGGAGATGATATCAGCCCACTGGCGGTGATCAATGTGGCAGGCATCAAGTGATTTCTTTAGGCAGTCCTTGTACCTCTTCTTTGGTGCACCTCTGTCCCGCTGGCCAGTGGAGAGCTCGCCATATAACACGATCTTGGGAAGGCGATGGTCCTCCATTCTAGAGACGTGACCCACCCAGCGCAGTTGGGTCTTCAGCAGCATGGATTCGATGCTTGTGGACTCTGCCAGCTGGAGTACTTCGATGTTGGTGATGAAGTCATTATGCCTTAACCCAGCCATAAAAAGATGGTCCAAATTTAAATCTCTCCAAGACTTTAAATAAGAATTTCCACTCAACTTGATTAAAGGCTTTTTCAGGGTCTAATGCTAATATCATTGGTTGATTAATTTGCTGTCTTGATGCATTAATTATTGTAAGGAATTTAGTAATATTATCAGCTATATATCTATTTTTAATAAACCCTACTTGATCCACATACACCAATTTCAGTAACAAATTAGCCAATCTATTTGATAAAACTTTTGCTATACTCTTATATTCTACATTAAATAAAGATATTGGCCTATAACAACAAACTTTCAATGAGTCTCTATCTTTCTTTGGTATAACTGTTATCAATGCTCTTGAAAATGATTCAGGCAACATCCCAGTATCTGTAACCTGCTTCAATACATCCATGTACACTGGAAACAACAAATCATGAAATTCCTTCTAAAATTCAACCGTAAATTCATCCTCACCAGGCAATTTACCAATTTGCATAGATTGTAATAACTCTTTTAATTCAAAATCCATAAATGAAGTATCTAACAATTTGACATCATCCTCCTCCAAAGAAGATAAATTCAACTTAGACAAAAAGTATCAATCTGTTCAGTATCTACATTCTCTTCAGATGCATACAAATCTTGATAAAAGGCACTGAATTCTTCATTAATCTCCTGTGGTTTATGTGACACCTGAATTTCCATGTATTGCATTAATTGTTCTAGAGGTTTGTTCAGTTTTCAACTACCATGCCAATACTTTATGTGCTCTTTCCCCTAATTCATAATACCACTGTTTTGATCTCAAAAGCAATCTCTCATAATTATAAATTTGCTTCATATTATAATAAAGGTTAAAATTAGATAACTGTATATTAATATCTTCCATTGCATTTTCCTAAAATGTTTTCTCTAAATCTGCAATCTTTCTCGACTTCCAAAAGTTCTAAAGTATATTGCTTTTTCACTTAGCCATGTAACTGATAATTTGACCTCACAAATATGCTTTCAAAGCATCCTACAACATAAATTTACTTTGTACTGATCCTTCATTTATCTCCAGAAAAGGTTTAACCTGATCTCTTAAAAACAAAACAAATTTAGGTCATCTAAGTAACATCTTTTAACTTTCTCAGCAATCTCACAAGAAATCAACAATAAAGAATGATCTGACAATATTCTACTTTTATATTCTGCATAATCAACCCTTCCTTGTAGATGAGCTGAAACCAGGAAAAGATCTATTCTAGAAAATGAATCATGATGAGCAGAATAAAATGAATAATCCTTTTTGGTCGGATGAATACGTCAGCATATTGAAGTGCCAGATGAAGAAATAGACAAAGACTATGTGGTCAAACAATAATCATGGTTAGAGTGACTGCCCGGTCGTAGGTTAAGGGCTCCGTCTCCAGCAGCCTCTGTCAGATGTAACTGGAGTCAATCCCGTTGACAAAAGCATCCAGCTTCAAGGATTTGCGGTGTTGTTGCACATTGACTGCCCTGACATCACGTTCATTTGCCAGTGAGTCGAGGGCCAGTGCATAGGCAGCAACACTTTCCCCAGGTTTCTGGCATTTAGTCATCAACTGGTGTTGAGTTCAGCGCTCATGAATGCTGAGCCTCTATCGGTATGAATGTAATTGGGAAAACCAAAATTGCTGAAATTTCTGTCAAGTGACTTAATGACAGACGCTGGCGAGACGTCAAGGCAGGGCATCGCAATGGGAAACCTGGAATATTCGTCAATTACAGTAAGGAAATATACATTTTTGTTGTTGGAAGGTAACGGCCCTTTAAAATCTAAGCTAATCCTCTCAAAAGATAAGGTTGCCTTGATGAGAGTGGCCTCCGGAGTTTTGAAGTATTGCGGTTTGCATTCTGCGTAAACAGGACAGCTTTTAGTCAATTTCCTGACTTCTTCGAGCGAGTAAGGAAGGTTGTTAGCCCTTATGTAGTGGAAGAATCTCGTGACTCCTGGGTGGCACAGTCTGCTGTGGATCTCTTTTAGCCCCTCCAGCTGAGCACCAGCAGCAGATCGTGACAATGCGTCAGAGGGATCATTTAACCTGCCGGGTCTGTACTGGATCTCATAATTATTAGTTGAGAGTTCTATTCGCCAGCGTGCCATCTTATCATTCTTGATTTTACTTTTGTGTTTACTACTGAACATGTAGGCTACAGATTTCTGATCAGTGACAAGAGTAAATTTTCTGCCGGCTGTGAAGTGTCTCAGTAGCGAACAGCTTCAAAAATAGCCTGGGCTTCTTTCTCAATGGTAGGATGTTTAAGTTCAGGTCCGCGTAACGTGCGGGAGAAGAATGCCACAGGTCTGCCTTTTTGATTAAGGGTTCCTGCCAAGGCACAATCTGAGGCATCAGTTTCCACTTTGAATGGGACATCCTCGTGAATGGACAAGAGTGCAGCTTTGGCAATATCAGCTTTAATTCTCTCGAAAGCCTTCAAAGCCATTAGAGAGAGAGGAAAAGATTTAGTATCAAACAGAGGGTGTGCCTTTGTGGTGCAGTCCCGAACCCATTTACAGTAGTAGGAAAAGAATCCCATACACCTTTTAAGGGCTTTTGGTGGTAAGATGCTTTGAGGTCGATAGTGGAGTACACTTTGTATTGCGCTATCTGATTAATCATTTCATTGATGCGTGGCAAGGGGTAGCCATCCAGGTTAGTGTAATGGTTGATTGTCTGGCTGTAGTCAATAGCCAGTCATCTCTTAGTGTGATTTTTCACAACTACCACCTGGGCTTGTCACGGACTCTTACTGGGTTCAATTACTTCCTCTTTAGCAATCTCTGGGTCTCAGCTTTGATAAACTCAGAATCCTCTTTCTATAAGAACAGCTCTTAGTGGAAATCTGCCGACACTCAGGAGATAAATCACTGAAAAGGGAGGGAGCTTTGATCTTTAATGTGGACAGACCACAGTAACTAGCACGGGGGATGGTAAGTGTGGATAGTGGCCCATCGAAATTTAACACTACACTTTTCATCTGAGATTGAATATCCAACTCCAGTAACACAGGTGCGCAGAGCTCAGGCATTACAAAAAACCAACCAAAACCAAAGCAATATCCCTGCAAATTTAAAGTAACTTTACACTTGTCCCATACAGTGTTTGTAAGTTCACTACAAGCCATCGATATCTTTTGGTTCGCTGGATATCTCTGCAAATAAATTTAAGGCTTTGGCAACTCTCTCGTGGATGTAGCTGTCATTACCCCCTGAGTCTATGAGACAATCAAGAGTCTCACCATTTACCTCCCCCTTCATAGTCAAACCGTTCCAGTCCGTAACATCCCCCAAGCTTTGGAGTCAATTGAGCTATCACAGGGAATCTCACCTCGCCGTCACTTGAAGTCGATTCAGCCTGCTCGTTTGAAGATTCCCCCTTTTCACAGTTGTCTTCACATTAACATTTCACAGTTGCCATACATTTCAAATATAATCCCCACTTATCGATAAAAAAATAATTATTTTTCACATTGTATGTTAATTTTTCTAAATACATACAAGACTGTAATTCACTATGCCATCTTTACAAATTTAATTGTACATCCATGTAACAGCTATACATTTTCTTGCTACTGTTAAAGCTAACTTTAAAAAAGCTAAATATGGTTTAGGCATTCTTAAATTGACAAGTGGAGCCTTATCATAACCCAATAAACATAACCTTGGGTCCACTCAAATATCCATTTTAAACAAATCTCTCAAAAATGTTATAATTTCCTGCCAAAAATACTTAATTTTCTTACATGACCAAACTGAATGCACAAAAGTACCTTTCTGACCTCTACATCTAAAACATAAATCTGTAATACTAAATCCATATCTTTTCAATTTCTCAGGAGTTAAATATAATTGATGCAAAAAATTGCAATTAACCATATTATATCTCACATTAATTTTGTAACTATCTACCCACATTTGTGACCATTCTTCCTCTATCAATACAATATTTAAATATTTTTCCCATTTCTCTTTAATTTTATACATATTTACTTTTTCAATTTTTTCCTGCAACAATCTATACATATCAGAAATAAAACCTTTTTCATTTTTATCGTCAATCAGTAATTCAAATTTCATTTGACTTGGCAAATTTATTTCCTTACCACAACTCTTCTTTAAAAAATCTCAAAATTGAAAGTAAACAAACAAAGAATTTGATGCAATGCCATATTTCTCCTGTAATCTATTAAATGAACAAAACTTCCCTACTTCAGAACAATCTATAGCATTAACTATGCCTTTATTTTTCCAATCCTTTATATAAGGACTATTCAATGAAAAAGGAATTCATTTATTCTGATATATTGGTGATCTTATTGAAATCATCCCTTTAAACCCTGATTAAATTATGATTGTACCAAATATTCATTATATAATCATAAAAATGGCAAATCAAATTCTTGTAACAATAAAAGATTCCATTCATAAATAAAATGCTTAATATTACCTTCCAAAATCTGATCCATCCCTATCTTTGCCCACCTAGGAGATTGTTCAGTGTCAAATAATCTAATAAATTTCAATTGAGCACCTTCATAATAATTATAAAAATAAGGTAATTGGAAGCCACCTAATTCCAAGTCAATTTTTGTAAGGAAACTCTTGATAATTTACCCTTCCATAAAAATATTTACCTTATTTATTTCCTTGAAAAGCTTTTTTTTGTTACCAAATCTGGAATAGATTGGAAAAACCTGTACTCGAGGATAAATATTTATCTTTATACAATTCACTCTTCCATTTAACATCCATGGTAAATTTTCCATTTATCTAAATCAATTTAGTCTTATTTAATAAAGGTTCATAATTTAAATTAAACAAATCATTATAATTTTTATTTACAACTACTCCTAAATATTTAATTTTATTTGACCATTTTAATTTAGTAATTTGTCTACAATCTTTATAATCTTCTTCCATTAATGATAAAATCTCACTCTTTTCCCAAATCACCTTATATCCCAATAATTTACCATATTTATTCAATAATTCCTGTAATGACTTTAATTAGACCTTTGAGTCAATTAAATATATCAAAACAACATCTGCAAATAAATTAATTTTATATTCATTTTCCTTCACTCTAATTCCCCTAATACCTAAATCTTGTTGAATTGCCTAATCACTAAAGTAAATAAAGCATGTAAAAGAGGGCAACCTTGTCTTGTAGATCAAGACAAATTAAAGGAATTTGAAAGCTGACCATTTGTTAACACCCTTGCTGTAGGTCCCGTATATAAAGCCTTTATCCAACCTCTAAAAAATGGGCCAAAATTAAATTTTTCCAATACTTTAAACAAAAATTTTCATTCAACATGATCAAACGCCTTCTCAGCATCTAAAGATACAACCATTGGTTGATTATTTTGTTGTTTTGCCATGTTAATTAATGAAATCAACTTAACTATATTGTCTGCTGAATACTTACCTTTAACAAAACCTACCTGATCAATATGAACCAATTTTGGTAAATAATTAATTAACCTATTGGCCAAGACTTTCACCACCAATTTATAGTTCATATTTAATAATGATATTGGTCTATATGATGATACTTTTAAAGGATCTCTCTCTTTTTTTGGTATAACTTTAATCAATGCTCTTGAGAAAGATTCTATAAATACACCTGTTTCAGTTGCTTGTTTCAAAACATCCATATATAATGGAAATAATAAATCATTAAACTTTATAAAACTCACCCATAAAACCATCTTCTCCAGGAGATTTCCCATTAGGCATCGATTGTAAAGCTTCCTTCAATTCTAATTCAATAAATGAAATATCTAAATTCTTTACTTCTGCTTCATTCAGCATTGGTAAATTTAAATTATCCAAAAATAACTCAATTTAATCAATATTGTAACTGCCTTCTGATGTATACAGGTTTTCATAAAATTTACAAAAATTCATCATTAATATATTTTCATTTATAAGTAATTTCTCCATTCTTCCTAATAGCATTAATTGTTCTCGATACTTGCTCAGTTTTAAGTTGCCATGCCAAAATCTTATGTGTTCTTTCTCCCAATTCATAATAACGTTGCTTAGACATCAGTATCATTTTCTTATATTTATATGTTTGTAAATTATTATAGCGTAGTTTCAATTTAGATAATTGTATCTTATCAACCTCTACATTTTTTTCTGTAACTTTTTCTCCAGACCTTCAACTCCAAATTTGAACTTTCTAACTGACACTGTTTTTTTAATCTTTGTTGTATAACTAATAATTAATCCTCTTAAATATGTTTTTAAAGCATCCCACAAAACAAACTTACTTTGAACTGAATTTTGATTCATTTGTAAATAAAATTAATTTGATCTCTTATATATTTAACAAAATCTGTCTCTTCAATAACATTTCATTAGACCTCCATCGATAAGCTATCTCAACCAATTAAGTACCTGAACATCCAATTAACAGTGATAAATGATCTGACAATAATCTACTTTTATATTCTGCTAAATGAAAAAAAAACTTTGTTAATGTGCAGAAATCAAAAATAAATCTTTTCTAGAAAATGAATTATGTCAAATTGAATAAAATGAATAATCTTTTTTCCGTTGGATTTAATTTCCTCCAAATTTCCACTAAATTCAAATCTTTCATCATTTCAAGCAATCTTTTTGCCATCTTAGACCTTCTAAACAATTTTTGGAGATTTGTCCGACAATGGGTCCTAATGACAATTAAAATCCCCTCCCACCAATGCATTCCCATTTGACTGATTCAGATTTAAAAATGCCGCTGAAATAAAAGCCTCATCCTCTTCATTTGATGCATAAATATTCATTAAAGTCCAACTTTCAGAAAAAATTTTACAATTAACAATTAACACTCTTCCCGCATTTGCAAAAAATATCTACTGCGAAAGATATTTTCTTATTAACTAAAATCGCCACTCCCCTAGCTTTAGAATTAAATGAAGATGAAATTACATGTCTAAGTCAATCTCTTTTTAATTTTGAATGTTCCTTTTTTGTTAAATGCAAAAAATGCTAAATCTACTTTTAATTTCTTAATATAATCTAAAATATGTTTCCTCTTTATCTGATGATTTAACCACTGAACATTAAAAGTTGCAAAATTTAAATTATTCATTACAATCTATATAATGGCACCCAGTCTTTCATAACTCACTAAGAAAAAAATCCTTAAACAAAACCCCCCTAAAAAAAATGCTTAAACCCCCCCCCAACAACAAAACTGCAGAGCAGTAACCCCCTTATCAACGGGGTCCGGTTAATACCAACAGTGGGTGATGACCTCGGATTTAGCTGGGATAGCATTCTCTCCCCAGCCAGAGAGCAAAGAAACCCTTCATTTATTAAATGCTTCCAGAATTTCTTCTTGCAAGTCCATCAGTTATTCAACTTCCAGTTTCTTCTCAACTTTCCCATTTCCAGCTTTATCCAGCACCACCAATGGTTTCAACGCAAATTTCTGTGTCAACTTAGAATCTGGTAAAGAATTAGCAAAGGTTAAAGCTGCCTGTGGATTTTCAAAAAACTGAGATTGGTATTGCCCGTAAAATATTTTTATATTTTTCCATAAGACAGCTTTAGCAGGATTAAACTCTTTCCATTTAATAACGACCTCCTGACTCAAATCTGCATAAAAAAAACCTTACTATGAGCTCCTCAGCCTGATGCTGACCAGCAGCCTCCTCAGCTCTCACCTGTTCAAGAGTCTTGCGCATGTGCACCACTGCCCGCATTCCTGCAGCGATCACATAGTGCTGGTAGGCCGTCCCTGGCATGTCTCACACGTACTGCATTAAGGACGCAGTCGGAAGAGACATGTCGCGTCTTCCCACCACCCCATGTTCGGCCATGCTACTCGGCACGCCCAACATGGTTGATCCAAGCACATCACAGGAATCCTTTAACGTCATCAATGATGCAGTAGCGGCAGTGCCATCTTGCGTCACTCTATGCATAGAGGATGCCGTCGCTGTAGCCAACCTTGCCAATATGGGTCGCTGACTCTTCGGCTTCATCTCCATTTGAATTCGAGGCTTTAAATCTTCAGTAAGGCCAGATTTTTTCCAACTTCTTAAAATGAAATTTTTTCTAACGTTGAGCTTGTTTTCTCTTAATCAATATTTTTCTCGTATCATATACAGTGTTTTCATAAAGTTTTCAAACTGTATTAAGTTTTTAAATTCAGGTTCTGTACTTTCAAGCTGAGGAGAGATAGGCTCCCACGTCTTCACCCTATGCCATCTTGTCATGCCTCCCAGCCATCTTAGTTTTCTTAACACTTTTTGGAGATTTATCCAGCAGTGGATCCAAACAGCAGTTAAAATCCCCTCCTACCATTTATTCTCATTTGATAGGTTCAAATTTAAAAAAGCATCAGTTACAAATTGTACATCATCTTCATTCGGTGCATACAAATTCAATAAAGTCCAAATTTCGGGAAACAATTTACAATTCACCTTCAAAATTCTTCCAGCATTTTCAAAAGCAGATTCCAAAATAAAAGGTACCCTCTTATGTACCAAAATCGCCACTCTCCTGGCCTTAGAATTAAAAGAAGATGCCAAAACGTGTCCAACCCAATCTCTTTTCAATTTCAAAAGTTCCTTTTCTATCAAATGCGTCTCTTGTGAAAAGCAATATCATCTTCTTAATATAATCCAAGACTCGCTTCCCCTTTATTGGATGATTCATCCCTTTAACATTAAATGTTGCAAAATTCAATTTACTAATTTTATCTTAGCAAATTACTTTTAACACAACCAACTCACAAACACACAAGAGCTCTGGTTAAATTTAAAAAAAAGCCCTTTCACATTAATCTAATTAAAATACAAATAAACCATAAAGAAGAAAAACAAAAAAGAAAAAAAAGGAAAAAACCCTCCCTCCCCCTCTTTAAGCCCCTCTAAAAAGAAAGAAAAAGTGGTACCTCCCCTCTATTGACCGGGTGTGGTCTAAACCACTAGTGGCAGACGACTTCAGAAGCTATAGTGCCATCCACCACCCCACCCCACCCCCCCAGCTGATATTCATATATCTCGGTATTTCACCTAAATAACAATATTAATTCAATCCACTACCCCCACAACTCCACCAGATTGATCCTGAACACCAGTTGCAACAGTAGATAAATCCTCTTCTCCTTTCCGGGGCAAATGTTGATCTTCACCATTTCTCCTGCTACACCCGTTCCCATTGCCATTACATTTCAGAGAACTATTTGATTTTGATTGTTTCTGTAACTCAAAACTATGAGAATTATTTGGCAAAAAATTAGCGAAAGACAAAGCTTCAGCCTCATCATCAAAAAACTCAGCCTGAAAGTTTCCGTAAAACACCTTCAACACGGCAGGATACGTAAAAGCAAACCAATAACCCATCTTCCATAACATAGCCTTTGCTGGATTAAACTCCTTCCGACGTCGTATCACATCTTGACTTAAGTTTGCATAGAGAAAAACCCTACCTCCTTTAATCATAATAGGACCCTAATTCTGCTGAACTTTCTGAACTGCTAATCGTACAATTAACTCACAATCTTGATATCTTAAACAACGAATAAGAACTGCCCGTGGAGATTGATCAGGGAAAGGTTTTCTTCATAATTCCCCATGTGCTCGATCCAGTTCCAATCCTTCAGGAAAACCGTCCTTTCCCAACACCTCACGAATCCATTTCCGAAAAAACTTCACCAGATTCGTTCCTTCAAAATCTTCTGGCAAACCTACTATTTTAACATTAATACGTCTACTTTGATTTTCCAATGAATCAATCTTCTGCAAAATTTCACACTTCTGAACATTCCAATCTGTTAAACAATGTTCCAAATAATCTATTCATTCACTATATCGATCTACAGTATCCGTACAATCACGAAATGCTCGCTTAATATCCTTAAATTCCCCCTGGACCACATCCACTTCTCTTAAACATTTAACCACATCTTGATTAATCGATGCCACTTCACCTCTTAATTCAGTAAATTGAAGCTTGCTTTCTTGAAAGCCTTGAGTAACCTGAACAACCAGATCATCCATACGTCGCATAAACTCCTCTGAAACAGACAATGTAGTATCTTCTTCCACCTGTGCTGTTTTAAAAGTTTCTAAAGTTGGAGATTTACTTCTGGAAGTTTTTACAAGTTTTTGAAACATTTGAGGCCTATCTTTAATAAGTCTGGCAGCTTTCAATATCAGTTCCAGTTCTATTTCAGAATATTCTTCCATCTTCTTTCTTCCCCTTCCTCAGTTTGTAAGGCAGATGCTGCTCCCCGGGCTTCCCGACTCTGGGTCAGCATCCCCTCCCACACAGGCCCGACATGATGGTTGGTCCTGTTGTCGGGACCTGTTTTGACATCGTGCACATGCACGAATCTTCGCGCATACCCAGTACCCACTGGGCCTTGTCATGATAATGAATATGTATGAGATGTACCGGAAGTCACGTGGTATGAGAGAGAGATAAGAGCACAAGCAGGAGAACAAAGGAAACGGGAGAATAAAGACACTGAGAAGTTTACCTGATAAAACTTGTGTTCAATGTTTTATTAACTTCACATTTTGGGCCACAAATGTGACAGGCCCCTCGATGGAGACCCGACATTTCCACTGTTAGGCTCAGCTCATCGGCAGTTAGTCCGACATGCTCGGGACTTGGATCGGGTGTCAGGCCCCCGCTCGCAGAGGGCCCTGCATCCCCAGGGGCACGCTCTGAATTGCCAGCACGAGTCTCCTCAGACAGATGGCCAGTGGCGGTGCCATCTTGCATTGAGGGTGCTGGAGTTAAAGTTACCTTTGCCTGGCTGGTCTTTGGAACCTTCAGCTGTTCAAAAATCGATCTCTGGGGATCCTTCAACGAGGTAGGCTTCAACTCCTCTGCACTTTCTGCTCTTTTAAACTGTGCCTTTTTTGAAGTTTGAGTTTTAGTAGTTTTCATTATGGCTGTCAAAATTCTTTAAAATCTTATAAAAACCCTTTTAATATTCTAACAATTTTAAAAATTTGGGTATTAATTATTCAACTGGGGAGAGGTGGAATCTCACAACTACTCCCTAAGCCATCTTGCCACACCCCATTCAACACATATTCTCCAATGAAAATGTTTGTGTGTGTGTGTTTATTAGGAGTCTGGGTTTATTGCAGATATCAACAGATGACACTTTGCTTTTGCTCTAGCATTCAGTGAAGAAAATTAAAATGTTTCACAAGATCATAAGATAAAGGAACAGAAGCAGGCCACTAGGCTCATAGAGTCTGTTCACTAAACTGAATTATGCTCACATGTAGTTCCAATTTCCAGCCTTTTCCCCATATCCTTGACACCTTTACTAATGAGATACTGATCCATTTCCTGTTTAAATACTCCCAGTGATCTGGCCTCCACTGCTTTGTGCGGCAGTGAGTTCCAGAGTTCAACAACCCTCTGACTAAAGAGGTTCTTCCTCCTCTCTGTTTTAATTGGATAACTTCCAATTTTAGGTCTATGTCTCCTTGTCCTCGATTCACCCATCAAAGGAAACATCTTATCCGCCAATTTATTTGAAATCAAGTAGTTGTGTGCAGTATGATGCATTGGAGTTGATTCATTTGGTGGGAGACCAGTGTGATTGTTCAGCACAATTTCTTGCTTTACGATGCAATTAACATTACCGTTTACATTTGAATGTGTTCATGTTTGGTCAGTTGACCAAACGTTAGTGAACCTCTAAAATTCTAAGTACTGTGATGCATAACCTTTCAGAAGAAGACAGTTGAAATGTCTAGCTTGAATAGGATTCTACAACTAAACTTTTTACATTTAAAAATAGTGAGATATTAATTTTAAAATTCATATTTATTGATCCATATTGACCCATATCTTACCACACATATCTTAAGTTGGCAAAACCTTAACTTTTGAAATTGTCACCACCTTTCTTTTTCTCTCTTCTTTTACTGGGGATTTTGATCATCTCTTATATATCTCTCAGAGGTTTATAGTTAGATTTAGATTGATAACATATCTGTCCAGCCGACTTTTACTCCATTTGAGGGGCCTTGTAAATGTGGTTTTTTTTTGCTCTTCTCCACATTTTTAAATTTTAACGCTTCATTCTGTCCATTTATTCTGATCCATTGGCTCTATTGATTCAACTGCAGTCTCTATAAAATAGAACAGTGATAATGGAGAGGATATTCTCATGTTATTTGATGGCCGCTTTTGAACAGAAATTTTGAAATTAGATCTGCAGTCTTAAATACTATTCAGGCAATAAATAAACCAAGAAGTTCAGAATTGGAGAGGAAAATGGCTAAATTGAATTGAGTTTAGTATGAGATAGAAGACTTCTTCATTTGTTGGTGATGGTTAATGAAAACCTGACAGGTTAAATATTGCGTAACTACACTGGCACCATGAGAATACACAACTAGACTCCCAACATTCCTACTGGCTCCAACAAAAGTATTTCCAGTTCATTACTATATTATGAAATGGAGAACATTGATTTCAAATATTTTGTCTACATGTGATCAGTGGAAGTATGATGAAAGGCTCATTCTCCTGGTTTAAGTCATTTTCGCATCAATGAGGCCCTCTTGCTAATATTTCCTTTATTGATTGTCTTCAAACGTGATGCACTAATGCTGAGGAAATGGCTTAAAATGGAGCATTGCCGTCATGTACTGGATCTGTTTTACAGACCACAGATGATTTCGAAGCAATTTTTAACTAGTACCTTGATGTATTGTTATTAATCAAGGAATGCATGAGAGCCAAATTGTGTAACATATTGATCTGGACAGCAGATTCTGATGAATGTTTGCATAAATTGCAATTAAGTCCATGCTATAGGCAGTTAAATAGTCTAACTGGCACTTCCAGTTCGATCTGTTAAAGAGGCACAAGTAGCATGCTCTGTTAACAAGCTCCCAGATGCTCTGAGGAGGATTTTGTGATTTAGCTTTGTTATTCGCAATGATTTGACTGCAAAATCTCACAGAAAAGCTGAAGTGAAGGGCAAGTGCAACAAACAGCAACTGCTGAGAGCAAAATTCAGTGAAACTTATGAGAAGTCCTGATCATACTTTATTTAGCATGGACAACACTGGAATTTAATATAACTAACACATTTTTTTTTTTAAAAAGATCAACAATATATTTAGAATGAACTGGAAATTCCCAATTCAAGACCAAGTTTTATTTAGTTCAAGATCAAAATAGCTTTATTGTCTTGCAACAAAAACAGTGCAATATTACACGGAATTTGCTTTCATTTGCCATAAAGCAGACACATTCGCAATCGGCAGAAATTGCCTGAAGCACCTTTTACAGTCAGAGAAACAGAAAGAGAAGCAAACGAGACCCCTCAGATTGCCGAAATGTCCATGGATTCACCTCCAGCACTGTTGTAGCCCCTGCAACCAGATAGAGTCTAGTCCAAGCCATCAGCAGTTGAGCTCCAGGTCCGAACCTCTGACATGATCAGGAAACCTTGGGTGACCTTTGCACCGTCTCACATCCCAGTTTGAATTCCTGGTACACCTTCAGCCAGTCTCGAGCCAGTCTCCAGCAGTCCACAGCCTGTTCTGAATCTCGTGACCGCAGTTGCCAGCAGCCCACAGCCTATGTGGGTTCCTTGCCTTAAGTAGCCAACAGCCCACTGTCTGGGTGTTTCTCAGCTGCAAAACCCCTCATTCATCCACTGCCATGGTCACTGCCCCGTGGATTGTCTCCCCTGCTTCTCCTTCACAAATGGGGGTGGGGGAGGGGGGGGAAGTGATTTCCTCATTATCTCATGCCCTGAACCAGTCCTCTGCTTCCCCAGAGTCTGCAACACCTCACTGGCTGCTGCCATCTTGAGTGCAGACCCCACAAGCTAGAGAATTTTTAAATAAGACCATTGTCGACTCCATTAACAGACTATTTAAATCCTGTACAGAGATGATGGCAGTCGGACTGGGCGGATGGACCCCACAGGAGTGCTGTGTCTCTGCACCCTGCTCTCCGCAGTGTCAGCAATGCCATTACAGCATCATTTTGCATCCTGATGGGACTGTCAAAGCGTAGAGTTTATAAAAGAAGCTGGTCTCTAAAATGATAGGAATGTCATGGGATTTTGCAATGTATTCACAAAATACTATTTGAGGCAATCTCAAGGTGGGAGGTCAAGTCTTGTGTAAATTGTCCAGGATGAGTCTGGAGATGTAAATCACCTACAGTAGGCTCCTCACAATCTGCTCTTACCTTGGGCAGCACTTTGGAGAGAAACTCCAGAATGAAGCAGGCCTCAACTTAAAAAAAAGAAATGATGCAAATAATCAATGACTTGTAGAGAAAGTTAACAGAGATAATATCTGATCTGAGTGGTGAGGATCTGAATCTTATGTAAATATACTGATAATACGGTAGATGTGAATCTTGGCTACATTGGCTGTCAAACATCTTGAACATCTTTCATACATTCACAACATCAAAATGCTTAAAGTTAAACATCTAACACTGGACAATTAAGATTTTTCTTCCTGAACATTCTGGGTGTATTTTATGGATTTTGAGCTATTGATCACAAAATCACCTTAAAACATTCCAATCACTTACTGCATTTTTAGAGATAACCTATTTTTTTTGTGATTTCCAATCATATTTTAAGTCTACTAGTATATTGCCCATAAAGCAAGCTGTTTTTGGTCAGTCCAAGCATGCCAGGGCATGGACTCAGTACAGGCGCTATGCAAATGTTGTCTTAATCAGGATAGATATCGACAGACTATAAAAGTGGCTCACATATACAGATGTTGTGCATTACATTGATATAAGATTGAACTGAATAGCATAGTATATGTACTTAACAATAACAGTTATTGTCTTCAGGACAATTCAATACAGCAGAAATGTCTCATCAGCATTACAACAGCTGTGATACATTCTGTTATATTTGTGGCGAGTAAAGCCTATGAGGTTTACATTGGTTTTAAAATTGTTGATCAAGACAATCCCTGGGCTCTTGCCATTTGTTGTGCCTTCTAGATTGCACAGGAGTGTTCAGCCCTGGCTGATCTTAGTGCCATCGTGTCCCCTGGCCTGAAGATGGCATCATGAGCTCTGAGAAGTACCTGGACTTCTCCATCCAATCTGGTTAACCTTGGTAGTGAAACATTTTATCTCAGTAACATCCTTAATGCACTCTGATGTAGCCAATCCTAAGACCAGGATGTGTATGTGATTTGAGTAATCAAGATGGGAGCGAGAGGCAGCCTTGTATGCACCAAGGACATTGGTGTACACCTGATCCAGATTGTACTCTCCTCTGGTGGTGAAGTTGATGTGTTCTTGAAACTGTGGTAAGACCATTTGGTGTGATTGATGTTGGCAGCTACAGTCATGGAATTGTCATGGTGGGATGACTGGGCTTCATAGATGGCACTGTAAAATGCCCTCATGCCTTCATACTCATTGGCGAAGGCGGAACATAGACTGCGGCAATCAGTATGGCGAGAATTCCCAGGGCAGGTAGAAGTGTCTGCATTTCACCAGTAAGTACTCCATCTCTGATGAGCAGAAGGACAACAGAGATATTTGTGCACCAGGTCTTGCTGATGTTAATGCTCAGCCTCCTTCCTCAAGTCTTGCCAGAACCAATAGCGTCTCTGTCTTCCCAGGAGATAAGGCCATCAAGCTGAATTGCTGATTTATCCCTTATCAGCCCAGGTTTTGTCGATTGTAGGCATCATCTGCTTTATTATTGGAAGCACTTTTTTAAAATTCCCAATGCAACTTCCTAATTTTTTTGATAACAGATATACAACACAGTAACAGGCCCTTCTGGTGCACGAGCGCATGTTGCCCAATTACACCAAGTTGACCTATAATATCCATAGGTTTTGAAGGGTGAGAGGAAACCAGAGCACCTAGCCTAAACCCATGCAGACATGGAGAGAATGTACAAACTCGTTCCAGACAACACTAGATTCGAACCCAGGTCACTGGCCCACTACGTTAACCATGCTGACCCCCTACTTTGGACCTTATGACAAAGAGAAAATCATTAATAAAATAGCTGCAAATGCTTAGGTCCAGGTCATTGCCCTTGAGTATTCTAAACTCAACTAATCAAATGTTCTTTTACTTTCCCCCCCTTCTCCGCCCCCCAACAAAAACCTCCTGACTTCATTTTTAAAAAGGATCCTCAATGCAACACTTAGGCAAATACTATCTTGATATCAAGACCAGTCGCTCTCACCTTCCCCCGGATCAGTTTATGGATGATCAGAACTGCTTGAAAGTACAGTCGACAGGAATCTCCTTCAATTTGCTGCTGCTTGGCACTGGATTGACAATGTAGTAATTAGCCTGACTAAGGTAATCCTGGATTTCATGTATAGAGTGAATCTGGACAATTTTCTCTCATCGTTGTGTAGATGCTATACATGAAGCTATATTAAATAATCTTTTCTAGAATTGCAGCAAATTTTGGATTGCAAGATCTCAGTGCTTCAACCAAGAGGCTATGGAGACCAAAGCCTTGAATGTACCAACTGCTCTTGGCAATTTCTTAAAATTATATGGAACAAATCTGAAAACTGTTTTATGATTTTGTGAAGCAAGATAAATTATCTACTTTGTTCTTCAGGTTGTAGATTGCATAATATTCATAAAAGTGCTTAACCATCATCTTTGAGAACTGAGAGCTACTCTTAAAGCTGATAACTTTCTATAATTGTTTAATTTCCCACCATTGTTCAAGTCTGAATGTGAGAGACAACAGGGTTTTGACTTGACCTCCAGCTTATGGGATTGCTTCTTATTTCCACTGTCTCAAGTCATGTTTAGTGACTGATTGCACAAGTACAACCTCACAAAACAGCTTTCTCCGGTCCTCAGTGCAAAACATGCCGACACTCAACCAGGTATAAAACATAGATAGACAAACAATACACATGCAGGACAAGTATTCATAAATACAAATAAATATTGTTGCGTGAACATGAGAATCTTGGTTGGTTAGTGTGAGCAGTTCCCGTTTATGAAATCTTTTGCAGAATCTCATTTATGGTACACCTTATGCTACTCTAAGAATGTTCTTCTTCAGTCTTCAATGAACCAGGATCAGTTTCCTAGGATGATGGAAATGCAGGAATGAAGAGTTTGCTGCACCATGATTCACAGATTCTGCAGCTGGCGATGATGCACTGCACCTCATTTCCCCCCAGTGCTTCATGGACCCATGTTTAATCCTGTCTGTGTTGAGTTTGCATGCTATCTATGGGAATACATGGGTTTCCTCTGGGTGCTTCAACCTCCTCCCATACCCCTAATATGTGTTGACAATAGTAAATTGCAGCCTTAGCAGTTAATGGAAAAAAGACACAGAGGGAAGTTAATGGGCATGTGTAAGGAGGGAATTAGCTGCAAGGGTTTGGGAATTACAGAGAGGAGAAAATAGAACCAATTAATTTGCTTTACAGAAAAGTGGGATCCTAATGGGTCAAATGGCTCTATTTTCAGCTGTTTTAGGTGTTCTGAATTTATCCTATTGGACAGCAGTTATAGCACAAAATGTGATGAAAGGTGACAGGGCAAAGCATGAATGTATTTTATTGATGAATAAATTGTATAGTGCACATTGCCATGAACAGATCCATCACCTATGAATGAGTGATTGAGGTTGTGGCCCAGTGGACTCTTCTCCTCATGTTTATTCTCTCACCACGTACTGCTGACCCAGCTATGTTCTTCAGGACACCAAAGTTTCACTCCCAGATTATCTCAAAGCCTTCTGTTCCTAATTTGACTACCAGAACAAGGAAGAACCACTGTGACCTCTCCATCCCCTGATGATCTTCTTCTGTCAGTATCCTAAGATGACATGAAAGCTGCCATCAGGAGACTGAATCAAGGAAAGATCAGATCTGGATGGAATACCTGGCTGAGTACTGATCAACTGGCAAGTGAAATCACAGACATCTTCAACATTTCACTCTGACAGGATGTAGTACCTACCTATTTCAAACAAGCCTCAATCCTACTGTGGTAGAGTGTGGTAACCTGCCTAAATGATTACCCACCAGTGGTACTCATATCTCCAGTGATGAATTGTTTTGTGAGGCTGATGTTGAAGCATGTCAGCTCCTGTCTGAGTGGTGACATGGATCCATTCTAATTTGCCTAGCACACCAACAGGTCTAGGGTAGATGCCATGTCATTGGCTCTACATAAAAGCCTGGGATACCTGGACAGCAAACATAAGGATGCTTCTTATTGAATACAGTTCGACATTCAACACTACCATCCCCTCAAAACTGATCAGAAAACTCCAAGACCTGGGCCTAATTACCCCAATGTAAAATTAAATCCTAGATTACCTCACCTCCAGACCCCAATAATTGTGAATGGCAAGATAATATTCTCCACAATCTCCATCAGCATTGGACTACCACTGAATAGTATGTCTCAGTAAGGCAACAATACCATGGACAAATTTGCTGATTTGTGGTGGCCAGAATAAAAAATGGGGAATGAGTCAGCATGTAGGAGGGAGGTTGAAAACTTGACTGAATGGTGTACTGACAACAACCTCCCACTCAATGTCACCAAAACCAAGGAACTGATTGTAGACTTTAGGAAGGGAAAACCAGAGGAGTGCATTCAAGTGATCATTTGGGGATCAGAGATGGAGAGGGTGAGCAAATTTGAAGTCTTCAGTGTCAGCATCTTGGAAGACCTTTCCTGGACTCAATATACTCACGTAATTGTGAAGAAAGCACATCAGTACCTCTACTTCCTTAGGAGTTTATGGAGCTTCGGTGTGTCCCTGAAAACCTTGGCAAACTTCTACAGCTCTGATAGCTCAGTGGTTAGAGCACTAGTCTTGTAAACCAGGGGTTGTGAGTTTATTCCTTGCCTCACTTCTGTGATTGGCACTGGTCAATGTGGCGACTTTCAGCCTTCCTTACCATAGACGAAGTTAAAGAATACCTGGAGTATTGTGTGCAGTTTTGGTCACCTTATCGAAGGAAGGATGTTCTTGCAATGGAGGGAGTGCAGAGGCGATTCACCAGGCTGATACCTGGAATGGCAGGAACGACTTATGAGGAAAGATTGCGCAAATTGGGATTGTACTCGCTGGAGTTTAGTAGATTGAGAGGGGATCTCATAGAGACATATAAAATTCTGGACAGAATAGATGCAGATGGGATGTTTCCAATGATGGGAAAATCCAGAACCCGAGGCCATGGTTCGAGGATAATAGGCAAACCATTTAGGACCGAGATGAGGAGGAATTTCTTGACCCAGAGGGTGGTGAATCTGTGGAATTCATTGCCACAGAGGGCAGTAGAGGCAGGTTCATTAAATATATTTAAGAGGGAATTAGATCTATTATTTCAGTATAAGGGTATTAAAGGTTACGGAGAGAAGGCAGGGATGGGGTACTGAACTTTAAGATCAGCCATGATCTCGTTGAATGGCGGAGCAGGCTCGAAGGGTCGAATGACCTACTCCTGCTCCTATCTTCTATGTTTCTATGTTTAAGTGTCAGTAATGGAACCTTTATCATTATGTATATGTTTTGTGTTGTGGAATGTGTGTTGACCAGCTGCACCATGGCCTGATATGGAGCTACCAATACCTCTGACCGAAACCCCTGCAAAATGACACAGTCCAGAGCATCTCAGACTAAACCCCCCTACCATTTAGAAAATTTCTATGGAATGCTACCATCAGAGACCAGCAGCAATCATCAAGGGTCCACACCACCCAGGACATTCTCTGTTCTCACTGCTGCCATCAGGAATGAGATATAGGTGCCACAAACACTCGTCTCACCAGGTTTGGGAACAGTTGATATCCTGTAAGAGTTAATGAATCCCACATCAGAATCAAACAAACAAAATTAACCTGAGCAAAACATGTTGTGTCCTTAGTTTATTAGGCCAGCCTCTTTAACAAACTGAGATAACTAATGAAAATCCACATTAGTTGTCAGCTGCTTCTTGCACCTGGCCTTGAAGTTGTCCTTGTTTTCAATTGGTTAGCTTGTGCAGGCTTGTCTGCACACTCAAGTGAGGCCTCCGGTGAGTCACCAGTGTAGATAAGCTTCATGCATAGGTATGAGGCCATGACAATATCAGACTCCTAAAGAACACTCAATCAGAGACTCATTTAAGAAATCTTACTATGCGTTGTTTATTACTGAATATTTACTTTTTTCGGTATTACACAGTCAATTTGTTTACATTTTTTAATTTAAATTATTCTCCTTTGTATTCATCTTTCTTCTTCTGTATGGTTTACAGTTATTGATAATGTTATGGGCCAAGAGGACCCTAAAACCCAGCAGAAATAAAAATATACCCAGACAAAATGGATACTTAAACAAAAGTTACTTTTAATATTCTTTAAACATAAAACAGGATCAAATATTAACTTATTACTATTAACTTAACCCAACTTAACCTCCTTCTAATGCTAAGTGCACGTGTATGAAATGTGTGTATAAGTTCAGAAAAGTTCTTTGATTCGCAGTCCAATCTCACTTCTCACTCCACTGAGTTCACCGGTCAGTATCAGGCAATTCTGATACCGTGCATATAATTTAACATTTATGAATCTTCACATGCTTTAGTGCTTGAAAGGTAAATGGTTACTGCTCAGGAAGGTTCTTGTCAGTTTTCAGAGAGCGATTTGTTGCTCGTTGGACACAAACTGATTCCTTCCGATCAGCCACTTCAGTGTCTTGCCAAAGAAACTTGCCCCATCAGGGTTTTCCAGATGACAACCTCTTTCCTCCAGGTCACCACAGAGTTCCTTTTTGTTTCCCTTATTTCAAGTGAAACTTTATGCAGCCATTCCTCTCCTTTTGTATGGACCACAAGGGCTTTGACCAGGCTGAACTAAGAACTCATAACCCATCTTCAAACTAGGGTCATGTTCCAGTCCCAGCTACTCCTGCTGAACTGTGGAACTGAATTCTCTCTCTCTCTTTCTCTCAGAGAAAAACCTGTTTGACTATCTCTGCTTGCAAAACCACATGATATTCCTGGAACAGCAAACTACATTCAGATAGACTGCAGCACTGGACCCAAACTTCTGAGTCTTTTCATCTGTTGCTTTCCAAAAAATTATAATACATTACTTCACAGCATGTCCAATTAACACCTACTTGTAAAGCAGGTTTCATTGTCTTTACAAAGGCACTTGGAGACTGGACTGGCTGGCTTGAGCAGAGCTCTGACATTTTAAATGAGATCTGTTTTGAAGTGTTTGTACCCTATACTAAAAAAAAACCCAATTTATCTCCTTTAAAACATATCTATATACAATTTAAAATATAACATAATCTGTCACAATAGTACTTTTGCACTTTATTATTTTTCTCTCTATTGCAGTCATTTTGTTTACATGTGTAAGTCTCTTGAACACCGTTTTTTTTGCAATTCTAATCAGTAGTAATTCTGCCTCACTTGCTGAAAAAGGATCACAGGGTTGTATGTGATGTAATGAATATACTCAATAAATCTGAACTTTGATTTGATTTTGAATTTTGCTACCAAACCAATTATTTGTGTCACACATTGAAGACCCACTTCATAGTATATAAATAACAATCTATCCAGGTCCAACCATGTCGACATGAAGGCCAAGAAAGCATTCCATTACTTCTGCTTCTTCAGAAGGCCAAGAAAACTTGACATCACCTGTGTCCTTCAATAACCTCTTCAGATGCACCTTGGAAAGTATCCTGACAGGGAGATCACTGCATGGCACAGGAACTGCTCCACCCAAGACCACAAAAGCCGCAGAGAGTTGTGAATGCAGTTCAGACCATTGCACAACCCCCTCCATCTATAATTCATACTGCTCCAGAGAACAGGCAGCATCTTAAATGTCTCATTGCACCCTGCCATACTCTCTTCACCCTCCACCTTTTTGGAGGAAGATTCAGAAGCCTGAGATCAGGCACCACCAGATTCAACAACAGTTTCTTTCAAGTTAAAGTTTATTATTATCTGTTTGTGCAAGTTCAACCCAATGAAACAGCTTTCTCCCTGTGCAAAAACACAACTAAATATAATAGACTTACAGACAAGCAAATCATAAACAGTGCAATACATATGCACAGACAGAAACATTGTAGAGTCTTGGAGGATGAGAATGAGCAGTTCATTCAGTTGTTCAGCAGTCTCACTGCCTGAGACAAGAAGTTGTTTCTCAACCTGGTGGTTCGGGCTCTTTCCCAATGGATGTTGCTGAAAGATGTTGCTTATGGAGTGGTAGAAGTCCTCAATAATTTTGTGCACCCTCCTCAAACAATGATCCTAGTAGATCACATCAATGGGGGGGATGGAGATCCTCTCTGCTCCTCTTATGGTCCTGCGGATTGACCTCTAATCCAATGGTACAGCAACCAGCCAGGACACTCTCCATAGAGCTCCTGTAGAATGTTGATAGGATAGTAGTCAGTTGCCTTGCCAACTTCAGTCTTCTCAGGAATTGCAGTTGCGTCTTCCTGACAAGTGAGGAGTGTTGTGTGTCCAGGGTAGGTCTGAGGAACTTGGTACTTTCTGCTCTCTCCACTACTGAGATATCGATGTGTAGTGGAGGGAGTATTTAACCATCTCTCGAACAAGCTCACATATGCAGTGAAGCACAGTGGGACAGGACATAACTAAGAATGGAGGTAACTCGTCCTGAGATTTTTTTAAAGAAATGGTATCCTGTGTATGAATATTTTCACACAGTTGCTTAACATGTCTTTGGTGTCTCTCTTGACACACAAGACTAAAATGTACCTTGCTTATTCATTCTCCAACATGTTGTATTTCTTGCCAAAATAAAGATTTTTTAAAATTCTTTTTATTAGTTGGGTCATAGTGATTGGGTATAGCATGCAAATGTTTTGTAGTAAATTGTTAACTGAAGGATTTCCCTGTTATTTTGTTTGGGCAAAATCATTAGATTTTGTCTTGACCAATGCAATATCTCAGTAATTGAGCTACTTACAGTCTGATTCAGGGATGGATGAATTGACCAGAGAGTGGCTTAAAGGAAAGTACAATCACAACATTAACAATTACTGGATGAGCACCTGAAACACGTGGAATATTAGGTGATGGACAGTGTGTTAGATAGTTGGATCAGTACAGTTAGGTTCTTGGTGGCCAGAATAGACATGATAGCTATAATGACGTTTCCGAGGTTTCTGATTCTATGACCAAATCCAATCTTTGATGTTCATTGGGAATTATATTCATACAAGTTTTCAACTCAGTTGTAACTCATTAAAATCCCCCTTATTGGGAATTCAGGCAACCAGCAGCTTCAAGCAACAGGCAACAAAAAAAATTGCAAAAAGTAAGTGTGAATGTTTAAAATTGGCACCCCTTGCAGTCATTTTACCAATCCATGCAACATGCAATTGCAGCCACCGGAAAATTCACTTATCCGGCATCTACCAATCCCCATAGGTTAGGTGCCGGATACTGGGTGTTTTACTAGGGATACTTTGGAACTGTTTTTTTTTGTTACATTTATCATAATGGTTAAGAGCAAAGTCGATCAATATTTCCATCACTGTCAAATTTTGTGAGCTATTGAGATCCTGTAAAGCCTGTATTCTAAATGTTCAACATGATTAACTCTGCTGCCTTAGAGATGAAAAGCTAATGGTGTTTTGGCTGAGGACGTATCTTCCATTAAAAGATCTTTTGCATTGCACCTATGAGAAGACCATGAAAGATGATTTTTGAGCTTTTAAATTACATCTCCTCTTCTAAGTTCTGATATATTAGATATGGAATATTTTTCTATTTGTAAGATATGCCTTATATATTGATGAAATCAGCAATATGATCATTGAAAATAGCTCCTTTAGAGCTGTGCACCTGAGAATCACAGTGTATGTCAGCAAGGAGGTGGCTTATCTGCCACTTCCAAAGCCCCAGCTGCAGCATAAAAAATGAATCACATGGTCACGGAAGCAAAACTAAAATAACTTTCATATCCTGCGTAGTGATTGGTCTAAATGACAGTTAAAGGGACCTTTTTCTTTAAATGACACGAAAAGGAATCTAGCAATTTATCTCCCATGTTAACATTTACCATCCTAAATGGATATGCTGCATGGTATAATGATGTGCGCAAAATCTAGAACTGCTTTCATCCAGTGAAAGGTAAAAAGTCGCCTTTTGTTTTCTTCCTACAGGTTGTTATACTCTACTTTGAGCCGAGCATATTCAGATGCATTCTTCTACGATGGGTTCGTCTTCTAGGCTTTGCAATTGTTTATGGGACAGTAACTCTCAAGTTGTACAGGTACTGTCTCAGAATCTCCACAGCTGCTATTACATGTGTGCCTCCTGATCTACAGATCAGATGTCTAAGTGTTCTTTGTGTGCTACCACTCTGTTAAATATTAAAATATTTGCTCGGTCACAGGTGGCCGCATTGATCGGGTATACCAAATCCAGGCAAATGGGGGAGGAGCACATATCAGTATGTAATAATTAGATACAGATGGAAGGATGAAGAAGAAAAAGCTGAGAGGTGTTGGAGCGGGCAGAGGACGGAGAAACATGCTCTCTGACAGGAAACAGAAAGGGAAGGTAATGAAGAAATGAAGGTATGGCGATGAGCAAGGGGAAGTGGAAAGGAAAGGATGAGGTTAGCGGACAGGAAACAGAAAGGGAAGGTAATGAAGAATTGAAGGTATGGCCATGAGCAAGGGGAAGTGGAAAGGAAAGGATGAGGTTAGCGGACAGGAAACAGAAAGGGAAGGTAATGAAGAAATGAAGGTATGGCGATGAGCAAGGGGAAGTAGAAAGGAAAGGATGAGGTTAGTGGTCAGGAAACAGAAAGGGAAGGTAATGAAGAATTGAAGGTATGGCCATGAGCAAGGGGAAGTGGAAAGGAAAAGATGAGGTTAGCGGACAGGAAACAGAAAGGGAAGGTAATGAAGAAATGAAGGTATGGCCATGAGCAAGGGGAAGTGGAAAGGAAAAGATGAGGTTAGCGGACAGGAAACAGAAAGGGAAGGTAATGAAGAAATGAAGGTATGGCGATGAGCAAGGGGAAGTGGAAAGGAAAGGATGAGGTTAGCGGACAGGAAACAGAAAGGGAAGGTAATGAAGAATTGAAGGTATGGCCATGAGCAAGGGGAAGTGGAAAGGAAAGGATGAGGTTAGCGGACAGGAAACAGAAAGGGAAGGTAATGAAGAATTGAAGGTATGGCCATGAGCAAGGGGAAGTGGAAAGGAAAGGATGAGGTTAGCGGACAGGAAACAGAAAGGGAAGGTAATGAAGAAATGAAGGTATGGCGATGAGCAAGGGGAAGTAGAAAGGAAAGGATGAGGTTAGTGGTCAGGAAACAGAAAGGGAAGGTAATGAAGAATTGAAGGTATGGCCATGAGCAAGGGGAAGTGGAAAGGAAAAGTTGAGGTTAGCGGACAGGAAACAGAAAGGGAAGGTAATGAAGAAATGAAGGCATGGCCATGAGCAAGGGGAAGTGGAAAGGAAAAGATGAGGTTAGCGGACAGGAAACAGAAAGGGAAGGTAATGAAGAAATGAAGGTATGGCGATGAGCAAGGGGAAGTGGAAAGGAAAGGATGAGGTTAGCGGACAGGAAACAGAAAGGGAAGGTAATGAAGAAATGAAGGTATGGTGATGAGCAAGGGGAATATCACCATTGATATTTTTGAGTGATTGCTTCCATTTGTACACCTAACACTCCAAGGCCATATTGGTGAAATTTCCTGGATGCCTATATGGAATCCATGATTTTTCCAACTGCTAGGCATATTTAAAAATTATGCTCTTGAAGTCAATGAGTTGCAAATGAATAATTGTAACAGACAATGCTCTGCCTGAGAAATTAACCATCAATCATGTTATTAATGAATAATTATGGTTAAACTGTAATTCAACATTCTGCAATAAAGTATTGAAAAATCAGTTACAGTGCAGAATTCTTGCAGGAAATTCACTCTCACCAACATCTCATCATTTACTGCATCAACAATGACCAATGATGCAGCAAAGTTTGATGGGTGAGAATATTGTTTAGTGGGCTCCTGACTTTGCACGCTCCCATCCTTATGTCAAACCAACTGAGCCGGACCTGTTTATCTGCTCTTCGAGTTCTGATCTTACCTCTATCTGTAAACTCCCTCCTCCCCATACATTCCGTCTTCGCTATTCCCTACTCTAGTCCTCCCCCGTAAGCAAAACCTGGGTGTGGCTCCCGTTTCTGTAATTTATTTAAATTAGAACAGTAAAAAACATCTTATCATTGAATGGCATTTCATCTTAGAACAAATTATAGTATGAAAATGTAAATCTTCCCCGATGCAAGACAGAAATTAGGGAAAACCTTTGCTCCTCCTATCCAGCTGAAATTCCTCCCCCAGCTCCCTGCGAAGCCACACAATGTTACCATCACAATGCAAAGTAGTTAATGTACTACTCACAATTTTTTTTAAAAATAAAGGTATTCTTCTTCCTGTTTGATGCAACCATCTTGATAGATGAACAATAGACATTTGGAGAGTCAGATGGATAGGAAAAGATCAGAGGGATTTCAGGCAAGCACAGGAAAATGGGCAACCTGATTGAAATGGAAGGGTTGTGGCCATGCTATAAACCAGAATGACTTTGCTGCCAATTTTGACTTTGGTTGATGAAATAAATCAGGTGATATTGGATACTGTAATAAAAATCTATTCCTGGTTTCAGTTCCAATGGGAAATAAAAATCAAGAATGATGTGTAACAAGGAACAAAATCAATATCCTAGCATGTGCACTCTCACCCAATAAAGATTTCCCTCTATTACCTACAATAATGAAAGGAAATCGAAAATGCCCTCACATTCATTTTACAATGTAAACAATGTCACCTTTCTCTCAATGAACAAGTCATTGGCATCGATTGTATGAAATGGGATTTTGAAGCTTGAAACTTGCATGATCAACTTAAAATATCAAAACAATACTGAGATCAGGTACCATAATTAATTAAAGGATTCACGCAATTGTCTATGAGGGTGTAGATTTTATCCTGTCGACACTGGGAATACTGTGAGCAGTCCTGGCTGCACATCTGCCATCTAAGGCAGCACGATGCCACAGCTTCATCTTTACATCCCGAGCTCTGGTGCTGCCTACTTGCGGTTTGCATGCTCTCCCTTTGACCATGTGGCTTTACCTCCATATTCTCCAATTTGCTCCGACATCCCAAAGATGTGTAGCTTGGGAGGTTAACTGTCACTGTAATTTGTCTCCATGTGGAGATGAGTGGTAGAAATTAGAGAGCAGGAGGTCAATGAAAATGTAAGGAGAACAGGTTACATGGAATATGAGCAGGAATGGCATTGCATTGTGGCCTCGTGAGCCAACATGACCTCTTCATTGTTGTAAAGAAATACACCTTATTGTCCTTGGTGAGAATTCACTGTACATAGATTATAATGACACATGCACCAATATTATTAAAAAATGTAACACATAGAATTTCAAGATGATTGTCCTATAAAATCTGGTACAGTGAGAAGGGTTCTACAACTAGCAGTGTAGAAAGTCAACTCTAGCAGGCATATAGCCATACAAGGTAGAAGATCAAGAGCATTGTGACAGAGTGCAGTGTTACAGTGCTAAGATCAACTAGGACATAGCAAGGGCAGTATAAAAACACTGTTGTGAGTTTCATTCAGTAGTTTGATGCGAAGAAACTGCCTCCAAGTCTGTGTTGCCTGATTTTCTAATCCTGAACCTTCTCTCTGATGGAAAGAATGAGAAGAGAGTGTGTCCAGGACGAGGTGGGTCTTTTGTTATCGTGGCTGCATTTCCTAGGCAGCAGGTGTAGGTGAAGTTTTGCATGGTGTTCAAACATTGCTGTATTCAACATTTCCTTCTCCTTCTTCTGTTCTTGGATGGAGCTGCAAGTATGGTTTCAGTGGTATACTATTGGAGGTTTATTAAGGGACATGGTGGTCATGTCAAATTTCATTAGCCATATAAGAAAGTTGAGGCATTGGGATAATATACAGCAGTGCTAAAGGAACTCAGCAGGCCATGTGACATCCTTTGGAAATAATAGTCAGTTGACATTTTGAGCCTGAGACCTTCATCAGGTATACCAAAACCAGGCAAATGTTTCAATACGAAATGCGGGAAGGGAAAGGGGGAGGAGCACAGATCAGTATGTGACAAATTAGATACAGATGGAAGGGGGGAGAAGAAAAAGCTGAGAGGTGTTGAGGGGGTCAGAGGGCTGAGAAACATGCTCTCTGACAGGAAACACAAAGGGAAGGTAATGAAGAAATGATGGTATGGCGATGAGGAAGGGGAAGTGGAAAGGAAAGGATGAGGTTAGCGGACAGGAAACAGAAAGGGAAGGTAATGAAGAAAAGAAGGTATGGCCATGAGCAAGGGGAAGTGGAAAGGAAAGGACGAGGTTAGCAGAAATTGGAGAAGTTGATTTTGCTGTCTGGTTGGAGAGTACTGAAACAGAATATAAGGTGTTGTTCCCTCAATTTATTTGTGGTCTCAATTAGGCCATGGACAGAAGTGTCAGTGTGGAATTGGGTGTGTGATTGAAATGGCTGACCTCTGGGAGATCCTTGGTGCTGCAGCGGACAGAGGATTGACAGAGCAGACGTGTGGTTTCTTAACATCACGGTAACATGGTTGGTCCAGATTAGGTCATTCATAAACGTTACTCCTGAGAACCTGCATTGTTTCCAATTCAGACCCATTCATGCGGACGGAAGGTAGGGCTCTAAAATTGTTTGTTTTATATTTATTTATCTGTCACATGATACTTGCAAACAATATTGAAGGAAATACAGGCAAGCTTAGAGCATCGATTGGCATGTGGAATTATGACATTGTGGCCATCAGTGAAACTTGGTTGCAGGAGAGACAGGACTGGCAGCTCAGTGTTTCAGGCTTCTGTTGTTTGAGATTTGATAAATCAGTGGGGGGGGGGGGGGCTGAAAGGGGGAGGACTGGCATTGCTCATCAGGGAAAATATCATAGCTGTGCTCAGGCAGGACAGGCCAGAGGGCTCATCTACTGAGGCTAAATGGATGGAACTGAGGAAAGGGAAAGGTATAACCACATGATCACATTCATGGGGTTGTTTATAGACCACCCAATAGTCAGTGAGAATTGAAGAAGCAAATCTGTAGAGAGATAGTAGACAGATGCAGGAAACACAAAATTGTGATAGGAAATTTTGACTTTCCACAAATTGACTGAGTCTCCCATATTTTAAAAGGGCTGCATGGTTTGCAGTTTGATAAATGTATTCAGGAAAGTTTTCTAAATTAATATATAGAGGTATCACTAGAGAGAGTGCAATACTGGATCTCCTATTAGGGAATGAGATGGACAGGTGACAGAAGTATGTGTAGGGGAACATTTTGGTTCAAGTGATCATAATGCCATTAGTTTGAAGTTAATTATGGAGGATGGATCTGGGGCTTGGATTGAGATTCTAAATTAGAGAAAGGCTTATTTTAAGGAAATGAGAATGGATTTAGAATGTGTGGATTGGGATAAGTTGTTTTCTGGAAAGGATGTGCAAGGTAAGTGAAGGACCTTCAAAGGTGAAACTTTGAGAGTACAGAGTTTGCATGTTCCTCTCGGAATTAAGAGCAAAATAAATAGACATTGGGAGCTTTGGTTTTCAATGGATATTGGGGATCTGGTTCAGAAGAAGAGAGGTGTATTACAGGTATAGGCAACATGGAGCAAATGATGTACTCAAAGAGTATTAAAAAATGCAAGGAAAAACTTAAGAAAGAAATCAGGAAGGCTAAAAGAAGACAAGAGGTTACTTTAGCAGACAATGTAAATGAAAATCCTAAGGGTTTCTAGAGGTATATTAAGAGCAAAAAAAAAATGGTCCGCTTGAGGATCAGAGCAGTTGGCTATGTGTGGAGCCAGAAGAGATGCGGGAGATCTTAATTGTTTTTTTCCATTTACTCAGGAAAAGGGCACAAAGTTATAGGAACTAAGAAAAAAAAAGTGAGGTCATAGAACCTATACAGGTTAAGGAGGAGGAAGTGCTTGCTGTTGAAAAGCAAATAAGGGATAAATCCCAAGGGCCTGAGAAGATATTCCCTCAGAAATGGCAGAAATATTTAAAATGTCCTTAGCCACAGGTGTGGTGTCGAAGGTTATGTTGTTCCGTTGTTTAAAAAGTCTTCAAAAGTAACCTTGGAAATTATAGATTAGTGAGTCTGATGTCAGTAGTAGGTAAATTATTGGAGGGTATTCCAAGAGATTGGATAGACAATTATTTGGATAGTCAGGAATTGATATTGGATAATCAATATGGCTTTATGCATGGTAGATCATGTTTAACCAATCTGATATAATTTTTCAAGGAGGTTACCAGGAAAGTTGATGAAGGAAAACCTGTAGATGTTGTCTATGTGGACTTTGACAAGGTCCCACATGAGAGGTTAGTCAGGAAAGATTGAATGCTCAGTAGTCATAGTTGGGTAGTAAACTGGATTTAACATTGGGGTTTATGGAAGCAGTCAGAGAGTGAGAGTTAGGATTGCCTCTTAGGCTGGAGGCCTGTGACTAGTGGTGTGCTTCAGGAATAAGTGTTAGAACCATTGTTTGTCATCCATATAAATGATCTGGATACCAATGTAGTAAATTGGATCAGCAAGTTTGCAGATGAGATGAAAATTGGAACTGCAGTAGACAAAAAGGAAGGCTTTCAAATCTTGCAAAAGGATCTGGACCAACTGGAAAAGTGGGCTGAAAAATGGCAGAAGGAATATAATGTAGACAAGTGTGAGGTTTTTCATTTTGGAAGGACTAACCAAGAAAGGACACATATGGTAAATGGTGCAACAGAGAGATCTAGGAATACAGATACATAATTCACTGAAAGTGGCATCAGTGATAGATAGAGTTGTTGAGAGCCTTTGGAATATTGGCCTTCATAAATGAAAATATTGAGTATAGGAGTTGGAATGTCATGGTAAAATTGTACAAGGCATTAGTGAGACCAAATATAGAGGTTTGAATGTAGTTTTTATCACCTAACTACAGGAAAGAGATCAAAAAGTGTGCAGAGAAAATTTACTAGGATGTGGCCCAGACTTCAGGAACTGAGTTATAGGGAAAGGTTAGGACTTTATTCCCTGGAGTGTAGAAGAATGAGGGGAGATTTGATAGAAGTATTTATAATTATGAGGGTGATAGATAGAATAAATATAGGTAGACTTTCTCCACTGAGGATAGGTGAGATCCAAACCAAAGGACATAGGTTAAGTGTAAAAGGAGAAATGTTTAGAGGGAAATTAGTGAGAACTTCTTCACACAGAGAGTGGTGAATGTGGAATGAATTTTAACTTTTGGGGAAAATTTGGAAGGATACATGGATTGGAGGGATATGGAGGGCTAGGTCATGTGCTAGTCAGTGGGAGTAGGGAGAATAATAGTTCAGCATGGTCTAGAAGAACCAAAGGGCCTGTTTCTGTGCTGTATTGTTCTCTGGCTTTATGATTCCACCCCAGAGAGAAGGGTTCTTCTGCAAGCAGTCTAACAGATGAGCTCTAATCTTAATATAGCCATATTAAGTATAAGAGCATAGCTTACAATATTTAGTTACAATGAAAGAAAGATCAATTAGTACCAAGGTTCTGAAAGCTATGATCAACTCTTTTGTCCAGTGTGTCTGACATTGAAAGGTTGTTATTGGGCCATGAGACCATAAGTTTCTCAATCTCCTTCCTGTATTCCATCTCATCATTATTTGACATCCAGCCTACAATCATTGCATGGTCAGTGAATTTAGAGGGGAGTTTGAGTGGTATTTGCTTAATCGCAATGAGTTCAGAGGTAGTAAACATTGTTGTGAAGCACCAGTTTTGAGTGTGTTTGTGAAGGAGATGTTGATATCCATCTTTATTGAATGTAGTTTGCTAGACAGGATGTCAAAGATCCAGTGACAGAAAGGGATGTTATTTGGGGATGACTTTGCTGGGGACTATGGTATTGAAGGCAGAACTGCTGTCGATTAACATCAGTCTTTTTTTTTTAAACTTTATTTAAAATTTTCAAGAAAAAAACTTATGCAAAGCCCATAATATAAAAATGAAAAACTACAACTAGCCCCCGCCCCCCACCCATCCTTAGCAAACCCCACAAGGGAAGCATACAAAAAACATCATAAAAGAAACACATACAACAATTTAAGATATTACTAAACCCATACATTTCCAAAATGGCGACCACATCTTAATAAAGAAGTCATAAGTATCATGCAGATTATATGTTATTTTCTCCATATAAATACAAGATCTCAACCCATTATGCCAATGTGTTACATTTTTCCAGGAAAATGTGTCAGTCTCATCTTTCCAGGAAATCACCACACATTTACGTGCTACATCCAATGCTAGACAAAGAAATGCTGTCTGAGACTTGTCCATCCCAAATCAGTAAATAGGACAGTACAACCCAACAAATAATTTTTTGGATCTAATAAAAATTTAATCTTAAAACAATTTTTGAAAAAAATTCCCTAATTTTTTGCCAAAATGGTTGAACCCTATCACAAGCCAAACTGAGTGTAAAAATGTTCCTACACATCTTCTTCTTTGGCTTGGCTTCGTGGACGAAGATTTATGGAGGGGGTAAATGTCCACGTCAGCTGCAGGCTCGTTTGTGGCTGACAAGTCTGATGCGGGACAGGCAGACATGGTTGCAGCGGTTGCAGGGGAAAATTGGTTGGTTGGGGTTGGGTGTTGGGTTTTTCCTCCTACACATAGTCCACATCTAAAACACACTTCTGAATTACTAAATCCATATTTCTTCAATTTCTCAGTGGTCAGATACAACTGATGCAAAAAATTATAATTAACCATACTATCTTACATTAAGCAATTTAGAACTCCATCAAAACACATCATCTCCCAATCGGCCTGATTAATATCACAAATTAAGTCATTTTCCCATTTAATCCTAGATTTATCTAAATTTATTTTATCCATAGTGTCTTGCAACAATGCGTACATCTCAGAAATGAAACCCTTATTTAATGAGTGAGAAATCAAAAACTCAAATTTTGTTAACTTATGAATTTTCATTTCTCTTCCAAAATTATCTTTCACTAATGCTCTAACTTGATAATACACAAATAAAGAATTCACTGAAATTCCAAATTTCTCTCCAAGTTGATTGAAAGATAGAAATTGATCTTCTTCAAAACAATCCCCCAACAACTTTATTCCTTTAACCTGCCATTCCTTTAATAATCTATTATTCAATGAAAAAGGAATAAATTAATTTTGATATATTGGAGCCTGAACTGATATTTTACCTTTCATACCTATCAATGAATTCCTTTTAGTCCAAATCTCTAACAAATGTTTTAAAATTGGTACATAATATCTCTGTAATAAAACAGAATTCCACTAAATATGAAATGATGTGAGTAAGGTTCTGAAATACTAGCCAATTCTACCCTAGCCCAAATAGGAGAATACGAAACATCCAACATGTGATTAATAAATCTTAATTGAGCTGCTTCATAATAATTTTGAAAATGAGGCAATTGTAAACCTCCCAAGGCATATTTCCAAGTCAATTTATATATCGCTACTCTAGCTAACTTCCCCTTCCATAAAAATTCTCATACTACTTTATTTAAGTCCTGAAAAAAAGATTTTGAAAGTAGACAAGGAATCGACTGAAAAAGATACTGAATTCACAGAAAAATATTCATCTTAATACAATTTACTCAACCTATTAATGACAAAGGTAAATCCTTCCACTTAATCAAATCAGCCTAAATCTTTCTCATTAACAGTATGTAATTTAAGTTATACAGTGATTGAATATTTACATCAATCATTATACCCAAATAATTAACTTTATCAGTCCAAAATTATTTAGTAATTTGTCTACACTGATCATAATTTGCATCAGAAATTGATATTTCACTTTTGTCCCAATTTACCTTATATCCTGACAATACACCATATTGTTCTAAATATTCTTGAAAATAAATTAAAGATCGTTCCAGATTAGTTAAATATGTCAAGACACCATCAGCAAATAGATTAATCTTATATTCATCATCTACTATCCTTATACCTCTAATATTCTCATTCTGCCTTATAGCTTGAGCTAATGGTTTGATGACCAATGCAAATAGAGCTGGCGACAAAGGACAACCTTGATGAGTTGAACGCAATAATTTAAATAACAAAGAGGTTTGACCATTTGTCGCCACCCTAGCAACTGGATTATTATATAGTGCCTTTACCCAACCAATAAAAAAGGGTCTGATGTTGGCTGTTTTAGTGGGCTATGGGATGATTTGATTAAAGTTTGCAAGATGTAGTAAGGGGACAGTGATACAGTACAGAAACCTTTTTCATTGTTTGGAGGGAACTATGCTGGGTTATGACCTCATATCCAGACCTTTCCAAATTTATGTGAGAAAGCAATTCTATGCACATGGATGTCCCATAACTAACATAATTGAACTTAAAATGAAATAGAATTATATTTACAAAAATACTAGGAATATGGAGCAAAATATACATTAGAGATTCAAGACTCTGGTCAGAGATCAGCCATAATTTCATTAAATAGTGCAATTCATTTAAATGGCTGAACCCATTTGTACATTTCTATATGATTTTGAAACTTCCTAATCTCTTTTAGGATTGCAAAGGGTTGTTGGGGATCTGACTGCACAAGTATATTGAAGCTTGAGTCCAGATCTGGATGTTTTTGATGGGGAGGCACACCTTGAGTCAGAAGTAGGACAGTCATCATATCCAGCACTGTGTCAATACTCCTAAGAGCTGGACAGCATATTTGAAGGAATGTACAAAAAACACCTTCCACGGTGAGCTGGAAAGTTAGTGCATATTCCGTTCTGTTGGGTCATCTCCTCTGCTTCTTCTCAAATAGGGGTGGATTCCCTGTTTTCTGGTGCCTGGTGCCAGTTCTCTGCTTCTCCAGAGTCTACAACCCCTCAGGGCCACTGCCAATCACAGGCACCACCACCTTGGTCCCAGACCCTGCAGTCATAGGATTTTAAAATAAACCATCGGCTTCTTTAACAGGCTGTTTAAAGCCTGTACGTAGATGTTGGTAGAACGCCGTGGGAAAATGCTGTGTTTCTTCCCCTCACTCTCCCAGGGCCTTGGATTTATTTTAATTTAAAATGTTTGTTTATTAAAAGTATTTACATTATTCAATGGTCAAACCTTTAAAAATATTTTCACTGGGAAATGCTGTATAGAAAGCACATTGCACTACAAAGTAGCAGAATTATGTATAACCTTGAATTGATACAATGCTTGGAATTGCTAACATGTGACTGTGGTGAGCTATGGTGCAGCAAACAACACAAAACTCTAAAGACTGTACAACAAGCTTTAATCAGCTTCAAGTGGAAAACACCGAATATATGTGTTGTCTCCGGTTCCACTGGTTTAGAAAAGGGCTGGTTCGAGTCTTTATATGGGCCAGTGATTGACAGTCGGCAAGTTGGGGCCAGCCTCCCGGGTTACCTTCCTGCAGTTACAATGGCTGTCCCCTGCAGTAGGCTGATAAGAGTGCAGCTATAATGGTGGTTATATCACCACATTCACACCCCTCTAATAAAGAGTCCGGAGGTGGGATTCTAGTTATTTATAATATTTACAAGTTCAAGCAGTCCTGTGGTCACTTTTGTGGCTGGGTCCGACACAGGGCAGGGTCCTGGTCAATGGTCGGTGGGGGTGGGGCCACAAAATTTGGCTAGGTCTGGGCCAGTCAGAGCAGCTGGTGGTGCGAGCAGGGTGGTGCTTGACGGAGTGGGGGTGTATGTGCTGAGTGGATCCGCAGGGGGTGGGGGCCCGTGGGGAGGCAGTAGGAAGACCATCTTCGGGGGGTGTGTCCTGGATGTGCTAGGGGTGGCCAAGGAAGGCGGGATGGGTCCCTGCTGGTGCCAGATCCCTGGTCAAGTCAGTGTCCTCTCGTCTACTGGGGTACTTGATGTAGGCGTAGTTTGGGTTTGCGTAGAGGAGGAGCACCTGCTCGACCAGGGGGTCGGACTTGTGGGTCTTCATGTGCTTACAGAGGAGCCCCGGTCCTGGAGACATCAGCCATGTTGGCAGGGAGATGTCAATCGCCGATTTCCAAGGAAAGGAGAAAAGGTGTTTGTGAGGTGTCTGGTTGGTAGCCATGCACAAGAGTGAGCATATGGTGAGGAGTGCCTCAGGGAGGCCAGCTAGTAGTTGACCTCAGGCCCATGAGGACTGCCTGCCAGTTTACTCCATTTTCACGTTCAATCTGCCCGTTGCCCCTGGGGTTGTAGCTCGTCGTGCAACTAGCCATGATGCCTTGCACTATCAGGTACTGGTGCAGCTCCTCACTCATAAAGCTGGACCCCGATCACTGTGGATAAATGCTGGATATCTGAACGTGGTGAAGATTAGCACCAGCGCCTGGATAACAGAGGTGGTGGAGGTGTTGGGGCAAGGGATGGTGAAGGGAAAATGGGAGTATTCCTCTATAACCAAGAGGAAATAGATATTCTTATTCGTGGAAGGCAGAGGCCCCTTGAAGTCGATACTGAGTCACTTGAAGTGCCGAGTGGCCTTCATCACATGGGCCTGTGGTGGGTAGAATAAGCAAGGTTTGCACGCTGCACAGACCCTGCAGGACTCAGTCATGGTCTGGACTTCTTGGGAGGTGAAGGGGATGTTCCGGGACTTAATGAAATGGTCCAGGCGCATGACATCCGGTGGCAAAGTGTGTCATGCAGTGCCTGCAGTTGGTCGGACTGCACGCTGGTGCAGGTTCGGGACAGGGCATCGGGAGAGTCATTGAACTTCCCCGATCTATACTGGAGCGAGGGCAATGTCAGAGGCATTGCACTCCACTTGGAATAGGGTTTTAGCATCCACGGCATGCCTCATGGTGACAGCGATGTCTTGTCTGATGCGGGCAAAGGCCGCTTGTGCCTCCACTGTTAAGTTCACTGAACAGCACCCCTGTGCCATGATTGAGTGGTCCTCAAACACTAAATTGATGGGGAAGTTTGCTGGGTACACCCTGAGTTTCATAGTCCAGACCACCTTCCGGTGCACAAAGCTCTTAGTACTACTGCTATCAAACAGGCATTTTGTTACCTTCCCTTTGACAGCAATATCCATCATTGTCCATGGAGAATGTCCTTCATCATCATGGTGGATGCGAGGACCTCCTTGGGGTCTGAACTGCTGCTCCTTGATGGTTGTAGCAGGCAGTAGCCGGTGGATGGCCGCTGGAGTGTGGGGTGTGACAAGTGCATGGCACTATGCACTCATGTATCGACCACAACGTCTGGCCGGCATGCCGATGCAGCTTGGGTCAGTGCTGCTGGCCCATGATGACAGTGCCCAGGGGATGCACACGGCATCGGTTAGGCTCAGCAGCCTGGCTGGAAGTGACATCACTGTTGTGGGCAGAGGTTCAGCCAGAGGTGACATCATCGGTAAGGGGAGAGTCCAACTGGATGTGATGTTGTTGGTGCAGGTGGAAGTTGGATGGCGGCACCCATAGAGGGCACAAGGCTTAGCATGGATTGGCAGCCGGGCCGTAGGTAACGTTGGTGTGGGCAGAAGCAACAGGTAGGATAATGCCGTTGCCTGGCATATACGGAGGGACTCAGAGGGTAGGAAGTCACTCTCAGTTGGTTGTGGAGGGCTGCAATGCTCTCTGCGGGTTTGGAGAGGCACGCATTGGCAAAGTGGCCTTTCTTCCCACATATTAGGAGCAGAGCAGGTTTCTTCCAGGGCATTTCTTATGGGAGCGCCTGTCTCACCCACACTGGGATCCACAGTAATTACAGCGGCGGCTGGTGTCGGCAATGGCGATCGTCTCTTCTTTGAAGGGCCCTTCAGCGACTGCTGCTGTCGTCGGCGTTGGCCAGGCTGGTGAGTGGGGGAGGTGAGCATCAAAGACTTCCTCACGGTGGGCTGCAGCTTCTAAGGAGTGGACCACTTCCATGACCCTGACGAGGGAGGTATTGTTCTCCTCCAACAGTTGTTCTCGACCGCAGCCCTCGCACGCACACATCTTGGATGAGTCGCTCCGCTTCCCCAGCAGTCACACCAGCTCCCAAGGTGCAGGGGCATGCTAGCTCTCGCAGGGCCCCCAGGTAAGAATTGGCTGTCTCCCTTGGCTGCTGTACTCTGATGCTGAGTAGGCACCAGGTGTAGAGTATATTTGTCGGGGACTGGTACATACCATCCAGGGTGCCCATTGCAGGCTCAAAGTCTGTGCAGTTTCTGATGGCCTGCAAGGCATGGGGGCCCAGCTTGGTGCATAGGACCATGAGCCTTTTTTTGTTTTTATGATCTCTGCTTGAGTGGATGATCGCCTTGACTGCATGCTTCAAGATCTCTAGGTATGTTGGAGCGTTCAGGTGCTGAGGGTTGATGTGCAGCCCTCAAGGGTGAGAAATCTCTCCATGGTCCTCAAAATTTAAAGTGATTGAATTGTGGAACGCTGTGGTGCAGCAAACAACACAAAACTCGAAAGACTGTACAACAAGCTTTAATAAGCTTCAAGTAGAAAATACCGGATATGTGTATAGCCTCCGGTTCCACATGCCTAACTGGTTTTGGAAAGGGCCAGCTTTAGTCTTTATATGGGCCAGTGATTGATAGTTATTAAGGTGAGGCCAGCCTCATGGGTTATCTTCCTGCAGGTACAATGGCTGCCGCCCCTCCCCCCTGCAGTAGGCTGGTAGGAGTGCAGCTATAGTGGGGGTTTTATCACCAGAGTGACCAACTGCTCTTGCTGTATTGATTGCAATAATATTTTAGGCAGAATATCCAGAGACTCTCTATCTATCTCTGGGAAACAGCTGCCTGCCTATATGCGACAGAAAAATGCTTCAACTCTCTCAGTTCTTTCGCTTAATAAGGCACTTTGTTGCTTTAGTTTCTGGACACCCTCTAGTAACTTAATGAAGGAATGAAAGTAGATTCTGAGACATGGTGTCAGAGAAAACAGTGAAATATGAACACCAAATGTTGACCGTGATCTTTTCAATTGAGGTAACACATGGAGATATGTCCTGACACAGGGAGTCTAGTGAATTGATGAGAGTACATGATGGAACAAATAAAGATGCTTGTACAGCTGTTTTTACCATCTGATGAGTGAATGGAGGGTTGAGCCCACATTCTATGTTGACCTGCTAATGGCAGATATTCCAAGCCAGATGGTAATTAAGGAGTTATTGAATCTCATTTATCTCAAGGGGAGAGAATTACACCATAGAAAATGCACTTAACATATTTCAAGCATATTGCAAACTACACACAACCGATACAACTGCTTGTACCATGTTGTTATAAATCATTGTGTGTCTTTAGTTGTCCCATCTGCTGTACCACACTGTCTCCAAGTATGAGAGTCACATTTTCTAGTATCTTGCAACAAATTCCACATCAAAGCTCTCTTGATTCTTTGGGCTCTTGACCTTCACTAAGCATCTCCCAGTGTGGCCTTGTACATAAACTGCTTTTATTGCTCAGAATCTGCCCTTCACTGCCTCTGACCCAGTGTGGCTCATATCTTCCACCGCAATCATTCAATCATTTCCCACTCTAAATGATGCACATTGTTCATGCAGCACAGAAACAGTCCCTTCAGCCCAGCATGTCCATGTCGATCATGAAGTTCTTATTTATACTAAGTAAAACACAAAAATCTGTAGCCATTGTGGTTGAAGTAAAAACATCAAGGGGGTCAAGCTTGAAACATCGGTTATGTATCTTTACCTTTGCTATTTTGACCTGCAGAGTTTCTCCAGCATTGTGTTTTTACTTCTTATCTATACTAATCCCATTTAGCATCAGTTGGCCTAAAGTTTTCTGTGTCTTGATGAATCAGGTTCTCGTCCAAATACATTTTTTTGGCTGTCATGGAAATACCGGTCTCTATCACTTTCTCAGGTAGTGTGTGTTCCATCATTTACGTTCTCAACTGAATTGCCCAATTGTCTGTCCCATGGCCTGGCAACATCTTAAATGGGAAGAATTCTCTCTAATTCAGGAACCCTCTCAAAAGTTTATAGTGTCCTCCATCAGCCCTTCTGGCTCCATGCTCAGTGTCTTCTTCACTAAGTTACTGGATGATCGGTGATAAATAACAAAATGTCTTTTTAAGCAAAAGAATGGAGGTAACTGAAGTTTTGAAGGTCTTGCTCACAAAGGATTAAATGATTTATAGTCCTAGAATCATACAGCATGGATCAGGTCATCAGGCCAACTCATCCATGCTGACAAAGTCCTGAGCTAGTCTATATGCTTCTAAACTCCTCCTCTCCATGTATATGGTCAAATGTCTTTTGAATATTGTAATTTTATCTGCTTCTATAGTTTCTTCTGGGAGCTATTTCAAATATGGACTCCCTCCTGAATGAAAAAGGGGCCTGTCAGGTTCCTCTTAAATCTCTCCCTTCTCTCCCTAAACCTATGGTTTCTAGTTTTTGAATCATGTACCCTTTGAAAAAGTCTGAACATATGTAGAATCTGGGAGTCAGTTTAAGGAAATGTAGGACAGGTTTAATTCCAGTAAAGGTTCTTAAAGGAATGAAAAACAATCCAAATCCAGTCTAGAAATGTTGGGTGACTAACAAAGGACAGCCAAGATGGGTTAGACGTTGCATGGTTGTCAGACTCCTGAATGAAACCCAAAAGAGCAAATTGATGTTACCTTTGCTTCATACCAACCGATCTCTCTCTCTGTCACTCTGCACTTTAGTGCTGTGTCTTACTTGTGGTATTATGGGTGAGAATATCTACTGGCCTTGCAAAACAAGCTCTACCCCTGCATTTTCCATACTTGCGACAATCAGCTTGAAATTGAGTTGATAAAGGAATGCCTGCGAATGTATCATATGGATTGATAAATCATCGAAACTCCATGGGGTGGAGAAGATTGTCTATACTGCATCTGAAGCAGGGGGCAATTCAAAGTACCATAAGGTGATAATGCCCTAAACATACAAGGAGGTGCTTTGTAAAAGAATCAAGAGAGCTTTGATGTGGAGTTCATTGCAAGAGAGCAGAAAAATGAGACACTAATATTTGGAGACTGCAGTGCAGCAGATGGGACTCATAAAGATGCATGATTCCAGGCTCATGAAGATTGTTTTAATGAAAGCTATTGTTTCAGCATGCAACTCACAGACAAATGTGCAGATGTTGTTCATAAAACAAGGAAATCAGAAACAAAGTAGAACCATAGAATGCTACAGCACAGAAATAAGGCCATTTGGCTCTTCTAATCTGTGCCAATCATTGTTCAGCTAGTCCCAATAACCTGCTCCATTTCTGTAACCCTTCAGACCTCTCCCATCCATGTCTCTATCCAATTTATTCTTAAAGCTCAAGATCGAGTCCACACCACATCAGATGGCAGCTCATTTCGCACTCCCTCCACTCATGAAGCCCTTTTCACACTTGCATCCCACTAAATTGGCCATTCAGTGTCCTGGGATAGGAATGGGGGTTTGGTTTTTCACACTTGATCACTCCTAACCAGGACACTGAACGCTTTCACACTTGCAAGGAACCATCTTCGGGGTTAGGACTGTTCTACCATCTACTGGTGACGTTAGGACATGCCGTAAATACTGATCAAAATATTAGGATCTTATATTTGAACAAAATTAATCATGCCTAATTATAACATAATTAAGCTTTATGTACAGCACAGTATAAGCCCTTCAGCCCCTGTTATAAGAGACAGTAGGAAAATGCTAGCAATAAATAGCAACAGTGGACAATTTTTAAACAGAGTGGGAAAGTTGGTAGTACTATCGCATACAATTTATAAATACCGTGGGAAAAAGCGATGGCAGACCTGCCCTCCCAGAATGCCACGCAACAGAGAAAGGGCTGTAAGCTGGGCTGCATACATGAAGCACTCATAGAGAGGTTTCTCTGTCGCATGGCATTCTGGGAAGTCAGGTCCGCTATTGCTTTTACCCATGGCCTTTATAAATGGTGCTCAATAGCGCTACCAATTTTCCCAAGCTGTTTAAAAATTGTCCACTATGGGTATTTATTGCTGGTTATTGCTATTTATTTCTTCTCTCTCACTCTCTCCTCCACTGCAACTTGCCTATGGAAAAGTTTATACCTTCATTTTAATTTTTTCTTCCTCCACTCATGCAAAAACTTGGGTCATTTCAATCTCACAATGCAATAACCCTTTTCACACATGCCTGATTGCTACGCCAGCATCTGCAGACACCGGGGATTGTACTAGGGGTCAAGGCCATCAATCCCCGGTGTGAGATGACATCATCTGACACAGGCATTGAGCTGATTTTGCTTTCACACTTGCCACTTTAAAGGCAGATTGGTGTTTGATTCCTGGGATCACTTGCAAGTGTGAAAAGGGCTTTTGTGAAGAAGTTCCCACTGAACCTTTCCCCTTTTACCCTAAAGCCATGTCCTCTTATATTTATCACTCCTAATCTAAGTAGAAAGAGCCTATTCACATTTACTCTGTCTGTACCCCACATAATTTTGTAAACCTCCATCATTTCTCCCCTTATTATTCTTCTTTCCAAGGTATAAAGTCCTAACTTGTTTAACCTTTCCCTGTAACTCAACTCCTGAAGACCTGGAAACAACTTAGCAAATCTTCTCTGCACTTGTTTAATCTTATTGATATTCTTCCTGTCGCTTGGCAACCAGAACTACATGCAATATTCCAAATTTGGCTTCACCAATGTCTGAAACAACTTCAACATAACACCCTAGCTCCTATACTTAATAACTTTGATTTATAAAGGCTAAGGTGCCAAAAGTTTTTTTTTACAACCCTGTCCATCTGCAACACCACCTTCAGAGAACAATATACCTGTATCCCCAGGTCTCTTTGCTCCTCTGTACTCCTCAGTGCCCTACTATTTATGTCCTTCCTTGATTGCTCACTCTTGCCTGCATTAAACTCTATCATCTATTTACTGGTCTATTCTCCCAGTTGGTCCAGATCCCTTTGCAAGATTTGAAAATCTTTCTTACTGTCCACTACATCTCCTATCTTTGTGTCATCAGCATCTTGCTGATCCAATTTACCACATTATCATCCAGATCAATGATATAGACATCAAACAACAATGGTCCTAACACAGGCCCATAATGCACATCATTCATCACAGGCCTTCAGTCTGAGAAGCATCCATCCACTACCTCTCTCTGTTTCCTCCCACACAACCAATTTCAAATTCAGTTTACAATCTCTCTATGGATACACAGTGTCTTAACCTTCTGAACTAACCTCTCATGTGGGCCCTTGTCGAAGGGCTTAGACATTTTAAAAAAAATATTGATGAATCATAATAAATCATACAATCAAAACACAAGCCAATACTTAATATTTTATCCCATATAATCCCTCAGCCCCCAAACCTATCCCATCCACCCCTCCCAACATCCCTCTAAACTACCCCTAGAGAAAGAAGAGGAGATTAACTAACATAATGCCCTTCAATTATTTGCCTTGGTTTGGGACAATATCATCAATGTATGGGAAAAATTATATTAATGATTAAATCACATATATTCCATATACTGGCTCCAAGTTTTAACAAAAAAGGAATAATTAGTTCATAAATTATATGTTATTTTTTACCTCAGGAATGCAATATCTCATTTCCACATGCCATCTTTGTATATTCAAATTAGTCTAGTTTTTCTAAGTAATTGCAAAACATTTCCTAGTTACAGCTAAAGCCAATCACAAAAAAAAGCAATTTGAAATCTATCTAATTTTAACTCCAAACTCAATATAACCCAATAAAAATATCATAGCGTCAAGTGAAATTTTAAATTTAAACATAACCTCCAAAAATTCCTTAATTTTGTTCCAAAAAGATTTAACCGTCTCACATAACCAAACCAAATGTAAAAACGTTCTTACTTCCTTATGGCATCTAAAACATAAATCAGAAGAAATATATTTATGTTTCCTTAATTTCTCAGGAGTCAAATATAATTGAGGGATAAAATTATAATGAACCAATCTATACCGTACATTTATAGTTTTAGTTATACTATCCTCACATACAGTCATTCAACCATCCTGAGATATAGATATGGACAAATATTTTTCCCACTTCATTCTAAATTTATAAACATCCAGTTTAAGCATTTTATTCTGTAATAAACCTTTCTTACCATCATGTAGACAATGTTCACAGCCTTTCCTTCATCTACCTTCTTGATAACTTCCTTGAAACACTACAAGATTTGTTAAACACAACCTACCATGCACAAAGCCTTGCTGACTTTCCTTAATCAGCCCTTGGCTGTCCAAATACCTATATATTTATTTCTCAGAACTCCTTCCAATAACTTACTGACTACTAACGTCAGGCTCACTGACCTATAGTTACCTTGTTTACTTTTGGAGTGTTTCTTAAACAGCATGACAACATGAACTACGGTCGAATCCTCCAGCACCTTTCCCGAGGCTAAGGACATCCCTGCAATTTCAACACTTCCTCCCTCAAGGTCTGAGGGAACATCATATCTGGCCCAGGGGACTTGTCTACCTTTATTCAGTGTAAGGCAGCAATCACCTCTTCCTCATTAATCTCCCAGGTATTTCATGACACCTCTATTTGTTTCCCTTCCATCCATCTGCAAGATGCCAGTTTCCTGAGTAAATACTGATACAAAAAAAAAACTATTTAAGATCTCCCCCATTTTGTGAGGCTCCACACATAGTTGACCACCATGATCCTCCAGAGGATCAATTTTGTCCCTTGTTATCAGGAAATCAAATGAAGGCTCTCAGAAAAAAAAATATGGAACATTGTACAGTTGCTAAAAACCCACCTCCAAGTAAGGGTTGGATATACAGAGAAGATGAAACCCAGTCTGCTGAAGGAACTCAGTGGGCCAAGCAGCATCCCCATCCCTTGCTCCCTGTCCTCTTTACACTAGCTTCTCTGCAACGTGTAATTCGTCTCGATAAAAAGTTACAGTTTGAAATGTCAATGTTTAATTTTTCTCACACTTGGATGATGCTCCTTCCACTGATTTCCCTGATAGCTTGTGTTTTGCAAAACTAGTTCCAAGGTCAGTGTTGTCATGACCCACCCTCCATCCCAAATTAACAAAGGACAAGGTCAAGCAGGGCAGTTCATCCGCCCAAGTAACCTAAGGTTCGAAAGTGATGTATAAAGGGATGAATCAGAAATTTTGGATGTGTTTCTTTTTACATTATTAAAGGAGGGTTGGTATTACTTTGTTTAGAATTATATCACGAGGCAAATGGCTTTCTGTGTGCAAAAGGTTCAACATGATTTAGAGTTAAAAAGATGTAGAAGATGTACATCTTTGTAAGTTCTTAAACCACAATGTGAGTTCACATAACCAGCTCTGCTCAATATCTTAGTGAGGCAGTGTCAATTAAATTCCAGCCACCCTCTGGGTGAAAAATATCCTTCTGTACAGATCTTCTGTAAATCTCCTATCACTGGACATACATCAATGACTCCTGGCTTTATACAACTTAGTGACGAAGGAGAAAGCTCCTAATTATCCACCCTGTCTATGTGCCTTGTTATTTTATATGCCCCAGTCAAGTCGATCCTCATTATTTTTTCCATTCCAAAGAAAATAAAACATGTCCAATCCCTCCTCTTAAATGAAACTCTCCATCCCATTTTCATCCGGAACCTCCACTTTGCCCAGAGATAGCTTTTCGCAGGTCAAAAGTTTCTGTATTGATTTGGATCTCCGGACTTAAAATGCCTATGATCTGGATCTCAGAATGTTCCAGATTTCATTGTTCATCCAGCATGTCTATTTGGGGAAAACCCTGAAAAATTTAGTGGGAACACACCTCATGCACAACTGTTTTGATAAAGTCTGTGACATTCATTCAGATTCTCAGCTGACTCCTTGAACACTGCCTAATCTGTTGACTAGAAAAAGTCCTGTAACCTTTCTTCAGACTCCTCTGATCTCCTTCTAGTTGTCCTGATCTCCAGAGCCTCTTTTTTTTTTAGGGACAGTACAAAGGCAGAAGAGTACAGCCAAGTGATCTGATTTGCCAAAATCCAGTCTCAGGAGAGAACATTGGGCCTTCCTTATCTTGGTGTAGCAACCATCAAGTGTATACAGCCTGCTCTGATACAGCAGGTTACATGATGGTTGTAGTTGGGCAGGGTTTTCTTGACACAGGCCTGATTAAAGTCATAGACTAAGATTGGTAGTGTGTCAGGGTGGGCCATCTCTTTTTTACTGTCCACATCATGCAACACTGCAAGGGTCTGTTTGTAATTGGCATTGGGAGGGATTAAAAACTCTGGTGAGAATCTCATTCAGCAGTTGGCACTGAAAAGAGATTAGCATCCCAACAAACACCATGAACATTGATTCCCTCCATCAGTGGCATACAGTGTGTACCATCTACAAAATGTACTTTGGTTACTCATTCAAGCTGCTTCCAGCCATCGCTTCCCATCCTGCAAGCTCTATCAAGAAGTATGAGGGCATTTTGTGCATGAGATAACCACCTCTTCAAGTCGCACACCTTACTGCATTGACACGAGGAGGGGTCTACATACTAAAACTTCCTACCGAACAATGCTTTGGGAGCAGCCTCACCAGAGGACTACAGAGGTTCAAGGAGACTTACCATCACCTTCTCATAAGCAATAAATAAGCATTGTCCTTGACACCTAAATCCTGAAAACGAATGAGAAATTAACATTGGGTTTAGAACCTTGTGGCATCGTAGGTAAGGATTAGTGGAGCCCTGTCCTTGTTCCCTCTGGAGGGGGAAGGCACCAGAGTAGATGTATGGGAAATAGAGATGTGGTGATTTAATGGCAATAGAGGACAAGGAGAGCCCCATCCTGGTTGTGAAACTCTGAGGGCAAGTGTGTCCTAATCCACTGAATGATATTGATAACTTCTTAGGAACGATGATATGTCCCTGATTCAAGGACAGTTCCCTTTCCACATTAATGTTGCCTTTGCCCTATTCTCACGGAGCTCTCTCTGTAACTCCATAACTCTGAACAACTTTGTGTTCCTATTGTTTTTCTATGTATGGGGGGTGGGGGAGGGTATGGACTAGCTGGATTGTAGGCAAAACAAAAGTTCTCACTAGACATGGGCACTTTTGACAATAAACTATAACTAGCATTTTTACTCTATGGAGCTTTTCAGATAACAATTAAACAACAGTCTGATAGAGCATTCACCTCAATTTTCTATTTGGTAAACTTGAATGTGAAATCAAGAAATCTCAAATGATTTCTGGAAGCAGTCATTCCTTTGTATGATTGCTTGGCTGATTTGCCTGGAACATTGAGGGGAAAAGGTTAATTCAAATTGTCTTCCAAACAGCTTGATGACAAATTGGTAGCAGATTTTATAATTGGATGAGATGATTCAGTTCAGTATCACTTGTCACATGATGCTAATGTCTCACCTCCTTAGTCAGGGAGAGTTTAAATTTTGCGCAACAAGAGGAGAGACTCGTATATGTCCTCCATCTCCATCCTTGCAGGAAATTGGAATGCACCAAAAGTCATCTCAGGAAAGAAGGTCACCCTTCTGTTCTCCACTTACAGAACTGTAAATCAAAACTAAACTTCCAACAGATGTCAGAACTGAATTTTTTTGTCCATCAATCACTCCTGGGGACAAACCCAGATGTTTGTTAATTAGGCCTATTGCTTTTACAGCCTTCAAGCTGATGGATGTTTGGAAAATTGACATTAACATCTTATATATGCTAAATCATTTGAATTTCCAATGCGTCGAACTGACATACAGAAGTGAAAGTAACATAGTGTGACATCGGTACATATACTGCTTGGAGTACAAATGAGTTAACTTGTTAATGTGACCCGTTACAATACTGTAAGTTACTGAATACGTGCCAACATAGGTAAAGGAAGTAGAAGGCATAAAGTTCCATATCAATGAGTTCCTCTATCATTGGGTTGGTTGTGGAAAGCTTCCTATGCTGTCTCCATTTAGACAAAGGTAGAAGTTGAAACCAATGTAGTCAGATGTATGACTTCCCAGGATCAATAAATTACCCCATTATTTATTTCAGCTGTGAATTCTGCAATGTTTGATTTTGTTTTTAACCAAATTCTAATATTTGATGAAGTATTGAAAAAAAAGGGTTATTTCTGGACCTGAGCCTCCAAGTGTATCAAACATCAGGGAAAATATGGAATAAATAAAATTGCTGGAAACCTTCCGCAAGCCAGACTGCATCATGGATAGAGAAGCATGGACATGATCTAAGTTCCAGGATAAAGAAATGGTCCAATGTTATCCTGATATTTAATGTAATAAATAAAGGTGTTTTCAAAATCACCCAGTTATGAGACATGCAGGCATCTGCTGCCTTCTGGCAGAGGTTATCCATCAGATCCAGCACACACAGAGAACCCATTTAATTTTTAAACAAAATTCTCTGGGATGAAACTTTGACTGTACTTTTAAGGAAAACATCAGCTGACATTTGGGAGGTTATTTAGTTTAAGCTAGTGATGTGTGAAAAGCTTGTTTTGTGTGGTTACATAAATGACCTCTATTTGGTGAAGCCAGTCATAAAAATTGTTTTATATGTTCACTCACTGTAAAGATAACACAGCTTAACAATTTCTCTTCGGACCAGGCTATATGCCAAGTCTTCTCCTGCTATGCCTTCAATCAAAATAAATTCAAAAGGTTTTACCTTATACATTGCTGAGTGGGACAAAATCCGTGTGCTCCTATCTGAATTATGCTAAAATTTTGTCCAAATCCAGAATTGAAATCTTGCCACCTGGGACCATCCTGAAGCTATAAGGTATCACACTGAGCAGGAACAAACAGAATGAGGTGGTGTTGATGGGGCAGGATAAACTGCATGAATCTATCTCATCTGAAAAGTTTTGAGAGGCATGTTTTTGTCTACCAAAGTCCTTAGGTTGATTTCAATTAAGCCAAATATGTTCAGAAACATATACAACTATTGTAAATGAAATAAATATTTTTTTGAAAATTGTTTTTTTTTTATGTTTTAAAAATAAACACATCACTGAAATTATTTGAAGCAGACTAATGCAATTGAAGACCTGACACAAATTAAAATTTTACAAAATTCTACTTGCCTTTGTCCCTTGCTTCCTTGAAAGGCCACCTCACAGAGTGGATGAATTCTGCAGCAGGTGTAATCTGATTTAGGATCCACATGTAGATTCCCTTGCAGAATTCCACCAACCTCCTGCTCCATCAGAAGTTTCCAAGCAACTGGGACACCCCCCCGCCAAACCTTTTGAAACTTCCTGATTCATGCAGGTATTTAAAACTTGCCAGCACTACTGAGAGCAAAAGCCATCACATCTGAGTTAAGCCCAGTAAAACCCAATACTCTGCTCAGGTTGCAAGCAATTAGATTGCCATATGATAAAAGTGGGCTCGATGGACAAAACCCAATTTTATAAGGCTTTGACAGCCTACAGAAATAATTAGTGACATTGTTTCTGAGAGAATTTCTAAAGCAAGGGCTTAAACCTATCACCGTGAAACTGCATGTTGTTCGTTGTCATTATATTTGCAACAGTGAGGAAAGCATTTATTAAAACAAGCAGTCAAATCAGCAAAAGTTCCTTAAATGCATAATGGGAAAATGAGTTTGCAGATGAGGTATGGAAAGATCACCACCAATGCAGAGGAACCATTTTGTATTGAAATTGGATTTGACACTGCATATTAGTTCTGTGCGAGGAAATTGACTATATCATACGCCATCAGTTTGAAGAATGCCACTGACCCTAATAGGATGTCATGCACATCAGTTTCAAGATTAATGAGTGGAAACAACTTGACTTCAGATTGGAGCTCCCTTTCTGACTTTGCAATTATTTTAAAATGTACCACTATTCAATTCCCTCAACTTCTGAATGTTGTTTTGCAAGCCACCTATCAACTTGTTTTCTCCCTTTAATTTTTCCTGATCAAGTGTTGCGATATCACCTGCCTGCATCACCCCCTTAGACAACGTACACCTGATTTCAATTTTCATATGTATGTGAAAAAAAGTCTTCTTTAAACCACCCCCCCCCCACCCTGCTTCTAAATCTCCTTCAGCTGAAGTCAAGTTTTAGCCCTCTGGTCAGAGATACCACTGACAATAGAAATAAAAATGAATTTATGATCATACAGATAAGTGCAATGTATATAGGCACTGACAATCTTGCTTGCTGCAGCCATCCAGCTCTCTTGATATACCAACTACGATAATGTACATTAAATCACCCCAGTACACAAAGAGATAATAAATATAAAGGATAGATAAATAAAATATTCACAGTTAGTTAGTGTAAGAATATAAGTATCATTCCAACCATGTCATTTTTTTTTCCTCTCTGGAGTTTCTCATTAACAATTTATCTATACTTTTTACAATTTTCCTCATCTTAATCTGGTCATCCACCATACTGTACCCTGAACACAGCCATGCTGAATACCCATAATTGATCCTTCCCTCTCCAAGCATAGATTTATCAAGTCCATCTGACTTTTACCACTGATTTTTCCAATGATTAGACTCATTGTCCTGTAATTACCAATCTTATCTCTGATTTCTTTCTTGAATAATTATGCTAAGTTTGTGGTTTTCCAATTATCTGGAATATCTTCTGTGATCAGAGGAGTTTGTAAAAAAAAAAATTCTGACAGTGCACCAGCAAACCTCTTCCTTCTTTCCAATAGATGGCTAAGAGGTGCCTGATCCAGTCCTGGTGATTTATTCATATTCCACCTCACAAAGACATTACATCCCTCTTCCTTTCTATTTTTATTTCTCTTTCCCTGGTTATCCATGTACCTTAGCTTTAAATGCTAGGGGATTTTTTTTTTCTTAATATTACCTGTCAGTACTATTGTGTTTGGGCTCTCTCTTCAATTTCCTAATTTATTTTCAAAATGACCACAGTCAGCCATTCACAAGAAGATAATCCCAGATAATATTTAAGAACATCGCACAGTATTTTCCCTACAGATCTGATCTTCTATCCCACTGACTCTTTGAACACCCCTAAAATACCCACAGCAAAATGATTGTTCTTTTTTGTTTCTAAACTTCACCCATATGCCTTTTTTGAATTAGCTTCTGGGATTTTCTCCCTCTTTGCTGCAATAAAGGATTCCTTGCTTAATATTACAATATTACTCCTGCCCAACTTTAACGTCCCTTTGAAACTAAAATATCATCGTACTACTTTCAACTCTCTAGTTTATAGGCTTTAGTTGCCAGTTTCTTGCCTTTAAAGTGGAAGCAGTACATTCCACATAAAGCCAATATATGTTCTGCTGACTGGATTGCCTTAATTTTCCTTCAATATTTGGCTGTTCCAAACTCCCTCTAGTAATTGCACCCTGTGTCCCATTTTCTGGCCAAACTAGTAACACTATGAGCCAAAGTCCATGAAAATCACATGCACTGCCCTATGCTCACCACCACACCGTAACCTTTTCAAAGGATCCCTCGTGATCCCTCTTTGCCTTCCTAATTTCTTTGCTAACTGCCTCCCAACAGTTTTATAATCTTGACTGAAGTCCCCAGCCCTATGTTCCTTATACTTGCCATGTGCTTCATTTTTTTTTCTCCAATTCCACCTCTTGGCATCCAGAGTTCACTTCAATTATTACCTCTGAGTTTTACCCTGATTTGAATATATTGGCTCATTTACATGCTTCCCACTGTATAGGTGTAGACACCTACAGATAGATACTTCTAATCAACCTTTCCCAGCTCTTCCATAATGTTCAGGAAATTGGCCTTACTCCACTTTAAATCCTTACTTTCTGGTCTGTCCTGATCCTTTTCCATTAATACTTTTTGACATACATGGAGCTATCAATGCTATTCCCAAAATGCTGCCCCACCGACATTCAGTGACATTCCCCAAGATAAGGTCGAGCAATCCTCCTTTCCAGTGGTCGAAATACATTCTGTGTCAAATCATTCTGGATACACCTCAAAGATCCTGCCCTTTTTGAGCCTTTAATACTGAGGCAATCTAGTTAATATTTGGGATATTGAAATTGCCCAGCACGATATCTCTATTTTCCTTATTTTTCTCTCATATGTGCCTGCGTGCCTGTTTCTATACTCCTGTTGACTTTTGAATGGTTTAATCTACACTCATAGCAATGTAAATACAATATGAATTTCAACATCTGACCACATAAGTTCTCCTTGATTTTAGCACCATGGTCCTCTTTGGTTCAGATGAAATTTCCAACAACCTGCATTAAATAATGTTCCCGAGTGGTGAGGTTTGCAGATTCTCTCTGTGATGACATAGGTTTCCTCAGATGTTCCAATTTCTATCTGCATCCCAAATATCCACCAGCTGGTTTGTTAATTGACTATCATAGGGGATAACATGCCTCTCGTGTAATTAGGTGACAGGAGAATTGGAGAGGTGGAGAATAGTTGATAGGCATGTGAGGGAGAATAGGTTGCAAAAATACAATTGGAGGATTGGCATATGAGCAAGACTAAGGAGCTCTTTGTGGACTTTAGGAAGGAGAGGCCTAGGGACCATGCACCTCTCCTCATTGATGGGATGGTAGCTGAGATTCCTGGAGTCCACATATCTTGAACCTCTCTTGCAGCTGGCACATTAAGGCAACCATGAAGGAGGAACACCGACTTCTTTATTTTCAAAAAAAATCTGAGAGATTTTGTCACATAATCAAATGCTCCATCAAACTTCCACAGGTGTAGTGTGGAAAGTATACTGACTGCTTTGGAAACTTGAGTGCCCAGGAACACAGAAGGCTGAAGAAAGTCTCCAACCTAGCCAAGTCCATCATGGTCACTGAACTCCTGACCACTGAAAACATCTCTGTGGGACACTGCCTCAAGAAGGCAGCCAACATTATGAAGAATCTCCATCACCCTGGTCACAACCCTTTCTCATTGCCATCTTTAGACAGAAAGTACTGAAGTCCAGCATCTCTAGGTTCTAGAAGAGTTTTCCTAACAGCTATCAGGCTCTTAAACCTTCCCGTACTACCCTAACCCTAATCATAAACTACTCCAAGACCTCCAAAATATCTCTTTGCACTCTTGAAATTGAACTTTTTTCTTGCACTGCCTGCAACTGTGAATATTTATTAACCTATCCATTTGTATGTATTAATTAGGGTTTTATTCCTTGGAGTATAGAAGAATGAGGGGAGATTTGATAGAGCTACCCAGCTGCACTGGGTAGGTCACGTCTCCAGAATGGAGGACCTTCGCCTTCCCAAGATAGTGTTATATGGCGAGCTCTCCACTAGCCACCGAGACAGAGATGCACTAAAGAAGAGGTACAAGGATTGACTAAAGAAAGCTCTTGGTGCCTGCCACATTGACCATCGTCAGTGGGCTGATATCGCCTCAAACCGTGCATCTTGGCGCCTCACAGTTCGGCGGGCAGCAACCTCCTTTGAAGAATACCGCAGAGCCCACCTCACTGTCAAAAGACAAAGGAGGAAAAACCCAACACCCAACCCCAACCAACCAATTTTCCCTTGCAACCGCTGCAACCGTGTCTGCCTGTCCCGCATCGGACTTGTCAGCCACAAACGAGCCTGCAGCTGACGTGGACATTACCCCTCCATAAATCTTCATCCGCGAAGTCAAGCCAAAGAAAAGAAAAGACAGAATTATGATGGGTATAGATAGAGTAAATGCAAGCAGGCTTTTTCCACTGGGGTTAGGAGAGATAAAAACCAGAGGACATGGGTTAATGGTGAAAGGAGAAAAGATTAAAGCCAACATGGAGGTTGGGGAGGAGTTCTTCATGCAGAGCTTGGTGGGAGTGTGGAATGAGCTGCCAGCTGAATTGTTGAATGCAGGCTCAATATTAACAATTAGGAAAAATTGGGACAGATACATGGATGAGAGGGGTATTTCACAGCATTTTCCATTTATAATACAGATTTTCATTCCCCCTTTGGGAAGTAGCCTATGGTTGATAGGCAAATTTAAAAATTCGTAAGTAGACAACTTCATGTCATACACTGATGAAAGTGTAACCCTGAAAATGTTTCTTGGCTTTGGTTCAATTTATTAACTTCTCTCGAAGTTTCACTACATGAGTCGCAGGTCAAATCAACATTAAAGCAAAATCCGAGATCTAGTTTCAGACCAACACATATTAAATTCTTAAATTGAGTCAATTGTATGAGAAAAATACAGAAAACCTCTGCCCATTTTACAATAAAGATCAGAAGAATAATCAAATCTGAAAAAAAAATCAAGAATAGTGATATGATTAGAACACTGTCCATGTACTTTCCTGCAAATTCTTACATTTTCTTTGGAAGGCAAATAATGACTCGTCACATTGATTAAGGTGGAGAATCATAGTCTGAAGTACATGACAAGTTCAACAATTTCAAATAACCAGTCAGTCCAGTTTTGTGCCTCTCATTTCCAGAACCTGTTCATTTCCTTCTTTCCCCTTCTGACATTACAGATGTCATTCATCTCCTCCTCCAGCCGTAGCTTTTGCTACTCACTAGCCTGTGCCATCACCAGTACAGCTTAAGGTTTTTACCCTGAAATATCGACTTCCATTTGTCTTCAATGGATGCTGCCTGACCCTCCAAAACTTTGTGTGTATCACTACCTTGTTCAATCCTCCTTGTTTTTAACCCAACCTAGCCATCTTTTGTCATTCTCATCACCTCCTCTACAACCCCTTCCCTCATCTACATCTTAAAACGCAACTTACTTTACAATTTCTGTTTTATATCACTGACTGTAATATTTTGTTTTTCAATTCTTTCCCCCAATTTTCACAAAAGTTACAATTTCCTAGTTTATAGCCAATAAGCATTATGACTGCACTGACATAACATTAATAAGAACTGTTGCCATTCATTTTTGTGTTTCAGAGTGCTGAAGGTTTTCCTTTCCCGGACAGCACAACGAATCCCTTATATGACTAGCTGGAGAGTGGTGAGGATGTTGGGAATCATTTTGCTGATAGTTTGCTGGCTCCTCATCTCTTGGACATCTGCGGTGTGTGAAAATTTAGATAGAAATGTTTCATTGATCGTCCAGGGACAGACTGCAGATGGTCTGAAGTTCAATATATGTCTGCTCGACCGATGGGACTACATGTTGGCCATTGGTAAGTCTGACTTTGTCCCATAAAAGCATTAATTTATCTTAAAACCTTTTGCTCTTTGGTTTGCTTTGACACATGCATTATAAGACAGCAAGATATAGAGTAGAAGAAAGCCCATTGGCCCATTGAGTCTGCTCTGCCACTCTAATCATGAGCTGATCCATTCTCCCACTTTGCCCCACTCCATGGCTTTCTCCCTGTAACCTTTTATGGCCTGACAAATCAAATACATGCCAATCTCTGCTTTAAATACACCAATTAACTTACTTTCACATCCGAATGTGGCAAAAAGTGCCACAGACCCTCAATCCTCTGACTGAAGAAAATTTTCCACGTTTCTGTTTTAAATTTACCTTTTATCCTGAGGTTGAGCCCTCTTGACATAGACTCCCCTACCATAGGAAATATCTTTGCCACATCTACTCTGTCTAGGCCTTTAAACATTCAAAATGCCTCTATGAGATTCCCCCCTCCAACGAGTACAGTCCAAGAGCTGACAAACATTCCTCATATGCATATCCCTTTCATTCCAGATATCTTTCTCGCAAATCTTCTCTGAACCCTTTCTAACCTCAGCATGTAATTTCTCAAATATCTATCCAAAACTGTACATACTCTGTAATTCTCACAGAGCCCCTTTCACACTGCCAACCCACCTAAGAAGCAAGTAAACTTACCGGGTATGCTGCACTTGGGAACCTCTCCCATTGCACCATGATTTACCTGGTTAATTTTAAGGGGGGGGGGGGGGAATCCTGCCTCCAGCAATGACAATGCAAGAGCAGGTTGTGCGTTAACGCTGCCTGAAGGCAATTAGTGAGTTAACTTGGCCAGGCTCTGATACTTGAACCCACCAAGTGTCAGAGCCCACTTTAATTTAACTCGCCCTGCCAGGTTGGGATGTTTCACACTCCACAATAACTGGGAACAAACCCTCTAAATTAGCCAGTAATGGAATCGGCGGTGTGAAAGGCGTCTCAACATTACATCCCTGCTCTTATATGCTATTCTTCTAGGAATGAATGCCAACATTGCATTCACCCTCTTCACCACCACCTTACCCTGAAGGTTAACATTTAGGGTATACCGCACAAGGTCTCCCAAGTCCCTTTGCATCTCTGAATTTTGAATTTTTTTCCCATCTACATAATAGTTTTTCTGTCTATTCCTTCTACGCAAGTGCATGACCTTACACTTTCCAATATTGTATTCCGACTGCCACCTCTTTGCCCATTCTGTTAATTTATCGAAACTTCTCTGCAACCCTTCTGATACTGATCACCAAACACCCCACCACTTATTTTGGTGTCATCTGAAAATTCAGCTACAAAGCCATCTGTTCCATAATTCAAATCATTTACATACATCTAAAAAGAAGCCCCAAAACTGAACTGTGTGGATCACCACTGGTAACCTGTAGCCAACCAGAATAGCATCACTTTACACCTACACTCTGTTTCCTGCCGATCAGCCAATGCTCTACCCATGCTCATATCCTTCCTGTAATAACATGGTCTCTCATCTTGTTTAGCAGCCTTATGAGTGATACCTCATCAAAGGCCTTTCAGACATCCAGATACACAACATCCACTGCATCTCCCCTGTCCTACTTACTTGTGATCTATTCAAAAAATTGCAATAAGATTGTCAGGAAACCATGTTGACTTGGGATCATCTTTTCATGCACCTCCAGGTGTTCCTTAACTTCATCCTGGACAATCGACTCCAACAGCTTCCCAATCACACTCATAGGGTAATAGGTCTATAATTTCCTTTCTACTGCCTTGCTCACTTCTTAAACAGCTGAGTGCTATTTGCGATCTTCTATTGCACTGGAAACAGAATTCATTGATACCTGGAAGATCAATACCGATGCCTCCACAATCTCTACAGCTGCCCCCTTCAGAACCAAACGTTGCATTCCATCCTATCAGACTAATTTTAAATAAGCATATCCTCCTCCTGGTGGAAATTATCTCAACATTCAAACAATTACATTAGTAAAAAAGTCAGTCTCATAATTTAATTAAAATATATATCAGAACAAAAAAAATTCTTTAAAATAGTGAGCTGAGGATCATAAATATTTATAATATAGACTTGACTGGAGTTATTTTTCTTGGCAATTAAAATATATTTTGATTAGCATGTAAGTTTTTGCATTGATTTTATTCCAGCAGGTTTAATTCCTAATGGCCTTAACAAATAGTAGAATAGTGAGACCTGCTGAGTTCCTTCAGCACTTCTGTGATACTTCTTCCAAAAAAAAATGTGGCTTTCCCCTCCCCTCTACTACCATCAACTCGGCATTCACCCACATATCTTCCATTAATGCACATTTGTCCTGACCCCTTTGCCACACATGCAATAAGGACAGGGTTCCCCTTGACCTCCCCTACCATCCCAACAACCTCCACAACCAATATATCATCCTCTGCCATTTCTGCCACCTACTATATGATTCCATCACTAGACACATCTTTGCCTCATCACCCCTCTCTACCTTCTGCAGGGACCCTTACATCCGTGATTCCCTCGTCCACTTCTCCCCCACTAATTGCCCCCTTGGCACCTACATCTGACATCACAGGAGGTGCTGCACTTACACCCACACCTCCTTCTTCATCACAGTTCAGAGCCCCAAACAGTCCTTCCAAGTGAAGCAAAATTTCACTTGTGAATTAGCTGGGTCATCCAGCGCTCATACTGTGGTGTCTTCTATATCGGAGAGACTGAACACACACTAGGAGATTGCTTATTTGAGCACCTTGGCTCTGTCTCCCACAAGAGTGGGGATCTCCCAGTGGCCAACCAATTAATTCCTCACCCCATTCCCTTGCTGACATTTTTTTTCATGGTCTCATGTACTGCCAGTCTAAGACCACCTGAAGATGGTAGTAACATCGACTTCCATTAGTCACCCCGCCCCCCCCATTCTATCCCTATGTCTCCTCTCTATAAGTTCTGCCTCTTCTCTTTTACCTTCCTCGTCTGTCTTTTTCGTCCAGCTCTGTACTCAGAGCCCAAAAAACCCACCCTCCCCCAATTAATTCTCACCTCTGTCTTCCATCCATATCCAGTTAACACCATTTCATCTGTTGGTCTGTGGTCCTTGCACTGCTTTTCTTTGCTTTTCCCAAGCCTTTCAATTTAGGCACCTGCCTGCTTTTTACTCATCCCTTGAAGAAGGTCTCAGGCCTGAAATATTGGTTTTAAATCTTTACCTCCTATGCATACTGCAAGACCTGCTGAGTTATTCCAGCACTTTGGTGTTTAAGCAGAACGCTAAATGACATTTACAGCTTCACATTTTCAAGTGGTGAATTTCCAATATAGTTGTGCTGTAGGTCAATGTGTAACCCTATCTATCCATGCTAAAATATGTAAACTGGCAACCTTATTATGGAATACTGAGAACTTCCCTTAGAAATTAATTCCTTGAGTCATCAGATTCTTGAAATGTTGGCATAATTAGAAACATAACAAAATAAAGCTTGCCCTTCAAACCTGTTCTGCTATTCATCACAACTCTGCCTTACCCCTCGTCCTGATTCTTTCTCAATTCCCCTTGATGTCTTGTATGTGTTCAGAAATCTATACATCTTCTTAAATATATTCATTGACTTGACTCAGCCTTCACAGTCCATTGTGGTAGAGAGTTCATAGGTTGACCACCATCTTTGTGAAGAAATATCGCATTATGTAATTCCTAAATTACTAACACTGTTGCTAGAACTGCGACCTCTAATTCTTAAAGCCTCATTCCACTCCCATCATCCTGACCAGGGCAATTCTAACCTGTCAAGCAATAGAACCATAGAACACTACAGCACCGAAAAAAGGCCATTCAGCCCTGCTAGTCCATTCTAAAATATTATTCCACTAGTCTAATTGGCATGCACCCGGTCTATAACCCTCTAGACCTCTCCCATCCATGTATCTATCCAATTTATTCCTTAAACTTAAGAGTGAGCATGGATTTACCACATCAGATGATAACTCATTCCACACTCCCACCACTTAGGGGGAACTTCTTTACTCAGAATATTTCTTTTAAACCTTTCCCCTTTCACCCTAAAGCCATGTCCTCTCATATTTATCTCTCCTAATCTAAGTGGAAAGAGCCACTTAATTTTGTAAACCTCTATCAAATCTCCCCTCATTCTTCTATGCTCCAAGGAATAAAGTTTTAACCTGTCAAATTTTCCCTGTAACTCAACTCTTGAAGGCAACATCCTAGTAAATCATCTCTGCGCTCTTTCAATCCTATTGATATCATTCCTGTCATTTGGTGAACAGCACACAATACTCCAGATTTGGTTCACTAATGTCTGATACAACCTCACCATAACATCCCAACTCCTATACTCAATACTTTGATTTATGGAGGCTCAGGTGCCAAAAGCTTTCTTTACAATCCTGTCTGGTGATGCCACTTTCAGGGAATTGTGTATCTGTGTTCCCAGATCCCTTTGTTCCTCCACACTCAGTCCCCTACCATTTACTGTGTATGTCCTCCCTTGGTTTGTCCTTCCAAAATGCAACATCTCACACTTGTCTGCATTAAATTCCATCTGCCATTTTCTGGCCCTTTTATCCATTTGGTCTAGATCTCACTACAAGTTTTGAAAATTTTCCTTGCTGTCCACAACACCTCCAATCTTATTGTCATCAGCAAACTTCCTGATCCAATTTACCACATTATCATCCTGATCATTTGATATAGACAACAAACAACAATGGTCCCAGCACCGATCCCTGAGAAACACCACTAGTCACAGGTCTCCGGTCTAAGAAGCAATCATACACGACCACTCTCTGACTTCTCCCAATTTCTAATCCAATTTACAACATCTCAATGGATACCTAGTGTCTGAACCTTCTGAACAAACCTCCATATGGTACTTTGTCAAAGACCTTACTAAACTCCATGTAAGCTACATCCACAGCCTTTCCTTCATCTACTTTCTTAGTAACTTCTTCAAAAAACATATGATTCATTAAACACCACGCACAAAGCCATGCTGACTGTTCTTAATCAACCCATGTCTGTCAAATACTTGTATATCCAATCTCAAAGAACACCTTCCAGTAATTTACCTACTACTGACATTTGGCTCTCCAGCCTATAATTTCCTGGTTTACTTTTGGACCCGTTTTTACACAATGGAACAACATGAGCTACCCTCCAATCCTCTGGCTAAGGAGATTTTAAATATTTCTGTCAAGGCCCATGCAATTTCTACACTAGTCTCTCTCAAGGTCTGAGGGAATATCATGTCAACCCCAAGGGATTTATCTACTTTTATTCACTTTAAGGAAATAAACACCTACTCCTCTTTATATGTTCCATCACTCTACTGCTTGCTTCCTTTCCTTCCTTATATGCTTTGCCAGTTTCCTGAGTAAATATTGATGCAAAAAATTGTTTAAGACTGGTGCCTTTTAAGGCAGAGCTGCAAAGGAAAACATTGACTCATGTTTTAATCACAAAGAACTGTTCTAATCTCTGTTTAGACCACTTTTTAATAACTTCTGGTTCGGCTGTTCCGAAACCGGAAGTGATGCCATAACACTCCCAATGAGTTTCTCAGCACGTGGACTTCGTCCCCAAGGTGGAATAGATCCAGTGTCATCTCAGCGCAGCCCCCCAGGACTCAAGATCGACTGGCATTACAGGGACAATTCAAACATGAAGCCCTCCCCCCCCAGCTGCTGCTGCAGTACCCCCCCCAGAACCATCCCACGGTATGATAGTCTGAGTCTTAGGCTTTTTTTGTGGGACGACCACGGTGACACGATGGTGGAAGTGCCATTGGCTCAAAGTGTCTGAGTGGGAGGTTTTGAGCCTGTCCCTTGTATACATCTCGTGTTTGCCGCCAATTTCCAACAGCAGAGTGGACCTGTTGTTTATTTATCACTTTGTACAGTCCAATGCAGCTGTGTCCCATGTGGAACAAGAAGCAGACACTAAAGGTGCCAAATAGAGATCTGGGATGTGTGTGGGTGGTGAGCCATGCCTTGTGGCTGGGACTGGGGCAAATGCCCCTAGACAGTGGCGCAAACGTTGGAGTCATTCCAATGCCATGGAATCATCACCGTCGGGCAGAGGTGGAATGTCGGCTGGAACTAAATGGCATGTCATAAACAAGCTCAGCTGACTGGTGATATTGCGAAGGTTGAACCGTGCCTCCCCCGAATGAGCCATGCACGTGGTCTGTGTGGCCTGAATGCTGGCAGCTTAATGGCAAACACATTCAGTGCTGGTTCATCAGCCATTGTGTGGGTTTCAGAGATGTTTGAAACATTGAGGCCACCAATGTGGTGCCTTTTAAGGCAAAGCTGCAAAAGAAAACACTGACTCGCATTGTATCCACAAAGAACTGTTTTTCTCTCTTTAGACCACTTTTTAAGTCACTTCTGCTTTGGCTGTTCTGAAACCAGAAGTGAATTCATAACACTCCTGATGAGTTTCTCAGCTCACAGGCTTCATTCCCAAGGTGGAGGGGGTCCAGTGCCATCTCAACGCAGGCTGCCGGTATCGTGGTTGTCCGGCATTACAGGGACGATTCAAACATGAAGCCCCCCCCCCCAGCTGCCACTACAAAGACCTCCTCCATCTTGTGAGGCTCTGCACATAGATGACCACTCTGATATTCTAGTGGATCAATTTTGTCCCTTACTATCCTTTTACTCTTAATATACTTGTAGAAACCCTTCATGTTTGCCTTCACATTATCTGCCAAGCAACCTCAAGTCTTCTTTTTCCCTTCCTGATTTCATTTTTAAGATTTTTCTTAGATTTTCTATACTTTTCTAGTATTTCATTTGCTTCTTGTTGCCTATACCTGCTGTATACCTCTCTCTTCTTCCTAACTAGATCATCAATATCCCTTGAAAACCAAGGTTCCCTATGCCTGTTAAATTTGCCTTTAATCTTGACAGGAATATGCAAATTCCACACTCTCAAAACTTTGCCAGAGGGTGTCTGCTCAGGTCAGCAAAGTCCTCATCCGCCAGCAGGAGCTAAATGTCTTCAGGCATCTGCTCCAAGAAGATCTGGTGGAACAAGAAGCAGAGCTTGTGGTCCTCCGCCAGCGCCAGCATCTCGTCCATCAGGGCCGATGGTGTTCTGTCTCCTAGCCCGTCTAGATGCAGGAGTTTGGAGGCACGCTGTTGTCAGGAGAGGCTGAATGTGCCCAGAAGGAGGTTTTTGAGGGTAGGGTATTTACCCTCAGCCAGAGGGTTATGGTTGAGGTCATCCACCCTGGCCGCAGTCTCCTCATCGAGCATGCTCACGCTGTAGTAAAACATCGTGGCATCTGAAGAAATGTTCCTAAGGCAAAACTGCGCCTCCACCTGCCTGAACCACGTACATGGGCAATGGGTCCAGAAGTGGGGCAGTTTCACGGCGACAGCGTTGACCTCTGCGGGATACATGCTGGGAGACCAGAAAAATGTCTGGGCTCATCGGAGTCACCAATGTAGTAGCAGTTATGATGGAAGAGACTCACAGCCACCATGTTGGAGGTTCTCAGCGACCATTTATTTCAAATCATGCACTTACCCCTTCAAGGGCAGTGTGAGCTCTGTCCCCGCATGGGTGGTGACATCATAATGTTTGCCTGAAGCACGCGCTGGCTAAAGCCATGAGGCAAGGAGGTCTCCCGATGCCGCCATCTTCTTGTGGCTGCCCCGCCAAGTGGCGGTACAAGTGGGGCTGGTTTGCCACGAGTATGTGCGCCGCCACATATTACTAGTATATAGCAGTATATGAGAAGGTGGTGTGAAGGGGTGGTAGAAGGGCTGGTAGGTGGAATCAGATGGACTGAGAATGATGGGCAGGTAGAGCCAGGTAAGGGAAGGAATGGGAAAGGTGAACAAAAGGAGAAGAAAATGAGGTGAGTGTGTGAAGGAGGAGAATGCAGAGGGGTATAGGTGAACAGAAATTGGAAAATTCTTTGTTATAACATTTGGATGTAAGATGGTCGATCCTCCTATTTGCTTGGCCTCTCCATGAAAATTGAGAAGATCAAGATGAGAGAGGTGGTGTGGGAATAGGATGGAGAATTAGAAAGATGTTCAGCCAGATGACTATTGAGGACAAAACAATGGTGCTCCACAAAACAGTTGTTTTGTCTATGCTTGGTTCCTCCATGTAGTGGAGGCCTCACCATGAGCACTGAATGTAATCAACCAGCTTGGAAGAGATGTAGATCAAGCTCCATCTCATTTGGAAGAGCTATTTAGGTCCCTGGATGGTGGCGAGGCAGGAGGGACATGTCCTACAGTTGGAGGGGAAAGTAGCAGAAGATGGCGAGGGCTAGGTGAGAAGCGATGAGTGGGCAAGGAAGGACCATATTGATTAGTTTGCTCATTCTTTTTTGAATATAGTAGAATTATATTATGTTAATATGTTGAGAGAATATTTAGCATTTGGGGCAGAAGGGTTGCAGAATAACTGAAAGGAATTTTTTGGTATAATTTAATATTTTGATGATGGAATTGATAGCTTAGTGGTCATGTTTGCAAATGATTCAAAAATAGTTGGAGGGGAAAAGTGGTGGTGTGGAAGTAGGGAATCGGCCGAGGCACTTGGATAAGTTGGGCAAAGAGGTGGCAGATGGAATCATACAACCATACAGTGTAGGATTTCCTAAAGGTTCATTTGCAGGTTGAGTGGTAGTAAGGAAGGAAAAGGCATTGTCAGCATTCATATGCAATTTTACCATTCGTTTCAAGAGGACTAGAATATAAAAAGAAAGTTGCAAGGCTGAGGCTTAATAAGGCATTGGTCAGACTCTTTTTAGAATATGAGCAGTTTTGGCCCCAAGACCTAAGGAAAAATGTGTTGGTTTTGGAGTGTAAAGGGATGCATTTAAAAATAGAGATGGGGATAAATCTCTTCAGCCAGAGAGAGGCAAATCTTTGGAATTTATTGCCACAGATAATTGTAAAGGCCAAGTCATTGGGTAGATTTAAAGCAGAGTTTGATCAGTTCTTAATTAGTAAAGGTGTCAAAGTGTATGAGGAGAAGGCAGAACAATGTGGTTAAGAGGAAATGTACATCAGTATGGTTTAAATAGGGGTGCAGATTTGATGGGCTGAATGTGAATTGCTTTGGGAGATACAACTTAGACAAGGACAAGTAAGGCTGCAGGTCCTGTTTCTGTGCTGGATCACAGTGTCAAATATAATTAATATTTCAGTTTGATGATATTGCTTCTGAACTGGAAAAGTGAGAAAATAACCTTGGTCTCCACCCTATTACAGAGGTTCACTTTGTTCATGACACACCTTGCCTTCTCAGCCACTTAAAAGACACTTTTAGTGGATTTCCCAGTTCTGATAATCCGAGTCAATAACTTTACTTCTCTTTCTACAGTTGCATTCTGTGTCTTGATAGCATTTTTAATTTAATTTTGAGATACAGCACAGTAACAGGCCCTTCCAGCACTCAAGCCCAATTAAACCCATGCGACCAATTAATCTACTTGCCTGCATGTCTTTGGAAGGTGAGAGGATACATGAGTGCCCAGTGGAAACCCACATAGCTGTGGAGAGAATGTATTAACTCCTTACAGAAGCAAATTTGAACACAGTTACCAGTCGCTACAATAATATGTTCTAGCTGCAACACTAACCGTGCTGATCATCTCTGGTTTTATTTGTTAAAACTTGTCTCAGGTGGAATGTAAAAGTTTAAGTGTTGAATTCCTCTGCTGGGAGCAGAGATTAAATAGGATCATAAAAAATGGGGGAAATCTAATTGAAATGTGAACAGTTCTTAGAGAAGTTAAGATAATATTTCTCTGGCTAGAAAGTTTAGAACATCACAGGAAGAGGGAGAGAGTGTGACCAGAGTGAGGTGAGTCTTTTAATATGTTACCTGCGATTCCAAGGTAATGGGATGTATAGATGGAGTCAATGGAATTGGGTGGTGGGGGGAGAGGTTGAGAGATGGCCTGATGTATACTCAACCACAATTTTCTCCCAACATTTTGGGAACCCAGAGGAAATATAGCATCGAAACCAGTGTAAAAAGGATAAGTGGCAGGTAAGGGACAAGGGCCCCAGATGGAATTGGCAAACTCCAATGTTCATGTCATCTGCAAGGTGAGACTGAACAGGCTGGGGCTGATTTCCCTGGAGTGAAGAAGATTGAGGAGTAACCTCACAGAGATATAAGGCACTTTCAGGTGGCCAAAATACCCCGATGTAAAGCTGCATATTCTACCTACATGCGGCTGTTGGGAGGCCACCTGAAAGTGGAGAACCTGGCCAGGAGGAACACTTACCTAACCCTCCTCCTGTAGGCATAATCCACAGCTCCGAGCATCCCCCATTGCACCTGAAAGCTGCAGTGGGACTACGGTCACAGTCCACAGGAGCCGGCATTCACTTGGACGTGGCTCTCCTTCAGCTGGCACATTCGGGTGACAGAAAGGCGGCTTCTCCGTGGCCACCTGAATGTCCCAGCTGCACTCCCCCAGCCATGTCTGCTGGTCCATTATCTGCGTCCGAGCACCTGAAAGCGGCTATAGAGAATTATGGGGCCCATGAATCGCTGGGTAGTTGCCATGGCTAGACAGATAGTGCATTAATTCCTTTCCTTTTTTTTAATATTTTAAAATTGAGTTTAACATATAAGCATGAATACAGAATTGACAATTACATAATAATTCTTTTGTATACAAGTAAGCATGCATTAAAAAAAACAATAACACATAGATAAAATTACATTAATAATTGGTTATAATATATCAAAGCATTTAATTGAAATGATTTATGAAGCCATGTTAAATCCACTTATTGTAATAACTTGAATAAAATAAAGGATAAATATAAATAAAAACTAAAAACAAAAATTACATTTAATCTACTCCCTCCCTCTAATCAGGGTTACCTTTAAATTAATTTTTAAAGATGAATCATTTGGAACCACTGGCGACCCCTGGAGAACAGGCAATGAATCACAAAATACAGTCATTTTAAATTTTTCCAATTATAAATCAAATCTAAGATTGGGCCCAACAATTTCATAAATTGAAACTGTCTATCTTTAATATTGTGACCGATTACTTTATATATTATATTGTATATGTTTTAAAGGAGATAAATTGTGGCAGGTTTTTTTGTTAGGTCTCACACAGATACAAACACTTCAAAATAGATCTCCTTTAAAATGCCAGAGGTCTACTCAGCCAGACAGTCTAGGCTGCAGATGCCTTTGAAGAAACTTTGAAGAATGCTTACAAGGACTTCACAAGTAGGTGTTAACTGGACATGCTGTGGAGTAATGGATTATTGTTTTGGAAAACAACAGATGAACAAACTCGGAAGATTAGGTCCTGAGCCACTGTCTGTCTGGGTGCAGTTGGCTGTTCTTAGAGGGTCATGTGGTTTTCTCTGAGTGAGAGAGAGAGAGAGAGAGAGAGAGAGAGAGAGAGAGAGAGAGAGAGAGAGAGAGAGAGAGAGGGGGGAGGGAGAGAGGGAGAGAGGGAGAGAGAGAGAGAGAGAGAATTCAGTACTACAGTTCTGTAGTTAAGCTGTAGCAGCTCGGATTGGAAAATGACAAGCTGGCAAGCTTGTTGAAAAACCCCAATTTAAAGATGGATTGTGAGTCCTGGTCAAAGCCCTTGTGGTCCATACATGAGGAGAGGACTGGCTGCATAATGTTTCACTTGAAATAAGGGAAAAAGAAAAAGAACTCTATGGTGACCTGAAAGAAAGAGGTTATCATCTGGAAAACTCTGACGAGGCACGTTTCTTCAGCAAGACACTGAAGTGGCTGATCAGAAGGGATCAGTTGTGGGTGTCCAATGAGCAATAAATCTCTCTCTGAAAACTGGCAAGAACCTTCCTGAGCAGTAATCATTTACCTTTCAAGAACCAAAGCCTGGTGAAATTTATAAATGTTAAATTCTGTGCATAGTATAAGAATTGATTGATACCGGTGAACTTGTAGGAGAGAGAACTTTTCTAAACTTACGCACACATTACATACACTTGTGCTTAGAATTAGAAGAGGATTAAGTTAGGTTAAGTTAATAGGAATATGTTAAAGTTTGATCCTGTTTTCATGTTTAAAGATAATTAAAAGCAACTTTTGCTTAAGTAGCATTTGTCTTGGTGAATTTCTATTGTTGCTGGGTTTTGGGGTCCTCTGGGCCCATAACAATATTATAACTAATTTTCTCTAAACTTAAATAAGACATTGCATCCTTTAACCACTGTGTATGAGTAGGGGATGAATCATCATTCCTTTTCAATAAAATTCCTCATCTGGCTATCAACATGGTAAAAGCTAAAACTTTTTCCTGAGATGCTGATATAAGTTTATCTGAATCACAAGAAAAAAACAAACAAAGCATTTAATGGGTGTGATAGTACAGATTCTATCACCAATGTGTATATGTACATATGTACAGATGGTAGTATAGGATGACTGTGATTGGCTGAGAATGTAAGCACACCTACTGGCAGGTCTTAAAGGATTGCTTCTAGCCAGACCAGGTCATTCTGGACTGGTCAACCTACTTGTGATATGCTCCAGTCTTTTAGTTAATAAAAGCCTTAGTTTGGATCAACAAGTATTTGGTTCTTTCGGTGCGCACTACAATGGGCAAGGTTACAAATGAACCTTACTAATCATTGATAGAGTTTGAAAAATATCTTTCCAGAATCTCTAAATTTGGGAACTCCCAAAGCATATGGATCAGGGAAGATTCAAAAATGTTACATATCTCACATAGTGGATCAATATCTGCATAAACACAAGATAATTTAATTTTGACATATGAGTTCTGTGTACCACCTTAAATTATAATAAGCAGTGTCTTGCACAGAATGAGGAATCATTAATCAAGTTGAGAATGGAGTACCAATCTACATCTGAAAATGTTAAGTTCAAATCTCATTCCCAATCGCTCTTAATTCCAGCCATGGAAACTGAATTTTTATCCAATAAATTGTTATAAATACATGATGATAATCAATCATGAAAATGAAACCTTAAATTAAAAAAAAGATCAAGAATATTAGTGTTGGAAATTCATGGAAAATCATAAAGTTTAGTTTGAACAAAATGTCTAATTTGTAAATATCTAAAAAACTGGCTATTGGAAAGATTAAATTTAGCTGATAATTGTTCAAAAGAGGCAAAATTATCTCAAATAAAGAGATCTTTAAAACTTTGAAGACCTATTCTATCCCATTCCTTGAAACATGTTCAACAAAAATGGTTGAAAGAAATTGTTATCTATAATTGGATGTGCCAGTGAAAAACCATTAATTCTAAAGAATTTCCTGAATTGAACCCAAATTCTTAACCTATTTCTCATTAACAGATTAGGTGTTAATTTGGAAAAGGAAAATGGTTAAAAAAATCCTAAAATTGCCAACATAGTTTTTTTGGAGAACTGCAATTCCATTTCTACCCAAAAGGGATGATTCACTGACTTATCCAAATGTAATAATAAGACTAAATTACATATGCTAATCACCCAATAGAATAAACCAAATTCTGGAAGTGCTAATCCTCCACTTAATGTGGTCTTTTGAAGATGGACTTTATTTATACATTATGTATTCTTCACAACTGAAAATCAACTAGTTTGGATTTCTCAGTAATTTAATTCAGATATCTAATGGATTCTAGCCATCTAGATATCCAAAGAAAAGTCATTACAAATCAACACACTGTGAATGCTGCAAAACAGAAAGTGCTAGAAACTTCCAGCAGATGATGTTAATCCAGCAGGATTATGTTTCAGGTCAAAGACCCTTTGAGTTAAATTAATGAAAACTTAAATGGAAGAAAAATACATCATTTCATTTGATGCAGTCACTTTTCCAATATTCTCTGGGTCTATTTGGTTCAATCTACTTGGGCCAATCTTTAATATTTCTTGAAAATATTTTACAAAATATCGCGCACCAGGGAAAAGCTTGTTTTCAGATCAATTACACTAAACAGAAAATATTTGTTTCATGTAGTCGTTGACCTCGGCTTTCAACATTTAATTCCATTGACTGGAAATTGAAGCATATTTTAGAAGCAGAGAACCATGTGCAGGTATCTTTAAAGAATAAAGAACAGTGCAGCTCAAGAGCAGGCTCTTTGATCCACGATATCTGCCCCAAACATAATGTTCATCTTCAAGTAAAACTTTGCTGCTTGCATGATACATATCCCTCTATTTCCTGCAGTTTCCTATGTCCATCTACAAGCCTTCTAAATGATATTATTGTTTTCGCTTCTCCCACTATTCCTGGCAATCCAAATACCTGCTGCTCTCTGTGTAAAAAAAAACTGCTTCCACATCTCCTTTAAATTCCTCAACTGAAATTCATGTCATCTAGTATGTGACATTTTTAACCTGGGGAGAGGACTCTGACTGTCTACCCTGTCAATGCCTCTCACACTTCTCTAAACTTCTGATGGTCACCGTTAGCCTCAAACTCTTCAGAGAAAACAACTCAAATTTTGCAAACCCATCTGTAATAGTTGTCCTATCCAACTACCTGCCCATCTTTGGCTCTTATGATTCTCTACATCTCTATGACATCACCCCTCAGTCTCTTCCCCTCCCTGGAAATCAGCTTCAGACTGTTCAGTCTCTCCTTGTGGATGACACCGAAATTGGTGTTCACTAATTCAATCAGGTGCCCCAGTCCCATCACTCCTACTCTGCTCATTTTACACTGGTTTCTTTATTACATTTCCTCTGTCTTGATCAAGAAATTTGGATTAAAACATCAAACATTACAAAGTATTTGGAGCACATCACAAGATGGGCCAAAGCCAGCATGGTTTCCTTAAGAGAAAACTTTTCTTGATGTATCTATTGGAATTCACTGAAGAAGTGACAAGCAGGCTAGATAAAGAAGATGGAGTGCACATTTTGTATTTGGATTTTCAGAAGGCCTGTGACAAGGTGTCTCATTAGAGGCACATAAGAGCCCATGGTATAACAGGAAATGTGTTAGCAAAGGTAATTGGCAAGAAGTAGAGAGTTGAGGTCCTCCATCAGCCAGCTCCCCACCATAACTACCAGCCCCCCACATCTCCATTGGGCACACAAAACTCAAAACGGTCAACCAGTTTACCTATCTCGGCTGCACCATTTCATCGGATGCAAGGATCGACAACGAGATAGACAACAGAATCGGCAAGGCAAATAGTGCCTTTGGAAGACTACACAAAAGAGTCTGGAAAAACAACCAACTGAAAAACCTCACAAAGATAAGCGTATACAGAGCCATTGTCATACCCACACTCCTGTTCGGCTCCGAATCATGGGTCCTCTACCGGCATCACCTACGGCTCCTAGAACGCTTCCACCAGCGTTGTCTCTGCTCCATCCTCAACATTCATTGGAGCGCTTTCATCCCTAACGTTGAAGTACTCGAGATGGCAGAGGTCGACAGCATCGAGTCCACGCTGCTGAAGATCCAGCTGTGCTGGGTGGGCCACGTCTCCAGAATGGAGGACCATCGCCTTCCCAAGATCGTGTTATATGGCGAGCTCTCCACTGGCCACCGTGACAGAGGTGCACCAAAGAAAAGGTACAAGGACTGCCTAAAGAAATCTCTTGGTGCCTGCCACATTGACCACCGCCAGTGGGCTGATATCGCCTCAAACCGTGCATCTTGGCGCCTCACAGTTTGGCGGGCAGCAACCTCCTTTGAAGAAGACCGCAGAGCCCACCTCACTGACAAAAGGCAAAGGAGGAAAAACCCAACACCCAACCCCAACCAACCAATTTTCCCCTGCAACCGCTGCAATCGTGTCTGCCTGTCCCGCATCGGACTTGTCAGCCACAAACGAGCCTGCAGCTGACGTGAACATTTACCCCCTCCATAAATCTTCGTCCGCGAAGCCAAGCCAAAGAAGAGAGAGTTGAAATTCAGGGATTATATTCTGATTGCTTGCCCGTTGTGAGTGTTGTTGTATATTAATTACAGGCATTTAGATTATGGAATGAATAGCATTGTGGTAAAGTTTGCAGATGATACAAAAGTAAGTGGAGGAGTAGATGGTGTCAAGGAAACAGAGAAGCTGCAGAAGAACTGCCACAGATTAGGAGAACGGGCAGAAAAGTGGAAAATGAAATACAATGTCGGAAACTGTATGGTCATGCACTTTGGTAATGAGCAAACTGTTTTTTTAAGTGGGGAGAAAATTGAAAATACCCAGATAAAAGGGACATGGGATTTCTCACACAGGATATCCTGAAGATATACTTGCAGGTTGAATTAGTGGTGATGAAGGTTAATGCATTGTTGGCATTCGTTACAAGAGATATAAAATATAAGAGCGAGGATGTGATATTAAAGCTCTTTAAGGCACTGGTGAGATCTCATGGAGAATTGTGAGCAGTTTTGAGCTCCTCATTTAAGAAAAGATGTGCTGATGTTGGAGAGCATTCAGAGGAGATTCACAAAGATGATTCCAGGAATTAAAGGGCTATCATATGAAAAGTGTTTGACATCTCTTGGCCTGAATTCATTGGAATTTAGGAGAATGTTGGGGTTCGCATTGAAACATTTTGAATGTTGAAAGGCATGGACAGAGTAAATGCAAATAGGTTTGTTCCTGTAGTGGGAGAGTCTAGGACAAGAGGGCACAACTTCAGGATTGATGGGTGTCCACTTAGAACAGAGTTGGGGAGGAATTTTATTTAGCCAGAGGCTGATAAATTTGTGGAATTTTTTTGCCACAGATTATTGTAGAGGCCAGGTTATTGGGTGCATTTCAGGCATAGATTTACATTAAATTTCAAAATTAGACATACAAGCCCTCTCAGCCTACGAGACAGTGCCTCCCAATTGCACCCAATTGACCTACACCCTGGTACATTTTGATAGGGATTGATAGATTATTGATTAGCCAGTGCATCCAAAGTTATGGGAAGAAGGGTGGGCAGTGGGGCTGAATGGGAAAATGAATCAACTCATGATTGAATGTCATGGTGGGCTAAACAGTCTATTTCTGCTTCTATGTCTTAAATTCTTTTTCTCGTTCAGTTGGATAACATATGGTGGCAATCAAAAAGAAAACTGGAGAACCCTGTCAAAATTATTTGGTAATAGAATACTTTTTAAAATGAATGTAGCCATAATAAAATTTAAAGCATCAACTTACCTCACATCAGGAACTGTGTCTATTGGGGACAAGCTCCGGACAGGTTTCAGGTTTTAGATATTTCTGAATTTTTAAGATTCATGCTTGCTGCTTGAGTAGCTGTCAGCTGGTGGCCAAGAAGCACAATTGAGGTACTGTTCATCACCTGCCTGTAAACATGCCCACAGGCTGCATTCAGTGTTCTCCCAAACAATGCTCTCTCCAAGTATAATTCATCTTACTTTGTGTTCGTCTGGCATGGTGCTCATTGATAATGAGTGAAATAACTTTAACAGTGGTTTACTCTTCTGGAAGGTAATGCATAGAACACTCCAACACAGAAGCAGGCTCTTTGGTCCATCTAGTTGTGCCAGATTATTAGCATACAACTTTCTCTCATGGACTGCCACATGCCATCAAAATGCTTGCTCAACAGTGGCAGGGCAACAGGCAGCCTCGGGCCTGCAGACTTGCAACACTCAGGCACAGACAAAGCCACTCCATCATCTCCTCCACCGAATCTATAGAAACCCTCATTCTCTTTAAACATTTTTTTTTGTTTTTTTTTTATTTTTTTTATTTTTCACACCATAAATCACAATAGCCATGATATACACTTTTTCTTTTTCACACATTTGAAGCAAATTTCTAATATGTTTGCTTTTCCAATTAGTTCAAAAATTACCTACTATTAAAAATCTTTTTGTGCAAAGTAACTCTTCGGGTGATACTTCTTCATTCATTTCATAACTATTTATTTGCGCAGCAGAAGATTTATCCTATTCTGAGAAAATGACTTCAGGTGCTTTAAATTTTAGTTGCACACAGGCACCCTTAAAGCTGCTCGAAATGGAACAGTGGCAGCTAATTAATGAACAGAAAGAAAACCTTCTCAGGAGAGGAAGACTAAAGCTTAAAAAAAATATTCACAGCTGTGTGCAGTTGGAAAGCAAGTTTTATCTTCATGGATAACAGTACCAAATGTAAATTTGTTTTGACAGAACACATTTGACTTGGAGATGAACCAATGAATAGAATAAGGGACAATTTTGTCAGACTAAGCTACTGTAGGTTACCATGTGGGGAAAAAAAAGGTGTATAACAGAGAGAAATAAAAAATCTGGGCAGTTATATTTCTATTTATACCCTTAATTAGATGTCTCTCCTGACATAGAGGCCAATAGATTGGAACATAGTTCTGGTGAAAGATGAAGATTAGTTGGATAATGCAAGCATTTAATTTGCACATTTTCTTGAATTCAAAAAGACAAAAAGCTATCAATTAATAATGGCCTTGTATCATAACAGGGGAAATGGTCTGTGTGCCAGGGCTGGATAGCAATCACTTCTGAGACACACACACACACACACACACACACACACACACACACACACACACACACACACACACACACACACACACACACACACATATGATGCTGGAATCTGAGCAAACCTAATCATCTGGAGGAAGTCAGCAGGTTGAGCAGCATCGGGGATGCAAAGGATTAGTCCATATTTTGAATCAGATCCCTCCATAATGGGTCACTCATCAAAGCAGAGACTCTTGTCTGACAATTGGGGCAGCACAGAAGAAGGCCATTCAATTCATTAGTTTGCACTGGCTCTTCGGAAGAAAAATCCCAGTGTTTTCGAAATTTAAGAGAAAAAGCTGCCATATTCAACTATCTCCAGCTTTCACTGTTGTGGTTTGTCAAACACCAAGAATGACCAGAAGATGCAAAAGATTCTTCAACAAGTTTTAACTTTTATTTGCAAACAAAAGCTGTGGTAATCGAAGAACTAGTCACTGACTGCCCACACAACACAGCGCATAGCCTGTTTTTTTTTATATATTATAGTCCTGACTTAATCAGATTTCAGCACCCAGTCATTCATAGCCACATATCTAAGCAGTATGTCATCGCTTGGCTCACCACAATTATTTTCATTTATTTTCCACCCATTAATCTAATCATGTTTTGAACCACGTGTTTCAACATATCCTGCCACCTGCTACTTTATCCTTGACTCATTCACTGTGCTAGATAGTGTAGTAAATACATAATGAATTGTTAGTTTTTTTATAGTGTGAGTAAATTGTTACTTTATAGCAAAGTGTGTGTAGCATAGTAAATACAGTACATAATAAATTGCTACATAGTGATGGATTTATGAATACATAATGAATAGTATATAGTTCATATGATTTATTTTCCATATCACCTGTACCCCAATCCTTTCCTATTTGTTGAAACAAAGGAATGGAGATTTATCAGAATCTTCAAGAATTTAGCCATGAGGGTTAGAGGGTTCAATTAAGTGGTTATAAGGAGGGTATTTTCTCTGGTTGAGATGAGACTGAGGGATCACAGTCTCAAAGTAAGAGCAAGGTGATTTCAGACAAAAGTAATGAGAAATATTTTTATTCAAAGGGAAGTGAATAATTGGATTTGTGCAATTGAGAGATTTATGGATATTAGATCAAGGAATATGGAGATAGGACAAGAAAATGGCGTTGAGGTACCAAATTGGCCATGATCTCATTGATTGGGAGAGCTGACTCAAATCTTCAAGTGGCCCTATGTCTTATTGCGTTATTAACTGAAGAATGTAACGCAAATACTAACTGTAGATGAGCATTGGTTTTAGCCATAAGCTGTCAATTCAACAAATTTTTAAGGTTCTTCAGTGAACACTCACTGTATTAAAATTGCTTGCCCAAAAAGTAAAGGCTGCAAAGAAGACCAGTGAAATTTCACTAAAGAAACTTGAGAAATATAGTCCTTTGACAACATTTGCTTCTCCCAGATCACAAAGAGGACAAAACATATCATGTAGCCTTTGAAGTAAACATAGAGAAAGCTGGAAATGCTTGAGTCAGGCAGCATCTGTGGAGAGAGAGGGAGGGTTACTTTTTTTCTAAATTAGACGCACAGAATGGTAACAGGCCATTTCGGCCCACGAGAGGATGCCACCCAACTTTACTTACACCCTGGTATGATCAAATGGTGGGAGGAAACTGGATCGCCCTGAGGAAAACCTGTGCATACACAGGGAGAACAAACTCCCTACAGACAGCCGTGGTGCTGTAAAGGTATTGCACTAACCAGTTCATGTTAATGGCCTTTCCCAAAACTAGGTAAAGTTACAGAATGGAAGGCAAAGTAGTGGGGAGAACAAAGGAAATGTTGGCAGTGGAGATGACACAGTTTCAAGGTTGTTAGGTGCAGATGATCCATCTGAAGGATATGAATGAAGTCAGAGAGATGATAATTAAATAAAACAATGAACAACCTGAGAGATACAACAAGGCGCTGTGGCAATCACACGTGTTTGGTGGAATGGAGGATTTTCAATCATGTGCATGCAGAAGAGATATTTGGCATCAACTATCTGGTCCTTTGGTCCTAGACTCTCCCTCTACTGGAAACATCTTCTCCATGTCCACTCTAACAATGGCAAATAGACAGAGTAGATGTAGATGTAGAAAGGTTGTTTCCCATGGTGGGGCAGTCTAGCACAAGAGGGCACAACTTCAGGATTGAAGGGCATCCACTTACAGCAGAGAACAGGATTGCGGAGAAAATTCTTTAGACAGATTGTGGTAAATATGGAATTTGTTGACACAAGCAGTTGTAGAAGCCAAGTCTGGTCTGGTCTGAAGGGTCCTCTTCTGTGGTCTACTGTTCTATGTTCTATATTAAGTGAGAGAAGGTTAAATAACATCTAAGGTTCAATAAAAGTCATAGAAACAGCACATAAAAAAATCTTTCAGCCCAATTAATTCTCCTTGATCAGTTTGTCCAAGTCCCTTTCTAACAGGGCTGTAGAGCTGGATCATTAGTTATTCCTTAGTTCTTTTAGCTTGCTGCTCAGTGCTTTATTTAATAGAAACCAGAGCTGTTGGCCAGAGGCATAAACAAGAGAATATAAGAAAGCAGTCATCCACATCAATGATCAATTTTTATCTCAAAAAGTGAATACTTGCTTATCAGTTATTTTCAGCATGTCATTCTCTTCCACTACCCACACACTTGACTCACAGAGTCATAAAGCACAAAAATCAAGTCCTTCGACTCACAGAGTCCATGGGGAATGAGCAGTTTTTGGCCTGCTAAGGAAGGCTGTGTTGGTGCTGGAAAGAATCTGGAGAAGTTTGGCGAGAATTATCCCAGCACCGAGATGGTTTATGTATGAGAAGCAGTTGGTGGCTCTGGGCCTGTTCTCGGTGGAGTTTAGAGCTGAGGGTGGCTCTCATTAACTCATCAAAACCTACCAAATAAGACCAAAAGACAATGGAACAGAACTAGGTTATTCAGCCCATTGTGTGCCCTTCTGTGATCCATTCTCCCACTTAGCTACACTTCCTGGACTTCTCCCCTTAACCTTCGAAGCCCTGGTTAATGACTTGGCTTTGACAACTGCTTGTGTCAACAAATTCCATATTTACCACAATCTGTCTAAAGAATTTTCTCCACAATCCTGTTCTCTGTTGTAAGTGGACGCCCTTCAATCCTGAAGTTGTGCCCTCTTGTCCTAGACTGCCCCACCATGGGAAACAACCTTTCTACATCTGCATCTACTCTGTCTATTTGCCATTGATAGAGTGGACATGGAGAAGATGTTTCCAGTAGAGGGAGAGTCTAGGACCAAAGGACATGGCCTCAGAATAAAAGGATATCCTTTTTGAACAGTGAAGAAATTTCTTCAGTCAAAGGGTGGTGATTCTGTGGAAATAATTGCTCGGATGGCTGTGGAGGACACCATTGGGTATATGTAAGATGGAGGTTCATAGGCTCTTGATTGGTAAGGGTGTCAAGGACTCAGGGAAAATTCAGCAGAATGAGGATGAGAGAAAAAATAATTCAGTCGCGATTTGAATGGTGGAGCAGACATGATGGCCCATGTAGCCTAATTCTGCTCCTAGAGCAGGGGTGGGCAACCTTTTTAAAAACTTGCATACCTCTTTAAGTATTCCCTATGCCATAGGTGCTCTGTGATTAGTAAGGGATTGCTTAAGGTGGTATATGGGTGGAAAAAAATGTTTGAAAACCACTGTTTTAATCGTACCTAATTGACTCACTATATGGACAGTTTCATAACTCCAAAGGAAATGGACCAATAACAATTTTTCTCAAGCAAAATATTTCAGTTACATTTGCGTCTAGAGGAGTGGTTCTCAACCTTCCCTTCCCACTCACATACCACCTTAATCAATCCCTTACTAATCACAACACACTTATGCCATGGGGAATACTTAAGGTGGAATGTGAGTTTAAAAAAAAGTTGCCCACCCCTGTCCTAGTCATAGTGATACTGTGTATCACTTAACCTTCAGCCCAACTTGCACATGTCAATTAAAATGTCAAGTCACCTTTATTTATCATTCATACCATCCTTACACAGTAAAGGTGAGATAGTGTTTCTCCAGGACCATGGAACATATTTACATAAATATAAGATAAACACATAATATATTCATATTAAGACATATATTGTTAGAGTCCCCAGTACATAGCTTTTGCCAATGGTTCAATAGCCAAAATGAAAACAGCCAGAGATAATTGACAGCCATGTGTATTAGATGTAGTTAACGGGAATGTGGGAGAGATCTGCCCATTAGTTACAAATTTTGCTTTGGGCCCATAATGTAATGCCTCAATTCAATTTATAAAAGTGAGTCCTAATCCAAATCTTTCCAACACTTTAAACAAGAAATCCCATTTCAGTCTATCAAAAGCTTTTTCTGCATCCAAGGCCATAGCCACACTCGGATCACTTTTTGATTGAGCCAGATATAATATACTAAGCAGACTACTTATATTGTCCACAGACTGTCTTTCTTGCACAAAGCCTATTTGATCCTTATTTGTTAATTTTGACAATAATTTTGCCAACCCATTTGCCAAGGATTTGGCAATTATCTTATAATCTGTGTTCAATAATAATATCAGTCTATAAGATGACAGTTTCAATGGATCCCTATCATTTTTAGGGATCACCATAATTATTGCTGTCGATAAAGATTCTGGGTGTTCACCAGCATCATATTCAATGGCAACATGACCTCCCAACTTCTGTACTCAATACCCTGAATGAAGAAGGCCATCAGGCTAACTCCCTTTTTGACCACCCTATTTAACTGTGTCACCACTTTCAACATACTGTACTAGATTCCTCTGCCTAACAACACTCACTAAGACCTTTCCATTCATTGTGTAGGTATATTTGCCATTTATTTATTTATTTCCTGTTATTTAATTTACCAGCCTTGTTCTCTGGATGTTCCTATTCTTATGGACTTGTGGTCTGAACAGATATATTGCTTTGGATACTTTTCAGAGCTGACCTATCAGGCCAAGGAAACATCAATACACCTAAGTGCTGGAGGAACTCAGCAGGTCATGCAACATCCATGGGAAGCAATAAGCAGTCAATGTTTTGGCCCTGAGTCCTTCTTCATGAACATGCAGAGATCCTCCAGTACTTTTCTGTGTTGCCCTAATTCTCCAGCATCTGTGCTCTGTGGTTAGTAAGGGATTATTGAAGGTGATATGTGAGTGAGGGATAAAAACAGTTGTGAACCATTGGTTTAAGGCAATGTTTGAGAGATTTGGAGGACATTTGAGGAAGACCATCTTACCGTGGATGCAGGTTAATGAGTTGGGTGGCATGGATTCGTGGGCCAAAATGGTCTCTTACCTAGTGTCACCTAGTGGTTGGAATCTGGAATGTGATGACAGTGGCAGGTTCTCACACAACCTTTAAGAAGTATTTAGATAAGCACTCACATTACCAAAGCATGGAAAGCTCTGGACCTATGCGAGTAAATAGGATTGTGTAAGTACTTGATGGTTGCATGGATATAGTGTGAGGTGGGAAATGGCTAAAATAGATTGAGAAATGTTCCCTATGGGTTAATGGTGGATGTCAGTGGCAAACATTCACTGAGCAAAAGGATGGATTAACACAATTGTTCCTTCCTGTCCGGCACAAGAGTGGTTCAACTGTGACTCGCTTGGGAAATTAAGGATGTTAATTGATCTAGGGAGGTGTCAAAAGCTGCAAACCTGAGATTTGACATCAATTTAAATTTCAACAAAGGAGGAGCATGGGATTAATTTGAAGAGGGAAAACAGTCCAAGAGTAAGCTTGTAGGGATCCTAAAAAAATGATTTTAAATTTTCCATGGGTGTGGTGCAGAAAAAAAGGATTATGATAGAAATAAACACGTCACTTCTATGAACAGGAGAATTTATAATTAAGAACAAAGAAATAGCAGACCAACTGAACAAACAGCATTATTTGAGAGGAGATTCAATAGACACATGATATGCAGGGTATGGAGGGATATGTCATGGACAGGGAGAAGAGCTTTGGTTTAATTTGATATTGTGTTGGGGGAAGAAATCATGGGCTGTGCAGTGCATTTATATGTTTAAAAAAAATCTCCCAGGAATGTTAAGGAATCAAATGTGATTTTTAAAATTTTATTTTTTAATTTAAATTTTAAATTTATATTTAGACATACTGCATGGGAACAGCCCCATGAGTCTGTGTCACTCAAATACACCTAATTGACCTACAACCCTCAGTACCTTTTGAAGGGTGGGAGGAAACTGGATTAGCCAGAGAAAATCCACTCAGACAAGGGGATAATGTACAAACTCCATACAGACAGTGCAGGATTCATACCCCATCCCAGTCACTGGTACTGTAACAGCATTGTACGAAACACCACACTAACTTTGCCACCCTGGTAATTTTACCATGTTTTGCAATGTCTGTGGAAGGTTAATGTTACAGATCTGCCATTCTTAATCAGAATTCAGAAAGACAGAAAACATGTTAGTTTTCAGTGGCAGGAAAGGTAGGGATAGGATGGTTAGAGCAAGATAGGAGATCGCATTAGTGGCAGTGATCTCCAAGTGACGGGCCCAGAGGACCCCAAAACCCATCAGCAATAGAAATTCACCAAGACAAATGGTTACTTAACCAAAAGTATTTTTTAATTTTCTTTAAATATAAAAACAAGATCAATCTTTAACTTATTACTATTAACTTAACCCCCTTCTAATTCTAAGTGCACATGTATGCAAAAGTTCTTTAATTTACAGTCCAATCTCACTTCTCACTCCTCCAAGTTCACAGTATCAGGCAATTCTTATATTGTGCACAGAATTTAACATTTATGAATTTTACCTAGCTCTGGTGCTTAAAGGTAATTAGTAACCACTTGTTCTTAGTTTCATAGAGAGATTTGTTGCTTGTTGGACACACACAAACTGATTTATTTCCATCAGCCACTTCAGTGTTTTGCTGAAGAAACTTGCTCCATCAGGGTTTTCCAGATGATAAGCTCTTCTTCTGCAGGTCACCATAGAGTTCCTTTTGTTTCCCTTATTTCAGGTGAAGCAGTCTAGCCAGCTATTTCCTCTTGTATGGACCTCAAGGGTTTTCAACAGGCTGAACTCAGAACTCACAACCTGTCTTCAAAATGGGGCTTAAACAAGCTGCTAGCTCCAAAAGCCACTGCAAAACTCGAACTGAATTCTCTCCCTCTCTGAAAGAAAACCCTGTTCTGTCTTTGTTCTCTTTCTGCTGGCAAAACCACATGACCTACTATCTATTTCCCTCAAAAACATATCTATATACAATATAAAATATGATATAATCCATCACACCAACCATTTCTACTCTGCATCCCATTCCAATGCTCACATGTCTGTCCATGGCCTTATGAACTATCCCACCAAGACTACCCATAAATTTGAGGAACAACACTTGATTTTCCGTCTGCTGACTCTCCAGCTGGATGGCATTAACATCGACTTCTCTGGTTTCTCCTAACCTCCTCTCCTTTCTCCCTCCCTTCCTTTTACCCTTTGTCTTCTTTCCCTTAGCTGTCCACCCCCTTACTTCTCTTTTCACAGAGCTATCCCTACTTCCCCTGCTTGCCGCTGTGCCCTCCCTCCCTAACCCACCTATTATCTCTACTTTTGGGACCGTGCTCCTTCCCCTAACCCCTCACCCCCACCATTTAGTTCAGACACTTGCTGACATTTTTCCATACCTTGATGAAAAGCTTAAATCTGAAACATTAGTTATGCATCTTTAACATTGCTTGAAAGAGAACCTTGTTTGATCAACTGAGTTTCTCCAGAATTGTGTTTTTACTTCAACCATGGTGTCTGCGGACTTTTATTTTTTAACTTCTGAAGAATTAATAAATACTGTCTATCTCCCATTTGCACACTGTGCAAGCAGGATAATTGTTTTGGTGCCAATTATGTTGTAATTACCAGTATGGATACACCTGTACTTAAAAAGGCCTAATATTAAAATTGTTCACATTATCTTTGCGTAGGCACATTGCCAATAGTATCAAGATCACAAGAATGTGAGTGCAGAGATTAAGGTAGAAGGGAAACAGGGTGTTAGGGTTGAGAAAGAGGACATTAGAAAAAAATAATGTGCAGCAAATAATTAAAAAAGGACAGGCAGGTGAATAGACAGGATAATTTGGTGTACAATAGAAATACACCAAAATTGGTTACAGATGCTGGTGTAAGGGTACTGTCCTTAAATGCATGGAGAATTAGGAATAAAATAGATCACCTTATTGTACAGCTACAGATTTAAAGATATGACATCTGTGGCTTAATGATGAACGTGATTGGGAGCTGAATGTTCAAGGGTACACAGTGTACAGGAAAGATAGGCAGGTAGAGGGGGTGGCATGGCCCTGATGGTAAGCAATGATATTAAATCACTGGAAAGAAGGGACATAGGGACAGATGAAGTAGAATCCATATGGGTTGAGTTAAGAAATGGCAAGGGTACAAGGACCCTATTAGCAATTGTATACAGGCCACCAACCAACAGCCAGGAAGTGGACTACAAGTTACAGCTGGAAATAGAAAAGGCATGTTAGAAGGAAAATGTCAAAATAATTATGGGGGATTTTAACATGAAAGGCGATTGGGATAGTCAAGAAGGTACTGGATCTCAGGAGACAAAGTTTTTAGAATGCCTATGGAATGGCTTTTTGAAGCAGCTTGTCAATAAGACCACCAAGGGATCAGTGGTTTTGGATTGGATGACATGTAATGAACCTGAGGTGATTAAGGAGTTAAAGGTAATGGAACCATTAGGAAGTAATGATCATAACATGATTGAGTTCAGTTTCAAACTTGCAATGGAAAACCTGATATCAGGTGTGTCAATATTTCAGTGGAACACAGGAAATTACAGAGCTATAACAGATTCACTGGGACAAGTTGACCGGAAAAGTAAAAGATGGAGGGAAAGCAGAGCAGAATTGGAGGATATTTCTACAATAAATAAAGAAAGTGCATTATAGATATATTCCAAACAAAGATTATGAACAGAAAAATGGAACAAATGTGTCTAACAAGAGACATTAAGACTAAAATAAAAGCAGAAGGGAGGGCATACAGGAAGCAAAATTTAGGGGTGGGAAAACAGAGCTCTGGGAAACTTTTAAAAAATTACAGAAAGAGACAAAGAAAGTAATTAGGAAAATAAGATTAAATATGGAAGGAAGTTGGCAAATAACATATAAAAGGATACTGAGTTTTTAAAAAATATATAAAAAGTAAAAGAAACATGGGTAGATATAGGACTGATTGAAATAATCCTGGAGAAATTATAATGGGTAACAAAGAGATGGCAGAGGAACTAAATGAGTATTTTGCATCAGTCTTCACTGAGGAAGACCATAGCAATATACCTGATAGTCAAAGGTCTCAGGGAATAACATTAAGTACAGCCATGATTAATAGAGAGATGGTGCTTAGTAAGAGGAATGGACTAAAGATAGATAAGTCACCCAGACAGGATGAGGTACATCCATTGGTTCTGATAGAGATGGCTTTGGAGATGGTGGAAGCATTAGAATTGATTTTACAGAAATCAATAGACTCTGGCATGGTTCCAGAGGGTTGGAAGGTTGCAAATGTAGTTCCACTGTTTAAGAAAGGAGGGAGGCAGAAAAAAGGGAATTATAGGCCTATTAGACTGATGTCAATGTGTCAATGGTTGGAATGTTATTGGAGTCAATCCTAAAGACAAGGTTCTGAAATACCTAGAGGTGCATGGCATGATAGGTCCAAGCCCCAGCATGGGTTCATGAAGGGAAGATCCTGCCTGACCAACCTATTGGAATTCTTTAAGGAAATCTCAGGTTGGATGGACAAGAGAGAGGCTGTGGATGTTGTGTATTTGGATTTTCAAAAGGCCTTCGATAAGGTGCCTCATAAGAAACTGCTTAATAAGATGAGAGCCCATGGAATTACAGGAAAGATATTAGATTGGGTGGAGCATTGGCTGATAGGCAGAAAGCAAAGGGTTGAAATAAAGGGATCCTGTTCTTGTTGGTTGCCAGTTACTAGTGGTGTTCCACAGGGGTCAGTATTGGGACTGTTTCTTTTTTTGCAATGTATATTGATGGTTTAGATTATGGACTGAATGGTTTTGTGTTGATGTTTGCAGATGACACCAAGATAGGTGGTGGAGTAGGAACTGATGAAGAAACTGAAAAGTTGTAGAGAGACCTGGACAGCTTAGGAGAGTGGGAAAATAAATGATAGACGAGATATAATGTTGAGAAATGTACAGTTGTACATTTTGCAACAGGAAATAATCAGGCAGATTATTATTTGGATAGGGAGAAAATTCAAAATTCACAAGTGCAAAGGCACAAGGGGATCCTAAATGTTAACCACCAGGTTGGATTGGCAGGAAAGAAAGCAAATGCTATGTTTGCATTCATTTCAAGAGGAATAGTGTAGAAGATTAAAGAGGATCTATGGGGCACTGGTGTGACCTCATTCAGAGTTCTGTGTGCAGTTTTGGGCCCCTTATCTTAGAAGGAATGTAATAATGTTGGAGAGAGTACAGAGAAGATTTACCAGGATGAGTCCTGGAATGCAAGGGCATATGAGGAATGTTTTGTGTCTCTTGGACTGTATTCATTGGAGTATAGAAGAATGAGAGGGGATTTCATAGAAATATTTTAAATGCTGAAAGGATTGGATGGAGTAGATGTGAATAAGATGTTTCCCTTGGTGGGTGAGTCCAGGACAAGAGGGCACAGTCTTAGAATTAGAAGGTACCCATTTAAAACTGAGCTGAGGAGAAATTTCTTTAGCCAGAGAGTCGTGGATTTGTGGAATTCATTGCCACATCCAGCTGTGGAGGCCCGATCATTGGGGGAGTTTAAAGGGGAGATTTATAGGTATGTAATTAGTCAGGTATTAAAGGATATAGGGAAAAGGCTGGTATTTGGAACTAGATGTGAAAACAGTTGAGCACAGGATGGATTTGAGAAGACTCGATGGGCCGAATGACCTACTTCCATTCTTTTATCTTGTGATAATGCAAAATAGGTTATAATTATTTGACAGTGCATTTCACATGCTGCCCTACATTTGTTTTCCTAAAGTAAATTGAGAAATGGCCATGGTGCAATATGGGCTGCTGAGTTCCTTTAACAAAAGGAAAAAAAAAACTACAGTTGCTGGAATTTTGAGCAAACAATGAGAAGCTGGGTTGACTCTGCTACCATGGGTAGAAATGGCCAGTCTGGACCCTTTATCATTAGTAATGTAGGAAGGGGTGGTAGTAAGAACATCAAGTAGGGAGAGGAAGAAGCTGGGGTGGTATTGTTATGAGCCCAGAGGACCACAAAACCCAGCATCAATAGATGTTCGCCAAGACAAATGGTTACTTAAACAAAAGTTACTTTTAATTACCTTTAAAAATTAAAATAGAATCAAATTTTAACTTATCACTATTAACCTAACTTAACCCCCTTCTAATTCTAAGCGCATGTGTATGTAATATGTATGTAAGTTCAGAAAAATTATTTGGTTCACAGTCAAATCTCACTTCTCATTCCTCCAAGTTCACTGGTTGCAGGCAATTCTTTTATTGTGCACAGAATTTAACATTTATAAAGTTTACCAGGCTTTGGTTCTCAAAAGGTAAATGGTTACCGCTTAGGAAGGTTCTTGTCGGTTTTTAGAGAGAGATTTGTTGTTTCAGGACATCCACCACTGATGTACTTCCATCAGTCTTGCTGACGAAACTTGCTCCATCGGGGTTCTCCAGATGATAACCTCTTTCTTTCATGTCACCACAGAGCTCCTTTTTGTTTCACTTAGTCCAAGTGAAGCATTAGACAGCCAATGCTCTCCTCTTGCATGACCCACAAGGGCTTTGACCAGGCTGTCTTACAACTGGGCTTGCCAGCTTGTCCTGTTCCAGTTCAAGCTGCTCTTGCTGGCTGTAACACTGTCAAATAATCTCTCTCTCTCTTCTCTCATACACACACACACACACACACACACACACACACACACACACACACACACACACACACACACACACACACACACACACACACACACACACACACACACACACAAGCCTGTTTGACTCTCTCTGCTTGTAAAACCACATGACTCTCTTACAGACAATAGCAGCACCAGCATTCTCTTTCATCTGTTGCCTTTGGTTAAACAACAATCCATTAGTGAAATCTCTTGAGCACTCTTCAAAGCTCTTGTAAAAGATGTGTGAAGCCATTATGTCTAGCATTGGGCAGAGCTCCAGTATTTCAAACAAAATCTGTTTTAAAGTGTTTGTATGTGACCTACTCTAACAAACCTTTCCCAATTTATATCCCAAAAAACATTTCAATATACTCTGTCACAGTATACCATCTTATTGTGTATTGGACAGAATGGTGGAGAGACAGGTAGAGGGAACATGGTTGGGGTAGGGGAGGTTAAAGAGAAAAATAAGAATGGGGTAGGTAAAGAAGAGATGAAACAGTGGAACCAGATAGAGATGGGGTTACCTAAAATTATAAAAAAAAATTATGCTATTAGGTTTCAGGCTGAGTTGTTCCTTGATTTTCCATATCAATAGATGAGTCCAAGGGCAGAAAAGTCACTGCAGGAATAGTTAGTGAAACTAAAATGGCTAGCAGTTAAGAATTCTAGCTTACCTATGTACACCATTATAAATTTCCAAGAGGTTTCCTCTCAGCCTCTGACACTCTGGAGAAGAACCCAAGTTTCTTAAACCTCTCCTCATAGCACATACTAATCCAGAAAACATCCTGCCAAAGCTCTTTGATCCTTTTCCAAATCCCTCACATTCTTCCTGTAAAAGGGCAACTGCGAATGCGCACAATACAGCCAACATTTTAGTAAGCCATTTTGTAAGGTCTCGCTTAGTAGGCTGGTCTACAAAGCTAAGGCGCATGGAATCCAGAGCAAGCTGGCTAATCAAATATATGTTTGCCTCCAACCAGCCTTTAACCCATCTTCATCCCCCTCCCGCTTTGGTTTCTTCCTGTTCTACACCGATTTCCCATTTTGGATTTTTCCCATCTTCCTCACCTTACCTCCACTCTGATTCCTCCTAGTTCCTCTACATGCCACTATTGCACCCTCTCTTATCAGATTTCACTGGCAGCCTATGTCCCTACCCATCACCCCACTCTACCAAGTATACTGTAACTCATCTCCCTCGACCTCACCCCTTTGCTTTTCTTCTTTCTCAATCCCAGAACTATCTCTATCCAACATCCTTCACCCTATTGCACTAGTTGACCACTGGTCCCAGTCGTGGCCCTTGCACCATGAACTTATTTTACCAGCTCTTTCCACTACACTAGTCCTGATGAAGAGCTCCACTATGTAACATTGCTTGACCTACTGAGTTTCTCCATCAGATTGTGTATTGAATCAAATGCAACTCTCACTTGGTGAGAGGAGGCAGAGAGTAATAACAAATAGTTGCTTTTCTAACTGGCACTCAGTAACTAGTGATATGCTGCAGAGATCAGCACTGGGACCTTTGCTGTTTCTGATACACATCAATAAAGTGAATGTAAATGTCAGTGGTACAACTGCTTTGTTTGCAGTTGACATGAAAATTGATGTGGATGTGCTATGGATAATGAGAAAGGTTGTCTTCAGCTACAGCAGAAGATGGATCAGATGGAAAGTTTGACAGACAAATAAAATTGTGAGTGTGAGGTCATGCATTTTGGAAAGTCAATTTGAGGGAGAATATATATGCAGTGAATGGTGGGGCACTAAAGAAACTTGATGAACAATGAGACATAGAGGTCCAAATCTAGAGTTCCCTGAAAGTGGCAAAACAGATTTTTAGGTTGATCCATGTAGCATGCATACCTTCATGTGTTGGAGCATAGAATATAAGAGTTGGGATGTAATACTGCAGCTTGCAAAACACTGGTGAGTACACTTGGAGTATTGCATGCAATTCTGTTTGTCAAACTATAAGAAGGATGTATGTGTGCTGGTATGAGTGCAGAGAATATTCACGGGATTTGCTTGGATTAGAGAACTTTATTTATGAGGAGGGATTGGATAGATTGGGCTGGTTTTCCACAGAGTGAAGTAGGCTGAGTGTGACTTCTATAAGTATGTCAACTGCGCTGGGTAGGTCACGTCTCCAGAATGGAGGACCATCGCCTTCCCAAGATAGTGTTATATGGCGAGCTCTCCACTGGCCACCGAGACAGAGGTGCACCAAAGAAGAGGTACAAGGACTGCCTAAAGAAATCTCTTGGTGCCTGCCACATTGACCACCGCCAGTGGGCTGATATCACCTCAAACCGTGCACCTTGGCGCCTCACAGTTCGGCGGGCAGCAACCTCCTTTGAAGAAGACCGCAGAGCCCACCACACTGACAAAAGACAAAGGAGGAAAAACTCAACACCCAACCCCAACCAACCAATATTCCCTTGCAACCGCTGCAACCGTGTCTGCCTGTCCCACATCGGACTTGTCAGCCACAAACGAGCCTGCAGCTGACGTGGACATTACCCCTTGAGATGTACCGGAAGTCACGTGGTATGAGAGAGAGATAAGAACACAAGCAGGAGAACAAAGGAAATGGGAGAATAAAGCCACTGAGAAGTTTACCTGATAAAACTTGTGTTTAATGTTTTATTAACTTCACATTTCGGGCCACAAATGTGACATTGGCGATGAGGATGAAAGAAGCTTGAAGAAAATTAAAGACTAAACAAGATTACAGAGGATTACAGACAACTTCAAGGTGATAAGAATTTTCTCTTTGACTCAGTACTTTTGGGGCTGGAATATTTCCTCATGGCTGGTGCAGACAGTGACTTTCTAACACATAGTGGAATTGCTCATTTTGACCCAACGGGTGATGCAAGCACTGTAAGTGTGAAGTGGAAGGCATGGCTGGAAGAATTTGAATCCTACGCCGACAGTCATGGCCTATTTCTAGATACCGGTACAGTTGAACAAAAAGCGCAGAGAAGGGCGTTACTTCTTTTCACTGCTGGACCTGCAGTTCGGGAAACATTTAAGATACTTTTGAATACTGGAAGAAAGGATGAGTACCGGAAAGCAGTAGATGCATTAAATGCACACTATGTAGTGACAACGAATGCTACATTTCAACGCCATTTGTTTCGGAGAACGAGACAAGAAGATGGCCAGACAATTGCTCAGTACGTGACGAGACTATGCCAGCTAGCTGTTGGATGCAATTACATGCCAGTTGATTTGGACAACCAATTATTGGATCAAGTCGTACAGCACTGCAGATCAGATAAACTCAGAAGACGTCTACTGGAAAGGGGGAGTGAGTTGGAACTCACCGATGCTTTAACCATTGCTGCTGCATTAGAGGCTGTTGAAGGGCAATTTCATACCATGACCCTGAAAGACAACTCAAGCCAGCAAATTAAGAGGCTCTCACATCGCCATAATCAGCCAAGATATACATTGACACAGGACGTGGAGTGTTATCGATGTGGAAACCGAGGTCACTTTGGAAAAGACCCATATTGCCCGGCCAAAGGCAAAGTTTGCAGAAAGTGTAGATGTAAGGACCACTTTGCAAAGAAGTGCAAAAGCAAGTCCAATGCAGACCAGAAGAGGAAGAGTACAACTTCCAAAGGCAAAGCCTGGGGGAAAGGAAAGTATCCTGGAAAGAAAGATACCATTCGCCAGATAGACGGTGACGATGATGATACCCAGGAGGAACAGAGTTGTTACCAATTTACGTTGAATGAAGTACATCATGAGAAGGTCCCAGTGATCATTGGTGGAGTGACAGTGCAGGTCATTGTAGACTCAGGCAGTGACAGTAATGTGATTGATCGACATTTATGGGAGAAGTTGAAAATGAAAAAGATCATCTGTACCTCAAAGAAGTGTTCCAAGAAACTGTATCCATACACAGCAACCAAGCCATTGCAGACCATTGGATGTTTTACTGCAACTGTTGAAGCTGGAGATAAGTACACCGAAGCAGAGTTTATGGTCATAGAAGAGAGGGGAGAACCATTGCTGAGTAGAAGCACAGCGCAAGACCTGGCAATACTTCATATTGGAGCTTGTGTCAATTCAATTCAGTCATACGAGGATATGAAGGAAGAATTCCCCGCAGTCTTCCAAGGAGTAGGAAAGCTGAAAGGTCGACAATTGAAGCTAGTGGTAGATGAAACGGTCAAACCCAAGGCACAACCAATGCGCCGAACTCCGTTTGGACTTCGTGGGAAAGTCGAAGCCAAAATTAAAGAATTGATAGAACAAGACATTATTGAACCGGTGGAACATTCGACACAATGGGTCAGTCCCGTATTGATTGTGCCCAAACCAAAGGGTGACATAAGACTATGTGTTGACATGAGAATGGCCAATGAAGCTATAATTAGAGAACGACACCCTATACCAACGGTGGAGGTAATACTTCAAGAACTAACTATCAGTAAGGTATTCTCAAAAATTGATCTGAAATGGGGCTATCATCAATTAGAGCTGGATCCAGGTTCCCGAGATGTAACAACATTTGTGACTCACTGTGGATTGTATCGTTACAAGAGACTATCATTTGGAATTAATGCAGCTTCGGAGATCTACCAGTATGAAATCCATCGAGTGATTCAAGGCATTCCTGGAGTTGCCAACATTTCTGACGACATCATAGTCCATGCACCAACGAAGGAAGAGCATGACAAACGGTTGAGGCGTGTACTATCTAGGCTACAGGAGGCAGGCCTTACCGTGAATGGAAACAAGTGCCATTTCGGTGTGTCAGAAATGGACTTCATGGGACACAAACTTACACGGGAAGGACTAAACCCTGCAGAGGCCAAGGTGAAAGCTATTGCAGATGCACGTGCACCTCAGAACGCAACAGAGGTGAGGAGTTTCCTGGGATTGGTCAATTTTTGTGCAAAGTTCATTCCTAATTTTGCTGCAGTGGCAGAACCACTAAGGAAACTAACCAGGAAAGGTGTACCATTTCATTTTGGATCTGAGCAGAAGAAAGCGTTCACAGCGCTGAAGCAAAGCCTGACAGATGCACAAACTCTTGGATATTACGATCCGGCGGCATCAACCAAAGTCATAGCGGATGCCAGCCAGGTTGGTTTAGGAGCTGTGTTGGTCCAGATGCATGATGGAGGACCAAGAATCATTGCCTATGCCAGCAAATCGTTATCAGATGTGGAAAGAAGATACTCTCAGACAGAGAAAGAAGCACTCGGACTTGTATGGGCCTGTGAGAGGTTCCATGCATATTTATATGGCATTGAATTTGAACTCATCACAGATCATAAGCCATTAGAGGTGATCTATGCACCTAGATCCAAACCATGTGCCAGAATAGAGAGATGGGTACTCAGACTACAACCCTACAAATATAAAGTAATCCACATTGCAGGGAAAACAAACATTGCTGATCCGCTGTCCAGATTGGTGAAGGATGGATGTCCACAATCCAAGTCAGAATTGGGAACAGAAACAGAGAGCTTTGTACGCTTCGTAGCTATTCAGGCGACACCGAAAGCTGTGACTACGAAGGAAGTCGAGAGAGAATCCGAACGTGATCCAGAACTCATGGAAGTAAGAGAATGCATACAGAATGGACAATGGGACAAGTGCACTCACAAGGGTTACATTCCCATTAGAGACGAACTTTGTTGCATCGGACAGTGTGTATTAAGAGGTTGCAGATTGGTGATTCCACAAAGTTTGAGACCGAAGATCGTATCCTTAGCGCATGAAGGACACCTAGGTATTGTTGGTACCAAGCAAAACCTCAGGACCAAGGTATGGTGGCCAGGTTGTGATAAAGACGCAGAGAAATTTGTTAAAACTTGTCACGGATGTCAAATCACAAGTAGGAGTAATCCGCCAGAACCGATCCGGAGTACGCAACTTCCGACAGGACCATGGATCGACATAGCTGTTGATTTTCTTGGACCTTTACCGACGGGTGAATCAATTATGGTAGTGATAGATTACTACAGCAGATACTATGAGTATGTGGTGTTGAAGTCCACAACCACTGAAAAAACAATACAAGCATTAGCAGAGATATTCGCGAGATATGGATTACCTGTTACATTATACTCTGACAATGGTCCACATTCATTTCAGAGACATTTGCAGAATACATGAGGACCACAGGTATCCACCATCATAAAGTAACTCCGAAATGGCCGCAAGCCAACGGAGAAGTAGAGAAACAAAATCAGTCCATTGAAAAACGACTGAGGATTGCACACGCAGAAGGACAAAATTGGCGAGAAGCATTGCTATCTTATGTGGCTGTCTATCGAGCAACGCCTCATGCAACCACTGGAAAAAGTCCTGCAGAAGCATTTTTTGGGAGAAAAATCCACACAAAAATGCTAGAAATAAAGGAAATCCGAGACGACCAGGAAATGAGGGACCACGATGCTGAAAAGAAAGGTGCAGCAAAGCTGTACACAGATTTGAAACGTGGAGCCAAGTACTCAGACATCATGCCAGGAGATAATGTTCTAGTGAGGCATGAAACTGGTGGTAAGCTGGACACACCTTATTACCATCAACCCTATACTGTCGTATCCAGAAGTGGCAGTATGGTGACAGTCAAGTCTCCGACTGGAGTCCTGTATAAGAGAAATGTATCAAGTGTAAAAAGGTACCAGTCCAGAGATACATCGAGTGAAGAGGTTGAAAGGCCAATACGAGATGCTGAAACTGAGAGACCTGATGATGTTCCAGAGGCAGTTACCAGCACTCCTGATGAAGTGACTAGAGCGCCAGAAACACCCGAAGCCGAGGCGAGCAGTATTTCCGACGCTGAGAGTGAACAACCGAGAAGCGACGACAATATCGCAGGCAGGCTGAAACGAAACCGGAAAGTGCCCAAACGATACGAAGACTTTGTGCCATAGTTTTAATAAGAACTTTGGGACAGTATTTTAATCTTATATCATAAAATGCATGTATGAGTGCTGTAGGAAGTAAACTTTATGTAGTTGAGTTATAGTATTACCATTAGTTACGATGTTTGTATGTTTCCGAGGGATATTGGTAAGTGAAGGTAAAGTTTATTTCTGATTAAAGGAGGGATGTCATGATAATGAATATGTATGAGATGTACCGGAAGTCACGTGGTATGAGAGAGAGATAAGAACACAAGCAGGAGAACAAAGGAAACGGGAGAATAAAGCCACTGAGAAGTTTACCTGATAAAACTTGTGTTTAATGTTTTATTAACTTCACATTTCGGGCCACAAATGTGACACCTCTCCATAAATCTTCATCCGCGAAGCCAAGCCAAAGAAGAAAAAAGAAAGAAAAGACATAGGAAGATATTCAAAATCTCAAAATTAAAAAAAGGTGCAGGATTTAAATGAAAGAAAGAATTTTTAGAGGATTTAAAGGATAGGCTTTTCACAGAATTTGGTTGATATTTGCCAGAGGAATTGGTGGAATCAGTAACAATTTCAATGTTTAAAAGGCATTTAGACACAAATAGGCAAAGCATAAAAGATGTCCGTCTTCATGTGAATAGATATAAATACATTGTAGGGTGATGGGCCTATTTCTATGCTATATGATTTGATTTAATGAAAGGCTCTCCCTCCTCATGTGTTCTCTCCTCATTCTAATTCTCAAGTCTGACTCAATAGTCATTTGCCTGGTGGAATTTTGGTGGGTGGCTTTGCCTCTCACAGGCACACCTTGTGTTGGACGTCAAGATGTGTGCCCTGATCGATCGTATGTCCAGAAGTTTTTTTGCATGTATATCAACTTTCATTTCATCATGCAAACACTTTCCCCTTTGTTTTATTTTGTGATATTTTTTTTCTTTGAGTGATAATAAAGGCTTGAATGTCATTCAGTTTCACTGCTTTATGCACCATTAACTTTGTATGGAAGAAATATAAAAGACATTGCCATTTCCACTTCATCTGAGGGTGAAGGAATTCTATCTTTTACAATGAGAGTATTATTTAACTGCTGTCATTAGCCTAATTAGGAGAGAAGGATTAAAGTTATTGTTACTTTAGCCATCATTCATAGATCATTCAGTACATATTCTGTTTTAAAAAGTTATTTACTCTTTTTCAGTGAGAAAGAAAAGGACAGAAGAGGCTTCACTCACTGCAGTGGGAATGGCCAAGAAACCAAACTAGATCTTGGTAAATCTGGGAAAGCACATCCCAGGCTATGCCATATAATTGGTTCATGAGGGATTATATCTTGTTAAAGGAAAATCAATTTTCATGATCTCATTTAAAAAAAAACACTTGGTTACACCCTAAGGTTTGGAATCAGCAAGAATATGCTTTATGATTGTTCGCTGTATGGGAGTAGAACTGCTCCACCTCAGGCCACAAGAAATGACAAAGGGTTGTGAATGTGGCTCAGGCCATCACACACACTCCCTTCTCCTCCATCAATTCTATCTATACCTCCTTCTACCTTGAAAATGCAGCCACCACATAAAAAGACCCACCCCACCCCCTCTATCATCAGGAAAAAGATTAGGATGTATGAGATCTCAGGTCACCAGCTTCAAGGGTAGTTTCTCTCCTGCTGTTTTCAGAGTCCTGAATGAACCTCAAAGTGGTTAAACATTTGCCTTTGCCCCATAACAACTGATCTCTCTCTCTCTCTCTCTCTCTCTGTAATTCTGAATTGTGTACTATGTCTTATTTGTAGTGTATGAGCAATCTTCTTGTCTGCTTGCAAAATAACCTCTATCGCTGCATCTTGGTACATGGGACCATAAACTTCAACTTATGTTATTCTGAACTGTGATATTTTTTAAAACTGCCACTGCTTTCTGTTAACAAAAGAAGCTCAAAGTCACTCCATTGCTTTCTTTCTTGCAGCTGAATTTCTCTTCCTTCTCTGGGGTGTTTATCTCTGCTATGCAGTACGAACAGTGCCATCAGCATTTCATGAACCTCGCTATATGGCTGTAGCTGTCCATAATGAACTCATTATATCTGCAGTGTTCTATACCATCAGGTAAGATGCCTACTGGCTCTTAAACCTATTTATACAAACTGACGACATAGCTGGTCATCTTATCTCTCCACTTCAATAATAATTGGAGCAAGAGAAGGAACTTCTGCAAAATGATTCATGTGTGTTGCCATATAGCTGATTTAACTTCACTGTCGATTTTTGTCCAATCTCTTATAATTAGATTAACCTTTCTTAGACAAAAATAACATTGGTTACAAAATATTGTCATGCATTCAACTGGCAGACAGTGATCGCTTAATGTGTACAACATACACAAAGCAGAGGCAACGGAGATCAAGGCTGAGGTGGTAGGGTGAGAATTTGCAGATAATACTGGGGTGACCTCAGTACAGGCACAGCTTATGGTCAATGCTCCATCTTGCAACTAGAGGGCAGTACTTTGACATTCTATTTATTGAGATTGGAATCAACAGCTTTCTAAGCAACATTCAAATCAGTTCCAAAAAAGAAAAAAAAAGGGCAGACATTGCAACTATGGAATAAAAGTGGAGAATGCTGGAAATACTGAGAGAATCACAACATGATTAGCTCAGTGCTGTTAAAGCACCAGCACCCGGGGTTTGAATCTGCTGCTGTCAGTAAGGAATTTGCATGTCCTCCCCATGTCTGCATGGGCTTTTTCCCTGGGTTCTCTGGTTTCCTCACACCCTTCAAATATTAAATAATGATTTTAAATTAAAATGTATCTGGGTTGTAGGTCACCTGGGCGTAAATGGGCAGCGTGATCTCCTGGGACGAAAGTGCTGTATGTCTCAATTAAATTAAATCACGCAGCCCCTATTGAGAGAGAAATAGAACTGATGCCACAAGAGGCACAAAAGCTGCAGATGCGGAAACTTTCAATAGGACATTGCTAGAGAAAATTACCAAGTCAGGCATGAGTAGAAATAGTCAGTCAATGTTCTGGGACTGAACCCTCCATGAAGACTAAGATAAAATGGTGAAAACTGCCCAGTAGCGTGAATTGTTCATCAAGATTTTGTTCATGTTTGGCCGAATGTAAACTTGAGCAACAACAAATCATATTTCGCCTGGACAGTCTTAGACCTAATGGCATGAACATTTATTTCTCTAATTTTTAGAAACATTCACTCTCATCTCTACCCACCACTGTTCTCAATGATTTTCTCTCTCTAACTTTTTTCCTCTCCTTCCTAAAGGTCTCTCCCTTTACCTGTTCCTCCGCCTCCCACACCTTCTGTCCTGAACCCTAACATCTCTCTCCCCCTCCCCCTGTATCTTTCCTCTCTTTAAATATGTAATTTTCACTGATTTTTGTCTTGATCAAGGGTCCAGACCTGAAATTTTGACTGACCATTTCTACCCCCTGGATGTTATCTGACCTGCAAGGTCCTCCAGGTCTTCGTCTTTTCAAAATCCCAGCATCGGCAACTTTTGTGTTTCCTCTAGTAATTCTGTCTGCTTGAAATAGAATTAATGTTTCAGGTTATGGTCTTTCATCAGAAACCAACACACTTACTGCGGACAAGTGAATTGACAGGAATTTGCTGAAATTGGCCCAACTATCTTCAGCTGTTTAATAAATAACTTTCCTTTAGTAGTAGAGTCAGAAGTATCCATGCTTGTTAATGTTTGCACAATCTTCAGCACCATTTATAGTCCAAGTGCAGTCAGACCTGGACAAGATACAGACCTGGGCTGATGGATGACAAGTAACATTGGGCTCCATACAAGTGTCAGGAATCATGAATATCCAACAATAGAAAATTCAGTTTTTACATCCTGATATTCAGTGGTATTACCAAGACTGAATCCCCCACTATCAATATCCTGGGGATTGTTGTCGAACAGAAACTGAACTGGAGGAGGCACCTATTTAAAGTGGTGATAAGAGCACATCAGGGGCTAAGAATCCATTGCAACTAAGTCTGACCGCCACCTCCAAGGCCTAAGTCGGTGGGGTGTGGTTGAATACAGGTACTCTCCTACTTGGAACTTATGTGGCTTGTGTCCATCTGTGCATACGACTGAAAATGTTTTTAAAAATATAACACTTACATGGATTATGTTGAATTTGACAAACTAGAACAAGGCATGTAAATGCCAAAATGTGCGTACTTACCTTGTTAGTCAGTATCCCGGGGTTCGTAGGCTGAGCGCGGCCATCTTGATTCCTGTGCGCATACGTGAGTCTTTGATCGGTTCATGCGTGGTGGGTTTGCATATTGGATTTTGGTTGGTGCATGCACGAGGACTAAGGACACAAATTCAATATTGTTAGGGTACTTAACTCTTGCGCATGCGCCAAGTGAACTCCAATACACAAGCCCACTGCCCATGCGCCACCCAAAGACTTGCGCAAATCAAGAAGGCTGCACCAAGCCGACGTGCCCTGGGACAGTGTCTAACAAGGTAAGCATGAACCAGAATGTGGACAAATTCGCCAAGTTTGATTGACAAAATTTACAAAACTTTCAGTTGTTATCATCCAATCCACGATGAAAAAAAGATCTGATTAAAAAGTTTGCTTTAAGACTTTGGTACTCCACAGGCATGGACAAAATTCCTATTTACTTCCATTTCGAGATACGACTAATTCTTCGGTCCCAATTACGGTCATAAATTGGGGAGTGCTTGTACTCTCCACTTGATAGGTGCAGCTTCGACAACACTCAAGATCTCAACACCTTACAGGGCATGGCGGCCTGTTTGATTGGCAGCCAATCCACAACTATTCATTCACTCCACCTCTGATGCACAGGGTATCATCTACAGGAGGCATTGCTGCAACTCACCAAGACAGGCAGCACCCTCCAAACCCACAATCTCTTCAAGCAAGAAAGATAGGAGTCAGCAAAAGCATTGGAACACCACCATTTGGAAGTTGCTCTCCAAGCCTCCCTCCATACTGACTTGATGTTGCTGGGTTAAGATTCTGGAACCTCATCCCTAACTGCATCGTGTATCTGCCTACACTTCAAGGACTGCAGTGGTACAAGGAGGCAGCTCATCACCACCTTCTGAAGGGAAATTAGGGGTAGGCAATAAAATGCTGACTCAGAATGTGAAGTCCACATCTCTTGAATGAATATGAAGAAAAATCTGTTGGCTATTTGCATTCACTATCCCACTCATTCATTTGATGCGCCCACCCCCTTTTAATAGATACTATTGAATAATTGCAAAGAAGTCATAGAGCAGTGGATTTAAACAAGAAAATCTGCGGACGCTGGGGTTGAGTGCATACACAAAAGTGCTGGAGAAACTCAGCAGGTCATGCAGTTTCATAGGAAGCCATTGTGCCCTTAATCCTGGTGCACTTGTTTCACCCCTGAGCCCTTCATCAGAAATCTGGAAAAACAGGTTGATGCAATGAATGTGCAGAGTAGATGTGTTGCATGAGTTGCTGTATGTAGCTGTATGTAGCAACATCTTGAAAGGGACAAGGAAATGTGTCTGCAACATATAGCAATGATAATGATAATTTGTCCTCATGGGGGCTATTTTCAAACTGATTCAACATAGCAACGTTGTGGATACATGATTGTTAACATACTTTTAAATTCATTCTGAGATATTGGAATATATATTTGCATTAATTTCCATTTTTGTATTAATTTAATGGAACCATTAAGCCAGTCATTTTCAAGGTGTCTAACTCCATTATCACGTTAAGTCAAATTTATTGGCATCCGATTGCAGAAGTACAACCTGACAAAACACTGTTCTCCGGTCCTCGGTGCAAAACACGCAGATACATAACCAAACATAACACACAGACTCACCAGTATATATGTATTCATATATAAAAATAAATTAATTAAGTATTTTTTTGTAAATATGAGAGTCTCGGATGGTAAGTGTGAGCAGTTCCTTTGGTCATTCAGCGTCTTCATTGTCCATAGGAAGAAATTGTTCCTCAGTCTGACGGTGCTGGCTCTAATACTCCTGTTCTTCTTCAAGGATGGGAACAGTTGGAAGATGATATTATGATCAGACAATGATCATGTAGATCACATCGATTGTTGTGTGTGGGGTGGGGGGGGGGGAGTGGTTAACAGAGACTTCAGTGATCCTCTCTACTGGTCCTGTGGATTGACCTCTGATTACATTTCTGTGGAGCAACCATATCCCACTGTGATGCAGCCACCCAGGACCCTCTTGATAGAGCTCCTGTGCAGAATGGTGGCCTTTAAACCTGCCCGCTTCATTCTTCTCAGAAGTGCAGTCAATGTTGTGCCTTCCTGGCAAGTAGTTGACTGAAATGTCAATGTTGGTGACTTCAGTATGAATGGGGTGCTGTATGTTTTTAGTGCGGGTATTTTTGAAGCTGTCCAGTTTAATTGGCAGTTCTATACAAATAGCCGCAGTGCTCATTGAAATGTATACAAAGCTTATCACGCTAAATCTCTGGCCAATGGTGAACTGAACCAGTCACTATCACATAAGACCTTGATTTCCTGAGGCCCCCAAAGAGCATATTCTAGGGGAAATTCCAGGTCAAACCGAGCCAAATGATTTCATTATTTATTTAAGATAGACAATCAGGATTAGTTCATGCAGCCCTTGACCTCCTTCTGCCGTGTAATATAATTACAGCTGATCTGGATAGTCTGTTTCCAATTTTTTGCAGTTCTATAATTCCATTGACCAATTTAGGCAATTCAAGTCCAGTTTTGTGAAAATGTTGCTGCTCCAGGGCAGTTTGGTATATTAACAGCACAGCACAGCACACGTACATGACATACTGCCATCTTTCAATGCAGGTATGTATGGGGCACATTCAATATAATGAACAATGCTTTATGCACTGCAGAGAGTCCTGTGATGTGGAAAAGCTTTTAGCTCTGCTGACATATATCAACTTATCATCATTACGGTGAAGGAGGATGCAAACACTGATTCTTAACATTTTATTCAAATATAGCTATTCTATATTGTTTGAATTTCATAGTAACGCATTTTGTTGGAATAAAACAGCATCGTCTCATCTAAACTACAATTACTTTTACAGATTTCTGTTTAAATGTAGAAAAATTTGAAAGGTTCTTCCCCCCCCCCCCCCCAGTGGAATTCTACGAATGGAGAGCTGGTGCAGTGGATTCTATTCTCTTCATTTTGTTTGAATCTGGCGCAGAAGTTCTATTAATAATTAAAGCTGAACTTGAATCCAATGTCAAAATGTCAGCATTGAGGAACATAACTCAAAATGGCAAGACCATCTTTTGTTCTCCCAGCCCTTTTAATGAAGGGAAATGTCCTAAGGTGCCACATGGGATGACATTGGCAGGAGCAAGATAAAAAAGAAACTGGTCTGTAAATCCAGATGAATGAAGATGTTTTCAAACAGAGACAAAGGAAAGGAGGAGAGAGATTTTTTGCTTTTGCCATATTTAAACCTGTACCATGGATGTAGCCAGGTCTTTTTTCTATATGTGAAATGTTATTCGATAGTGTTTTCTTTGGATTTGTCTTCAACTTATATGTGTTTAATTTGCCTTCATTCTACAAATTTTAAATTCAAATCCAATTTTTATTCTTTAACACATCATTTGTACACCAACTTCCATCCTTATTTAAGAAAGGATACACTGGGATTGGAGGCAGTCCAAATGAGATTCCTGGAAGATAAAGTTTGGGTTATCGTGAGTCAAAATTAGATCAATATTCTTTGGAGTTTAGAAGAAGGGGTGATCTCATTGATCTGTTGGGAACATGGCAGGGTAAATGTCCTGATATTAAATAGTGGGAGAATATTGGAAAAAGGGACATAGTTATAAGACTAGGAGGTGGTTACATAAAACTGAGTTGTGTAGGAATATCATCTCAGAGAAAGCAGTGAATGTCTGGGACATTGTACCCAGAGGAATGTGGAGGCTAGATCAAGGAACTGAAGATTAAGCCTAGGGAAAGTCACCATGATCATGTTGAATGATGAACTATTTTTTTGAGGGACCAAGCATCCTACTTCAACTCTTATTTTCTTGTGATCTTCTTTATTGGTGTACTGGAGTTGTCTCGCAGATCCCCGTTAAATCTTTCCTTTCCCACTTTAACATATGCTCTCCAGTTTTAGAATCACTTACTCTGAGAAAAAAAAGATTATGACAATTCACCATATCTTTGCCGCTCATGAACATAGAACATTAGAACATTACAGCACAGTATCGGTCCTTCTGCTCACAATGCTGTGCTGACCTCTGCAATAAGGTCTCCTGTCAACCACCTGCATTCCAGGGAAGAGAGTCCCAGTCTCTCCAAGACCTCCAGTCCCAGTAATGTTCTTATGAATATTTTCTTCACCCTTTTTATCTTAATGACATCTTTCCCATAGCTGAATGACCAGAACTACACACAAAAGTCCAAGTGTGGCCTCAACATCATCTTTTATAGCTGTAACATGATATTTAAATTTCTGTGCTTAGTGGCCTGACTGACGAAAGCAAGTGTGCTCAATGATTTCTTCACCAACTTGTCTACTTGTATCGCCACTTCCAGGGAACTATGAACCTATTTCCCTATTACTTGACTCCCCAGCATCCTGCGATTTACTGTGTAAGTTGTGCCCTGTTTTGACATACCAAAATGCAACATCTTGAATTATTTGAATTTATTTCCATCTGCCACTTCTTGGTCCCCAGTTGATTTAGATCTGTTGTAATCCTCGTTGTTTACAGTATTTCCAATGTTGGTTTCATCCACAAATTTACTAAATGTGTTAATTAGAGTCGAAGAGTCATAGAATTTTACAGCATGGGAACAAGCTCTTCAGTCCAATTTGTCCATGCCAATCCAATTGTTCACCTATGCTGCATTCATCCCATATCCCTCTAAACCTTATCTATTCATTTACCTTTTTTAAAAGTCCCTAAAAACATTACAATTGTAACCCCTTCTACAACTTCTCAAGCCAATTATTCCAAATACCTCCTCCCCTCTCATTTTATTCAGGCATCTACCTGTTTTTTACAGGTTTCTGGCAAAGGGCTCAGGCCCGAAACATTGGAAACCCTTTACTTTCCATGGATGTTGCATGACCTGTTGAGTTTCTCCAGCACTTTTGTACACTGCAGGAGACCAGAGCCTCTGCAAATTTTCTTGTTTAACCTCTCCAAATCAGTCTTTGCAAGTTCCTTTCTAATGCCATCCAATCAGCCTTGCTCCAATTTTGTTGTAACTCTATTCTATCCTTTTCTTGAATAATTAAAGAGGAGGAAGTGTGTGCTGCCTTAAAGCAAATAAGGGTGGATAAATCCCCCAGGCCTGAGAAGTCCTTAAGAGAGGCTAGTGTAGAAATTTCAGGGGCTTTGGCAGAAATATTTAAAATCTCCTTAGCCACAAGTGGAGAATTGGAGGGTTACTCATGTTGTTCTGCTGTTTATAAAAGGTTCCAAAAATAGCCCTGGAAATTTTAGGCCAGTGAGCCTGACATCAGTAGTAGGTAAATTATTGGAAGGTGTTCAAGGAGATTGGATATACAAGTATTTGGATAGGCAGGGACTATTAGGGATAGTCAACATAGTATTGTGCTCGGTAGGTCATATTTAACCAATCTGATAGAGTTTTTCAAGTAAGTTATCAGGAAAGTTGATGAAGGAAAGGCTATGGGCTTGTCTACATGGACTTAAGTAAGAGCTTAGAATGTGCTTAGTAAGAGCTTTGACAAAGTCCCACCGAGTATTGATGATGAGGTAGTAAATTGGATTCAACACTGGCGATACAGGAGAAGCCAGAGAATGGTGGTGAATAATGCTTCTCAGGCTGGAGGCCTGTGACTAGCGATGTGCTCTGGGATCGGTCCTGGGACCATTATCAATTGTCATCTTTATCAGTGATCTGGATGATAAAATGGCAAATTGGATCAGCGAGTTTGCAGATGACTCAAAGATTGGCGGTGTTGTGGATAGTGTGGAAGGTTTTCAAAGTTAGCAGAGGGATCTGAGCCAGCTGGAAAAATTGGCTCTAAAATGGCAGATGGAATTTAATGTAGACGAATGTGAGGTGTGGCATTTTGAAAGGCACTGAGGAGTGTGATGGAACAGAGGGTTCTGGGAATACAGATACATAATTCCCTGAAAGTGGCATTACAGGTGGATAGGGTTATAAAGAGATCTTTTGGCACATTGGCCTTCACTTAAAGTGTAGCTACCTTGAGAGTTTGAGATCTTGCTTCAGTCTCAGCATTCAGAATCTGAGTTTATTGTCATGAACAAGTCATGATATTCGGTGTGTTGTGGCAGCGTCACAGTGCAAACATTCATATCATGAACCATCTAACAAAAGTAAAGTAATATCTTTGGTTCATTGATTATTCAGGAATCTCATGGCAGCAGGGAAATCTCTGACAATTCACCATCCAACCATTCAGAAATCCAAGTGGTTCTGTAACTGGCTCACCAGGCATGGTTGCTCCACTCCTCATTGATTTGGCAGAGACCCATACCTGAGTTCCCCCTCCAATGGGGTTCCTGAGCACCTCATCCACTGGCTGGGGCCCTGGTTCCTGAACTGCCCATCAACAGACCTGGACCATGGTTTATGAGCTCCCCTTGACAGAATCAGAATTTATTGTCACAAGCAAATCATGAAGCTTGTTGTTTTGTGGTAACATTACAAATATTGCTCTAAATTTCATTTAAAAAGTATAAACGAATTAGTGCAAAAGAAGATAAAGTGAGGTACTCTCTGTGGTTCACTGTCCAGATAAAGTGAGGTACTCTCTGTGGTTCACTGTCCATTCAGAAATCTGACGGCAGAGGGGAAGGAGCTGTTTTTGTACTGTTGGGTGTTTGTCTTCAGGCTCCTTCCTGATGGTAGTAGTGAGAGGAGAGTATGGCCTGGGTAGTGAGGATCCTTGAGGATAGAGGCTGCTTTCTTAAGACACTGCCTCTTATAAATGTCCTCGATGGGGTGAAGACCAATGCCCAGGATGGCACTGGCCGAGTTCACAACTCTATGTAGTCTGTTCCTGTCCTGTGCATTGGCTCTTCCACACCAGACAGAGATGCAAGCAGTCAGAATGCTCTCCTTCTACTCCTGTAGAAATTTGCAGGAGTTTTTGGCGACATACCAAATCTCTTCAAACTCCTCATGAAGTATAGCCACTAGCAAGCCTTCTTCATAATTGCATTGAAGTGGAGGCCCAAGGATAGATCTTCCAAGATGTTGACACCCAGGAATTTGAAGTTCATCACCCTTTCCACTGCTGACCCCTCGATGAAGACTGTTTAGGTTCTCCTGATTTCCCCCTCCTGAAATCCACTATCAGTTCCTTAATTATGCTAATGTTGAGTGCAAAATTATTGTTGTTTCACCACTCAACCAGCTGATCTAACTCACTCCAGTACTCTTCCTATTTGACATCTGTGATGCTACTGATGACCATGGTGTCATCAGTTGCTGGACAGCCTGAGGCCATAGTTCCTGAGCTCCTTTCCTACTCACCAGAACCCCAGTTCACACGTTCCCCTCCTGATCACTGGGTGCCCAATTCCCATGCGCTCCATCTACTTCCAGCACTGCCATCATCCTGTTCCATAAATGAGGCCCTCCTGGTTCTTGCGCTCTCTTTAACCTCACCAGTTTCCCGAGGTCTCTTTAAATCTATCAGCTTCACTGGAAATGTAATTATTCTCATATAACATCTGAAGAAAATGGCAATTAAATGTATGTTGAAGTATTGTGAAATACATAAATGCGCTGGAAAAACACATGAGGGCATGCAGCACCCATATGAAATAATAGGCAACCAACATCTCAGGCCCAGGCCCTTTGTCGGGAATAATTACTCTCTGTGGTTGCTGCACGACCAGCTGAGATGCTCCAGCACTTTTGTATTGCACTCAACCCCAGCATCTGCAGATTTTCCTGTTTAATTCAGTGTTGTAGTATTAATAGGATACTGTTCAATAGACTGGAAAATCTACTAGTCTGGCACTATTAAACTACTGAGCAGGCTGGACTAACAAAGTTATACTAAACCACATCACTCTCCTCTCCATTCCAGATCACTATGTAAAGTCTTTTTCTGAATCCTCAGAAAATGACTCAGCTTCAAAATACACAAAGGTTTAATATGGTTCGTTGCCCGTTGTGGTATTTATTCATAAAATGCTTTTTTACAATAAATTTTTAAAAAGTTAAAACATATTACAATGGGATAACTTCTGCACATAAAATTATCAGAAGAGATGATTATATTATAAATTGATTTTATTTTCTCCTCTGTAATTCATTGTGTTTCCAAATTTTGATTTTATTCGCTTATGCCAGTTAGTTTTCCACAGTGAACCTAACTGTTTTCTTTTGGGGCTCTCTTTGTCATTAGGAAATGCCACTGAATAATTGGATTTTCCACCCAACTGTGAAATAAGCCGTGAATCAGCACTTATTCATCACTAGTAGCTTATCCATTCTACTCTGAATCTCCACTCCAATACGTCCCTGCAATGATTACCACCCATTGTGGGGACTACCTTCTGAGGTTTATCACCGCCATGCAAAATTAACTAGAGCAATTGTCAGTTAGAAACCTCAGCATCAGAATTTATTGTCATGGACAAGTCCCAAAATTCGATGCTTTACAGCAGCGTCGTAGTGTGAACCTTCATATTATAAACAATCTTACAATAATAAATGAAAAAAAATTTAAATAACTGCACGAAAAGTAAGGCACTGTCTTTGGTTCATTGATTATTCAGGAATCTGATGGCAGTGGGGAAGAAGGTGTCCTTGTGCAGTTGAGTGCTTGTCTTTAGGCTCCTGTACCCTTTCCCTGATGGTAGCAAAGTGAAGAGGGCATGGCCTGGGTAGTGGGGTTTTTAAGGATGGAGGCTGCTTTTTTAAGACATTACCTCATGTAGATGTCTTCGATGGAGTGAAGTATGGTGCATGTGATGTGGCAGGCCGAGTTAACCACCCTCTAGAGATTTTTTCTTGTCCTGAGATTTGGTGCCTCCATACCAGACAGTGATGCAACCAGCCAGGATGCTCTCCACGGTTTACCTGTCGAAGTTTTTGAGAGCCTCCAGTGATATACTGAATCTCTTTCAACACCTCTCAAAGTATAGCTGCTGGCGAGCCTTCTTTGTGATTGCATCAACATGGAAACTTGAGGACAGATCCTCAATGATGTCGACAACCAGGAATTTGAAGTTCTTGACCTTCTCCACTACTGAGCCCTTGATGAGGATTGGGTTGTGTTCCCCTGACTTCCTCCTGAAGTCCACAATTATCTCCTTGGTTTTACTAACGTTGAGCAGAAGGTTGTTGTTACACCATACAATGAGCTGATCTATCTCCCACCTGTTCGCTTCTTTATTATCATTTGTGATTCTGCTGACAACTGTGGTGTCATCGGCAAACTTGTAGATGGGATTGGAATTTAATGAGCAGAGCAGTGGGCTAAGCACACGTCCTTGGATGTGCCTGTGTTGATAATCAGTGAGGACGAGTGCTTTTTCCAATTAGTACTGATTGTGGTCTTCTGATGTGAAAAGTCAAGGAACCAATTGCAGAGTCAGGTATAGAGGCCTAGAGTTTATAGCACTCAGGGAATTGTGGTGTTGAAGTTTGAACTGTAGTTAATGAAGAGCAGCTGTATGTGCGAATTGCTGTTTTCGAGGTGATCCACAGCTGAGTGGAGAGCCAGTGATATTGCATTGGTTCTGGAGCAATTGTGATGATAGGCAAATTGCTATGGGTCCAGATCTTTACTTTAGTTACGTGTTAATTCTGGCCGTGACCAGCCTCTCAAAGCATTTCATGAAAGTAGAAGTTAGTACTACTGACTGATTGTCATTGAGGCAGCTCACACTACTCTTCTTTGGTACTGGGATGATTGATGCCCTTTTGAAGCAGGTGGGAACCTCTAACTGCAGCAATGAGAGGCTGAAAATGTTTGTTAACACTCCCACTTGTTGGTTTGGACAGATTTTCAGTACCCTGCTGGGTACACCTTCGGGGCCTGATGTCTTCTGAGGGTTCTCCCTCTTGAATGATGTTTTGACATTGTTCTCAGAAATAGATGTCACAGGGTCCTCAGCTTTTGCAGGAATTCCAGTAGACATTGCTTGGTTCTTCTACTCAAAGCAGGCATAGAAAGTGTTCAGCTCAATGGATAATAAAACATCACAGCCATCTATGATGTTAGCTCTCCTCTTGTAGGCTGTATTGACCTGCAATCCCTGCCATAGCTGGTGTGTATCTGTCTCGGTCTCTAGCTTACTCTGGAATTGTCACTTTGCTTGAGAGATAGCCTTCTGCAGGTCATACCTGGATTTCCTGTGGAGATCTGATCCCTGGCCTTAAATGCCCTTATTCTTGCCCTCAGCAGGTTGTGAATCCTCTGATTCATCCAGGCATTCTGGTTGGGAAACACCCAGTATTTGCACGTGGGTACACACGCGTCTATATGTGTCCTGATGAAATCGGTGACATCTGTTGCATTTTCAATATGTCTATGGATGAGTTCTTGAATATGTCCCTGTCCATCGATTCAATGCAGTCCTACAGAAGCTCCTCCGCCTCCCTCGACTATACTTTTACCATCTTCACCACTGGTGGTGTTGTCTTCAGTCTCTGCTTGTACACTGGGAGTAGAAGTATAGCCAGGTGATCAGACTTAGCAAAGTGCAGTCATAATTTAGCTTGGTAGGCATTCTTCATGGTGGTGTAGCAGTGGTCGAGTGAGTTGGCTCCTCTGGTCTTGCATGTGGCGTGTTGGTAGTGGTTTATTCGAGTCTTCTTCAGGTTTGCCTGATTGAAATTCCCTGCAATGATGGAAAGGCTTCAGCATGTGTTGTCTCATGACTGTTAATCACAGTGCTCAGTCCCTCCAGTACCAGCCTGATATTAGCCTGGGGCAGAATGTACACTGCGACTGGGATGATGACGGTGAACTCCCTCGGCAGGTAGAATGGGTGGCACTTGATCACCAGATGTTTCAGGTTCGGAGAGCAGGACTGGAACATGGCCATCATGTTTGTGCACCACAATGAATTGACGATGACACAAATGCTGCCTCCCCTGGTTTTTCCTGATGCCAATCTCTGTTCAGCCTTATGGAAGGTGTAGCCCTTGGGCTATAGCGCCATGTCTGGAATGTCCACATTTATCCATATTTATGTAAAGCACATCACACAGCACTCCCTTATGACTCTCTGATGTTGACGTCTGGCTTGGAGTTCAAGCTTGTTCACCAAGGATTTTATGTTGGCCAGGAGGATGGTAGGGAGCAGTAGCCTCTGGACCCAGCATCTCAACTTAGACTAAGATCTGTATTAAGATCTTAGTACAGATCTGTGCTGAGATCTTTATTAAGATCTGTAGCCCCCTCTGCATCCACATGTTCGGGTCTTCTTTACATGGCCCGTGGGTCCGCTGCTGGTTAACTCCTGTGGTGTTTAAATGACCCTTACGATATTCCTTTAAACTTGTTGGAGACATCTGTTTCCTTACAGTATGTTGAGGAGCACAATTTTGAGACAGAAAATTTATTTTGTTCATTTGGTATGGTGAAGGTAGCAAAGAGTTGAAGGTGATGGAGGCATATGGCTTTGATGTGCACTTGAATTTCCCTGATCTATTCAGCTACAAATCAATCTACAAATCAATATGAGTTCACAACATATTCTCAAGAGCAAATGAAGGTGAACAATAAATGGAACAAGAAAACGTTTCTCCAGTAGCACCTGCCAAATCACTCAAGAGCAAGGCCACCAATCACATGGAAACATAACCAGCCGAAAGTTTGTCATTTAAGTTGCACCTCAACCTGACTTGAAAATGCATTGATATTCCTTCATCATTAGGTCAAAATCCTTAAATCTCTCCACCGGTACTGCAGCAGTTTAAGAATGATATAAACTAGCAACTTCTCAAGGGCAATTGAAAGTAAAAATCGATTCTGATTTTGTAAAAAATGCAAACGGACTTGATCAGAAATGAATATTGCCAGCCGACTGCCTGGAGGCCAATTGTACCTACCTGTAATATCAGCTGCTCTTCAGCTTTTTACAGATAACACTAATACAGTCCTGGCACAAAACTGAATCTGCAAATGGTTGATAATCATGTTAATGAGCTGATCGCCAAAAATTGTATGGAATTGACATCATGTTCATTGATGTAGATTTGTATCTATTTGCAACTATTTAAGAGTAAGTTGTTCCCTCTAAGCTGTGTAGGTGTGCGTACACACACGTTTTGCAACCAGTGCACAAAGGAAATTAATGTACACACAAAAGAATTGTGCTGCCAAATATATTTCTATTTTCCTAATCAATGGGTTAATAAGTGTGTGTTAATGTAACAATAAAAAAAAATTAAAACTAATCTATCCCCTGTTTAGATGTGATTGCAAATTAACTGCACAGTTAAAGATGTTCAGGGCTCTGTCTATTAAGTTTTGCAAGGCTTTACTCTCAGGGGTATTGATGTCCCTATACCAGACCATGATGCAGCCAGTCAGCACACTTTCCACCACACATCTGTCGAAATTTGCCAGGGTTTCCAATGTCATACCAAACCTCCACAAAGGTTAGTTACTTAAAATTATGTCATCATTAATATTTATACTTACTGAAAATAATCTCTTAGCTAACTGTTTCTGTTAACTAGTTAGTTGGTTAAATAAGTAGCTCAACATACTTGTATCATATTAAGTCATGCCAATCTAGTTTTATTTGCCATGAGAGATAGGCTGTGGCATACCTATCTTGAAACAATTTCAAGTTTGCATTTGCACAAGCATTCAGTGCGCACATACTTTTGTCACAGGAAAAAAAAATTGTGCAACATAAGATTTTTGCACACACTGACTACTAAAAATGAGAGGGAACATTGGTTACAACTGTATCTAAAAATGTGGCCTTGTGTGTTATTTCTAAAATTTACTGCCTGAAAAACCATTCTAATTTGTACATCTGAAATGCAGAGGAACACTGCCAGTACTGTGCCAAGGATAACTCTTTAACTGTGCAGTTAATTTGCAATCACATCTAAACAGGGGATAGATTAGTTTTAATTTTTTTTTATTGTTACATTAACACACACTTATTAACCCATTGATTAGGAAAATAGAAATATATTTGGCAGCACAATTCTTCAGTCGGCTCAGTTCCTTAAGGCTGAGTCAGAGAATCTGCTTGTATCACTATATAAAGTGATATTGCAATAGGGAGCTGACACAATGGATGGAATGGTATGAAAATCTGCAGGGTAAAATGACTTTGCTTATAATTAGTGCAATAATCTATGGAAATATTAGATGTAACCAATTAATTTGTTGCTCTGTGAGACAATTGATGGGAAATGAGATTTTCAGATTTATTGTCAGAGTACATACATGATATCACATATATCCCTGAGATTCTTTATCTTGTGGGTGAGGCAGAATTACCACTTATTGGTAGTAAAAGAAAAACTGTCTACAATGTACTCATGTAAATAAAGAAATGTAAACAAACTGACTGTACAATACAGAGGGGGGAAATAAACAATGAAGTGCAAAAGTAAGAGTCCTTAAATGAGTCCCTGATTGAATTTGTTGTTGAGGAGTCTGATGGTGGAGAGGTAGCAGTTGTCCCTGAACCTGGTGGTGCAAGGCTTGAGGCACCTGCACCTCTTTCTGGAAGATAGCAGCAAGAAAGGTGCTGGGAGGTATGGATCCTTGATGATTACTGCTGCTCTCCGATGACAGCATTCCCTGTAGATTTTCTCGATGGTGGGAAAGGGTTTGCCTGTGATGTTCAGGGCTCTGTCTATTAAGTTTTGCAAGGCTTTACTCTCAGGGGTATTGATGTCCCTATACCAGACCATGATGCAGCCAGTCAGCACACTTTCCACCACACATCTGTCGAAATTTGCCAGGGTTTCCAATGTCATACCAAACCTCCATAAATTCAAGAGGAAGTAGAAATGCTAACATGCTTTCCTCACAATGTCATTTGAGTGTTGAGTCTAGGAAAGGTCCTTCAAGGTAGTGATTCCCAAGAACATAAGTATACTCATCCTCTCCACCTCTGATCCCCAAATGATCACTGGATCGTATACCTCTGTTTTCCCTTATTGAAGTCAACAATGACCTCCTTGGATTTGGTGACATTGAGTGCAAGGTTGTTGTTGGTGCACCATTCAACCAAATTTTCAATCTCCCTCCTGTATTTTGACTTATTGCGCCCTTTTGATTCAACCCACTACTGTGGTATTGTCAATAAATTTGTAGATGGTGCTGAACCACACAGTCATAGGTGTAAAGTGAGTAGAGCAGGGGGCTAAGAACTCAGCCCTGTGATGCTCCAGTACTGACGGAGATTGTAGAGAAGATGTTCTTACCAATCCTCACTGATTGTGGGCTGAATGTGAGGAAATCAAAGAACTGATAACACATTGGGGTGTTGAGTCCCATGTCTTCTCTGATTACCTTTGAGGGATGATGGTGGTCAATGCCGAACTGTAGTTGATAAAGAACATACTGATATATGTATCTTTGCTGTGAAGGTGTTCCAGCATTTTGTGTGGAGCCAGTAAGATGGCATCCGCTGTAGACATGTTGTTACAACAGGTGAATTTGAATGTATCCATGTTACCACTCCTGCACAGGATTTGGTTTTGTAGCAGGTTACTTAAGCCCTGCAGAAGCTGCCGGTTATCCTTTGTTGTTTCTAATTTCATCTGGAAACTCCACTTTGGCCGGGAAATGGCTTTCCATAGTTCATACCTACTCCTTCTATTGTGATCTGATCTCTGGACTTAAAATGCCTGTGATCTGGCTTTCAGCAGGTTCCAGATTTTATTGTTCATCCAGGGCTTCTGGTTGTGGAAAGCCCTGGACAATTTTGTGGGCACACACTTGTCCACAGATGTTTTGATAAAGTCTGGGGCAGCACTGGTCTAATCATTCAGATCCTCATTGTGGTAAACTTCTGCTGCATATTGTCTGGTCAGGCTCACCTATTGGCTGGCTGTACCCATGGCCCCTCCCACAGGTCCCTCCTGTGTAAAGGTAATTATTTCACAGCCCCCTCATGACAGTTGAACAGTATGGATGTGCCATTGTTCTTAAGTGAACAAAAGCCTATTGGTTTTTCAACAACGGTCTTTCGAGTAATTTTATTCACTTAAAGTTTTTACGATGGAGCAGATCCTGAAGCCAGAAAAGCTGGAGATAGATCTTCAATCACCTGAGGCATCCACTAACTTTGACCTTTGGCTGTGCTATTTTGAAGCATTCCTGTAGGCCTCCTCCACCATATGTGATCAGAGACCAATAAGCTCCAAGTGCTGCACTCCTGGGTCAGCACCCTGGTGTATTCCATGATCAGGGATTCTACATCGTACCAGGAAGCCATGGACATACTCAAAGGACAGTATCTGCATAAGATCAATGTCGTCTATGCCAGAAACCTTCTAGTGACCCCCAAACAATGATGCGTGAGTCCAACCTTCGGGCCCTGCGAGCACTTAGCAGGGCCTATGAATACAAGGCCGTGTCCGCTGCAGAGTACATGGAGGACCTGATCTGGGACGCCTACGTCATGGGGATCAGGTAATACTATATCCAACAGAAACACTTGGAGCAAGGGGAGTTCAGTCTGTGGAGAGCAGTCGAGCTGGCAGGTACACTGGAGGTGGCTATCCAGAACATGGATGCCTACTCGATGGACAATGCAGCTGTCTCATGGTTACCCCAGGTGCCACGATTTTTGGACATGCCTCCACCCTCTCGCTCCGCTAATGACTTGTCCACAGCACCAGTGCTCTGCAACTACCTCCCATCAATTTTGGCCGACTCCGGTGGTGACCCAACCACAGCTGCAGTGCTCCGGGAGCACCCAAAGTGCTACTTCTGCAGCCTGAGCAAGTATCAGAGGAAACGCTGCCCAGCAAAGGATTCAACTTGCTCCAGCTGTGGAAAGAAGGGCAACTACGCCAAAGTGTGTAAGTCAAAACCTCTTCTTTTCAGCACTGCGTGTGGATCGTGGGGGCTGCCATCCCAGACCCCATCACCACTGGGGTCCAGCAGTGCCATGTTGGATCTGTGGAGTCCACCATTTTGGGCACCATCCTTGGCACACAGCATCACCGCATGTAGGCCATGGAGACCTCCATCTTGGGTGCCATCTTCGCGATCAAGCAGCGATGCATGCGGGCCACCATCTTGGACACCACTGTTTTCCACAGCAACCAAACACTGGCCTCCATTACACTCGAGGAGGACAGCCCATACCCCATACCAACTCGCCAGGTCAATGATGGATATTCAACAGTAGGAGCACAGAGAGCTTAATACACCCGGACACAGTGAAGCGCCTTTCCGTTACAGTATTGCCAGTGAACCAGAAGGTCTCCTTGGCATCCAAGTTTCACATAGTGGATGTCCAGGGCTTCTGTGTAGTGAATAATGGTGCGGGGTACTGAATATACTTTAGACTGATGGTAATGTCGCTGCTCTGTGCTGCTGTGCTATTGGAAATGGATTTCCAGTGTCACCTTAAAAACGTGATGATGGAGTTCAATGGGCCCATCAACCCCTCACTGTGTATAACTGACAATTTTTGAACAAAACACTGCCCGCACCCCTTGTTGTACACAAACAACGACCCAACCATTCACCATACACAACCTGCAGGCTCCTACACTTAAAATGACCCCACCCCCGACATTATTCAGCAACCTCACTCCCGAATGTAAACCCTTCACCAGTAAAAGCAGACAGTACAATGCCGGGGGACAGGGCCTCCATCTGGGCAGAGGTACAGTGCTTACTCAAGGAGGGGATCATTGAAACCAATGCCAGCTCTTGGAGAGCGCAGGTAATGGTAGTATGGAATGGGTAAAAGAATAGGGTGGTCATCGACTGCAGTGAGACCATCAAAAGGTACACGCAAATGGATGAATACCCCATCCCACATATCACTGATATGGGCCACCAAATTGAGCATTATCATGTCTTTTTGACCATTGACCTGAAGTCAGTATACTATCAGCTCCCTATCCGCCCAGAGGGCTGTCAGTATTCTTCCTGCATATCCACTTTAGTATCATGAACAGCATCTTGGTCTTCCAGTGGCAGATGGATCAGATGGTGGATCAGTACGAATTGCAGGCCTCTATAATGTCACCATCTGCAGCCACGTCCAGCAGACACCAATCTCCATAAATTTCTCAAAACAGCCAATCTCCTTAACCTTACATATAATAAGGCCAAATGTGTGTTTCACACAACCATCTTTGGTGTGTCATGGAGTATGGAGTCATCGGCTCAGACCCTGACTGTATACGGTCACTCCTTCCACACAGCCTCAAAGTCCTAAAGAGGTGCACTGGGTTCTTTTCTGATTATGCCCAAATGGTCTGCACACTCATCAAATCCACATCCTTCCCCCCCTGGCGGCAGAAGCTTGTGAAGCCTTCAATTGCAATGAGACAGATATTTCCAAAGCCACAATGCATGCTGCGGATGAATCCATCCCATTTCAGGTGGAAAGCGATGCATCAGACTTCGCTCTAGCAGCCACCCTTAAGCAGGCAGGCAGGCCAGTCACATTTTTTGCACATACCCTGCAGGGCCCTTAGTTTCAACACTCCTCAGTCTAGAAAGCCATTGTCAAGGCAGTACAGCACTGGTGCCATAATCTGGCCTGTAAGAGATTTACCCTGCTGACTGATCAACGCACAGTTGTGTTCAAGTTTAACAATAAGCAGCGGGGTAAAATCAAAAATGACAAAATACTGTGGTGGAGGATTGAATTGTCTACCTATAATTGTGTTATCTTGTACCAGCTGGAGAAACTTAATGAGCAGCCAGACGCCCTGTCCCGCGGGCCCAGTGCCAGTGCACAGATTGACCAGCTGCAAAACCTCCACAATGATCTCTGTCACCCTAGAGTTACCAGGTTTTTTACATTTTGTTAAAGCCTGCAACCTGACATACTCCATCGACGAGATCAGGTCCATGACAAAGAACTGTCAGATCTGCACTGAGTGCAAACAAGCCAGACAGGGCACCCGCCCATTTGAGCAATTCAGTGTCCATTTTAAAGGACCCCTGCCCTCCACTGACCATCTTATCATCATGGATGAATATTCCTGTCTTCCATTTGCCATCCCCTGTTTGGACATGACCGCTGCCACAGTCATCAAGGCCCTGCGCAGCCTTTTCACTCTGTTTGACTTCCCCAGTTATATCCATAGTGACTGATGAGCTGTATACCTGTTATCCAGGGCCATTACCACGAGCAGGACTACCAGTTACAATTCCCAGGGTAATGGGAAAGTGGAAAGGGTGAATGCTATGGTTTGCAAGGCAGTCTTCCTAGCCTTGCAGGTCTAAGGGCCTTCCAGTCTTCTGCTGGCCTCCCAAAAGCACTCCACTCCATCAGGTCACTACTATGTACTGCCGTAAATGCCACCCCACATGAACGTATGTTTTCCTTTCCCAGGAGATCTGTGAGAAGGTCCACACTTCCATCATGGCTGATATCCCCAGAGCCCATCCTACCCAGGAAGCGTGTGAGGAGCCATAAGTCTGACCCTCTGGTCAAAAGGGTCCACCTCCTCCATGCCAACTCTAATACGCCTACCTGGTATACTCTGACAGAAACGAAGACACGATCTCTGTCTGGGACGGCTTCCTCAAGTGCCCTGGAAACCACGGCTGATCACGCCACACCCACTTCTCCATTGAACACACCTGATGCACCTGACCCCTGGTACCCTGCCTCTGCCCTGAGGGAGGATACACCAGACTCATTGGTGGCTACTCACCAGTCCAACACTGATGAGTTTGTCCAGCATCCTAGACTGTCCAGGACCCCACTGCTGCACCACAGCCACAATCATTACTACAATGGTTCCAGCGAATGGCCAGACTGCCCGAAAGACTGAATTTGTGATTTTTTAATTTGTAACTTTGTAAGTTCCACTTCACCCTGCTGGACTCTTTTTAAAAACAAGGGGTAAATGTGGTCAACTGCTGTTGGATATAATTGTCTGGTCAGGCACACCTATTGGCTGATTGTATCTGTGGTCCCTCCCCATAGGCTCCTGTCTAAAGGTGGCTGTTCCACAGACCCCCTCCACAGTCAAATAGTATACATGTGCCATTGTTTTCTCAACAACAGTCTTTTGAGTAATTGATGGTGGATCACTCACCTGAGTCCTTGAACACCACCTAGTCCGCTGACTCGAGGAAGTCCTGTAACCATTCTTCAGCATCCTGTGGCCACCTTCTAGCTGTCCTGATCTCCGGAGCCTCGCTTTTTAGGCACTGTCTGTATGAAGGCTGAAGCAAAACGAAGGAAAGACGATGTGCTTTTTGGGGAAAAGTTAACAGATGGGTGCTTGGGCCTACACTGTGACACTTTTAGACTAAATGTTCCTGAGTGTGATAGCACAGATTCTATCACCAATATGTATATGTACAGATGGTAGTGTAGGATGACTGTGATTGGTTGAGAGCGTAGCCACACCTACTGGCAGGTCTTAAAGGATTGCTCCCAGCCAGACCAGGTCATTCTGGACTGGTCGACCTACATGTGATACGCCCCAGTCTTTTAGTTAATAAAAGCCTTGGTTTGGATCAACAAGTGTTTGGTTCTTTCGACACGCTCTACAATGAGGCCACTTTTTCAAGAGCAATTTTTTAAATTGTGGTTTGTGTCCATGTGATAGATATATGTGTATTGAAAAGCCCATGCCTTTGCACTCGTGGGCTTCAGTTAAAAGTCTATACAGAAGCTGAATATAATAGTGCCATAATCTGAATTTTAAATCACACATCTTTAACCTTAGAAAGAGGCCAGAGCCCTGTACTGCATGGTTCTTTTGCTGATTCTGTGATGGAGTGAAGCAAAAATAATCCCACTCCCTACTTTCTTCCCATACTGACACTTAAACCAGCGAGAGTGCTGTTCCATTCTCACTGTTTGATGAATTCTATTTCCTTTTATCCATTTATTGATGTAAGAAGTTAGAGATTGAGAAAAACAACTTTGGATATTTGCTCCTAAACTGTGCAAGCGTTTGACTTTGGAAGAAACTGGACAGCACATTCTGAATTCACAGTGGGTTTTCTATTGAGTTCTTACAGGTGGATTCTGAAAAAAGATGTGGGGCCTTTTATCTAACACACGTTCATATTCCAGAATTAAAAGCATTGTTCTTGGGGGGAAAAATAGTTTCAGAGGAACCAAGGCTTCATCATTTTGTTACAATATGTAGGTCCAAGCACTTGCTGTTAATTTTTACCCCAAACTGTGCATCAATGTCCCATTTTTCATTCTCCCTCAGTTGTCTCCTTCAGGCAGCTGATCCCAAAACTAAAGAGTCCCTAAAATAAATGTTCGTTCTCTTACTTGGAACTATTTCTTTTAAATTTGGGGTTTTTTTTGTCATTTAATAAAGTTGAATGGAATTAACTTGATTTAAGGGCAATGATTCAAATTCATTTAAAAAAAATAACCAATTAACTAATACGTTTCAGTTGGCACAATAATTTTTACTGAAGTGTCCCAATTAAAAGAAATGAGAAAAAACTTGTTCGGTGCATTAACCATAAAGTCTATTAGAATCAAGAACATAACAAGCTGTTAAATCAGAAAGCCACAGCCCCTCCACCAATTGTATTCAATTCTATTCTTCAGCATCAACTCCCCACAAAATCAGTGGGATTTATCTACTCCCAGCTACCTTGTACGAGGGCTTTAGCTGAAAAAGGTGCTTCTTGTGAGGGAAGACGATATAAGATTTTTTAAAACTTTCCAGATTGATATGGGGTTCCAATCTGGGATTTATCCTGGCGAATGAGGCCTATCATCTTTTACTTTCCAATAGCCAGCTGCCTGTTAGAAATGGAAATGAAGAGCAACTGACCACCTCTCAACGAAGCCAAGGGTAGATAACATTCAACTCAGTCACAGATTGGAATAGGCAACAAGGACAAAAAGTTGAAGAACCTGAAAAGAAGATCACTTTTTCACTTCACCAAGATTATTTCAAAATCTTGCCATGAATATCTTTATTTCAGATGTAGTAGATTTTACAGAATGGTATACATACTATAAAACTAATTACACATAACATCTGGGAATATTAGGGATCAGTGGGACTTGCATAGATGAAGAATTCACGGAAATTGCTCTCAGTTGAAAGTTGATTAATCCTCAGAGCCTGTTAGTCTGCATCCCAGAGGGCTAAAGAGGTGGCCCTAGAGGAAGCAGATGCATTTGTGATCATTTCCTACATTCTCTCTATATACTGGATCAGTTCCTTTGACTGGAAGGTAACAAATGCGACACCACTTTTTAAGAAAGGAGGGTGAGAGAAAACAGGAAATTATAAGCTTGTTAGCCTGACTTCAGCAGTGGGGGGAAAGCTGGAGTCCATTATTAAAGACATTATTGTTGGGCATTAGAGAGGAGTGACAGGATTTGTCCAAGTCAGTCTAACACAGTGGTTGTCAACCTTTTTCTTTCAATTCACATCCCACTTTAAGTAATCCCTATGCCATTGGTGCTCTGTGATTAGTGAAGGATTGTTTAAGGTGGTCTGTGAGTGGGAAGGGAAGGCTGACAATTACTGCTCTAGATTTAATTGTTATTGAAATGTTTTGCTTGAGAAAAATGGTTATTGGCCCATTTCATCTGGAGCTATGAAACCTTGCACATAACGAGTCAATTAGGTATGATTAAAACAGTGGTTTTGAAACTTTTTTGTTCCACCCACAGACCACCTTAAGCAATCCCATATTAATCACAGCATCTATTGGCATAGGGAATATTTAAAGTGGGATGTGAGTAGAAAGAAAAAAGGTTGAGTACCAGTGGTCTAAGGGAAATCATGTTTAACATATGTTATTTGTGGAACTCCTTACCACAGGAGGGTATTACGGTCAGTCCATGAAGTTTCAAGGTTCCTTTTGTCGTCACATAATAATACATTAAAAATGTAACATACATGATATAACCTTTGGCTGCCGTAAGGTAGACAGAGTTGCCATTAGTATTGCGAGGAACCCCTTACAGTATGACAGATCGAGAAGCAAAAGAGAGTCCCTTCAGATTCACAGGATATCCATGGATTTGCCTCCAGTGGTCTAGCGGCCTCTGCAACCACTCAGACTTCTGTTCAATCCATCAGCCAACCGAGCTCCAGATCCAAAGCTCCAACATGATCAGGAAGTCTTCAGCACCCAAGGCCATTCAGGAATCTTTCTTTCCCTCAGTGCCCTCTTGAATCCTGGCTCCATTACCTGGTTTCCATGAGCTAGTGTCCAGCAGCCCTTGTGGGTCCCCCGACCGAAAGTCACCCACAGCCTGTGTTTGTCCCTCAGCTTCTGGCCTGCTGCTGTGGTCACCTTGCTTTAAGGGGCCTTTAGCCACTGAGCCCCTCGCTGGTTGGCTGACATGGTCACTGTCCATCTCCCATGCTTCTCCTTTTCATCGGGGTGGTTGCTCTCCATTTCTGATTCTCCCCAGAGTCTGCAACCCTCTGTTCGCTGCTGCTGAATGCAGGTGCGGCCATCTTGGGCACAGACCTTGCTGTGGCAGGATTTTACTTACAAACACCGCCAGCTCCTTTAACAGACCATTTAAAGCCTGTATAAAGCTGCTGGCACAAGGACCAGGTGGTTAAAACCTTTGGAGGAGTGCTGTGTCTCCGCTCTCTGCTCTCCCAGGTCCACACCAGCGGTACCACTGTCATTACTGCTCCTCTGGCAGTGCCACCATTTATTTATTAGATTCTATTACATTTTATTATATTACATTAGATATATTCAAAAAGGATTTGGATGTGGCCCTAATGGCTAAAGATATTTTAAAAAAGCATAGGAAGAAAGCTGGAATAGGGCCATGAAAGTGCGTGGTCAACCACAATCATGTTGGAACGGTGGAGCAGCCTTGATGAGCTGGACAGCCTTCTCCTGCTCCTACCTTCTATGCTTATGTTACATCTTGCTCAAAATACCATTGAATTGTTCACAGGTTCTATGTGCATCACAGCTCCTTGAATGGAGCTACTCTTCAAGTGAATCGGAGGCTTAACGTGCCCGCAGGTATTGGTGGTTAAGCTTGCTGTACTATACAGTCGTTAAGGGAAACATTTAAGAGAATGGGCTTTACCTCCAACACCTGCAAAACAAACGTCATGCACCATGGCGATGAAAGAGGCTCCAAATGCTGGAATCTGGAGCAAAAAAGTAATCTGCTGGATGAACTCAAATGGGTCAGGCATCATCTGAGGAGGCAAAGGGATGCTAGGACCCTACATCAGGACAATGGCTGTAGAGGGAAGATAGGCAATATATAGAAATGAGAGGGAGTGATGAGACAGAAGCAGGGAGATGATAGGTGGAATCAAATTTTTGGGTAGGTGGTGGGGAGAACTGATGGGTTGATGGAACCCAGTGGGGAGGGGATATGACATGAGGAAAGGTAAACTGAGAATACAGATAGATAGATATGTGGGTGATGGACAGACAGAACTAGTAGGGGAGAGTGATGGGTCTAAGTAAAGGGGGATGGGATAAAGGAGAACAAAGGGAGAGAGAATCTTGATGGACTGGTGGGAGAGGGAAAGGAACGTAATATGGTGGGTCACCTGAAAGTGTAAAATTCAAAATTCAGTGACTCTTGATTTGCATTTGTCCTCATCATTGCAGAAGGCTGAGGACAGATGATAAGAATGAGAAAGGAGTTGAAATAACACACAAATGGAAGATCAAGGTGGTCATTGCAGACAAAGGGCAGGCCCCTGCAAAGCAATTCCCTCACTGTCATATGGTCTTATTAATGGGGCGGAGGCCACATTGGCAATAGATCAGGTTGGAAGTGGTGCATGTGAATCTGTGCCTCACCTGAATGGGTTGTTTAGATCCCTTGACTAATATGAGGGATGAGGTGAAGGGACATATGAAGCAATAGCTCATACAATTGCAGGGGAGAGGGACATGGGCAGGAGGGGTGTAGATGGGGAGCATCGAGCAGATTAAGAAGGGAGTCACAGAGGGCCTGCAGAAATTACCAAGCAAGATCGGAATAGTGGTGGGATCTTCTCAAGGCTGGCAGATGAGGTGAAGGATGATACACTGGATATGGAAGCCAGATGTCCACTACTCATTTGCCTCTTAAAATCTCTGAGACCTAGATAACCTCAATAAGGGCCCTTGAGATCTTGGAGAGATACCACCAATGCTATTTATGCAAAATTCTCCAAATACACTGGAAGAATAGTGGACTCAACAATAGTGACCTCTCCCAGTTAAACTTTCCACTTCTGCAGATCACTTTTCAAGGAAGCCACAGTACAGTGCTCATTCCTTGTGAAAGACAACTGGTATCATAGAACTTAAACAAAGAACATTACAACACAGTACGGACCCTTCAGCCCACAATGTTGTGCCTACCAATAGAAGTCGACTCAACAAATTAAACCTTCCCTACCTTACACCCATAACCCTCTATTTTCTTTTGTGTCCATGTGTCTAACTGAGGGTTTTACAAGTCCCTAATATGCAAGCATCCACCACCACCCAAGGCAATGCATACCAGGCACCCATTACTCTCTGTATTAAAAAAAACATACACCTGATATCTTCCCTAAACTTTCCTCCCCTCACCTTATATAGATGTCCTCTTGTATTTGTTACTCTTGCTCAGAGAAAAAAGTGCTTGCTGTTCACCCTTTCATCCCTCATAACCTTGTAGACCTCTATTAAGACACCTGTCATCCTTCTTTTCTCTAAAGAGAAAAGACCTAGCGCTGTTAACCTTGCCTTGTAAGCCATGTTCTCGAATGAGGTATCATTCTGGTAAATCTCCTCTGCAAAAGGGGTTAGTTAGGAAGGTTCAAGCATAAGGTATTAATATTGAAGTAGTGAAATGGATTCAACAATGGTTGGATGGGAGATGCCAGAGAGTAGTGGTGGAAAATTGTTTGTCAAATTGGAGGCTGGTGACTCATGGAGTGCCTCAGGGATCAGTACTGGGTCCATTGTTGTTTGTCATATATATTAATCATCTGGATGATAGAGTGGTAAATTGGATTAGTAAGTATGCAGATGATATGAAGATTGGTGGTGTTGTGGACAGTGAAGTAGTTTATCAAAGCTTGCAGTGGGATAGAGGCCAGTTAGAAGAGTGGAATAAAAGATGGCAAATGGAATTTAATACTGATAAATGTGAAGTGCTATATTTTGGTAGGTCTAATCAGCAAAGTACATACACATTAAATGGTAGGTAATTGAGGAGTGCAATAGAACAAAGGGATTTAGGAATTTTGGTACATAATTCCCTGAAAGTTGAGTCACATGTAGATAGGATGGTGTGGAAATCTTTTGGTATGTTGGCCTTCATAAATCAAAGTATTGAGTACAGGAGTTGGGATGTCATGTTGAAATTGTATAAGGCATTGGTGAGGTCAAATTTGGAATATTTTGTGCAGTTTTGATCACCAAATTATAGGAAGGACATAAATATAACAGAGAGAGTACAGAGAAAATTTAGAAGAATATTGCATTGGTTTCAGGGTTTGAGTTACAGGGAAAGGTGAACCAGGCTGGGACTTTATTCCCTGGAGTGTAGAAGATGAAGGGGTGATTTGATAGAGGTATTTAAAATTATGAGGAGGACAGATAGAGTAAATGTGGAGAGGCTTTATCCACAGAGATTTAATCAACAGGACATGGATTGAGATTGAAGGGGGTAAAGTTTAGGGGAAACATGAGGGGTAATTTCTTCACTCAGAGGGTAGTAGGAGTGTGGAATAAGCTTCTGGCCAAAGTGGTAGATGCGGGCTCAATTTTAATATTAAAGGAAAAGTTGGATAGGTATATGGAGAAGAGTTGTGTGGAGGGTTATGTGCCGGGTGTGGGTCAGTGGGGCTAGGTGGGAGAAGGTATTCGGCATGGACTAGAATGGCCAAACAGGCCTGTTTCTGTGCTGTAATTGGTATATGCAAACAGAGCTGTTGTTTAACCAGAACCCATAATCCTGTAATTGCACCTTCTCCATAGCTTACACATCCTTCCTGTAATGAGGCAATCAGAATGAAACACAATATTCCAAATGTGGAATAACCAGAATTTTATAGAGCTGCAACATTACCTCATGACCCATGAACTCAAATCCCTGAAGAATGAAGGGCAGCATACCATAAGCCTTTTTAACTATCCTATCAACCTCGACGACAACTTTAAGAGAGCTTTAGATCTAGACCCTGGCCCCTCTGTTCTTCCACAATAATAAGAAACCTGCCATTAACCATTTACTCTGCCTTTCTTTGTCCTTCAGAACATCATCTGCCAGTTTTCCACCCAATTCTGCATGCTGTCTATATCCTGTTGTAACCTATGACAACCTTCTGCTGCCAACCCCCTGGGCAGCTTATAGTTATACTTTCCATTGGTCAATCTACTTGCTACTCCTTTCCATTGATCCAAACTCATCCTCTTCAAACACCTCCTAGATGCTCAAAGTTCTTGGATCTGATAGAATCCATGAGGCAACTTGCTGAGAATACTCCACTCCTGATAAGGGGCCAGTTGACCTAATTATACTTCAGTTTTCTTGTATATTCTTCATGCATGTGACTGATCCACCTTTAACTTAGAAAGATTACTGAGGAAGAGACATCAACTCGGTTCGGGTCAAAACACTATTCAATTGAGATGGTAGTACAAAGAGGCTGTTGTGTATCATGTCCTCAGATAATGACTTAAGTCTGGGAAAAGAGAAGGAAGGTCTCCACAGCAAACAGAGCTGTTGTTTAACCAGAACCCATAATCCTGTTTTAGTGTCAATGAAAAAATGCAGGTGGAAGTGTACATGTGGCAGGTGCAGACTTGGCCTTATCAACTACAGAAGCAATTACATTTAAAGGCTGAAGCTTATTCCAGAGGGTTAAAAATGTTGACTTTTAGTCAGGTTTGCATTATTGAATTTTCATTGGAAAAGACAACCATTTCTCCCAGAGGTAGGGCTCCATTGTTAAATTAGATTTAGCCAATAGATTCCTTCTCCTGGTGTTTGGCCCTCATACACAGCATGAAATTAGACAGCACTCATTGTTACTAATTAGTCAATACTTGAAAACTTTGTCCCAGTCATTGGTAGAAGCCCTTGGCAGCTGTCACATGAAACAAACAAAAAACACATTTCTAAAAGGTGATTACACCTCAGCCTATCATGAATCTGGGCTCCCACTGACATTAACTTCACTTTTCATTGAAGTCCTCCGCTGCTTCCCGACTTGTATCACATTTCTTTCTCGAGACTATGTGTTGTTTGGTGAAGTAGAACTTCACAGGAGGGAAAAGGAACAAATCGTAAATAAAAAACACATTGTGCAGGAGGAAGTTGGATGGTTGAAAATAGCTGCGATGTGATAATTATACAGGCTATTAATGTCACCTCATTATGTCACTAAATATCAAGACAGCCTCGGCCCTGATAATATTCTATTTCAATTTGCCATAAATATAGTTCAGGATGTTCCTTAACTTTTGTTATTTTGGTTGAGTTAAAATGTATTTCAACTGCACTTATTTTTTTTTAAATTTAGACATATGACACAGTAACAGGCCCTGTTGGTCCACAAGGCCATTACACCCAATTACAGCCAAATTACCTAAGACTACCCCCCGGTATTTTTTGAATGATGGGAAGTGACCTGAGCACCCAGAGGAAACCCACACAGATATTGGGAGAACATACAAACTTCTTACAGACATTTCAATCCTGGTTGCTGATTCAATAACTTTGCACTAACCCCCATGCTAACTCTACCACCCCTGTTGTTGGACGTATAATCTCAAAGAGGACAATTGTGATGTTCAGATGACTGCGGTTCTTTTTTTAAAATATCTTGATACCTGCCAAAGCAGTGGCATCGATGAAACTCTTCTCACAAGATTAGCAGGTTGCAGAATTGAAAACTTAAATGATGAAAGGATGACTTGTCTGATTTGAAAAGGAACTAGAAAATGATGGTATTTCCATGTGCCCTGGGCAGTAGAGATTACTGGCTTGGCAAATCCTGCAGTGTGCTTCCACGCAGTGTGGCCACAGTACATCATCACTGAAAGGAGTAACATTTACCAAGGAGGGTCTTCTTTGATGATGGTGAACTTTATGATTGATGGAGCTGCAGTCACCCAAGCATTCCATACACTCTCAGCTCAAGCATTTTTGATGCTAAAAAGACCTTTCAGAATCAGGAGGTCACAAACTCCCTGCATCATCTAACAGAGCCACATGATGTGGCTGGCCCATGAACATTTAATAACGTGTGATATTTTGATGATAATGCCATTAACTCGTATTGGAGGTGACCACTGCCTTGCACATATATAGCAGCAATCTTATATGCTACTTTTCTGAGTTGCTCCCTGCTGACATATGAGCTGTTCGTGGAACTGAAAGCTGACTTCAGGAAATTACCCCATTTTCAAATTTCTGAACTAACTGCAAATGACCAGTTGGAGGACAGTGTCCTGAAGAATTGCTCCAATGATAGAAACACAAGAATGTTAGTAATGGAGGCAGGAGGAAGTCATTCACAACCCTATGTCTGTTCTACCATTCTAGAAGATTATGGTTGATCTCTTATCTCAATTATACTTTTCTGCTCTAATGTCATTATCCCCTCATTCCTATCATATCTAAAAATCTATCAATCACTCTCTTCACTATATTCAGCAATTGAACCTCCCTGAATAACAATGGAGTTGACAAAAACTCCATTTCAAATGGCCAACCACTTAAGGAACCATAAAACACTACAGCACAGAAACAGGCCCTTCAGCCTATCCAGTCTGTACTGAACTATTATACTGCCTAGTACCAATGACCTGCATCCAGATCATAGCCCTCCATGTCCCTCCCACTTGTACCTATCCAAATGTTTCTTAAATATCAAAAATAAGCCCACATTAACCACTTTAGCTGGCATTTTGTTCCATGCACACACCACCCTCTGAATGAAGAAGTTCCACCTTAGTATTCCCTTTAACCATTTCCCCTTTCATCATGTCATGTAGATCCATGTTGTCTTTTTCTTGCCTCACCTAACCCCTTGCCTCACCTAACCCCAGTGGGGAAAAAAAAACTTGTTATCCTTGACTCTCTTTACACCCTTCATAATTTTTACACCATTGTTTTGAAACTGGGTTCCGTTTCTGGACATTCCTGGGGAAACGCCAGCTCTGCATCTATTCTGCATTCCTTCTGAGAATTACCGGTAAATTGTGGGGTAGATTTGCTACCTTCCAAGTGGGTAATTGAGGTCATCTATCATTTTTTGATAAACTGACCAGAATGCTAGTTGAGTTAGCTTAATTTCTCCTCAGATAAACCCATCATTCCGAGGATTCATCTTTGCTACACTTCCTATGGAAATCCTTCTCTGGGTATAGAGATGAGAACAGTGCAACCTATTCCCAGGGCATTTCCCCATAATGCTTTATAACTGCAGCAAAATATATGGTACAAATCATTTTGCAATAGATGGCATCATGCTAACTCATTCTGAATTGCTTGCTGAACTTGCACATTAACTTTAAAAGATTTGTTTACAAGGACAGGCAGATCCCTCTGAGCAGCAATGCCTTTCGATCTTTTACCGTTTAAAAATCATTCTGCCTTCCAATTTATGTAACCTTGTATTTGTTAATATATTCCATTTGGTCTGCCTTTGCCCTATTAACATGATCCATCTATAGCTGCATTATAGGTGATTTCTCCTCACAGCATCCTCCCTAGCTATTTACAGATTTGCAGCATCTCACTCAGCAGTCTCCTAGTACAAAAATGACCAGTTTATTTATACTCCTTGTTTCCATCCTCTTGCCTCAATCCACACCTGTAGATTATGCACAAAACTGAATGCTCTAATTTTGTTCAATAATCTTTGATTCTGACGTATTTTTGAAGGCCCCCTTAGAGTCTAAATATCCATTTTCTCCCCGCTTGTTCTGCTAGTTTAAAACTCTGAAATCTCTAAACAGTTTTAAACATGATTTCGCCTTCATACATCCAGGTTTCCTCGGCCCAATCCTGTTATTTTCTTTGCATGTGCCTTGTCATCACTTGGATTCTAGCATTTTCTCCAGCTCTGATGTCAGGTGAACTGGAGGAATTCAACAGATCAGGCAGCATTTGTGGTTAGAAATAGTCAATCAAACGTTTGGCTTAGAAATCTTTATAAGTCACAATAAATGATCCCAACCCAGAGCAATGGCTTACCATTTCTACCCATGGATGCTGCCTGAGATGTTGATTCCATTCAGCTTCTCGTTGCTTGCTCAAGTTTCCAGTAGATGCAGATTTTGTGTTTAACTCTCTATAATTCCATTGTCTCTCTCCCTCCTTTCTTAAGTAGTGAGATTGCATTAGTTTCCTTTCAATCGATTGGAACCATTCCAGAATCTATGAAATTTTGGATGATGATTATCAGCATGTCCATTTCCTCAATATTCCTATCCTTCAGAGCTCTAGAAGCAGGTAATCAGGTCCTGAGATTTCATCCCATTAATTTTCCCAGCACTAGTTTATTGTAATGTTAGTTTCTTTGATTTTCCCTCTTTCTCAAGACACGTAGCCCTCCACTATTTCTGAGAGAGTGTTAACAATGGGAAGCACAACATTTTGCTTCATTTCTCTTTTATTTCCTTGTTGCTCAATATATTTTTTCCAGTTTTGCTCTATAAGGAATTTGCATTATTTGAATCTGATTTTTTTTACTTACCTAAGGAATTTCTTTCAATCTGTTTTTGTTTCTCATGAATCTACTATAACATTCTACTTTCCCTTTCCTTATCACTACCACATGCTCTGCTGAATTCTGTTAGTTTCCCTCTGCTCAGTTAACAGTATTGTTACAAGATCAAACCAGCAACCACAAAGAAGGCATATCACACAGGAGTAAAGATGAACAATTACTTCATTAACAAAAATTCACCTTCAAACTTAATTCAAGATCCCTCCTTTTATAATAATGCCCACGGGTTATTATGCCAATTTGTATAATAGTGTAAAGCTAATAAATTTCCCAGCCTAAATATAACATATGTAATTAAACTCTAAGTTACATTTCCACAGAAAAACTTAGACACAAAACACACAAGACTCACAAAACTTTGACCGCGACTGAAGCAAAGATCATAAACAAAATTGTTTGCTTGGTAAACTGAAGCCAAAAGATCTTTGAGAGAGAGAGAGAGAGAGAGAGAGAGAGAGAGAGAGAGAGAGAGAGAGAGAGAGAGAGAGAGAGCACAAAATTCAAAGTGATCTTGTGTTGCTTGAAGAGAGAGGAACAAATGACTTGGTCTGGGTACTTCTGGCTGTCTTTCATCCTTTTTGAAAGCTCCAGTTCAGTAACTGTCTGCTCTTATTTTTGATTTTGGACAGAAAAACTAATGGATTATGATCAGTATATATTATTTATGATTTTTAAGCAGTACAAAATGTTGCAAAGCTAAAACAAGCACTAATAACTCCTTCTCAATGGTTGAATAATTTTGTTGATGGTCGTTAAACTTTTTAGAGAAGTATGAAATAGGATGTTCTACTCCATCACCATCCTTCTTCTGTAACAGTACAGCACCAACTGCTTCGTCACCGGTGTCCATGGCTAAAAAGAATGGCTTTTCAAGTTTAGGGGACAAAAGTTTAAGCTGATGGCATAAAATGGCCCTGAACTTCAGAAACGCTTCCTGGCATGCATCTGACCAGATAATTTTTTTCTTTCTTTCCAAGTAGTTTTGTTAATGGCAGTGCAATTTCTGCAAAATTTTTACAAAATCTACGATAGTAGCTAATCATTCCTAGCAATCTCTGAAGAGCTTTCTTATTACTGAGGATATGGAACACAGTGATAGCCAATACTTTCGCTCCAATAGGTGCCATCTGTCCATGACCTACCACATAACCCAGATAAATTACAATGGCATGTCCAAACTCACTCTTGTACAAATTCACTGTGAAGTGTGCTTCCACCAGTCTCTGAAATAACTGCTCTAATTCAAGCATGTGTTCTTCCCATGTATCCGTACTAATTACTAAATCATCGATATAGGCTCCTGTGTGCTCTAAACCCTGAATTACTGCATTAATCATCTCTGAAATGTGCCAGGTGCATTTTTAATCCCGAAAGGCATTACATTATACTCATACAATCCTGAAGGTGTAACAAATGCAGAAATCTCCCTGCCTTTCTCTGTCAGAGGAAGATACCAGTATCCTTTTAAGAGATCAATCTTTATAAAAAAATTAGCCTTCCCCACCTTATCTATACAATCATCTGTTCTGGGGATAGGGAACACATGAGTCTTTGTCACCATGTTTACCTTTTGATAATCAGTACAAAACCTAATTGAGCCATCTGGCTTAGGCATCAGAACACAGGGTGAACTCCAATTTGAACTTGATTTTTGGATGATATCATTTTTGAGCATATAATCCACCTCTTGATACAACAATCTGCTCTTTTCCTGATTAACTCAGTAAGGATGCTGCTTAATAGGCTTAGCATCACCGACCTCCACATCATGACAAGCCACAGTAGTTTTTCTTGGAACATATGGGAATATATCCTTAAATTTCATAAGTAATGTCTTCATTTTTTTCCTTTCTGATTTAGTCAAATGCATTAACTTGGTTTCTAAGTTTTGCAAAACTATGTAATTTTCCAGCCTGGGGCTTATCACTTTCTGTGCTCCATGACCTTCCACAGAACTTATCTCCTCCTTACTTTCCTCTATAATTAACACCTTGGTTGGAATCCTAGCCTCCTCCTTAGTCATTTTCTCAAAGTAAGGTTTAAGCATGTTCACGTGACAGACCTGTGTCTCTCTTCGATGATCAGGCATCTCAATGACATAGATGACCTGGTAATTTTTGATTTCACCTTATATGGTCCTGAAAACTGAGCTCTCAAAGGGTTTGATTGCATTGGGAATAAGACCAATACTTTGTCACCAGGTTTAATATCCCTAATTTTTGCTTTTTGATCATACTGAATTTTCATTTTTCCCTGAGCAGTTTTTAAATATTTCCTTGCCATCTCGAAAGCTTGATGTAATCTGTTTTTAAATTTGAAAATATAATCCAACCGATTTGATTGTATATTATTATGTATCCACTGTTCCTTCAACAATAGTAATGGACCCTTGACTTCATGACCAAACACCAACTCAAATGGACTAAAGCAAAGAGACTCCTGAGTTGCCTCTCTAACAGCAAACAATAACAAATGGTTTCCTTCATCCCAATCCTTATTATCTTCCATGCAATAAGCCCTCATCATATTTTTCACAGTTAAATGGAACCTTTCCGAGGCCCATTGACTTTAAGGATGATAGGCAGATGACACAATTTGATAGGCTCCCAATTCATACACCACCTGTTGAAATATTCCAGACATAAAATTACTCCCTTGGTCCAATTGAATTTACCTTGGTAGGCCAAACAGTGTGAAAAATTTTAGCATAGCCTTCACAATCATCTTCGCTTTAATGTTTCTCAGGGTAATAGCCTCTGGAAACCTTGAAGCTGTGCACATGAATGTTAACAAATATTCATTTTCTGCTTTGGTTTTTGGCAATGGGCCAACACAATCCACTACCACTTTTGAGAAGGGCTCCCCGAAAGCAGGGATGGGTTGTAAAGGTGCTACTGGTGGTCCTTGATTAGGCTTTCCCACCAGTTGACAAGTGTGACAGGTTCAACAAAAGTTCTCAACATTCTTTCTTAATTTCGGCCAATAAAACTGTTTCCTTATCTTTTCTACTGTCTTCTTCACTCCAAAATGACTTCCTAAAGGTGAACTATGAGCCAATTTTAATATTTCATTCCTGTAAGTTTTGGGAATACAACTTGCCTTACTACTGCCCAGTTTTCATGGGCAGGTATCACTTGTGGTCTCCACTTTCTCATCAATATTCCATCTTGAACAAAGTAACCTACTGGCACAGTTTCAATTTCCTGGTTAGACAGAATCTTATCTCTTATCCCAGCAAGATCAGGATCATGCTTTTGTCTAGTTATTAATTCTTCTCTTGACAACAGCAAAGCTGGATCCTTGGTTTGTCCTCAATGCTTTCCCCCACGACAGAATCATCACAGACTTTCTCTACCTCTACCTTTTTTCTAGACGTGGCTCTAGTAATGGTACATGCAGGGTACATTTCCAAATCCTTTTCAGACTCATAAATCAATGTCTTACTTGTGAGTTTTACCGCATGTATGACTTTACCCTCTGCTAAATCATTTCCCAATAAAAGAGAAACTCCATCCACCAGCAGACTTGATCTTATCCCTATCGTAACCGGGCCAATAACTAAGTCTGATTTCATCACTATTCTATGCAAAGGTATAGGCTCTGCTTCACCACCAGTGCCTTTAATTAAATTCACATCTCCAGTATCGGTCTCCTCACCATAATTCAAAATGTTGCTTAATACAATACTCGCACTTGATTGGATCCTTCTTTAACCGAAATGAAACCTTCAGTCATGAATGGTTTAAAAATATCCCTAACTTTCTCACTCTGAACACAGGTGGTTGGCACCACCCCTTTCTCTTTCTTCCTTTTCAGTACAGGACAATTTGTTATTATGTGCCCTGATTTCTTACAATAGTGGCAAATAACACTCAAAATTTTTTTCTTCACCCATTTCTCTTCCTCTCTTCCTTTAACCTCACTTCTAGATTTTCTTTCTACTCTACTTGGATTATCAGCAGTATTCCTTTGAAAGGTTTGCACTGGTGTCCACTTAGACTTGTGGGTTAAAGCAAATTCCTCTGCGAATTTAGCCAATTCTTGCCAAGTTTTTATATTTTTCTCTGCCAAGTATACTTAGATATCGTCAGGAACACAATTTTTAATCTCCTCAATCAGAATTATTTCCCTCAATAAATCAAAGTTATTTTCTACTTTCATTGCAGCACACCACCGATCAAAACACACAACTTTGCTATAAGCAAAATACAGGTAAGATTGGGTTGCTGCTTTTTTTAAACTCCTGAACTTTTGTCTATAAGTCTCTGGGACTAGTCTACAAGATCGGAGTATAGCCTGCTTTACAAATTCGTAATCAGCTGCTTGATTTACAGTGAGACACGAGTACACCTGTTGGGCTTTCTCTTTAAGAACATTTTGTAGCAGGAGTGATCACTGGTCTGGTGGCCATTTTAAATGTACTGCTACTTTCTTAAAAAGCTGAAAATACTGGTCTATTTCAGCTTCCTCAAATGAAGGAACTAACCTCACTTCTCTACTGACCAGAAACCTCTCCTGACCAGCATGTGGGTTTTGGGCTTCTCCCTCTCCTTGGGTTAGGGTCTGCCTCAATTTAGCTAATTCTAGCTCATGTTTCCATTCTTTCTCTCTCTCCTCCCTTGAGGCTGCCCTTTCCTCCATTTCTGCCTGCCTTACTGCTTCCTGCTCAGCTTTCCTTTCTGCCTCTCTTTTTTTTCCTTCCTCTCTTCCCTTTCTGCCTGCCTTACTGCTACCCATTCGGCTTTCCTTTCTGTCTCTCTTTTTTCCTCTAACTCTTGTTTTCTCAAAGCCAACTTTACTTCCTCTGAAGTTTTATCCTTTGGAAACTGTTCTAATGCAGCTTCTTCAAATACCCCCTTTCCTATATAATGTTTAATGATCTTTCAGGCAATTTCCTTTTTTTTTTCATCCCAGTTTTTATTGCAAGAAGTTTGAACTTGCCAACTTTAACCATCAGTTCTGACTTTTTAGCCATTTTTTAATAACCAACTGAAGGGTTAGCTATGAACTGGTCAATATTCATAGTTGTGGGTTTTTCTGCTGGTGATTTATAAACTCACCATTTATTTTTAATTTCAAGCTAGAGGTTGAGTCAAATTCAGATGACAGATAACTAAGCACAAGTGAATTGTCCCTAAAGCTTCCAAATTAGTTTGATCCCAGACGAATCCCACAAATTATGTTACAAGATCAAACTAGCAACCGCAAAGAAGGCATATCACACAGGGGTAAAGATGAACAATTACTTCATTAACAAAAATTTACCTTCAAACTTTAATTCAAAATCCCCTCCCCTCTTTTATAACAATGCCCACGGGTTACTATGCAAATTTCTATGACAGTGTAAAACTAATAAATTCCCCAGCCTAAATATAACATATGTAATTAAAGTCAAAGTTATATTTCCAACCAGCCCACAGAAAAACTTAGACACAAAACAAACACAAAACACACAAGACTCACAAAATTTCGATCTCAACTGAAGCAAAGATCAAACAAAATTCAGTTTGTTTGGTAAACTGAAGCCAAAAGATCTTTGAGAGAGAGAGAGAGAGAGAGAGCACAAAATTTTAAGTTGACTTGTGTTGCTGCAGAGAGATGGACAATTGGCTTGGTCCGGATCCTTCTGGCTGCCTTCCGAATGTTCATCCTTTTTGAAATCCCAACATTCTAAACTGTCCTCCAGACCATGAATCATGCTCCTCCTTCCACTCCACATCCAAGTCCAGATATTTTTAGATAATTTTCTGCACATGCTCAGTCCGTCTCCCACTCTTTCAGCAGTCCACCTTCACCTTGGCTCTCTAAGGCAAACTATCACTTTTTAACATAAAACCACACAACACATAGGTCAATACACAACACTGAACTGTGTAACAGTATTCTTTGACAAAGATTTAAACATTTCCTTTCATGTGATTTCATTCCTGTTGATTGCATTCCTGGAGCAATCTTGCAATTTTTAAAAATATTTTCATTGTTTGCTCAATTCAGATTCAATAAGTTGTTTTCAAATTAAATACATTATGTCTTTTTTTAATAAAATGTTTACCATATTACTGTCACCATTCCCCAAAGACACTTCAACCATCAAATCTTTAATTAACACTTTCTCATCGCATAATACTCGGTTTAAAATAGGCTCTTTGTGCAGGGAATGCTTGTAGGATGGAGCATTGAGCTCAAGAGTAAGGAATTCATGTCCTTGCGATATAAATATGTCCTTGCTCTGTAAAGCTGGCTAAGCCACATTTGAAATACTTGTGTATAATTCTGGTTGCCTATTACAGGAAGAAGCGTGAGGCCTTGGAAAGGGTACAGAAGAGATTTCCCAGGATGCCACCTTGTGCAAGGGCTTAGACAAAGATGAATAGTTATTTTTCTGGAGCTTCAGAGGCTAAGCACAGACCTGATAGAAGCTTATAAAACTATGACAGTGTAGACAGTCATAATCTTTTTACTAGAGTTAAAATGTCATACGAGAGGATATGCATTTAAGGTGAGCGGGAGTAAGTTTATAGGAGACATGAGGGAATAATATTTTTTTTTTTAACCAGAGTAACAAGTGCCTAAATTGGGCTGGGAGGAAGGAGGAATAAGGGTGGAAGCAGATGCAATTGTCACATTGAAGAGTCTTCAATCTAGACACATGGATATGCATGGAATAGAGTAATATAGATCATGAGCAAGATGCAGAGATTTACTTTAGTTTAGGCATCATGTCTGGAGGAGTCATCATGGCTGAAAGCCCATCCTCTCCTGTCTTGTTTTATGTTCTTGCCTCAAGGGAACTACAATAATTGCTTCCATCAACCACCAAACATTATTCTCTTTGCCAAATTTGATTGAAGCCAGTGGCTTATTTCCGGCTGATTCTTTCTTTTTCAATCTTTTTATTATTATTATAATTTATAAACACATACAGTTCAAAGAGATATAAAAAAATACATAGTAAGTAATGAATTAATACAGAGATATTAAACAATAATATTACAGAATAAAAATATATCATAAAAAAAATTTTTTTGATCAGTTTAGGGTGTGAACTATCTCTAAAAAAAAGATATAATTAATAACAATATATGAAAAAAGAGAAAAAAAAACCCAAAAAAGAAGAAAAAACAAATCTGAATTAAAAAAAACCTACAGATATAGCTAAACCACGCCGATCACTCCGATCTCATCTTACAGCCCAATTATCATACATAATCATAGAAAGAAAACAGAGCCAGATCAACTCACCACAAATGAAAATATTGAATAAATGGTCGCCAGGTTAACTCAAACTTAGAAGGGGATTCATAGACAGAGTTTCTAATTTTCTCTAAATTTAAACATAGTATAGTTTGGGTAAACCATTGGAAAACAGTGGGAGGATTTACCTCTTTCCAATTTAATAGTATAGATCTTCTAGCCATTAGTGTAAGAAAAGCAATCATACGATCCGCAGGAAGAGATAAATAAGTCAAATCTATCATAGGTTATCCAAAAATTGCAGTAATGGGATGTGGTTGTAAATCAATATTCAGACAGTAGATATAATGGAAAATATTTCCTTCCAATAATTCTGTAAAGAGGGACAGGACCAAAACATATGTGTAAGGGAAGCTATTTCCAATTGACATTTATCACATATAGGATCGATATGAGAATAAAAGCGATGGAGTTTATCTTTAGACATATGAGCTCTATGAACAACTTTAAACTGTATTAGTGAATGTTTTGCACATAGAGAAGAAGAGTTTACCAATCGCAGAATTTTATTCCAATTTTCATTAGAAATATGAAGGTTGAGTTCTCTTTCCCAATCATTTTTAAACTTTTCAAAAGTCCCAGAATTTATTTTTGTAATTATATTATATAATTTAGATATCACACCTTTTGGAGGGAATTTTGAATATAGTATATCCTCTAAAACAGTCGTAGTCTCCCGATTGGGAAAAGAGGGTAAAGTCGAAACTAAGAAACTCCTAATCTGGAAATATCGAAAGAAATGAGATCGAGGTAAATCATATTTCATGGATAATTGTTCAAATGACATGAAAGAGTTATCCAAGTATAAATCCGAAAAGCATGTTATACCTTTAACTTTCCAGAGTAAATAAGCTTGATCAATTAGAGAGGGATGAAAAAGGAAATTTAGTACAATAGGAGTTTCCAAGATAAAATGACTTAGGCCAAAAAATCTCCGGAATTGAAACCATATACGTAGTGTATGTTTAGCCATTGGATTATCAATTTGTTTATATAATTTAGTAAGAGTAAAAGGGAGAGCAGCTCCCAAAATAGAGCTAATTGAAAAATTTTGTATCGGTTTAATTTCTAAATTTACCCAATGGGGATTTAGAGATAATTCTGAATAATTCAACCAATACCTTAAGTAACTAATATTAATTGCCCAGTAATAAATTCTAAAGTTGGGTAATGCCAACCCTCCCTCTAGTTTAGATTTCTGTAAATATTTTTTCCCCAATCTAGGATTCTTGTTTTGCCAGATATACGAGGACAATTTAGAATCGACCTTATCAAAAAAAGATTTAGGAACAAAAATAGGTATAGCTTGGAATATATATAAAAATGTAGGTAAGATCATCATCTTAATAGCATTAATTCGGCCTATCATGGATAGGGATAATGGTGACCAATTGGTAAGTAAACTGCCGATCAGGTCCAATAGAGGGAAAAAATTAGTCCTAAACAAATCTTTATGTTTTTTAGTAATCTTAATCCCTAAATATATAAAATGGTCTCTAGCTATTTTAAAAGGTAAACTATCATAAATAGGGACCCATCCATTAAAAGGGAATAATTCACTTTTATTT